>NC_088204.1:73698723-74352587 GCF_037126465.1 Ornithodoros turicata
GCGGTTCCGAAGGTTCTGGCACTTAGTTTCTTATATCTTGTCATGCATGCCAATCGCTCGCTTTTGGGAACTGCAAAATAAAGTCGGGATCTGGTCTCTCTAATTCATGTTGACGAACACTGAAATCTTGAACAACACATTACTTCTACATTATACACTATCGCTTTGGTGTTCAGTTTCAAGTTACTTGTGTACAAGCATGCTGCTCAAAGCGCACCAAATATTTTACAACCACCACACACAAAAAAACGAACAATACTGCAACACCACCAATATATACCTGCCAGAAAAGCTAAAAAGCCCGAATTCCAGTAGATATGGGATTTACCCCCCCCCCCCCCCGGTACACAAAAATGAAAATCGTCTTCGAGAAAAAGGAAGTGCATGCACTGAATCCTGTACCGCGCGTGTGCAAAGCCTGCGACAGAAGTGCGTTCTGGTACCTTGGTATTAAATTCGTGTATGGTGGGGTGCGAAATGTGTAACTCTCTATCCCAGCGGATGCATCACAATTACGACAAAAGGCTCCTGTTTCCCCTGTTTCCCAAAGTGTTGTGCATACGCGACAAAGCTCTCGTGCAACAGCTAGAATGCAAATGCGGATTAACCAGCCCAATGACATCATTACCCTACACTGTGTTCCCGGGAACTAATACTGATCAATGCAAACCATTATCAATGTACATCTCGCGGTCGTGCGTTGGCGGTGATATAAAAACGCGTACCATCCTGTACGATGTCGGATAACAACCTTTGTGCTTCTTCGGGTGTCGTGTTTTATCGCAAATAAAAAAAAAAGAAAAAATAGAATAGCTTCTTGACTGCGAGAGCACCACGCTTACGGAGACATTCAAGCCGTCCAGCCAACGCAGAGCCCCCTTCACGGCGGCTTCCCCGCATTCTAAAACAAAAGCTTCTCGCTTTGCACTAACAAAAACTGTAGGCGAAAAATTCACGAAGAGATCGTTCCTTGATACACGATAAGCGTGTTTACTTATCAAAATATTTTTTTTCTGCTTCCACTGGGCACACAAGTACATCTGAAAGAGTGCATTAGAGCAACCTCATTTCAGAGGAGCAAGTACCTGACGGAGCGCGAGCGCCGCGCCGCGGCCACATTTAGACTCGAGGAATCGAGACCACGCTTTCTCAACGGCGGCTCGGCAGGGTTCGTTCTCCTTACTTCTCCTCCGTGGTCAGAAGCGATTGGAGGGCATAGCGTTGGTGGGTTGGATTTGGCCATGGGCCAAGAAATTTTAAAAGAGGGAGGAGGCGAGGGTGGAGCTGACTGAGAGACCAGGAAAGTGTTGTTTCGGAAGGTTTGTATAGTGTTGGCACTCAACGTGTTGATGGTGACGGGAAAGGTGAAAGCACGCTCCGATATATTATATTACGATTCAATCGCAAACAAGTGAATGTTTTGCCCTTGTACTTCTCCGGCGGAGAGGTTATATGTTCTGACCTGTAACCGTACATAAACTACTTCATAGTAAACTGTACATAGTCCTATTCATACTGAACTGTGCAGAGTCTTATCCATACTGAACTGTGCATAGTCTTGTTCATACTAAACTGTACATAGTCTTATTCATACGGGTTCTGTGTTCTCGCTGTCACCCTTGCGTGCACGTTAATACCACGTCATACTAAATTTTCCTCTAACACAAGTGAAAATATTCATGGGTTTGGCATGATCGATTACTGTTATCATTCTAGGCGCAGCATCCAACGTTCTTGCGAAAAGAAAGTACTGCATTGTTTGCTCAGAAATATATTTAAAAAGAAAAAGAGAGAGAGAAAACAGGACTACGAGACATTGAAAAGAAATAATGCGTGCATGAAATCCTTGCTGGGAGCCTGCAGACTAGCTACACAATTTTATATCGAAGACGCACCAATGGCTTTATCGATTAGGTGCTCCGGCCGTGGGCCGTGGGTGCTCCGGCCGTCCTTCCCGCTGATATCTCAAAGATATTAAGTGAATTTGAAAGCTTTTGCGTAAATGTGTCCTACTTCATAGTTCCTTCTTTTTACTAGGATTCGTATGCTGCGCTTTCTGTATAACTTTGGATCTTGGAGACATTGTCCCCTGTTCTCAATCTTCTGCACACAACATCAAGATGTATTTTCAAAGCTCGTGCATGTTGGACAAATTATTTCATACGCATGGTGTTTTCTTTATCCTTTACCGAATTTTTATAAAAAGCGCTTGGAGTACCAATTGCACTAAAGACCTTATAGGGGTCAGTTGGTAACAGAAGAAGATAAATTCCTAAAGCAGCAACAAAGACGAACAACAGACGGTAAGCTGTTGTCCGATCTGATCTGTCATTCGTACTGATTGCTACATTAGGGATTACACTCTACTGAGACCTCGCCCGGAACGTACGAATTCTAGTGAAGAAACGACGCCGAATGAAGCTACCAAGTGACATGTATTGACCTGTTTTCAGGCGTCTCTTCTCCCATTAGGAAGTAGATTAAATTACACCCGACGACCAGCGAATTTATTACGTCGTAATACCACCGTCGAATGGAGTACACCGTCGAATACCGTCGAATGGAACGACAGTCTCCTCCCAGCAGTACAATATACTCGTGCATCTTCGCGATGAGAGAGCTGCTTCTGCGGCGCTGACCGCCTGTTCATTGCCCACCACCTCACTGGAGAACACGCCTGAGCCCTGCTGCGTACACAAGCTTTGGTACAAATCCAGAAGAAGAAGAGTCTCCGTTCGAAACATCGGTGGCTCTCATCCTGAGGATCTTCGCTTATAACGTTGGTAACTTACGTTCACAATGTCGCTCAAAGTGAACGTTAACACCTGATCGTTTCATTGGCGTTCCACGTTCCTCTCTCTCTCTCTCTCTCTCTCATTTCCTCTCTTCGCCAATCATATTTTCAACGAAACGCATTGAGAAGGAACGCATTGAGAAGGAACGCATTGAGAAGGAACACATTTCAGACGCACATTTCTTTGCCTGTTCCTGCCCAAAGGAACCTGAGTGACCGTTCCTGTTATAATGGATTCTGCCTTGCTCATCACATGCACGTGGTGGCTTCTTTACTTTTCACTGATTTTGTTCAATCCACTCGTATTAATGAATGCAAAATAAAAAGTCAATGGGCATCTCAAGAAAAGAACCTCAGCACGGCACCCCCGATATTTCAAACAGAGACTCTTCTTGGGGAAGAACAACGTCTGTTCGAAATATAAGAGGTCCCGATGCTGAGGTTGTTCCCTCAGCATTTTCTTACTCGGCTAGCTGGATTTTCAAGCTTTCTAGGAGAATGTTGTCAGGTTGGTTCTCCCGAAATGTGTTTACTGTTCGGATATTGAGAGCTCATGAAGCGCGAAAGAAGGAGTGTGTGTTGTCATCAAGTAAGAGAACTACCTGTGGTGGTAGTCTTACATACGTGATAACACCGGATGTCTCAAGGAGATACATCTCCCAAGAAGGTGTCTCCTGCCACGAGGCGCCGTTCAAACAACGGGGGACCTCACAAATCGAGGGGTCGTTAACAGAAGGCTAATGGCATGCGTAAGCATGTCTGAAAAGCAACGCACATAATGTAAAGACGGTTCGTCAGGAAATGACAACTTTAGGGCGAAACTGCAACGGAAGCCTGAAACCTACAGTGTCATCGACACGGCTGCATGCCATCTTGAGTGCCGCAATATTCGATTCAACTTTAGTTTCCGGTGGGTGTACGGTACATCAAACTGTAGATAATTTCTTCGGAAAAAGCATGGTACCATTCACGTTAACGTAACTTACCTCTAGCAATTTTGATGTCGTGACGGTAATGTAATAAAGCAAAAAAAAAAGGGGGGGGAGGATGTGAGTTTCGACGAAGTCGAACTGGCTAGCCCTGTACGCTTACACACAGAAAGTACAAACTGATCAACGATGATGAAGAGAGATGATGATGGAGTTCAACATGTAGTTCAAAGGTTTCGACCAAGTGAGTGTAAAATGTCGGAATCGCTGGGGGCATATACAACACACATTCAGCGGGTCATAGAATGTCCATAAGCACGGCTGCATGTAGAAAATCTTCAAGTGTCCTCAGCGCCTTGTCGGACGACGGAGGACCTAACTGTTTCGCGATGTCGAAGGCTCTCGAGTCCACACGAGAGAGGCTCGCCTCTAATACCCTTCGGGCATCAACGTATTTCCGACACCAGATAATTGTGTGTTCTACGTCTTGTACAACGCCATACTGACTGCAGTTCGGAGAGTCTCGCTTTTCCGGTTTGGAGAGAAGACGTGGGCTGTGTCCTGCCGTTTACACCGCTTCCATATTTGTCGCACGGATCACTGCCCCTCTTGTGGCATCACGGAGTCGCCGGAGCACTGCTTCCTTCAGTGCCAGATTCGGCTGCTCCTGTGGAGCAGAGTGGCGGTTGTTTTTGATCTTCCAAGAGTCAAATGGGCCACTGTAAGGTTCATGGAACCGTTGCCGGTTGCAGCAAGGGATCGGAAACATTTGGCATGTCTGATTGCGGTAATAAATTTCCAAATTTGGATACGCCGATGCCGGCTTGCCTTCGTTGGCCCCGACAGTGGGAGTTTAGGTCTGTTTCAGGCAGTTCTTACTGGACTACGGGCGCTGACCACCAGGGAACAGGCAGTGCTCGGCCAAGTCGAGTGCCCCCGTCGCTGGCTTTGCTCCGCTCGCATCTTCCGCTATGATCAGGGTGAGTGGCACATCCTGTTCTAGCCAGCTTGCTAGACTTGTACTGTCCCCCGTCGCGACTCTCCCGTATATCATAGATGGTTCGATTGGTATGACCTGTACAGACAGCAATCTCCCTTATTAGGAGCGCTGTTATCCTGCCTTTCATCATAGTGGGCTTCTAGTGTTCCTGTTTGTGTAAGGATTGAGCCGTAGCCTATGTAGGACAGTCGTCGTTTGTCCAGTGTCGTCGTCTTTTTCATTTGCATTGCCAATTGTAGGATGCGACAACCGCAGTGCCTGCCCACCCCACACAACAAACATAGTTCTGATCTCGCGTTGAAAACATTAAACTAATGTGACGTTCGAAATATTAGCGCAAGAAATGAGTGTTCAGGACAAACCAGACCAACTGCAATGTTTTATTTGGACATCTCCATTCCAGACAATTCTCCCAAGTTCGCGGCATTGCTGTACAGCATGGGACGAAAGTTTACGGAACACCGGGGTAGCGCGTTTCTTCATTGCAGCGACACCGTACCAGCGAACAGGAGCGGACAGACATACTAAGAGTTGAATAGAATAGCTCTGTCAGCAGTTTCTTATTCGATATCTTCCCGATAGCTAGCAGGAGGCCGCTCCGATCAAGAAATACGCCAGTGCCGTGTTCCGTGAACTTTTGTCCCAAGCTGTACCACCTGACGTCGTTTGCTTGTATACAGTGAGAGGTCTACTTGAAACTTGGTAGCGGTTCTATTGTCATTTAACCCACAAAAATACAATAATACCCACAATAATAATAGTTCGAGTCACGGCCGCTATATCAAGTTGCATCGTTGACTGATTAGATGCACGAACGAGCTACTTTTTTGACTGAGATGGCTACCGGCTGACGGAGCACCACCCTCGAGCAAGCAAAGGGTTGTGGGTGCAGCATTGAAGGGAAGCCATGAGGAATTGGCAGAACACGTCCGGAGACGAGTTCAATTTCTCGTATTTTTTTTCTTGTTACAAACAAACAAGAGAAGCAAAGAGCGCGTGAATATGGCTTACACTAAATATACTACGCACCGGTGAAACTAAACGATGATGAATCAGTGCAACAGCTTTGGGCTTGTCAGCCACAGTGCGGTGTTGTCGGTTTATACAATATACACGATGTTTGATGGGCGTACTTCCGACTGTAGACTGTCTACTCCCGGATTTTTGTGGCACAAGGCTGAGGTGCTTTACGGCATTCCGTTCATTCGGTGGGGCACGGTCCAGTTACTGAGCTCGCTCCCAGTTCCGGTCGGCGATAGACGCCAGTTTGTACTCCTGGCGGTAGAAATCAACTACCAGGTCTGGATAGCACGCTGCACAGCTGTGCACGGTGGCCGTGCTCGCACCGCCGCTGAGGTACTGAACAGGGTCAGAGCGGGCATCCGTAGAGTGTTATACAGGGAGAGAGCAGTTCTTGGGGCCGTCCAGTTAGGCCGTTAGGTAGGCGAGACGGCGGCGCGGCGTTAGGGTGCGGAGCTTTTTATTTTTGTGTTTGTACCAAACCTGGCTCTCTACCTTACAACATGTCTTATATGTTCAGGGATTTTGTAACTTCATGTTAGACCTGAAGAAGTGCAGCCTTCTGCGTGAAAGTCTCGTCGCATTAAAATTTAGATGCTCTCAACCGTCTTCTCTGTGTTGTGCAAAATCATTATAAAGTAAACATGACTATCCATTTCTTGTCATTAAATTCTTTTTTTTCGCAGTGGTGAGCAACCCTAATGACACATGCAAGAAAGGGAGTCTCTTTGGGATGACGACCCCTCATCACCTCAGGAGGATTCAGTGGTTGATGAGTCGTCCATGTTCTCAGGCACATGAAACTTCAACAAATAATTCATGAAAAAGACAGTCAGAGCTAGCTCCAGGAATTGAACATGGACCTTCCTGCTACCAGTCAGGAATGTTACATTTCTGCCATTCATTGACTTTTCGTTAATTACTTGCAGATTTTGTCCCAAGGTGGAGCTCCCCACAGCTCATTTACCTATCTGGTTTGTGTTTTTCTGTTTGTGTGTTCCAGACTCAGAATAGTTACCTCGGATCAGGTCAGGTACATTTCATTTAGACACGGGAAACGGGAAGTGGTGTTCCTCAACACAACTTAGCAGTGGCCTCTGCTGCGGCCATGAAGCGTGAATGGAAAACCATAAATTATATTCACTGTACTTTTATTGTGGGCTATGCAATCCTGTCCAAGTTCTGTCAAAGGAGCGTGTAATGGCATGCAATGTAGATATATAGTTCAGTAATTCCTTAAAGTGGGTGTAATGGCAGCGTATAAATGCAGGAAGGAAACTGTCCTGTTATGACAAGTGTTTATGTATTGTACACTTAACTACTCTTTTTTTTTCTTAACTTTCACCAGCGTATGATGTCATGCCATGTTGTATTAATTGGGAACATGCTCATTCTCGTAGCCAGAGCAGCTCTTATACAGTTAGAACATAGCCCGTGTGTGTTTGCCTTTTCCACGATGCCGCTTGGTTTTCCACTCTGATGCTACACATGTTAGGGATAGGTTTTAGAACCGGTAGTTCCAGCCAAGTGAGAATTGCTTTTCAGGGGATTATCACGCTGGCACATGAAACATATGGTGCAAATTATTTGGTGGACAGGAATTGCGTAGCTTCACACAAAAACTACTACAACGAAGTAAGAGTGGTTTCAAATCTAGCTGTCTTGTGTTACTGACGTTATCACACAAGATGTAGTATCCACTATGATCCTTTATATGGGGGTACGTACCGTGCAATCAACAGATGCTATTTACAAATCTGTGTTTCCTACTGTGCTGAAATGGGGTAGTTTGTATCTGAGAGCCATAGTGAAACACAGGCAGCCAAGGACAGACTTTTGATGCCCTCGAGAAACTTGGCAACACATTGTGGGGACTCTGGATGCTCCCTAAATATCCAGAACACAGAGGTCAAGGCTGCGTTTAAACAACAAGTGGTTAGAGAAATCCAAGACAGATGCATGTGTAAGCAGTCCGCTGTTGAATTTACTTCTGTTCGGGATACATTATCTCAAAGGGGACGCACGGGCACACTCAGCGTGATACTGCGGTTGCCTGTGAAATAGAATGAGGAGAGGGGGAAGATACATAACCCTTTTCTTGTCTGATTCTGTTAGTTAAATTGTCATTTGTTTAGCAGCATGTGTGTGTACATTCCAGAGTCTGCTAATAAATATATCAGTTGAGAGCAAGCAGTTGTGTTGTAGCTGTCTCATCCTGTCCTTGGCTGCTTGTGTTCTACTATGGCCATGTTTGCTATTGAAAAAAAAAAAAAAAGAAAGACCATAGAAAAACACGAAAAGAGCGACCTGGAAAGCTGCCTGTTCTAATGCTCACATGGAGGCAATGCAATGAGGTAACATGTTCCATTCATGAAGTGTACATAGTAGTACAGATCACAATGGCAACCAATTATTCAGATTTTTCTGGAACTATTCTGTCTTTTGGAGCTTTGATTGTCCAGCCTATTATTGGAGGTTTATGTGATTCTTCTCTTGGGATATTTTAAGATTGCTGATCCTGTACAGTCCGTTAATTTTGAAGCTATACTGTGCTAAGGTACAAAAAGAGTCATATCTGCATTTGAATATATAGGAATAGTTTGTAAGTACATTCCTTGTTGACATTTATATTTGCACCAGGTTCAAACATTGCTGATTGATGGAAAATGTAAATAGAGATTTATTTGCTTGACAAACAATACACAAGTGTAGTCTTTTCTAGTGAGATATTCTCTTTTCACAAGACATAATTTGTAAGGCAAGGGGTAGTAGGGGCACAATGATGGTAGAGTCTAGCATTGTCTTTTGCCACTTCACATACATACATACATTTACATACATTTATTTACTTTAAGGACCCTCGATGAGGGTATTACATAAAGGGGGGAGTAAGCATACAACACAGTGCAAGCGCGGCATGAGCACTAAGAAAAATGTTCAAAACACGGCGCTATAAAGGAAGGCAAGTCTCTCTCCAAGGCGATGTGAGATGGTAGGTTGTTCCAGGTGGCAACCATGAATTGATGAGGGGAGAACAGAAACTTGTTAGTACGCACTGAAGGGGTAAACATTTTATGAGAATGATCAAGCCTGGGAAAAAGTCTGTGAGCCCGTGGGCAGTAGATGGGATGTGGGAGGTCAGCGGCGTAGTATAACCTATGAAGAAGTGCTAGGCTGGATATCATCCTTCTGGTCCGCAAAGGATGTAGAAGGAGACGTTGCTTTATCGCCGTAACGCTCGAGAAGGTACTATAATCGTGAGTAATGAAACGAGCGGCCCTATTTTGGACAGCTTCCAGTTTGTCAATTAAGTACGACTGAGACGGGTTCCATACAAGCGAGGCATATTCTAATTGAGGTAGGACTAGCGCTTTGTATGCAAGGGCTTTGACGTCAGGGGAAGTTAGGTACAGGTTTCGCTTCACAATGCCTAGCGACTTATTTGCTTTGCGGACCGCATTATTTATGTTGACATTCCAGGACAGGTTGCTAGTCAAAGTTACTCCAAGGTATTTGTATTCACTTAACCTTTCCAGGTGTGAGGATGGAGTATGGTACTGGTGGACTAGGGGAGAAGCCAGCGTTGAAAAGGACATGCATTTTGATTTATCACAGTTTACTTCCATCAGCCATTTCGATCACCAAGAAAAAAGATTAAGTAAGTCTGCTTGAAGAACAGCACAGTCGGACGAAGATTTGATATTGCGATATATCACACAATCGTCTGCGTAGAGCCTGACTGATGATTGCAAGTGGAGGGCCAAATCGTTTATGTACAACAAGAAGAGCGTCGGTCCCAAGACGGAGCCTTGAGGTACCCCGGAAGTGACTGAACAACCTTCAGAATAAACTCCATTAATGCTAACAGTCTGGCTCCTATTGCTGAGAAATGCGCGTAACCAGTTCGTGACTTGCGTGGATAGGTTGTACTCGGCAACTTTTAGCAAAAGTCGTTCATGCGGGACCTTATCAAACGCTTTTTTAAAATCAATAAACAAGGCGTCGGTTTGACCGAAGGAATGAACAGAGTTGTGCAGGTCTCGCACGAGTGGGACTTTCTGAAACCGTGTTGATTTGCGTGCAGGTAATTATTTTTTCTAGATGAGTCATAATATGAGATGTGAGCACGTGTTCAAATATTTTACAAGGAATTGAAGTTAGGGAGATGGGGCGATAGTTGTTCACGGTGTTTGTGTTACCGCCTTTGTGTATCGGTATCACGAAAGCTAGAAGCCAGTCATCAGGCAGAACAGCCTGCGTTAGGGAATCTTGATAAAGGAGACTCAGAAGTACGCTAGAGTACTTCAGTGTTATCTTGAGAACCTTGTTATCAATGCCATCGGGGCCTGGTGAGCATGAGGATGGAAGATTATCTATGATAGCTGCAATGCCAGCTGCATCTATAACAATTTGGGGCATTGCTTCAGATCTGTTATGAATACCGAAATCAGTGGGTGGAGCGATGTTTTCATTAGTAAAGACGCTAGAAAAGAAATTGTTAAACGTTTCTACTGTTTCCGAAACCGAGAGAGGGGTACCAACGTCATTCATAAGTACCGGTTTGCAGTTGGATCCTCGCGGATTTATCAGCTTCCGCAAGCCTTCTTCGGATTGTTTATCAATATGTTGGGGAGATCTACCTTATAGAAGTGATTTTTGGCGTTCATGATCTTTTTCTTGTACAAGGTTCTGCACTGCCTATAGGCTTCCCACGAGCCTTCATTGTTTGACTTCCTTGCGTTCCTGTACAATCTTTTCTTTCTGTTTGAAAGACGACGTAGAGCTCTATTGAACCACGGGGCGGATGACTGGCATCTAATGGAGACGCGGGGGACAAAGCGCTGTCGCGCAGTTAAAAGTGCGTGTATATTCACTGTATATTCACATATACATATGTATATTCACTGTTATTGGTGTGCACATGTATGACTAGGAAGGTATAGCATGTGCAAGAAAAGATAATTCCGTGTGCAGCCTCACATGTGGTTCAGAAGATTAGATGATGCACTACATATTACACGTCCACGCATATATAATTGTACTTCATGTGTGATGGTTATGCTAAAGCATAACTTCCATGAAGACTCTAGTTACACGGGCCCTGTAAGACTGGCCTTTGTGAAATGCTTGGTAACGTGTCTCTAACTGTAAAGGTAAGAGGCAGTCGTGAATGCTGCCGACATGGCTGCAATTTACAAATTGCTTGTCATGTCCTACATGATAAATATTAAATACGAAGTGATTTGTGCAATAATTCCTGAGTACGGAATTAATTCAGAGGCTGACCAGTGATGTCGCCCATGACGACAGTCACATAAATTGCCTCTAACACTTTTACACCCCATGGGCTGAGTTGTGAGTTGAAATAGCAATCTACAGAGGGATAAGATGCACCCACTGGACCTTTCTATGACTTTCTAGGACCTATGCTATGCCCTAACTTTTGAGACCCCCCAAAACAACGTTCCTAAGTGGCAATATGTGCTCTGGTATTTCGTTTGCGTCTGCATGGTGTGCAACCACATGGCTTCTGGAGCTTTCGTGTGCATGTTGTTGTGCTACGGTGCTCATTAAAAACAAAATTCCAGATGTTAGACATGAAATGCAGTAGTTTGTAGAGTGCTGCACGACGCAGCATGACATGGGAGTGTGTAATTAAAAGAAACCTTGTGGAAAATGCACAGAGTCCCACAAAAAGTTTAAAATGTGATTGGTATTTTGTTTTACGTCGGTCGTCGTTCCGTAACATCGTCGACGGTGTTGCACATTTGATAGAGAGTTTTAGCAAACCACGTTCTCCCGCATGGTATGCCACCGTCGGCGCGGCCACGCAACTGCGCATGCTCAGAACAACTTAGCTGCAACTGTCTTTTCTCTCGGTAGACAAGTTTCGAAGAATCCACACATTTGCGAACGTTCACGGTCAGGAAAAGAGCGTAACACTTTTGTGGACAGCAGTAGAACTATAGAACTTCCTCTTCTGAATGGCTATCTAAAAAGATGCCGGGCGTCGGGCAGCGAGCGCGTCTCCGGCTCCCTCCGGTTTGCTAAAAGTGTCCATTGGCGTTCTCTCTGGATACGATCGGTTCGATTTCATCGTATTTATTAACGATCGGGAGCTGCCGGATCCGGTCCTTTAAAACTTCCTGATAAATCGTACGTAAAACCTGTCCCATAGCAGTATGCGGTTTCTCTAATACATAGCATGCTTCCTTAGTGCAAAAATAAAATGTTGTCGGCATTTTCTTGCTAAAACGGCTGTCGGAACGTCAGTCTATTTTCTAAAATGATTGACCCTACACTGGGCAAGTGCTGTAAAGGGGCTAACGAAGACACGACTTGACACAAATTGTTCGAGCTGACAAAATACAAACGACGAATTCCAGCCACAACATCCCACAGAGCTTCATTCACGAAGGAGTTGCTTGAGTTGAGGAGTCACGAAGCAGTGCTGCACTGTTTACTAATCGCGGAACCAGTGGAACCTGGCCGACCCGGCTGTCCGCCATCTTCAAGCACAGATACGTGAAGCCACGAAAGGCCATAGCTGGAATCCACTGAAAAGTACGAAGGCGCGAACACGTCACAATGCCCGTTCAGGTGCATCTACGTCATAACTATGCCTGCGCCCATGTGTGTTTCGGAATGAATTATCAATTTTTTGTACGTGGTACTGTACAGAACTGGGAGAATGAAGGTGCATTTGGGTGGGTCCCACCTGTGCATTTGGGTGCACAGGTGGGAAGAGTTGGATGTGGGCTTTCAGAATATCACAACCGTTTGGACTATTTGGGATATCGGCATAGCTGACCTTTAAACATCAGGGGGTTTAACACAGGAGGCCAGGCTGGTGGAGATGGTCGATTGGGCGAAGTTGGCTGCTGTTGACATTCGCCTTCTTCAAGAGACTGATTGCCTCCTCAGATCTTCATAGAATCGCACTTCGTGATGCCATCCACTGTATTAACAGTGGCCATGCCCCCGCTGTGCTGTCATCCTTCGATCAATCCAAGGCATGTGATCGTGTGCGACACGCATACCTGTCCTCTCGGCTGATGGCATACGGGTTCGCCGTTGCTTGGGTCAGGTATATGGAAACGTTGTATTGGGCTGCTAGAAGCGTTGTCTCTGTCGCTGGCAGCCTGTCGCTGCCTTTTCATGTAACTTGTGGGGTCCGTCAAGGATGTCCTCTCTCTCCCGCCTTGTAAGCACTCGCCATCAATCCTCTGCTCGAGAGACTCTGCTCGCTTCCTGTTACATTGACACTGCCCAATGGATGCCCTCCACCTGTTTTTGCGTTCGCGGGCGACATCTCTGTGGCCCTTTCTCGCGACTATTCAATAGGACCTGTATTGAAGACGTTTGAGGATTACGGAGCTGGTTCAGGTGCAAAACTGAATGGATCGAAAAGTGCAGCACTGTTCTTGAACATCCGGCCTTCCTGCGAGGCTCCTTTCGGGGTTCCAGTGAGACCCGAGATCAAAATTCTTGGCGGAACTCTGGATATCTTGTGTAAATTGTCCACGTGTGCTTAATCGGTGCAGAGCTCTACTGCGGCAGCTTAAGTTTGTTGATTCGCCCATCACTTTTCGCGCTCATCTGCTAGTGGCCTGGTACTACAGTCGCTTGTGGCTCTAAGAGTCGTTGCCACGCCGCGACCACTAATTCGTACTGCCATCGCTAGGCACGCGCTCCGTTCTCTCTGGGGCGGTTCGGTGGAGTGGATCGCGAGGTCCCGCTTACACCTTACACGTGACCGAGGCGGTTTAGGCTTGACGGTGGTGCTCGATAAGTGCCTTGCACTTCAATCGCGCGTTTATTTCGAAGCATTGCACACTCCCGAACACCCAGCGTGCGCATTAGTGCAGTACTCTCTTTGATGTGCCACCAGGTGGTTCGTTGAGAGCCCTAGGTTTCGGACTAGGTCGAAGACCTGCCTGATCAATACAGTGACTGTGTTGATGTTGTAAGACGTTTACGGCTCCAGCTTCCTGACGCTGACATCCAGTTATGGGCCGTCAGCGATTTTTATACAGCTATCAGGGAGTTGCAGTTCGGTCCCGCGGTCCCTTGGGTGCCGACGAAGCTGTCTTGGCGTCGAATCACCGTGGCATGGCTAGATGACCGCCGCGCCAGTCTTCGGTGGAAGATAGCCCACGATGTTCTACCTCTTCGCGAGCGATCGCGCAGTTTTCCTATTTCTCGTTCTGACAGTTGCCCGTCTTGCGGGATGTGTGAGACGGCCGGGCACTGTCTTAGGCGTTGTCAAGCACCAGTTATGCTGTGGCGCAGGTTAATGCGAGTATTTCAGCTCTCAACTCTCTCCTGGACCACCGTGCGGTTCCTGGAGCCGTTACCGTTTCCGCGCACTCAGGCTTTGTTAATTGCCGAGATAAACTCTTGTCTCTCGAGTGAAGGCATACGGGTTCTCTGTTGCGTGGGTCAGCTATGTGGGAACGCCGTACAGTGGTGCAAGAAGTGTTGCCTCCGTTGCTGGCGGCCTTTTGATGTAACTTGTGGGGTCCGACAAGGGTGTCCTCGCTCTCCTGCCTTGTACGCCAACGCCATCAACTATCTGCTCGAGACTGAGCGCGCTTCCTGTTACCTTGTCACTGTCCAATGGATGTCCACCACCTGTGTTCGCGTTCGCGGATGACGTCTCTGTGATCCTTTCTCGTCAGTGTTCCCTACGACCTGCACTGAAGGCGTTTGAAGATTACGGAGGTGTTTCAGGGGCAAGACTGAACAGAGGAAAAAGTGCAGCACTGCCCTTGAACCTCCGGCCTTCCTGCGAGGCTCCTTTCGGGGTTCCAGTGAGACCGGAGATCAAAATTCTTGGCGTAACTCTGGACATCTAGTGTAAATTGACCCCGTGTGTTTAACTAGAGCTCTATGTTAAACGTTTAAACGTTTTCTTAAGAAACGCGTTTTGTAACATGTTTCACAGATTAAACGTTTTTTTAAACACGTTTAAACGTGTTCTGTTACATATACGTTCAGCAGCACGTATACCTATATAAACGTTTTCCTAGGAGACGTTTAATCGTTATCTTCTACATAATCGTTCTTAATCGTTTTGTTTCGTCCTCTAAACACTACAGCTTACTTTCCTTGAAAGACAGTGCAGGGTATCGTTAAAGTGGCATGTTACTTTGTCGCGTTCATTTGTGACCGTCTTATGTTTAATAAAGAACAGTCACAGCGCAGGGCGCATTTTATTCCGTTTCTTAGTGGTTAGTATAGAGCGTTGCCACGACCCCGTTCGCAGCGTACGCCGAACTCCGCTCCGCGTGCACTCATGGCATTGCGATCGCTGACACTCCAAAAACGGAGCTTTATCCCCGAGCAAGTAGTCGCTCAGGGTGACAATCTTCCGCGTTAGTCTTTTTACCAAAATACTATTCGCGTAAAGAAGATAAATACAGAATTTTTAGTATACCTACTACCCAAAAGATTCAAACGTCATCACCGCCATTACGAGCTCGACATGTTTAAAACTATAGTGAAACACGTCGGTTCATAATGAAATGCACGATGAAAATGAACACAAATAGGGTTGCTTAAAAGCCAAATATGAACTGAAGCAATAAGCGCCTTATAAGACAGTGAGAAGCTGGAGTAGTTGGTAATTTTACTGATGGGAACGTTTCATATTAACGACACGTTTAAACGTTTCGCATTAAACAAAACGTCTAACTTTTCCAGACTATACGTTAATCTAAATGGCGTATAAAACGTTTAAACGAAAACGTTGTAAGCGAAAATCGAAAAAAAAAACGTGTTAGATCCCGAGCCCTAGGATGAACCAGCCGCAAGGTTTCATTCCAGTTCATTTCATCCAGTTCGCTCTCGGGAAATGTGCGTCCTAGGTCAACTTGTAAGGGAACTGTGCCGACATATATCTTTGACATGACTTTGCGCAAGCAAAGAACCGTTGGTGTAGCATTATTAATGTAGCAATGTTCGGGAAGTAAATATTGCTTCCAGCACCGCGTGTAGGAGATTGCCGGCGCACGTCAAAAGAACCCGGGTTGGTCGAAATTATCCGCAGTCCTACCCTGCGGCATGTGCAGAGTGTCGCCACACAAATACGCTGAGTCACGTTACGAGTAAATCTACTCCTAATTTGATTTTTGAAGCGAAGCCATGTGCGCGTACTAAATATACTACACGGTAACGAGCGCGAAGAAACACCGGTGAAACTAACCGACGATGAAGCACTGGATCTGCTTTGCGTTTCTTAATCACACTTCGTTTCAGTCTGTTTATGTAATCGGTATATCAGGTACTCTGTTGAATTCCAACTCGGCGGGTCATCCCTTCGAGTTGTTAATTTGTATGCCCCAGCTCGGCGGGCTGAACGGGCCGAGTTCTTTCGAAGTCTCGACTGCTTCTTTCTTGGCAATTCTAATCTAATTGTTGCGGGAGACTTCAACTGCTGCATTGACGGCCATGGTAGTGGTCGTCGCCCTATAAACGCGGAGTTGTCCCAGTTGGTCCGGGATTTAAGTCTTGTGGACGCTTTCACGCCCTTGCAGCCGGGGCAGTACCAGTATACCTGGTCCAACTCTCGTGGTGCACATAGTCGTATTGACCGTTTCTACGTGTCTCCCGCACTTGTGTCGCGCATGAGTGTGTGTGCTGTTGTTCCGTCTGGGGAACTGTCAGATCATGCGGGGGTTTCTCTCGTCCTTAATGGCTTCTGCAATTATCGCGCAGGATCAGGATGTTGGAGGCTGCCTGTCACGCTATTGGAAGACTCTGAAATTCGCAATGATGTGAAATCATGGCTTGAGGCTCGTTGTGTGTCCCCTCCTTTCACGCCAGGCTGGTGGGAGGAGACGAAGATCGGGGCCGCGAGGCTTTTTCGTCAGTGGCGGGCGAGACGTGCGCGTGAGGGTCGGCAGCTGATGCAGCATCTTCGGCAGGTGCTATCTATACTGCGCCATCCGGGGTCTAGGAGCCCTGGAAATGACGAGGCCATACAGGAAGTCCTGCGAAGGATTTCTGCCCTGCAAATGCAGGCCTGGGATCGTTTTGCCTCGCTCCAGTCAGTTGAGCGTTGGTCACGGGAATCATGCTGTTCCCGCCTCCTCCTTGGCCGTTACTATCGCCGCCCTCAGAGTGTCATTGGGGAGCTGTCGGCGTCTGACGGGTCTGTCTATGGGCAGCCCGATGGCATTAGGTCGCTCTTTCGAGAACATTTTGCGACCCTATACGACGCTGCGACCCTGCCCACTGAGGAGGCCCGCTCTTTCTTGCCTTGTGCAAAGCACTTTGCTCTCAGCGCCGACCCTTTTACGCGAGCTGAATACTCGGCTGCAGTCAAGGCCCTGCACACTGGGAAGTCTCCCGGCTCTGATGGACTTCCTGCCGAATTCTATAAATGCTTCTGGTCGACTTTGTCCCGTCTTTTGACTATCCTTTTCAATAGCTGCTTGGCGGGCGGTCTCTTGTGTCCTTCCATGCGCGACAGCGTTATTATCTTGCTCTGCAAAGACGAGTCTCGCAGGCTCGATCGGAACGCTTATAGGCCCGTGTCTCTATTGAATACGGATTATAATATTATTTCTAACGCGCTATTGCAACGAATTTCTCCCGTTTTGGGCCTTGTTATTCCTCCTTGGCAGGCCTGCGCTGTCCGCGGACGGTCCCTCCAGCTCCACCCTTCTGCGTTGCGTGATGCCCTTTATTGGGCTCATAGTCGCATCCAACCTGCAGTTTTGGCCTCTTTTTACCAAGAGAAGGCTTTCGACAGGGTGCACCACGGGTACATGTACCAGGTCCTGCACGCTTTTGGTTTCCCTGTTACGGTTATCGACTGGGTCAGAACTCTGTACGCCGGAGCTTCAGCTACGATTGGGCTAAATGGGGCTCTGTCTGACCGTTTTCCAATAAAGTCCGGTGTGCGGCAAGGTTGACCTTTGTCTCCTGCTCTCTACGCCATGGTCTTTAGTCCACTTTTGGAGTCTCTTGCAACTTTCCTCCCTTCACGTATGCTCAAACTACCTGGCTCTACAGCTCTTCCGCTTTTTGCGTACGCGGATGACCTGTCTCTGATACTTAGAGATGAAGCTTCTGTTGCCGCTGTCCTAGGTGTTCTAGATGACTATGGCAACGTATCAAATGCGCGCATTAATCCGGCGAAGAGTGTTTTGCTCTTCCTTAATGATACTCCTTCGTGCCCTGCGCCCTTTGGCATTCCTGTTAAAGACGATGTTCGCATACTAGGATATAACTTTAATAGTTGCGGACTGTCGCCGTCCTCATGGCTGAGGGTGCACCAGCGCAGTGTCCCCGTTCTTGCTGATCTCAGAGGTTTGGTGCTCCCTATCACGTGTCGAGCCCGTCTTGCCGCCTCATGGTTTTTCAGTAAGTACTGGTACCATGGCAGTGTCGTTATTCCCCCTCGTCAGATCTTGGTAGCTGCTACTCGCACAGCTTTTCGTTTCATCTGGGGTGGCAGCGTGGAATGGGTGTCACGCGCCCGCATGTGCTTGCAGCGGGAGTTAGGTGGCCTATGGGTTCCACATATGAAGACCAAGTGTCTCGCCCTTGGTCTTAAAGGTATTTTTGATGCGCTCATGGAGCCGTGCCACCCTGCCCATGATCTGTTACAGTTCCTCCTGGGTCCCGATGTCAGGTTTTTTCGGCTTTTTCGCTGAGTAGGCCTCGGTCTGAGTTTGTCGCATCCCACCTCAGGGAGTATACCTCCTCCATGCGGCGCCTGCGCGAGTCCTACCCAGGTGAACGCATTTCTACCTGGACTGTGAAGAGACTGTACAAATCTCTCTTGGAGCTTCTTCCCATGCCTCCGGCGGCTGTGGGCCTTGGTGTGCCCCGGCAGGTTGCTTGGCGTCTTGTCACCGCGGGCTGGTTTGACGCACGTCGGGCTAGCCTGCAATGGCGCTTGGCACACGGCGTTTTACCGCTTCGGGACCGTCTGGCTCGGTACGGAGTCACCACTCCTTTCTGTCCATTCTGTGCTTGTCACGAAACTGCGGAACACGCGTTTCATCAGTGCCTTCTGCCCGATACGCTATGGCACAAAGTTGAAGTCCTGTTCGGTGTGTCACGCATTCGGTGGGCTGTCATTCAAACGCTCTTTCAGCCTCCCGTCCCGCATCGCGATAGGAAACAGTTCCTCCTTCTGGCAGTTGAGATTAACTACCAGGTGTGGATTTCTCGCTGCATTGCAGCACAGGGTGGCCGCATCCGTAGTGTAGCAGAAGTGCTAAATCTTGTTCGAGCAGGGTTTCGTCGCGCTCTTCGTAGAGAGAGAGCTGTGCTAGGAGCTGTGCACTTTGCAAGACGGTGGCAGACATCTTCGGTCCTCTTTGAAGATGATAGAGGTACGTATGTGCTTCACTTTTAGGTGGCCAAGTACAGTGTGCCGTTGTCACGTTCGCAGCTTTCCGCGAGTATTCGTTCGTTGCATGGTGACGTCCAGCACACATATTAATCTAGAGATCATATTGCTCTAGAGTTGGCATCTACGTAGCCTTAGTTTAGTCCGTGTGAAACGTTAGAGGGAGCCAGTCTGTGTGGCTGGTCTTCCGCTGTGATGCCAATACAGAAGGTACTCTGGTTTTTCAAGGCATAGGCATTGGGTTTATTAATTACCGAGATAAACTTTCAAATTTGGATCCGTCATTGCCGGCTGGCTTTCGGTGGTCCAGACTTCCCAGACGCCCCTATATTTCAGGGTGTCAGGGCAGATCTTGGTAGCCACATCGCCCGTGAAGGAGCACTGTACGGCCCTCTGGAGTGCTCTCGCAGCTGACTGACGTCTACTCGTCTTTTCCACCACGTTCAGGGTGAGTGGCAAATCATGTTCTGGCCAGCTCGATAGGTCTGTACTGCACTCCACAGCGACCCTCCCGTGTTTGGATTGTTCGCTTGGTATGGTCACTACGAAAAGCAAACTCTCCTAAAGAGTGTTATCTAGCTTGTAGAACTGTAACGTGAAGTTGGTGTCTGTCCAAAGGGGACTACTTCCAAGGGTGTCTCTCCTGCTTGATGGCAATACACACGTTGGACCCGCTTACTTTAGTTGATTTAGTTGATCCTGCTCTTCGTTTTAGGGCGAGTGTAGTACTATTTTTCAAATGTACAGGACAAGCTTTCGCTTGTCACATCCACAGTTGGCAATACGACTTTAGTCCTTGTGTTAATGTTGTGCGGCGCTTGCGTCTCCAATGCCCAGGTGAAGACATTTCCCTGTGGAGCGTCTACGCCGCCTTCATTGAAATGCGACCGGGTCCCGCAAGGCCAGCGGTGCCAACGAAATTCGCCTTGCAGCGTATCACTGCAGGCTGGCTTGATGCACGGCGCGCTGGTCTCCAGTGGAAGCTGTCCCGTGGTGTCCTTAAACTGCGTGAACGTTTGCACCGTTTTCGATTATGTCGCACGGACGGTTGTCCGTGTTTTGGCATGTCTGAGACTGCAGAACATTGTTTTTTTGCGCTGCCGTATCCACTATTACTGTGGAGTAGGGTGGCGCAATTATTTGGGCTCCCAGCAGCCGTTGCCGGTCGTATGCGCGGAGCGGAAGCAGTTAGGATTGCTGATCTCGGAAATCAGCTTCCAAATTTGGATTCGCCGGTGTCGGCTGGCCTTCGGTGGCCCAGGTGTTGGGAGCATGGCTACTTTCCAGACAGTGAGAGCCGTGCTGCGTGCACATATCATCTGTGAGCAGTCATTATTAGGGTCTGGGGAGTGCTCTCGCCGCTGGCTTACAGCGACTCGGCTCTTCGATTATGATCAAGGTGAGTGACATATCAAGTTCTAGTAAGCCCAATAGGACTGTACTGCCCCCCTCCCCCACCCCTACTAGCGGCTCTTCCCGGTATTCAGGATTGTTCGCGTGGTATAGCATGTACAAAAGGCAATATCCCCTTGGGACCGTTCTTACCCGGTGTGTAAGATAACGTTTCCGTCAGTGTAAGGAGTGTAACATCTCATTGCGGTCAAAAGTCTCATTGCGTCCAATAATCCTATAATTCCCAACTGTCGCATTGCGTTCTAAATCTCGGTTCGGCGAAAGGTGTCTCATTTCGCCAAAAAACTCTATCGGGGGTCATATTTTCAAGGGAACGCTTTGTAGTTCAATATACCTAAATAAGCGACACGTTACAGCGGGATATGGTATTCAGCACAGTATCTATACCACTGTGATTATCGTGCGAACAAGTTTCAGTTTGCAATTACTAGAAGCGAGGAATCCATGCCATCGTAGACTTCAAGGTTCTCGAAAGATGCTTCTACCTTAGCAAGTAGCTGTTTACTCTCCGCCTACCGCTTGCCAATTTGAGAGTTCAGAAACACATTTCTTTGCCTGTTCTTGTCCAAAGGTAGCCGAGTCATCGTTCCTGGTTCAGAGGCTTCTGTCTTGGCCATCACAGACACGTGATGGCTTGCTTGCTTGCTTTTGACCGATTTTGTACAATCCACTCAACAATGGAATCAAAAATATATCGGATTCCCAAAGGGAACGAATTCCCAACCTCAGGACGAGCGCCGCGGATATTTCGAACAGAGACTCCTCTTCTAGGGCAGAACAGTCTGTTCGAAATATCGGACACTCCGGTGCTGAGACTGTTCCCTTAACTTTTCCTCCCAGCGGTTCGCTCGATTTTCCGCCTTTCTTTGGGAATGTCAGGTTGGTTTCACGTCAATGTGTCCACTGTTCGGAAATCGAGGGTTTATACAACGAGAAACACGGAGATGTCCCCTACAACGAGGGCACTCGCGAATCGAGGGGTCGTTAGTCGAAGGTTAAAGGCATGAGCAGGCAGACCACATATATTTTCCTAATAAGCGTCACCACCACCACCACAACGGCGTGCGTAAGGTTGCCTAAGAAGTACATACACACACACATACATGGGATGATGATGAGGTGGGCGATTCACCGCCGCTGAGGCGGTACTCCGCCCCATTGCGCATTGGGAACGGATGAGGGGATGATGATGGGGGCTTTCGGAGAGCCGTCACCAGACTGGTGGAGCACAAGCAATACGCAAGACGACGAAGGCCTAAGAAGTAACGTACTACGCATACAATGTAAAGACAGTTCATACAGTAAATGACACAACTTTAGGGGAAAACTGCAACAGAAGCGCGAAACCTACAGTGACATCGACACAGCTGGTATCTTCCATGTCGCAATGTTGAATATGAACTGAGGAAAAACGGTGCCACCGTTCGCGTTATGTAACGTTACCATGCCTATGGCACATTCAATGTTTCGTTTTGGTACCTGCAGGATTTCATGTCTTCTCTTCATGTGACGGTTGAAATATTAGTGCTAGACATGGCTGATCAGGATGAACCAGCTGCGAGGGTTCATTTAGAAATTACTATCCCAGACTTTCCTTTAGCACGGCAGGTTTGCTGTAGATTGGTTCTTTCACTGTTTTTTTCTCTCTCTCTCTTTTTTCCGATATATACATACGTGCCTGCGGAACTTCGATCGTAGTTCAGCAGTAGACAAGTTTGAATATCGTCTGGCACACGCAAAATCTTCCCGCAACCACAACGCACTAGCCGCGATGGATATTGACAAGTGACCTACTTTTTTTTTGCCTTGTGGTGGTGATGATGCTAATCGAAGAGCTCGCCATTCTCGGCCTCACAGGGGTGGGCAACGTCACGACTAACGCTCTGGGGGAATGTGCGTCCTGGGCCGACTTCTAAGGGAACTGTGCCGGCATATGTCTTTGCCTTTGACATGACTTTGCGCATGAAAAGGACCGTTGGTGTAGCTGGTGTAGCATTGTTAATGTAGCAATGTTAGGGAGGTAAACATTGCTTCCAGCCCCGTGTGTCGGAGTTTTACGGCGCACGTCAAAAGAACCCGGGTTGGTCGAAAGTATCCGCAGACCTACCCTGCGGCACGGGCAGCATGTCGCCACACAAATAGGCTGACTCACCTTACGTGTAAATCTACTCCTAGTGTGATTTTTGAAGCGAAGCCAAGCGCGCGTACTAAATATAAAACACATATAATGAAAATTTATTACATTAACCTGATGATATGCACAGTGTAAGCAGTGAATAACAGTGGTATATACTACATGGTAAGAAACGCGAAGAAACACGGTGAAGAAACACCGGTGAAACGAAGCGGTGATGAAACACGGCATCAGCCTTGCGTTTCTCAATCACACTGCGTTTCAGTCTGTTTATGCAATCGGAATATCATGTACCCGGGCCGTGTAAAAGGATATAGGGAGTGGCAGGCTAAAAGATACGGATACAAGGATAGAAATAGGCGAGATACGAATAACAAGTGGGGTAACACGCGGGATAAATGGTTAGGGAAAGCTTAGGAAGATGAGTACACAATCTTCTGTGGCTCATCTCAGAGTCAACAATACAAAGGATACAAGATAAGGAAGATGGGCTAACTAATTTTGTAACTCATATAATCAGTCAACAATACAAGACCTCCATAGGTAGCTTCAAGCATAGGTTCTCTTGCTTGATGACAATACATAAGGGCTCACGCAAAATGAGGTGAGGGAACGTTTAGGAAGATGCGTATATACAATCTTCTGTGGGTAATCTCATCTCAGAGTCAACAATACAAAAATGAGGTTTATGCAGGTGTCTCCTCAATGACGAGCGGAAAGTGCCCTGGCATTGATGGCCTCCCAAGTGAGTTCTACTAGCGCTTCTGGAATGTTATTGGTTCTTGCATGACACGCGTTTTTAACACCTGCTTAAACCAAAAGGTCGCTATGCCTCAGCATGCAGAATTGTGTTGTTGTCCTTCTGTGCAAAGACACGTCTCGAAAGCTGGATCCAGGTGCTTATCGTCCGATTACTTTGCTGACGAGCGATTATAAGACCCTAGCTAAAACACTTCTGTTGCGCGCTTCGCTTATGTTGGAGAAGGTGTTGTATCCTTGCTAAGCATGTTCTGCTCCCGGCAGTCTTCAGACCTTCACAGAATCGCACTTCGAGATGCCATGCACTGGATTAACAGTGGCCACGCCCTCGCTGTGCTGGCATCCTTCGATCAATCCAAGACATTTGATCGTGTGCGACACGCATACCTGTTCTCTCGAGTGAAGGTATACGGGTTCTCCATTGCGCGGGTCAGCTATATGGGAACGCTGTACAGTGGCGCAAGAAGTGTTGCCTCCGTTGCTGGCGGCCTGTCGCTGCCTTTCGATGTAACTTGTGGGGTCCGACAAGGGTGTCCTCTGTCTCCCCCCTTGTACGCCATCGCCATCAACCCTCTGCTCGAGAGACTGAGCGCGCTTCCTGTTACCTTGTCACTGTCCAATGGATGTCCACCATCTGTTTTCGCGTTCGCGGATGACGTCTCTGTGATCCTTTCTCGTCAGTGTTCCGTACGACCTGTACTGAAAGCGTTTGAAGATTCGAGAGGTGTTTCAGGGGCTAGACTGAACAGAGGAAAAAGTGCAGCACTGTTCTTGTACCTCCGGCCTTCCTGCGAGGCTCCTTTCGGGGTTCCAGTGAGACCGGAGATCAAAATTCTCGGCGTAATTCTGGATATCTTGTGTAAATTGACCCCGTGTGTTTAATCGTTGCAGAGCTGTCCTCCGACAGCTGAGGTTCGTTGGTTTTCCCATCACTTTTCGTGCTCACCTGCTATACTGACCAGGTACTACAGTCGCTTGTGGTTTCTAGGAGTCGTTGTCACGCCGCCAGCACTAAACCGTACTACCATCACTACGCACGCGTTCTTTTTTCTCTGAGGCGGTTCATTGGAGCGGGTCGCGAGATCCCGATTGCACCGTACACGTGACCAGGGGGCTTAATCGCTTCATCGTCGTTACGGTCGTTACAAGCTAACGAGTGGCGGGAAATTCAAAAAGGTGGGCACGTGACACATTGCGCGTGACGTGTACCACGGCCTTCACGTATCGCGCGAAGTGCGCCGTGCACGTGTTTTATCACGTGCCCACCTTTTTAAATTTGCCGCCCGCCTTTTTGAATTTCCCGCCACTCGTTAGCTTGTAACGACCGTAACGACGATGAAGCGATTAAGCCCCCAGGGCGGCTTAACCTTGCCGGTGCTGCTCGACAGGTGCCTTGCACTTCAGTCGCGCGTTTATTTTAAGGCTACGGTCCCACTCATCACCCGAAAAGTGTCATTTTCATTCATAGGTTACACGGCTTCTCGGCAACTTACGCGAAATATGTTGGTCCCGTTGGAAAGCTTGTTCTTTGGGCAAGCTAAGCCAAGAACTCGTTTTTTTATGTGATGATCAGCTGTGGCGTTATAAAGCGAGAAGGACGACCATATCTTCCATTTTTGGTGTTTTTCAATCAAGGATGATGCGAACACGAAAAGAGATAGCGCTGTCAATCTTTTTTCAAAGTGACGTTGCACAGTATACAAAGGATAGTCAAGAACTTTTTTTCTCGCGTAAAGCGTCATTAATTGATTATTGCCTATCAAATTTAAGAAAAAAAACGCTACTTTTACCCTTGCCATAAAAAGCTATTCTGTACTTATTCTCGGCTGAAAATATGATCAGCGGGCAGGTAATTATCAGCAGGAGTGATGTCCAAAGTTTTATCGCAAATGAAAGAATAATAAATAAACTAGCGTGGTTCAAAATCGCACACAGAAATGCAGAAAATATGCTGACAAGCGCCACCTGCCGTACGCGTTTGAAACCAGCGGCAGCTTCGCGTTGCAAGAGGTTGCCGAGAGATGGCCGGGTTCCTATGTGCTGATCACGTGATCACGTAGCGGTTCTCTGTTCTCTGACCTCCCTGACTTACGAAACGTTGGCCCCGTGCGTGATTCCGTATACGCAGGTTCCTGCCGCGTGTATTTTTGTTGATCGTACGGTTATATTGTGTCCGTTTGGCTGAATTTCGTGCTGAGGAGTTGCATTATTCTCCGTTGGGTGTGTAGACAGCACCCAGAAAAGAAGGAAAATGCCGTGTCCAAGTACGAACCCAAAGAAACGATGTTATTCCCGTCGAAAGTCCAGTAAAGCGCATTGCCGACTGCTCCGGAAGAAACGACGGTAAGCATATTCGTTCCTTTCCGTTCTAAAAAGACCACTTCAGAATGGAGGTCATGCGAAGGGTATTGATAGCTAGGCCGCAAATTTTCATGCCAATGAACTTTTCTGTTATTCTTTTTTGCTTGGCGTCTTTCGCGGTGATTGACCTTACACCACGAGTAACGCGAACAGCAAGCCATTTCATACGGGTGTGTTAGTAGACGTTGTATATGATGACATTTTCTGTTAGTATGAGGGTCGGTTAGATTGCTTGTGCTGAAGTATTTTATCTGCGTGGCGGTCACGTTAGGGTGTCTCGTTTTGCATTGGCAACTTACGAACGATCAGACACTTACACCCCGTGTACATGCGTCTGGAGACAATTTCCTAAAATAAACCAGAATTTAAGAAAGCAGCAACTTTGGAAATAAAGCAGGAAAGTAATGCAACAATGCTGTCGTCGCTAGTTGACAATCTTGGCCGAATATATTTGGCTTGTAGCATTTCCCGTTACTCGTGGTGTAACCCAGCTGGCTGTTCGCGTTACTTTTGCTGTAACGCTACCCACGGCGCGTTTGGGTTGATTACAGCGATTTTAAATGCTTGTGCTGTACGTTAATGCATATTTGCACTGAAAAGGCATGTTTCGCGCAAAATTGCACGAGTAGTGCATGTTTTGGTGACCAGCGCTCTGTTGATAATGCTATGGTTTTCAGACTCAAGGCTCATGCGACAATTGGTGACAACCAAGCTGACACTCTGCAGCTGTCTGATGGTGCCTTGGACGAATCACCGTTCACACGTGACCTATCCGTGGCCAGTGATTGCACGGAAGTAGAGGGATCGGAGCACCGCCCTTTAGAGACACCGCCAGGTACTCTGTACAGCATTGCCAATGACATAGCCCAGGATCCTCAGACATCACATCCTGAATCTACATTTTGTTCTGCGGGTGAGGAAGATCTGCCGGACCTTCCCGTGGAAGTGAACCCTCCTGTACAACATGAAGAGGACAGAATTCTGGGTCGGAGGCTAATTTCCCCAGCACATTTCATCAAGAGTTTCCGTGAGATGGCGGAGCACGTTTGTCCAGAGATATTTGGAGAGCAGTTCACATTTCAGAAGGAAAGGAAGGTTGGGCTGTGGTCTGAGTTTACGTACAAGTGCAGTGGGTGTGGCCAAGTGAAGAAGATCACTACTGACCCTGTCCCGGAACCCACATCTCTGGTGGCTGAAGAAAAGATGATGGGAGTCAACGATGCTGCTGTCTGGGCCTTCATGACCATTGGATCTGGATTCTCCAACTTTGAGGAATCGTTTTCAGTGCTAGGTGTGCCCACAATGAGCAAGGGAGCATTCCTGAGAAGAGAGGAAGCACTGGGAGAGGTACGTAACAAATTGTTGATTTTCTGTTGTCCTTGCTCGAGTGAGACAGATGCATACTTGTTCAGTGTTGGCCCCACATGGTTTCGGGTTCTTTTTTGTGATGAACAAGGCCATCGTGCACACGACACAATGACTACTAGTCATCAATGTTGGCAGAAATAGTTTGTTGAATGTGTGGTTTTGTTTGGATTTCCCAGTAATTCTAGCAGCCTAATTGTAATTGGCACTGCACAAAGAGTAATTTGAGAAGGGTGAGCTGTGCTACCAGAGCATCGTTTGCCACATTGGGTTGCTCATTCTTCCTCGTTTTGTTTTCCCTGTTCAGCACTGGGAGGCAATTCTCATGAAGTCCATCATCCTTGCTGGGAAGGAGGAAAAGGAGCTTGCACTAGAAGCTGGGGATGTTTGTGAAGATGGGACAACGGCGCACACTAAGGTCGTCGTTGACGGTGGTTGGTCACACAGAAGCCATGGCCACCGATACTCAGCTTCTTCCTCAGACGCTTTCAGACATATGTCGGCACAGTTCCCTTAGAAGTCGGCCCAGGACGCACATTCCCCCAGGGCGTGAGTCGTGACGTTGCCCACATACGTGAGGCCGACAACGGCAAGCCCTATCACCACCACCACCACCACCACCACTCAGCTTCTTCGGGTCTTGCTGTGATCATTGGAGCGAGAACTAAGAAGATCCTGCACTTAGGTGTACGCAACAAGTTCTGCAGCTATTGCGAATACCACAAGCTAAAAGGTGCTGGTGTCCCGTCACACAAGTGCTACCAGAACTGGGACAAGGCCTCGACTGCGATGGAAGCTGACATTATTGTTCACGGCTTCCAGGTGAGTGAGCAAGCTCATGGGCTCCAGTACAGAACACTAGTCGGGGATGGAGATTCTTCAGTTTACCATCAAGTGATGACGCAAGTACCGTATGGATACCTGGTACAGAAGAACGAGTGTGCAAACCATGTTGTGAGAAACTACACAAGCAGGCTATACAAGCTCCGTGGAGAAAACTCAGAAAACCAGAAGCTTCTTACTGTTCCACGTTTGAAACGTATTTCAAATGGTGCTCGAAAGGCAGTATCTCACTACGCACAAGAGCTTGCGAAGTTCCATGGCACAAACAGTGAGAAGGAAGCATTTCAACTGCAGCTCACCAGACAACTTCAGGCACACCTCATCAATGGTCCAAAGCACGTGTACGGCTTCCATGAAAAGTGCAAAGACTACTTCTGTGACGGAACGAAAGGAACCGATATCTTCAGTACACTGCCATATGTTTTCCAGACGAAACTCCTCTCTGCCGCAAACATAATTGCTGACAAGGCAGGCCGCCTCATTACCAATGACACAAGCAACCTCGCTGAAAATGTGATGTCATTGGTGGCAAAATTCTCGGGCGGTAAGCAAGTAAACAGGAGCCAGAGGGGCTCTTACCAACACAGATGCTATGGCGCAGCACTCAACTACCAATATGGGCCATCATGGCAAGGCATTGCAGTCAGAGGGATTACAGACAAGAGCCCTTCTGCATCCATGAAGAAATTCATCGCAATGAGAGAACAAGCAAAGAGAACAGCAACTGCCAGGAAACGGCGACTGGAGGCAGAGTTTGGCGGCGGTCTAAAACCAAAGAAGAGGAACATAAGTGAGGCTATGTCTAATGCACACTACGGGGAGCACTGTCAGCAGCCAAATATGTCGCCAATTCAGTATGAGGAGAAGTCATCAGCACTGCTGTCAGCTCTCCAGGTGGGGTCCCAGGAGAGGGATGGAATTGAAGTTCGCACCAGAGGACAGGCAGCAAACTTGGCATGGATGATAGAGCGCAAGAACCGACTGTCGTCTTCAAACTTCGGTAAAGTTTGTAAAAGGAGGAGCACCACGCTTAGCAGCAGCCTTGTGAAGCAGCTTGTGTACCCAAGGCCATTCTCTACAAGTGCTACAGAGTATGGAAAGCAGAATGAGGATGTTGCCATCAGATTGTATGAAGCACAGCGAAATTGCAGCGTGCAGAAATGTGGATTGTTCGTTGATCTGGAGTACGGGTTCCTGGCCGCATCCCCAGATGGCATAGTTCAAGATACTGGGATTGTGGAAGTGAAATGCCCTGCATCAAAGAAGGACCTTGCTCCCGAAGCAGCAGCAAAAGCACTGAACCCCCGAAAGTTCCAGGAACAATTGGCATTGCATCAAGGGCATGACTACTATTACCAGATACAAGGCCAGTTGCACATCACAAAGCGTGAGTTCTGCGACTTTATTGTTTACACACAACAAGGCATTCACGTTGAACGAATAATGAGGGATGACGACTTCTGGGCAAAGAAGATGGAACCTTTTCTTCTTCCATTCTACATGGATTGTATGCTGCCAGAAATTGTGGACCCCCGGGAGACAAGGAGCATGCCATTGAGGGAGCCCAAGCGCATCATGGCTGCCATCCAGAATCATAAGGAGAACCTCGACAGAAAGCTGCAGAAGAAGTCCACAAGGAAGCCAGGCCCTCCCCTAACTGTGATAAATTGAGCCTCCCACTCTGATGCATCTGCACAAAGTGTAGCTGTGCAGCTTCTTGCTGCGACTTAGTCCAAATGTAAGACGCCAACAGTTGCCTCGTAGGCAGACACAGCTGTTGAGGCCTTCTTCCCCTGCGACTTCGTAAGTCCAAATGCAGGATGCCAACAGTTGCCTCGTAGGCAGACACAGCTGTTGAGGCCTTCTTCCCCTGCGACTTTGTAAGTCCAAATGCAGGATGCCAACAGTTGCCTCGTAGGCAGACACAGCTGTTGAGGCCTTCTTCCCCTGCGACTTTGTAAGTCCAAATGCAGGATGCCAACAGTTGCCTCGTAGGCAGACACAGCTGTTGAGGCATTCTTCCCCTGCGACTTCATAAGTCAAAATGCAGGACACCAACAGTTGCCTCGTAGGCAAACACGGCTGTTGAGTTCACCTGGCGACCTACACATGTCTAGCTGAGGGTCAGTGTAGCGTTTTTGCCCCCTTTGTATCGTCTTAGGCATCAGTAGATACAAAAACCTGGTGTCATTGCCGAGGCTCTGGGGGCAAGACTGAGAAGCACCTGTACTACAACTTTCTACTGACAATTTTTCTTTTCTTTCTTGTTTTCTTTTTGTCTGTAGAGCTGTTGTGGCTGAGCTCACTTCGTGACATTTTATCTCTGCGCATGGGAGAACTGACAGGTTTTTGTGATTTTTATCTTTTTCAGATCACCACTGTGGTGCCAACTTTTCCTTGCAACTTTCCACATGGACAGCCATTGGATGTGATGCGGTTCAACTCGGCTTGGATATTATCTTGGACAATATATGCTCTTACCAAACTCTGATGTCTGTTTTCTATTCTTTCTATTTTCTGTTTTGTTTTGCAACAGCTGCTCCAATACGAAGCCGAGCGAATGGCAGTGCGATGAGCTCCACAGCGGATGCTCACAGCAAAACAGGAAAATGAATCGCTATAGCGTGTTTATAAATAACTTCATGAATGAGCTATAAAATGAGCTACAGGTGCTACCTCAGCTGTAGGAGATGTTTGTAACTCAAGTAGCAAAAATGCAACGCTAGCCTTTCTTTCTAGTCTTTCCTTTTTTTTTACTAGTACTAATACACTTCAAGTGAACCACCCCGCATGTGCAGCTCCAACACGATAACCACCCGCACGTTGGATAAAGACCAGGCGGCTTGCAAAGGCAAAACATTTTCATTTGCGTCGCTTCCGCGAATACTACGAAATGGTAAATGTAATCCAAGCGCGCGCGCCAATGTTTTGAAACCAGAGACAGGAAAAAGAAAAACATGCCGCCACACCTACGCCGACACGCAGAAAAACGGGCGAAAAAAAAGAGCAACCCCGTGACTTGTGACGCGGCCACCCACCCGCCCCCAATAGGATCCCTTCGTCGTTCTGCCGCCAGTGCCGTCTCCTCCGCACCGAGTCAGATCTTCAACCGAGAAATTTTCAGCCTTGTTTCAGTCGTTGCCGAGATGCTCTGTGTATCGGCGTTTCCGAACATTTTATCTAAGAAGCAAGCGAGATAGTGGCAACGATTCGTAAGAACTCCGTAACTTGAGAGACCTGGGACGAGGAGAGACGCATGGAGCGTTTTTCCTGCTCCAACCGCATGGAGCCCATCCTCGGCGCCGTGGGCAGCGTGGTCGCCACGGGGAAGTGTCGGAGGTTGGAGCATTTTCTGTTGCCACACGACGTTTGCTCAAACACCATCACACATATCAGCTATGTACTGTCTTATCAGGTTTAGTGACACGAAAAGCGTACTGCTTGCAACATATACTTGTTTGCAGTATGGGTTCCGCGGTTTTGCAACGTTCTGCGTGCTCTGTGAAGGATTGTTTGAAGTAATTGGTTATAAACAGGCCCAGAAAAGTACTCATTACGTGCAACAATTCTTCAGATGTCACAACGACATTTAGCGAATTATCGGTAGTGACGGTCCTGTCATTCAAACCATGCAAACAGTTTATCAAAATACCCTCAAAAGAACACTCTGCATTTTTTTTCTCGTTTGTAAGCATAGCCCCACAGACAAAATAACGTCATCAAAGTCAAGAGTACACGGCTCTTGACGACAGGGTTTGGTTCTTTCCCTGTCGTTGTTGCTCCGATCCTGAGTAAAGAGAAATAACCCCCGTTCCAGACGGACAGGATCATCCTCGTAAAAATGCTTGACATGCCCAAAATCCGTTGGCAATTTTGGCACGCACTCCAGCTCAAAACCGGCTTCCATATTTTCCGCCGAACACGGAGGGCTCGCTCCTTCGTCGCCACTTGGCTGACCCTAATCCGCTGCCCCTACGTGGTTCGCGCAAGCAAAACATCTAACCGGCCGGTGTTAGCGTTTCGGTTGCGCTCGATTTGTTCCCCTCCTCGGCTGAGCTTGCGCTGACCTTCGGTTCACGCTGCGCTCGGATTCTAGATACGTGAAACACCCAAAACATACAAGCCAGGATAGGAAGCCACCACGGACGAAAGTGCTTGAATTTTTTCAACGTCGTCTTTTATTGGGCGCATCTCTTGAACCCGTCGGTCGAGCACGCCTGTACGGGTGGGCCGAGCCGCGAGGCTGGTGTTGCCGTCTTGGGGTTTCGGTGGTGGTGGTGGGCTGGTCTGGTGGGCTTCTCTGCCTCCTGCATGAGTTGCCTGAGTCGTCAAGCGCGTTCATGTTGGTGGTGACGCGTCCAAGCCGGTCCGAGAAGTGACCCCCGAAGAGCTGCCTTGCGACGCACGGAAGTCCGGCTCCATGTGTTTCATACCAGGGACCAGGGTACCCAAAAAGCGGATCCTTCGTTCTGACGCCAGCTTCGCTACCGCTTGTCCGGTGTGGTCCAGTACTGCACCTACGTGCTCTGCGACCTCCGCAAATGAGAGCTGCCCCTTGGCTGCCGCCAATGCAAATAGGGCTGCTAGAGGGTTGAGTGACGCCATTATTGAGCCCTCCACGTTACGTAGCCCCCGGTCAGCTGCGACGACGTCTGTGGCGTTGCGCCTCCTGGCATAGGTTGCGACGTCAGGGTCCACCTGCAGTGGTGTCGCGAAGGGCCACGGCACACGAGGGAAGGTCCTTTTGTTGTGCTGGCACCTCTCCTCCTGACCGTGGAGGCCCCAGTGCCGGGTGAAAAAGTCCTCTGTCCCGTCAGGAAACCGAGATGCGGCATCGAGGCGGCTTACGTTATCCTGCGTGGCAAAGAAATATAGATTAGTCCGCGCGCACAATGTGAGCATGAATGTCGCGAACAATATAAAATCTGCTTCTGCTAGTGTTCCATGGGAAAATATGCAATCCGGGCAAAAATTTTGAACTACAGGGTGTCCCAAGATAAAGTCGTACCTATTTTGCCGTGGCGGCCAATGGAAAACTGGGTATTTTATCTTGGGACATCCCGTATAATGACCTACTGTTCCGTTCATCACACATCTCAAAGCAACCGTACTTCAAACGTAGCCTCCAAGCATCGTGCTTTCTGACATGAACACACACACAGAGTATCAGTGTTGTAGCAAAAAGAGCAGCATAAAAACAGGTGAATGTACAGGAAAACAATCTTAGAGAAATAGGCATAATAAGACCGAAAATGCGACATACCATGATTGAATCCTGGACTGGTGCGGCTACAACGTACGGCGATAAGTGCAGCGAAAAAAGGTGTCTGTCAGGTCAGGTGTCGGAAACCGTGATGTCTGACATGAGAAGTCGCTGTTTTCCCGGGTTTTATAATCCTGCATCGCCCTTTCCCACGTTGTCTTTTCTCCTTCGCCTTCTATGGAAAACACACAACTACCCGTCCGCAGTTCTATGACCCCAACACGTGCTTTGGTAGGAAAGAGCCCTACGTTCCAGTCCCAAATCAACAAAGACGGACGTCTTGACAAAGATGTTCTTCTGCTTTGTGCACGAAATAGAGCTTCCCAACTACACAGATGCCCTTGCGCCGTAAGGGTTTCATGGCCAAGTAAAGGGTAAACGAACTTCCAGAAAACCCCGAAGATTTAGTTTTCGAGGACACTGACGAAACAATCGCCAAGCATCCCACCCGGCCTGGCTTGCATGCTTCCCGCTTTTGTAGTACTGCAGGGCTGCACATTGGCACGTGTGGGCACGTTGTCCTCATGTGATTTCTTTATCCATATGTGTTGAAGTCAGGAGTTGAGAGCACCGGGCCAACCGCATGGAGCCAGTTTGGCTTAGATCAGCCAGTTACCCACACACTGCAAGCAAACACCACTGAGCATTCACACTGGAATGGTGGAGCAGATGCTCTTGGTCGAAGTCCGGCCTTTGTCACGTTATGCGCACCATTTCGTCGTGTATTCGATCACCCAGGATTGTAATCAGACTACCTAGAAAATCACTCTCTCGCAAAAGCAACATATTTCGTTGCTGCCATCTTTCCTGCATATTTCGTGTTTCTGTTCGTGCTTCCGGATTACTGTTCGAGCTAAATTTAGATAGCAAAGAAGAGCGTTTACTATTATTATTTTTGGTGTGTGTTGTTGTTGTTCTACCCTGACAATTACGTCCCCCGCGGGGTGCAGGTTTGATAGGTATTTTCTCAGTCCTATTTTAGGCCCCCTTACTTTTCTGTTGAAATTATTCCTGTACTGTGTGAGAAATTTTCTACCTTTACGAATAACTGGACTCGAAATGTGGTACGTTACCAGATAAAGATGGAACGCGTTATTCGTCGTTCGCCCACGTGATCAGAACAGTGCCCGTCGCGACGTCGTTGTGTACGATATAACCAGGTCACGCCGGAGCAAGGATGATCAAACAGCATCGAGAAATACACTCAAAGCAAATATATTCGCACTGGAATGGCGGGAGAGAGGCTCTTGGCGGAACTTTAGACTATGCAAAACGGAGTAATCACTTCGTCGTGTAACTGATCACTCAAAATTATATTCATTTTACCTAGAAAAATTACTTGCTCGCAGAAGACTGATTGAAGACAACAACAACAACATATATATTGTGATGATGAAGTGGGGAGGTTTTCCACTCTAGGAGTGGAACGCATTGAAGACAAATTCACTAAACGAGTAATCGATCTTCACGTGTTACGTACAACTCGGTCGTGACGTTGTCCGCTCCACTGAGGTAAACGTTGCAGCTTTCACAGAGGCATAATTCCATGTCTACCTCATGCTACTTTCGAAAATAAAGATACCGTTCGAGGCAAATTTCGCCAGCGTTCCAATTCGAGAAGCGACATGAGAAGTGCGGCAGACACCGCGTTCAGGGGTGCGTGCAAAATCTCGCCCTTGGAGTATGGAGCCAAGGCACATCATCACGACAGGTAGCTGTGGGTCAGCTTCTTCGCTTCTTTTGTCTTTCAAACACACTTCTCTGTTGGGTTCAGTTTGCTTTCTCTCCGTTTGCTTGTTTGCAACTGCAAGGTACCATGCTCCCTTCTACCCCTCCCCATCCTTCCAGAGAAAAGAAAGAGAAAGAGCCGTCCCCCTGTCATTCACGATTGCGCCGTTCCTCGCCAAGAACAAGTTCAAATTCAAGAATCGGGTGCTCCAAGAACCAGGATAAAATTCATTTTGTAGACAAGGGGACGGCATGGTGTTGCAGGCATTTTGCTGTGAGGAACCTTCGCCACGCGATGCTGTTTCATTTGAAATCAGTTTATGGAAACCAATTTCTTGAACTGAACTCTGAAGTTTACATGAGGGATCCTCTGTTCGCTCGCAAGAAGGACGATCACTTCAATCACTTCACTGCAAACTAACGCGGCGGAAAAGACTGAACTAAAGTAGCGAAATCAGCGACTTGACTCTGAGAAAGGACACACGTCTTACCATCACATAAAGCAATAACTGCGCCCAGTACCAAATTTAGGTGGCGGACTACTGCTACCCGCTACTCCTCTAAAAAGTAGCACAATTACAAGCGGCGCTACTCATTTCTAAACGATAGTGTGATATATCACTCTTCCTAATTACTAATTATGTATTCGCGTTGTGGCGAACACGTACCCATTTTGACTACATGTTGCTATAATCAGGAGCAATGAGCACGAAAATCGTCGATACCAGCCCTGAAACCAGGATTCTAGACAGAATAGGTTGGCGCAGAAATTGAAAAATGTCACCATATCACCCGATCATGTTGGATTGTGGGGCTAAAGACACGGCTCCGCCTTGTCCAAGTGGAACGCCCTGAGATACGGTATACTTCTTTCCATTTTTCCCACTGAAATAGCGACAAAGTAGCTGTAGCAGCATCGAATCCGCTGCCAAGCTTTGTGGCGGAAATTACTTTTCCGCTAGTGGTTAGAAACGTAGCACATCCGCTCCTCAGCTAATGAAAATCATGTATAGCGATTAGCGACTACAGCACTGCCCATTGTGGTACTGTCACCGTGGCTGCCGTGCGGAATACAGACGGGTCTAAGAGTAAAACGCGCAATTTCCCTATTTTTGCTTCGTTTATGCCATTTCCGTATTACGGGCATTGATGCTGGTCAGTTTCCGTGCGCAGTGTATGCCAGTATGCCATTTCCGTGACTGCTCGGTTCCATAGGGTAATTTTATAAATAATTTCAAGCTGAAATAATAGAAATAAAGGTGAAAACACATAAACAAGCAACTTCACAGCAAAAAGCTGTTGACTACAATGTCTTTTTTATTATGATTGTTTCGTCATCTTGCATTTGAGAGGAATTCATTTTTTGCACACTGTACGTCACATGGCATGGACGCTGCAGGCAGCACCATACATAGGACGGTGTGAATGTTTGGGTTTTTGAGCACCGAAGCGAGTAATCGTATATCCTATTCCATTTCCTAATCAAATATGGAATTCAATGTTCGAATTCCAAATCGAATTGATGCTTCTACTAAATTGAATATATTTGAAGGGACCCGGCACATGGAGAACAAAAAAAAGAGTAAGCGCTATACTTACGCATACATATACGTACCGTACATGTTTGTATTCCAATATATGTTGTATATGTATCCAATTACGGTTATTCAACGAGTAGCTTAATTTATTCGTATTCAATTCCATTTTAAAAAGACTATTCACACATAGCATTTCTTTGCCTAGGTAGTCGCTGTGGGTCTGTTTTGGTGAATTTGCTTCCTTGTGTCTTGCAACAATGCGGCCTGTACAGTCATGGGCCTCCCGAGATGTGATACCGCTAGATATTTTGAAATATATTTTTGCCTGTCAATTTTGTTGCTTTCCCCCCGCATTTTATTTCCCTCTTTACACATCACACCTCTCGTCATCTCACAAAGCGATAACACGAATCGCAGCCAAATAGAAAAAAAAAAAGTAATCTTCACCTACTAGTCACGGCCGCTACTATGCGGAATACGGACAGGTTACATAGCGTATAATTGTCGACTTCCCTATTTTACTTCGGTTATGCCATTCCTTTGATTCTTATCATTTTGTGTGCGTACTGTGAGTTGAACTTCTAGTTTCAACAGAAGTGGTAATTTCATAATTCATTTCAGGAAATCCTGTTTCTGTAAGCTGTATTGAGATAAAACTGCTACCGATCGGCACGTGAACAGACTCTTCACAGCTGACTGCAATTATTTAGTATTTGCGTCCATTTTTTATGACGGTTGTTTTACCATTTTGCGTTTGAGATATATATTTTTTTATATCTCAAATATATTATATTTTGCACAGTCTTCGTCACACGCTACGCGCGCGGCAGCTACCCCCGTGCTACTCAAACCACGAAAGCACCAAAAATCAACTCGCCGTCTTGCACGACAGTTTCAGAAGGCTTTTACGAGACAATGCTCCCTTCTACACACGTATAAACACCGGGTACGGTGGCATACAGAAGAGACTCAAGGTCAAAGGGTCCAGTCGGGAGAGTCGCGCGCGGTTCTCCCTAACGGGGTCAGCCACGGAAACCGCGACGGTGGCGCCCCGCCGTAGCAAGTCCGTAAGTAAATTCAAGATGGCTACCGTGAGACCGTAGCCTTAAGGAACTGCACACTCCCGAACACCCAGCGTGCGCATTAGTGCAGTACTCTTTGGGATGCGAAACCACGTGATTCATTGAGAGCCCTAGGTTTCGGCCTAGGTGCGAAGTCCTGCCTCATGAATACAGTGACTCTGTTGACGACACCAGTTTCCTAACGCTGACATCCAGTTATGGGCTGTCAGCGATTTTTATACGGCAATCAGGGAGTTGCAGTTGCTTCGGTACCGACGAAGCTTTCGTTGTGTCGAATCACTGCGGGGTGGCTAGTCGCAGGCCGCGCAAGTCGTCAGGGGAAGCTAGCGCGCCGTTTTCATATCTCTCGTTCTGACGGTTGCCCGTCTTGCGGGATGTGTGAAACCGCAGAGCCCTTGTTTCAGGCGTTCTCGAGTTCCTGTGTTGCTGTGGCACAGATTAACCCAAATATTTCAGCTGTCGAATGTCACCTGGGCCACCGTACAGCTCCTGGAACCATTGCCTGTTCCGCGCGCTCAGCGTAAACAATTGGCTTTATTAATTACCGAGATAAACTTTCAAATTTCGATCTGTCGTTGCCGGCTGGCTCTCGGTGGCCCAGACTTCGGAGACGCAGCTATATTTCAAGCTGTCAGGGCAGGGCTTCCTAGACACATTGTCCTTGAGCTAGCACTGCACGGTCTTGTGGAGTGCTCTCGTCGCTGACTGACGTCTACTCGTATTTTCCATCACGTTCAGGGTGAGTGGCAAATCATGTTCTGGCCAGCTCGCTAGGTCTGTACTGCACTCCGCAGCGACCTTCCCGTGTTTGGATTGTTCGCTTGGTATGGTCTGTACGAAAAGCAAACTCTCCTAAAGGGTGTTGTTATCTAGCTTGTAGAACTGTAACGTGAAGTTGGTGTCTGTCCAAAGGGGACTACATCCTAGGGTGTCTCTCCTGCTTGATGGCAATACACACTTTGGACCCGCTTACTTTAGTTGATTTAGTTGATCCTGCTCTTTGTTTTTAGGGCGAGTGCAGTACTATATTTCAAATGTACAGGACAAGCTTTCGCTAGTCACATCCACAGTTGGCAATACGATTTTAGCCATTCTGTTAATGTTGTGCGGCGCTTGAGTCTCCAATGCCATTGTGGTGAAGACATTTCCTTGTGGAGCGTCTGACTTCTACGCCGCCTTCATTGAAATGCGACCGGATCCCGCAAGGCCAGCGGTGCCAACGAAATTCGCCTTGCAGCGTATCACTGCAGGCTGGCTTGATGCACGGCGCGCTTGTCTCCAGTGGAAGCTGTCCCGTGGTGTCCTTAAACTGCATGAACGTTTGCACCGTTTTCGATTATGTCGCACGGACGGTTATTTTCCAGGCAGTGAGACCCGAGCTGCGTGTACAGATCGTCTGTGAGCAGTCATTCTTTGTGTCTGTTGAGTGCTCTCGCCGCTGGCTTACAGCGACTCGGGTCTTCGACTATGATAAAGTTGAGCGGCATACCAAGTTCTAGTAAGCCCACTCTGTACTGCCCCGCGTAGCGACTCTTCCGGAGTTTCAGGATTGTTCGCATGGTATGGCACGTACAAAAAAAAAAAAAGAGAAAAAAGAAAAGCTCCGTTTGGAGCGCTGTTATCTGGTATGCAAGATAGTGTGTGTATAAAAGGGGCTACCTCCATAGGTAGTTCTCTTTCTTGGTGAAAATACACACACGTTGGACCGTCGTTTAACCGTCAACTATGACTGTCTGTGACTGATCTAATCAGTCAACAATACAACAACTATGACCGTATAAAACACGCAGAGGGCCACTTCAAAAAAGCATGCGCTGTCCCGGCTTATGCTCGCTGTGGTGATTTTGGGCATGAGAGGCGCGATGCTTCGTGTAAGCGCTGTGGTAGGGATCATGCTGTATCCGAATGTTCGGCTACGACATGTGGATACCGTGTTGCTGGTGGCGGTTGCTGCTCCCGTCGGAGCGCCTCCTGCGCAGGCGCTCGTGGACGAGAGCAGTGGCGTAGCCAGACCTCCAAGGTAGGGGGGGCTCGATACGAAAAGTCGCCCTACTCCCCCCCCCCCTCCCCCGCCGCTGATCCTGGGCGCGACAACATACACATACTCGTGCACGCCGCAAAATGCGGTTAAAAAAAATACAGAACGAAACTAATTGATTTGGACGTGCACAATACGATTACATGTATAGGCTGCCATGTCCAATGAGGGGGTGTCACGAGATTGGTAGGATTTTGAAAAGCTCATACTTTGAAAACCATGCAAGAGTGCTGCTTAGACGCCCATGAACTGTAAGAACTTTCGAGATCGTCACACTGTCACCCCCCCATATAATATTTTCTCTTCGGATTTGCACGGTTTCCGTGGGTCGGTCCGTGGCAGGTAGGGGGGGGGGGGGGCTACGCCACAGGACGAGAGTGTCACGGCTGGAGCGGTATGTTCAGCGGAGGTGGTTCGCGATACCGTAAAGGGCAACCTCCATGGAGCGAATTTTTGCAACGAAGTTCGCGCGGCAGACTGCCACGCGCGTTCCGCCGCCAGTTCTTCGCAGTCACCAGCTCCATGGAGCGAAAAACCAGCGGACGGCGTCGGGAAGTCATGCTGTGATGTCACTGTTGCCAGGGTATAAGGCGAAAGCTTAGTGAAATCAATTGCTCGAAAAGGTGCATTTTATGTCACAAATTTTGCAACTAAATCCAGCATCTGTCTGAAAAGACGCGCCCAGTAACGTACCGAAAAGCATATTCACTACTGCGAAAAGAAAACATGTTTCTTGGCAGAGAATGCCTCACGTTCTAACGATGCAGTTGGGGAAACAGCGAGCAGACGACAGCATCCAGTTGCAAGAAGAGGACGACGACGATGATTCAGGAGAGCAGACGACCACGTGCAGGCGATCTGGCGTAGATTCGTAGCGGAAGAGCACTTTGATTGGTTCATCTGCAGTTGACGCTTCCGGAATCGCGGACGCTGGGCGAAAATATCTGGCATGGGCAGATCGGCGGTGGACGCTCACATTTTTGACGCCTCGCGCAGGGCGTCCGACGCTCAGCGAAGTTCGCAGCTTTTTCGCTGTAGATTCGCTCCATGGAGGTTGCCCTTTAGTGTGGCGGATGAGCCATTCGCTGTTAGTGGTGACAGTGATAATGTTGGTGGAGATACAGTTAGGGGTGACGGAGCGGATGCCGATGACTCCGCTATAGGTGTCTCTGTTGTAAGCGCCATTACCGTCTGCTGTTAGCGCTGTTGGTGTTGCAGCTAGAGCACTGCACGGGGCCCCGTTTTTAGGCCCAGGCCGGGCTCGTGTTAATGTTGTTAATAATGTTAACATTGTTAATGTTGACGCCCTTACCCATCGCAGCGAGCGCTTCGATTTCTTTCGCACAATAGAGCCTTTTTTCATGGTAACCAGAATTTACTCTTTGCGGGCGACTTCAACTGCACCGACAGCACGGCACGCAAGCAAAGTTGAATGTTTAGTAAACTCCATTGGCTTCATTGATGCTTGGTAGAATCTCAACGAGAATGCATGTGAATTCACATGGGTTGATTCCCGGGGACCGCCACAGCCGACTGGACAGGTTTCATGTCTGTCCAGCCTTGTCGGGTTTCATATCCCGCTGTGTGACGCGACCTGCTGGGGTCTCACGGATCATGTTGGTGGTTGGTATCTATATCTGGCCTCATAAATTTTTCGCTCTGGCTCCAGTTTTTGACGCCTGAACGTGTCTTTGTTTGATGACTCCGAAATTAAAAACGACGTAAAATTTGGCTTGCGGATGTTTGTTCCGCGTCCCATTTTGGGCCCAGTCACTGGGAGGCCCTGAAGCTGGATGCCGCACACTGTTATCGGCGTTGGGGCAGACAGCGTGAGCACCGGAAGTGTAGAGACGCACTGAGTTTCAGACTCATGACATTGTCATGACAACTCATGACATCTCAGACACTGAGACATGAGTCTCACACTCATTCTCAATAGCGTTGGCTGTGCTTCCCGCCCGCGCTGAATGCACTTCCAAGGTTATGGAGATTGAGTATTAGACTCATACTCAACTTTTATGCAAACGGGCCCACGACTCCCGTCGTGGAGGGGGCCATGGTGGGGAGAGCGCGTTCTCTCCTTTCTAGGGCGAGAGCACCATCGTTGACGCAGTCTGTCATGGACCGTGTCTTTTTCTTCTGTTCGTCATCATCATAATCTTGGGACACGCACAAACTCCCAAGAACACTTGCGATCCTCAAGACGTTCTCAAAGTGTCATCGCGTCCTTGTCCGTGACGGGATGTCCAGAGGAGATCGAGAGAGTGTCATCATGGGATCTTCCAGTGACAGTCATTTGCGTACGTCCTGCGGCCGTCAGCCGGAGGACATATATAGGAGACGTAAATTAGTTTAAGACTGCGTTGTGCATTTCAATGCCTCCACCCATTAATTCGTGTTCCGGTTTGTTTGTCATAACCAAATTCAACCGTACCAGCAGTGATCATTTATAAAGTACAAAAAATACTACAAAGAGAAAATACAAGAATACAGGGGTGCAAATACAAATTGAATAATATCAATGAATACTCCATGCATTCGGTTTAATGTGCGATAAAATATTGCTTGCTAGGTCTTTCATTGTGATCTTGTTGCCATTAACATCCGAGCAAGGTCTCTGACGGTATGCTACACGGAGCATTTCAGTGGAAGATACAGAAAAGTGATGGCATATTACAGCGCGTGCTTGACTTTCGATGGATGTTTGAAATCAACTAAGTAGGAAACACGGACGTTACCTTGGTTGTAACCTAATACTCCCAGGAATTCGTCACTGCAGTGTTGCTTATACATGAAATTTAATTAAACTTAGGTACCTCACCCTTCGTTTTGACTGAGATGGTAGGAGGACCCTCGCACATGCGGGAGTTTGCAGGACGAGCAAATATAGTATGTTTTATCTGCGAAAGGAAATGCCACTGCCGCATATTTCTTTCAAAGTGGACTGCTTTCGTTTGTCCCATCCTACAGTTGGCAATACGACTGTCTTAGACGTAGTGGCACAGGACCTTCCATATTTTTCCTTTTTGCCCCCATATGTTGTCCCAAGGATCATCTCTGGAGTCTCGTTCTAACACTTTTCTAACAAATTGAGGATCCTTTGGGGTTATTCTCAGGATGTCATTTCTGTCCCCCAGTGACATCCTCAGGATGAGTGAGGGATGCCAACGTGTTCTCGGGGACGGTCGCGGAAGTATCGCTCCTCGGAAGAGTTTTTCTTAGAAACTGGTTTTTCTGTTCCGTCTCAACCAATCAGAACAATACAGAGTATTTTCTTTTTTCCTGACTCATCTGATCAGTCAACAATGCAAGTCTCTTCGCTACGTGAAGAGTTCCTGCATCCATGTCCCAATCGGAGCACACACGCACACACACACATAAATGGGATGATGCCGTACGTCATTCCCCGCCGTTGTAGCGGTGCACTGCCCCACTGCCCTTGTGGAAGGGATGAGAAAGTGATGATGATGGAAAGGTGTCCTAATAGAGTTCGTCCATTAGTCCAGTGCTGGAGAGGAACTCAGCAACAACTCGTAGGCCTTACATCAGATGTGGGGGTCCGACCAAACACTACGCGAACACTACACGTGGCACAGAGGCCGGACGCGCCGACACAGAGGCGGTGTTTGAAAGCCGGTGTAAAAGCCGCATTAAGTCTCAAGCGATGGAAGACTGTGGTAAAGGAACGTGGCATTCAGTGGGGGAGAGTAAGGGGCACGTTGCTCCGAGGAACCACGTTTTCTGACAAGCCATGCAGTCCATATAAATAGGGCAAAGAATTAGGACTTAAGTTTGCTGCGAGAAACGAGAAGTATCCTACCTGATACTGTAGATTGTACCTCCATAGGTAGTTCTCGTACTTGATGACAGTGTACACTGTAGATTTCACATACCTTCACTAGTTTGTACAGCTCCCGTCAAAGTTAATAATAACACTGGAAAAAATGTGGTCTCGTTCCCGAGCGTGATTACAGCGACCCTTGGGGCCATGAGGAAATCTTATTATTAAAATTATATCTTATCTTAATTAATTATATTAATATTATATCTTATAAAAATTATTCTTCTAGTTTAACGCAATGATTTTGTTCGCTTAACGTTACCCCAAGTGCCCCGAGGGTGGCTGTTATCGCGCTGGGAAGTGAGACCGAATTTTTTTCCAGTGTTATTATTAAGGTTGACCGGAGCTGTACGTACTAGCAGCGATGGTTTGTACGCAGGAACGTTACCGCCGTCGCATCATTTCTATTGTTATGTTAGTCGGTAGTTCGCCTGCTTGATGACAATACATGTTTGTAGCCAAAAGTGGAATTATGTCGGTTACTTCTTCCGGAGTGTAATTGTGTGAATAACATGTTATAAACAGCGGGCGAAATGGTTAGGGGAAAGCTTAGGAAGATGAGTACACAATCTTCTGTGGATCATCTCATAGAGTCAACAATACAACATGTTATGAACAGTCTTGCTCTTCCAGAGATCTTTCGTGGCTCATCTAATCTGTCAACCATAATTTTTTTTTCCACCTAACTGTTCGACTCCGCTTTTCTTTCTTTCTTTTTTCTTTTTCTTTTGTGGTGCCACATCCTGCTGTTACTGTGGACTAGAGGGGCGCAAATATTTCAGCTCACAAAAGCGAACTGGGACACCGAATGGGACAACGTCTCTTGGGGTGCGTCCTAGTATTTTACACGAAATGTATGAACTTCTGCACTTTGTTGATGCATATGCATCCTGAAAGGTTTAGATTCCCAACCAGATCACACCGATAACTTGGTAATACTAATAAGCTAGAGTTGCTCGGCTAGGCTAGGCGCACGCCTCTGGAGCGACATCTACTACGCACAGCTCTGCGATTGGACTATCACTGGCTGACACTATCATAACAGTCATCGAGACCTTCACCGGACGATTTAAAAAGGCAGCGCTCCTGGCTACAGCTTATTTCGGCAGCAGCAGCGTGCATGAATCCGTCTCTTACTACTGTTTCCACGTGTTAACAGGTTCGTGAATTCTCTGTACCAGGATAGTGCCATTATTTGTGCTGCTGCTGCCGCTGCATATATTCGCTTTACTGCTATTGTCGTTGATTATAGTGTTTGCAGTGTCTTATAATACCATGTCATCTAAAGAGATACTAAAAATGCTCGAAGATTTCAAGAAAGAGATGAAGCAAGAACTAAAGGAAATGAAAGAATCTGTCGTACGTGATGTTAGAAAGGATATAAGAGAAATGAAACAGTCATTGGACTTTTTCAGTGCAAAGTACGATGAGCTGAACATCAAAATTAGCGACTTCCAGAAAGAGAACTCTGACTTGAAATCGAAAGTCAAACAGTTAGAACAAAAGTTTGAAAAAGCAGAACAGGACGCGTCGGTTATTAGTAACCGAATGACACCACTAGAGCAATACTCAAGAAACCGCAACGTAGAAATTAAAGGCTTTCCTAGGACAGAGGGCATGAATGCACAAGAGGTAGTGATGAAGCTTGCCAATGCACTTAATGTTGACGTCATCGCATCAAATATTGAAGCCTGCCACCCAGTCCCAACGTTCAAAGGTAGTGAAAATATTGTTGTACAGTTTGCAAGTAGAGCGAAAAGGGACCTGTTTCTGTCAAAGGGGAAGAGTGCCCGTCTCACTTGTACAGACCTTGGATTTCAGCACAAAGATAGTATTTACATTAATGAGCATCTCTGCCACGCCCTTAAGAAACTTCTTGGTATGACTATCGGGAGAAAGAAAGAACAGAAATGGCTGTCAGCCTGGAGCAACAATGGAAAAATATTTGTTCGTGTAAACGAAGCTAGTCAGCCAGTTCAGATAAGAAACGAAAGAGATCTTGCAGCTCTGTGCAGGCAGAACTAATCCTGATACAATGTCTTTTGTCTATGACGGTCTTTTATGTAACACTAACACGCAATTATGAGTGAACGAACATCGTTTCATCTTGTATTGCCACGTCAATTGCTTTGTCAGCCATGCATATCTGACAGCAAGATGTCCTTTTTTTCACCTAAATGTACGATCGATTAGAAACAAACATGATCAGCTGAATATCTTGCTGAGCGATTTTAATCATGAATTTGATGTAATCATGTTATGCGGAACATGGGCTAAACACGTAAGCGAAGTTTTCTGTATTTCTGGGTACAACTCTTTCTACTTAAATAGGATAAATAAGTCAGGCGGTGGTGTTTACATGCTTGTCAAGGCCGGCGGGTACGAACTGGTTCCAGAAACAACTATATTGACTAATGAGTGTGAGGTCATAACTTTGACAAACGGAAAATTTATGTTCTGCACTGTTTATCGTCCTCCTGGTGGTAATGTTGGAGCGTTCCTACACTCTAAGAAAAAAATGAGTAAAACGGGGAGCAATTGCAGCTTCTACTCCCCTAGATTGCAATTACTCCCCATTTTAGTCCCCTAACCCATACATTTAGTCCCGACATTTACTCCCCAGGACTGCAAATTGTCCCTAAACTTCGCGAATGGTCTCCTGAATACAAGTCTACGTAAATATGTACCCTTGGTCAATTTGAACGACATAAGGTTGTTTAACTCAGCCAACGTAACAATTTTCCAGCCACACAGAGTAAGAAACAGTTAGAGCATCTTTTTTTCGCAGATTGTGCCATATGTATGGCGCAAGATTTTATATCACTCGATATATCACGGTTGACGGTTTGCTTCAAAGTATTTTCATGCATGCGCACCAATTATGTACCTTGGACTCTTACAACAGCGCGTGAAATGCGGTCTTCACTCTGTGACATCCATTTACTCCCGGGCATTTACTCCCGAAAGGGACTATTTTTTGTGGCAATGGAATTACTCCCCAAAAGGAGTAAAAGTACTCCTTTTTTTCTTAGAGTGTACTGCAAATCGAGAGATGTTTGGCTTTTGCAAATGATCGTAATCTTGACGCCATTATTGGTGGAGACCTTAACATTGATGTGTCAGATGAAAATTCAAACACTACACGTGACCTCAGTAACTTACTGCTTTCATTTGGCTTTACTAATGTCATAAATAACTTTACAAGAATAACGCCTACCTCGACCAGTACGATTGATCTCTTCATTACAAACAACTCCCAACGTAATATAGTATCATGTACGATATCATCAGATATCAGCGACCATCTTCCAAGTTGTTTATTCATTGATACCCATGTCCGAAGTGTGGGATGTTCGAAGACTATACTGTACCAGAACATTAATGATAATAGTCTAAGTTGCTTTAGAGAAAAAATCGAAAAGGTAGATTGAAATCGAGTTTACGGTCTCAGAAACGTTGACTTGGCATATACTATGTTTCATTATCTAGTAAAAGAATGCTATGACGTGTGCTTTCCTCTAACCAAATTTACTTCATCTAAAAGGTGTCGAAAGCCATGGATGACTTCACAACTGCTGAGGATGATAGCAAAAAGAAATAAGTTGTATCAACAGTTTCTTAAAACTAGAGACGTAGAAAAATTGAAAACATATAAATCATACCGGAACATGGTTACTCGTGAACTAAGAAGCACAAAATCTTGTTATTATAATAAGTTATTCGAGAATGCGCTAGCGAAATCACAACGGGAAGTATGGAGATCAATAAATGAAATCATTAAGCCTTCTCCGTAGAGCTCTATTAAAGAGCTATGTATAGGCGGGAACTCTATATCAGGACGAGAACTTGCAGATAAATTTAATGAGCATTTCATATCGGTGGGTGCCATATCACAACCGTCGGAAATGCCACAAATAAATATCGCCAGAAATGTACATTCCATATTTTTGACGCCTAGTAGTGAAGCCGAGATAATAAATATATTTGCCGGTTTAAGAAATAATAGGAGTAGAGACATTAATGATATGAATGTAAAGCCAATTAAATTTGTGATTGATCTCCTCGCTCCATGCCTAGATTTTTGTTTTCAATATGTCACTCTCACAGGGAAAATTTCCGGAACTGATGAAGTGTACTAAGGTGTCTGTTATCTTTAAAGGGGGAGATATGAATAAAATGACGAATTATAGACCAATATCAGTATTGCCAGTGTTCTCGAAGGGCCTAGAAAAGATTATAGAAACTAGACTAATGAGCTTTTTGTCTATGCATAATATAATTACATCTGCACAACATGGCTTCTGCAAAGGGAAGTCGACGGAAAGTGCGCTGCTTGTGCAAAAGGAAACAATTCTGCGTAATTTTGAAAACAGAATACTCACACTTGCAGTGTACGTAGATTTTTCCAAGGCTTTCGATACCTTATGCCATGACATTCTTCTGTACAAATTGGACCACCATGGATTCAGGGGCGTTTGTAAATCTCTTATAACATCATATCTTTTGAACCGGACACAGTCAGTAATCATTGATGGCCACTTGTCTCTCCCACTGCAATTAATTTCCGGTGTACCACAAGGTAGTATTTTAGGTCCTCTACTATTTAACGTTTACATCAACGATATAACGACTATTAGCATGGAACCAACATATGTTATTTATGCTGATGACACAACTCTGCTCTTCAGCTCCACGGACGCAGATGAACTGATCTCTGTAGCTAACTCAGTTTTAAATAACCTTGCGAACTGGACAGCCGCAAACAAGTTAAAAATAAATTGCTCCAAGACTAAGGCAGTTCTGTTTCATCCCAAAAATAAAAACGTGAATACGACCATAGTGCTGACGCTATGTGGTACGGTCATTGCCATTGTCCCATCGTTCAAAACGCTCGGGGTTCATTTCTCAGAAAATATGACATGGAACGCACATGTCGATCATCTCACGTCACAGTTATCAAAAATTGTTGGTATTGTCGCAAGAACTCGCTCGTTCCTGCCGACTCACATTAAAAAGCAAATATACTACGCCTTATTTCACTCACATCTGACATATTGCGTACTAGTCTGGGGAACCACAACTAAAAGTAACCTAGGAAAGATTTTACTTTTGCAAAAGAAAATAGTTCGCCATATCATGAACATACCGTACTTACACACAACTGAAGGTGTTTTTGAGGAACTTGGTATAATCAAAGCGCACAATGTTTTCCCTTACATGTTACTTTGCGCATACAAATTTAGAAGTGACGCATACAAGAAGTTCCTCGAAACTCTATCAGAGATCCAACAAAACTGTTCTAGTGGCCTCATCTGCCTCCGTCATGCTAATCAATGGAAGTCCCCTTTTGCCGTACAAACTACGGCAAGCAAACACTCCGTTTCAATCTGCCATCTGTTCTCAACACATACTTAAACGATCAGAACGAAACAACAAACATACTAAACAAATGCTATCTTCGAACCTTCTTCGTCAATCATTAGTGCACTGATACGGTTAATTCTCTTCTTTATTATTTCACATTTAGTGTCAGCCACTAAAGGTTTTTAAGTACCTGCAAGTAGCACCATTCTATTGTGGTTTAGTATTGTACAAGGACGTTTGTGGGTTTTTAATTATTTCAAGTGTTGGTAGTTTGTTGAACAATATCTGTATAAACACATGCTGCTGGTGCTGAAATTAGGGCGTCGGGGCCTTGTCAAGTTGCTTAAGCAACTTTTTGCCCTGCCGCCTTCCATGTACATAATAGCTCATGGTAAATAAATTTCAATTCAATTCAATTCAAGCTGACCCAGGCCAGCGTGTTTCTTCCAGAGCAACAGATCACGCTATACCAGTCACGAAGTTATTGCCACCCAACAACCGTTAACAACGTTACAAGTGTTGCAGGGTGTGGCAATTAAGCCCAGGAATAACGTGGTCAATTAACGCTTCCTTCGCGGAAGTTATCCGTGCTTAACTGCCCTGGAAACGAGTAAGCATGAAACCGACGATCGCATGCGACCATTTCTGCTCCGTTATATAAACGATTGCGTGAAGCCTAAGTATTGTTGAAAGTGTAGCGCGGCAATGCAGTTTAAAACGATAACGCGACTTTGTATTTGTACACAGGTTCCGGCTCGATAGCGCGCATTTATTCCAAGGTTCTCCCGCGACCAGAGGAAAGGGACGGTCACCTTCACACCCATCAATTGCGAAACTATTTTATTAGTGTTTCACTCGTCCCTGGTCGCTGACTATGACATCGTGAATCCATGGTGAATTGCTGCCGTATACAGTTTCCGTGAAATTTGACGTAATACGCCGATAGAGCAGACGCCGGATGATGAGAGTATGGCGGAAGTCCCTCTCTGGAAATATGAAGAAAAGTCAGAAGGACGACCGATCAATGATGGCGATTTCGGGTGATGCATTTGGGGCACTTTTTTCGGCACTCAGAGCGAGCGATAAATTCGGATGATTCCAACGGAGCAATAGACGGTTTTAAAAAGATGGGCGCGCTACCAAGCGAGAGGCGCAAAGCAGCCTGGGAACTTTGAGGGACACTGCTCTGTCATCTGCTTCGGGCTGCTGCTGCGCGCGCCGGGAATGTTGTTCTTCTTCTACCTCTGCTTGTGGTCGTCTCGTAACGTTTGAAAGCGCTCAAAGTTCCCATGAGACCTTGCGTGCCAGAGGTGAGGCTTGCTTTTCTAAAAAGGTCTATTGCCGTGTGTTCAGTTCTAGCCCGTCCAGGGCGATTTTTTGGCTCCTACTTGAAGAGGCCGTGCCAGAAGCAGGGATAGGAAACGAAGCTGAACCCGAACAGAAAACTGCTAAAAAACCCGTATTTTTATACCCCGTATAAAAACCCGTGCCAATAGTCTGCGCGCCGCCCTCTCATTCGCCCTTCAAACGTGCGTCACCACGATGTTATTGCCGCTGCAGCTTCCTCAGATGCAGAGGAGTGGAAGTTTATGAAACGGGCTTATTTCTAATGTAGACACTTTTCAAGAAAACGTTTGGCCACATAGCCTCTCGAACGAAGTGAAACGCTGTGGTACTTGTTGCACATTTCTGGAGCCCACTGTCCTTGTGACTAAGATCACCGGCAGACCTTCCACGACTGGGAGACGACCGAGTTGAAATATCGGCACCGACTGTGCGTTCTTGCTGTTTTCCCTGGGTTTTCCTCAGACGCTGTTTGCACAGCTACTTGTGAAGTCCGCCGAGTACCCCGATCTCTCTCCGGCAACATGCCGCCACGCCGGTTTACAAACCGCTCGACAATAACACGCCACCGACCAACAGTCGAAGAAAGCTGCGGCAGTCATCCGTCTTTTGTAAGTTGCTTATTTTTTTCTTTTTTTTTTCTTCTGTACTTTACAGAGTAGAGAGTCCTGTGAAGAGTCATGTTTCCAGAGACAAAGTTTGTGCTTCTGGAGTGCTCTAAAAGGGGCGTAAGATAATCTATGGTATCACTTAGCTGTTAGCGTTAAAAAGAAAACATCTCGCTTTGGCTTACACTTTTTGGCTAATGGAGCCGTAGAAAAGTTTTTGATCCGATTGAGCGGTCCTCGAAACACGATACCAATAACATGGAATGGAACTAAAATCTTACTCGCCATCCTAAGAGAGAAGTTCTGTATCTTCGCCTATAGCGCCGTTCCTTCAATATCAGGATGACATCTCAGCACTGTCATCGCAGCGTCTCGTATCCGACGCCCACAAGCAAAACCAGAGAACCGAAGCAAATAGAAGCGGGTACAGTGAAATGGACTGCCTTAGGGTAAAGAAAGGTCGAGGTCGAAAAAAAAAAAAGTTTTCGGTTTGTGTTGCGTTGTCTTTTGCGAAGATGAATAGAGTCTTTTGGGATTTGGTCGGTCTCTTACCCCTTCTCTCAAGTCTTGATGTTTGCGCTCTTGTGTGCAAATGGGAAAATGAATTTGCTCCTTGCGTTACAGAGTCACACTTCGAGAAGTTTCAGTGCTGTTCTTGCTGATGTTTTTCGTAGCCCAATCTTGCCAAGGCATTTCGGTGTGTGCAATTTTCCCGCGTGTCCTAGATGACATCTGGTTATGCATATTCAACGAGGATAAAAAGGCAGGGTAGCGCACTACCCTCTCAAAATTCAGTTCGCGCAGAATCCGAAGGGTTCTCAAACTGGCGAGCCTCATGCAAGCGTTGCAGCAAAGTGGATCCATGAAGATACGTCCTAGCACTATAGGAATAAGTACTCAAGCATTCAAAGGAAGGAGGAATCAGACTAGAAGATCAGAATCAGACTAGAATCAGAGCTCGGACGGAAACAGATCCTATTTTGATGCTAACTGTACCAGGTTTGCACCACACTAGGTGCATTCTTTTCGCTTGCACCTCCTGCACCAGATCTGAACTGGGTTATTTGCGTGCTGCACTTTCCTGCGGAAAAGAAAGGCATTACACTCAAACTCCTTTATAGCGAACACCTTTTTAACGAAAATACCACTACAGCAATTTTTTTTGCGGTCCCGCTGGAGCCCTATAAGTCCAATAATGGACATCCTTTTTAACGAAAATGCCTTTACTGCGAATTTTTTTTGCTGTCCCCTGAGTTTCGTTGTAAAGGAGTTTGACTGTACTAATAAAGTTCTTTTCAGCTGGAAAGTGCAGCTCCCGAAAACCCGTCTTGCGTGGAGCCCAACGTAGTGCAGTCCAGTGCAAATGAAAAGAATGCGCTTACTATTCCACCCTTCAAACTACAAGCAAAAGTTAGTGTCGGTTCAGTCCCGCACCGCTGTCCTCCGCACAATGCATCCCAGCAGTGTAACTTGACAACCAGGGGCGTCTTTGCCCGATCCCAGACGCAGCCGTCGGCTAAAACCCAATTGTTAGGCAGGAGCCCCTCTCCCCTACAGTAACTAACGCGGCCACGACGCTAAAGCATCCAGGTTAGCCTTATTTTAGCCAGATCAGGATTCAGCTAGTTTCCGTTACATTCAAGAGGTTTGGAGAGGCGGCTTAAATCTTTACTCTGTAACACCAGCAGTGAATTACTTATTCTTACCTAAATCACAAAACACGAGATGCCGTAACGACGACAGGCGCTAACTCACATGACGACCTGCTTTCGAACCATTTCTTTCTGATGAGGCGCCGCATTCTTAGGCAAATGCCTATTTCTTTACGTCTGGGTCTTGTATTGCCTTTTCAATACAGGAGCACGAACTGGGCGCTGGTGAACCTCCTGTACCGATTTGATAGTGCATGTACACTAGGGATGTGGCAACCGAATCCACGAATCCTCGAAGTCTAGGCCGGGGTTTGTGATCGAATCGAATCTTTCGAATCCACTAGTCACGTTTGTTTGTTGCCGAAAACTTCATTCGCCGACGGCTGTTTTCTCGTTCGTTTGTTTACATTACTCTGGACTGAAAGAGTTCGGGCAGGAGCTGTTGCATCACAAGTTTAAAAGTAACATGGTTTCACTTTTGATTGTTGCTTAGTTTTATGAAAATAATTCAGACTCGAGAACTTATGTATTTCTTGTAGTCGATGAACAGCAGATTAAATAAATCAAGGTTAAGAAGACCTATATATGGGTATATTTTCGCCCGAAACTGAACTACTTCTTATTTTGTTTTTCATTAGATACCACATTCTGCTTCAAAACACTTTTCAGTAGAAGTTTCTTTTTTTTTTTTTACCTGGCTTTTTAAACTCTTTATAAAGAAAGGATGCGGAAGATTAGAGATTCGTAAGATTCGTGGATTTGCAGGACCTTCCTTGGACTCGGATTCGAAAAATTTGGATTCGTCCCAAGTGTAATATACACGGTTATTCGAGCGCCTATTTTGGCGTAGATGCAAAAAAAACTCGGATTACACATCGAAAAACGTCTATAATGGCCCTAAAGCGGTGTCGAAACTCCGTCATCCAGGCGATATTGACATAGGTCACGCCACACGTCCTTTTCAAACCATCCGACCGGCGCTTGAAAGAAACGAATATCTCAAAGGTGCTGGAATGTAAGCTGAGAACTGAAAATCGTTCATTCGGTATACAGTCGCTTGATTACTCCTTCGTTATTTACCTTCCAGCGTTTTCTTGTCTCGTGGTCGTTGACATAAACACACACACATCGCGTAACGATTTTCCCGCAATCTGTCCCCGAATACTCCCTGAAGCTTCTCGTTTTTAATCTCTTCTTCTGCTTCTTCTTCTTGCAACGAATTTGACACGCGGTAAAATGCCGACGGGGGCCGTGGCGTACGAAGGCAGGTCCAGGTCCGGTACAATCCCTACAGTTTGGCAACCTGAGGAAGGTGCCCACCCCAGGGCAGTCAGGTCCATAGGTACACGAGCGAAACAAAACACGAACGAAACGAGCGAAACACGAGCGAAACGAGCGAAACACGAGCGAGGTACACGAGCGAAAGTGACGCCGCGTCCAGTATGGGGAGACTTGATCCCCCATATTTGCCTGCTGTTGCGAGCCTTGTGGTAATGCCGAAAACGAAATCTAGAAGGCGAAGCTTAAAGTTCAAGGACTAAGAAAACAGCGCGTTAGATTAAGGCCCTCCGATACTCGAAACCCACGTCACATATCGCCATTATACTGCCCACGAGGAGCCCTTCTGTAAAGTGTCGCGGAATTGGTGGCAATATCGCTAGAAGCCTTGTGTTGGATCGATAAGTTAAACATTTCGTGCAGCAAAATTATTAGAAAAACAGTCACAACTCCCATTTACGGCACTTTTTTGCGGATGAAACTGATTTGTTCACACTGTTTTTGCGCTTTCAGAGGTACAGGCTTAAAAAAAAATCAATGTATAGTGTCTATAATGCCAGTTTTAGTCCCTACTGAATCGGGATTTTTAACGTCTTTTATAATCGCCCAGAACAAGGCTTTTTTTGTGCCTAAAAATCCGGGGTCCACAATGGCATAGGCGACAGAATGGAGGGCATGACAGCGTGCGCACAAGGTAGCTCAGTCAACAAGATCATCGCCGCCAAACAAATAAAACCAATTAAATCCACCACAAGATGCTACTTCTTGCACACGAATGCCATAAGAGACAAAAGATGCTAATAATAGAGCCGAAAGCACGTGGACTCAGTCACAGATGTAGAATACACTGCTTCGTAAACAAGCTTGCATCTATGTTTGATGCCTGCATGCTGTTGACGGCTGTCGGGCAGTTACAAAACAGGAATCCTATGGAGTTGTCACAAACATGCCCTTGTTATTTTACCAACCACCAACCAACCATGCTCTACCTTTGTGACAGCTCATTCTACCGACACAGACGCGTCGTGCTTGCGAATCAGCTCTTTCACGCGCCCTCTGGTTGCACGCCTCGGCAGCTATTGTTGCATTCCCCGCATCTTTCCGAACCAAAAATTCGCGTTGGTCTAACAAGAACAAAGATAGCTGATAATTCCTGGCTTTACGTTGCGGTAACGAATGGCACGAGAATGTCACCGCTGGCGTGCAGTAGCCTTACTCTATTTATCAAGTGCTCCGTGTTGTGTACGCAAAAAGTGCTCCAGCTCGTACGGACGCGATACAGACGAGGGGCACGACGACAAATGGGTACGTTTATGCAAAACAGACAAAAAGATACCTTATATGAATGGGCTGGCCAGAAAACGTTCATGCATCTTTTTTTTTTTTTTTTGCGTCAAGAATTAGTGAAGGTTGGTAAGGTACGATACTACATGTTAAAATGGGGTTGTAACGCATCGATATACAGGGTGCTTTTTACTTGTTACAAATTTTTATTTAAAAAAAAACACTTGAAATGGTGCATTATCTCATGCACGCGTTGTACTGAATGCCATATTATTAATTAAAAAAAAACATTTTGAGATGGCGTAGTTGGTGCCATAAAAACGCTTCGATGACTGATGTCGGAGAAACGAGAACCTCGGCCATTCCTATTGGATGTCTTAAGCACGCGACCGTTCCAGCAAGCGTCCCAATGAGGGAAATGCCTCCGTGAGCCTGGTGTTGGCAACCTTGTGAGGAGTTGTACGCATATTATGAAAACACGCTTTCCCTTTCTCAGGCTGTCACCCTTCCTTTCATATCAGTTTCCAATGAAATACCTTGCCAAAGACAGGGAAACGACACTTGGTCTGTGCACGACACACAGTTGTAGAAGGCACGCTAAATTGCATTGCAGCACGCGCTGAAAAAAAAAAAAAACATCTATATATATATATATATGTATATATATATATATATATATATATAGAACAAATAGGTTAATATATCAGACGGCTACGAAGTTGAATAAAAGTGAAATAATAAGACTTGGACTACAGATTACAGGAACGTTAACAAAAACTAATTTATTTAATGGGCAATTTAACACATAGATTAAAAAAAAGAATGGTCGACGTTTCGACAGTGGCACTGTCTTCGTCAGGACAAAAGAGGTACAAGGGTTGCATATTGCTTAAATAGGTTTCCTGGGTGACGTCACAATCGGTGCAAGTATGCCACGTGGCAGTTGTCTGAGTCATATTCTGGAACATTCCGCAAGGTCAAGTCCGGGTGGTGATGTCATCTTTCTTGGGGAGCCAGCTCAGGGTGAGCTGTACTGAGGCCATAGCTGAAAAGAAAACAAAGGAAAATAAAAGGAAAAAAATGGGAAAGTATATCCCATCTAGACGACCAGATACTACTAGATACTAGATCCTTACTGTTGAAAGTACACCGGGATCTTCGTTAATGATTGATTGGAATTTGTAAATGAGGTAAGACTCGCGTTGTTCCCTGCCTCTATCGGAGCTAAAGTTTGATTGAAGAATAAAAAGGGCAACGTCATTTATTGAATGACCCGGCTGGTTGAAATGACGAGAAACAGGAAGATTTGGCTTTTTATTAACGTCCGACCGGTGGTTGTTGAACCTGATCCGAAAAGATGTTTTGGTTTGACCTACGTATTGTGCTTGACACGCGTTGCACTGAATGGCATAAATAACGTTCCTGTAATCTGTAGTCCAAGTCTTATTATTTCACTTTTATATATATATATATATATATATATATATATATATATATATGTATATATATATATATATATATATATATACAGGGTGTCCACGCTAAGTGTGAACAGATTTTTTAAAAATATATCAATCACTTTTTACGAGGTGAAATCAATTGCAATATAGCATATGCTGAAGGGCACTCCCTAGGGGGGCATTAACAGACTCCTAAGGCAATGTCTTAATTAACTTTCAATAATTAACTTTTTAATTATAAAAGCTACGAAGTTGCTCCAATGAGGATCTCTTCGGTCACCCGATACCAAAGCCGTTTTCAGAACAAAAATCCGTTCGATAGATCGTCCGCAAAAAATTCGTGAAGGAACGCCATTTTTTCTTTATTTTATTCATTGCGCATCTCTAGGACGCGTCTTTCCTTCGCCCCCAATACGAGAGGATGAAAGAGCACACTATCGCCTCTTGCGTCCTGGAAAAATATTAAAAGAAAACAGAAAATGCCCAAGATAAGGGCAGTCGCGATAGAGTCACCTGATAGATTTGTGTTTTTGTTTTGTTTCCGCAAGTTAAAGCTAATCTTCGACGCATAAGGCGGCACTGTGCTCTTTCAGGTTACGCCCCATTTCGTCCAAACGTTTATTTCGTCCAAGTGCTCACAACGTCCAAATATTTAATTCGTCCGAAAAAAATCGGACGTACTGAACACTTGGATGAAATGAACAGGCGAGGAGAAACTTGACCAGCGCGTCAAATATCCGTACCGTCCAATAGCCCGTTTCGTCCAAATGGGGAAATTCCCTAAGGCTCTGCTCCTTTCGGCAGACGACTGCCTAAGGCTCTGCTCCTTTCGGCAGGCGACTGCCTGGCTGCATTCATGAAAGCACAGGCCATTTTGACACTGGGTGAATGGCAGGTGACTGTATTCATGAAAGCAAATGGATTATCGATCAAACGGGGAATCACAGAAAACACAAACCTGTTCACAGGACCGCTGACCTACAGTGACCGTCCAGTTAACGATGTGTTGTTTTCTATAACTGTGTTCTCGCTACGTACCGCGTTTCCCGATGTCAGTGATCTTTCTTGGAAACATCTAGGGATCTGAAAGGAAACTTGCGGCCCTTTGCCTTTACGTAGACTACTTCGAGCGGCAGTGGCTTACCAACGTTCATCTCTGGAATTAGTTTGCGGATGAGGACGATCTCCGCACAAACAATCACGCCGAAGGGTGGCATAATTCGCTGCGCATGAAATTCAAGAGCGAACCCCACATGACGTTTTCGAAGTTCCTCGTCGAATTTGAGTCAACCATACACAATGTAAGCACAACCAGGTAAGCAACAAATTCGCATAATCAGAGAACATCGTCATAAATAATTAATAGAGTATAGCATATATACTTCCTCGCTTGCTCTCTTTGTATTCATGCCTCTTACTGCCATTTGCAGGTACGCATTCGGCTGCTGTTGAACGGCCAAGGAGGAGACGATACAAGAGGCTCGCTCCTCCTTCCCATGGGCGTACGGAAAATACAGCTCAGGGGAAATGATGCTGGGAAACGAAGCACCCTTCACAGACGTAACAGAGCAGTTTGCTCATGTCATCAAGGCATACCTGCAGCGCATGTCCCACTTGCTGGGCCATGCTAACTAATAAGTTAGTTGTTCAAATGAAAAAAAGAAAAAAAGAACAACTAAACAGAGCAGGCTGGGCATTTGTTTCTCGTTTTACTCGGTGTATAACATCTTTCAGTGGGAATGTTTAAATCTTACCTTCAACTAATAACGCAGTTGTTGGAATAAAAAAAAAAGAAAAAAATAAATAAACAGAGCAGGCTGAGCATTTGTTTTTCGTTTTACTTGGTGTATGGCATGGCATCTTTCGATGTGAATGTTTAAATCCTACCTTCAATCGTAAACGAAGCAATTGTTCACTCGCATTCGGAGATCCCCCTCCCTTTTCGGACGAAACAAGCGTTTGGACGGTACGATTATTTGGACGGGTTGGTCAAGTTTCCCCCCCCCCCTTTGGTTCAGTTCGTCCAATGCCCACTATGTCCAATTTTTTTTCGGACGTGCTGAGTACTTGGACGTTGTGAATACTTGGACGAAATAAACATTTGGACGAATCGGGGTGCTACCCGCTCTTTCACTCTCTCACACTGGGGGTAAAGGAAAGCCGCTTCTTTGAAGATGCGCAATAAACCAAATAAAGAAAAAAATGGCGTTCCTTCACGATTTTTTTGCGGACGATCTACCGAACGGATTTTTGTTCTGAAAACGGTTTTGGTATCTGGTGACCGAAGAGATCCGATGTTCTCATTGGAGCAACTTCGTAGCTTTTATAATTAAAAAGCTATTTATTGAAAGTTAATTAAGACATTGCCTTAGGAGTCTGTTAATGCCCCCCTAGGGAGTGCCCTTCAGCATATGCTATATTGCAATTGATTTCATCTCGGAAAAAGTGATTGATGTATTTTTAAAAAATCTGTTCACACTTAGCGTGGACACCCTGTATATATATATATAAATCGCTCGAAAAAGAAATTCTTCTCATTAGGCTCAACAAGCATGTAACGTACTTTACTTATGTTGTTATACTTGGAGAATGTCCGCCGATAGCATCCATAGGTTGTGTACATACAACATACAGATTTGATTTATAAATGTTTAATGACTTATTATGTGAAGGTGAAAAAAAAAAACGCATTAGCCCCACGTGTGTGAGAAGACGACGGCCTCGAGAAAATAATACCGCGTGACCGCGCATTGGAAAGTGTCTGCGAAAGCACAGAATAGGAACTGGAATGGCGTTCGGAACATGGACGAAGCGTTCTTTCAGCTGCAAAATCCAAAATAAAGGCAGTGATATATTCTATCATTATAGTAGCTCCCTTTTTTATGAGCCGGAAATGCTTTCTTTCGCCCCGCTTCTTGGCAGCGAGGAACGAGTGAGTGGGATTTATGCTTCTTTCAAGACGGAGCTTTAAGGCCCAATTCTTTCCGTAGCGTTCAGAGAGCGAGACACTGTCACGCATAAGGGAAAAGAAACGGAGCGAGTGAAGCTGGGACAATAATAATAATAATAGTCACAAAAGCGCTTCGCTTCCGCCGCCGCAATCAAGCAACGAAGAATAAAGGCGTACAGTATATATGTACATATTTCTTCCTATGCGCTCCCATAATCTGCGACGTAAACACAGCACGTACACATTTCTGCATAGGAAAGTTGCCCCGTCTATTGTGCTTTGCCTTTAAGAGACGTAAGAGGAAGGATGTCCTCTTCGTGGCACGTGGCGCACATCTTTCCGTACCACGTTCTGCCTCATAAAACCCGCGAGAGCCGTAAAAAGGAGGGTATACGTTGAAGTGAAGTTGAGAGAAAGACTTTTTTTCTTCGCCGTTTGTTGCATCGCCCAGTATGTAACATTCATTTTCGTTAGCCACACGATGTATACAGTGAGTCTCAATTAGTTCTGCGAGATCCCGCCTCTCCAAACTTTGTGGGTAGTAACATCTTCATATATCTTTTTTTTCTTTTTTTCAAATCAATTAACCGTTGAGCTCATGTAGAAAAAAATATGTTGTCCAACCGCCTATCGAAAGTCGACTGCGTAAGGTCCAACGAGGATGTCATTAAATTCCTAAAAATAGGTTTTACCGCAGAAAATTATGAAACTACTCGGAATACACTGATACGAATTTTTGCGGCTGATTTAGGCCGGTTGCATTCGCGGTACGTATTAATTAAGCTAATTGGTATAATTAAATTTGAAAAATAGCCAAGAAATGGCTGCATTTTTCTTCGTCAATTCGAAAGCCTATGAACCGTAACACACTATTCCAATCAAAATCACGTGTTTTTTCCACACTATTTTTATAAAAATTTGACAGCCGAAAGTCGATCTCTGGGCGAGCCATTAGTGAGTTTTAGTATACCGTTGATAAGGTTATCGTGCCTATCGGAACCAATCGCAGTGGCGCGTGACTCAGAATCTTATCCACTGATTGGTTCCGGTTGATACGGTTCGACGCAAGCCACGTTATGAACGGTCTGCTAAAACTCTCTATTTTCGGTGAAGTTTGCGTTTGCTTGCGTTTGCGGAGCTCTTGGTTAGAATGGAGTGGCAGTGTCTTATTCCGATCGAGCCCCCTTGCCGCGCAGCCTTTCAATATCGGTGACTGGCGGCTGATGACAGACACGTTGATAAGGACGAAAGGTGTGATTGTCTCAAGCAGCACAATGTACTGAAAGTAGAGTGCAATACGGGTGGACGGGTAGGTGGAAGGCCTTGAGCAGACTCGTAAAGAGAACATTGAAGGCACATACAGTCCACCCCTATTGCACCCGACTTTCAGTACATTTTGCTGCTTGGGTTGGCGTGTTTTCTTTTCTTCTTGCACACGAGGGAGGGTATTTCAACGGAGCCAACATTTCCCCAAACGTAAATACCAGTGACCGCGCTTCCCAATCAGCACAATGTATTGAATGTCGAGTGCAATAGGGATGGACGGTATGTGTCTTATTAATGTTGTTTAGTTTGACGAGTCTGTTCAATGCCTTCCACCTACCCGTCCACCCCTATTGCACTCGACTTTTGGTACAGTGGGCTGCTTGGGTTCGCACGGCGACTGATTTTTGGCTATCCAAATTAGCTCAATTAAAGCTTCACACAAATGCAAACAGCCTCAACTGGTGCAAAAGTCTCTCAGTGAATACCAAGCAGTTTTATAATTTTTTGAAGTAAAACCTGTTTTTAGGAATTTAGTGGCATCTTTCGTGCTCTAAAGAGAACTCCGACCTGTCGTTGCTTCATTCTCACCATAATTCATCCTCTCATATTAACCACTGTGAAATGGGGTAGTGTCCTGTGGCTACCACGGGGAAACATCCCATGTCATCATCACTTCTTCATTTATTGTTGTTGTTGTTGTCGTGCAACAGCTTGTACATGTACTTTATGTTTTCCTCGCGAGCACTTGTAAGCGCTTCACCTTTTTTTTTTCTCTTTTGCAAGAGGCCAACTTACGTCACTTTCATTTTGTGATTCCTTCAGTTGTATCAAATAGTAATGCCGCGTCGTGATGTTGTTCAAAAATGATCTTTGAAGCTGAAGTTCGAACAACAGACCATATTGCAATGCCTAACAGAAATACTAGTAACAATGAAGGAAATTAGCGTCGGAACTTAAAGGGAGACTCCAGGACAATCTGAAACTATTATAACGGCTGTGTATATAAGTTCGATACGTTCCCTCGAAATGAGAAATAAAGCTGGTTTGCCAGTTCGGGACTCGTTAGTTGCCAAAAGAGCTGGGAAGCTGAAAACGAAACCGAAACTTCTGAACGTTCCCTCTCGTACTTCCTGTACCATGCGTGACGTCACCGGTAGTCTCGTGTAGGCCACCGGCTATTTTTCGTTTACGGGCTTCGTAACTTCGTGTCACATAAATGACCAGTCTGCTTCCTCAATTTCGTTCTAAAATATTCGCCAGCGGTAAAAGAAAAGCCTACAGAAAGCCGTACACGAGGCTCACGAGGAATACCGGTGAGGTAAAGCACAGTGTTGTTGGACAGCTTTTTAATGCGTAAGCATTAGGAGTGTCAAAATGGAAAAAAGCTGTATGTATATGTGTGTTTGTATGTATATGTGAGATGGTGAAGCCTCACCAAGACAGCGGTGTAAGTGGACGTGCAAAGGGGATATAAGAGGCTAATTGTAAGTGGAAGCAAAGGATTTGGAATTGAAGAAGTCGAAGGTAATTAAGAGTATGAGGTAAGAGCAATTGAAGGTAATTACAGGTAATTAAAAGCAATTAAAACAAGAAGTTGCTTTTAAAGGTAATGAATGTAAGACATATGTAATTATAAGAAAGAGATTAAACGAAATTAAAGAATACCGAAGGCAACAGCAAATTATACCAGAGGTAATTAAGTATAATTAACGGAAATTAACGTCAATTAAAGGGGAATTGAGAGTAATTTAGGCAAGTAAACGTAATTAAGGGTAACTAAGGGAATGCCTGATTAAGTTAGGTAACCTGGGGTTACCTAAGGTAATTAAAGGGTAATTGAAAGTAAGCGAGGCTAATTAAAGGTTAATTAAATGGAGATACATATACTAATTGAAAGTGTCAAACCGGAATTCAAGCACTGACTGGAGGTGGACAACCGGAAGTCAGGTTAGACCGGAAGTGGAGAACCGGAAGTCGATTATAGACGGGGTGTAGACAACCGGATGTCGGGTTTAAACCGGAAGTGGATACCCGGAAGTTAAGTATGAACCGCCAAAAGGCGGTTAATGGTAACGCGTTTCTCTCACATTCACCGTTAGATCGCCAGTTAATTTTTTTCGTGCAGGAGCGCCTATTACACTCGAAGGAAAATATTCTTTTTCTACTTATCTGTGCCACATGGTGATGAGAAGTCGTATTCACTGAAATATCATAGGGTATGGATTGATTGTTTTAGGTGCGGAGTCTCCCTTGAAGGTGGAACAACAACAACTACGACAAATATGCAGTAACTGTGCTATGGGGCGTCTCACCGTTGAGGCTATAAGCGTTCATTCACAAAAAAAAAAGAAAGAAAGAAAGAAAGAAAAGAACGCTAGTCCTCAAATTCTACCTAGCGCGAGTTTACATGAAAGATACAATTTCTAATGTACGCAACGGCTCTAAGACCCAAGAAACACACACACACATAAAAAAAATCTTGATAGTAATATACTGGATATAATTTTCCCTTGTGACAGCGAACACAGACCGCTTCAGAGTGAGAACTTCTTTTGGAGTGTTTTTTGTCATACAATTCCACTAGGAGTTCGGACTAGAGTTGGGACCGGCAGCACTCTGAGCACCGAAACTATATACACGGAAGTGATGGACTGCTGGAAATGCGGTAATGGCACGTGTCCGTCTGCTCGCTGAGATTATGGACGGTGCTCTTAAGCCGATACCTCCTATATGTGCGTGTGTGTCTTCTAGTCACGTGGGAATGGAACAAATGGAACAGATTTCTGGAGGGACCCTCTCGTCCGTCTGTCTGGAGGACATTAGCGAAACACGTGTCCACATCAGGTTGGTTGCCCTGTTGGGTTTTCACAAGTTGAGGTGGACTAGATGCGGCTCACACAAGACGCCATAAAGAGAAGAAACGGTGTCTTTTTCGCGAAAGCCAAACATCAGCTGTTTTTTTTTTCTTTTTCTTTACCCTGCACGTGGAACTCACCCCTCTCGTGGGTAACAACGCGGAGGAGAAAATAATAGGAAAGGAAGAAACGTAAAAACGCACGCAGCCAGGGGTGGTTGTGTTTTCAACGGAAGACAAAGGAAAAGAACAAAATACGAAAGCGTGAATGCTGTCGCTGTGGGCGGGTCCCTACAATCCATTTTTCGAATGAGATCTGTGCTTTAATTCAGCGACAAGTACCTAGCGGTAGAGCTAATAAGTAGCGGTAGAGTTGAGTGGGTACACCATTCGCCCGTTGGCGGTAGCCAGAAAAAGTCATGCTGAAGGCCGGGATGTGGTAGGATCAAATCCTAGGATCGGATCCTGTGCTAGGATCGAATCCTACCACTGCCTGTGCTGTCCGAGGCGTTCTGAGGCCTCCGGCAGACTTTGCAGCAAGACGGATATCAGCAGATCGAGTTAAACCCCTGAAGTCAGCCCAGGAGTCATACTAACCCTGTGTTCTCCCACTCCTCCCCCCTGTCCTCACTCCATCTCTCAACGTCTGTGCAACGCTCATGGCCACAGTTGCTTCGCGGGGGTGACACAGAATAAAAACAAGGACTGCTCCGAACGGTTGATGACGTATACAGGGTGGCCAAGAAAGAGCAGGTATCCCCATACCATAGGTAGTTACCCCCTAGTGAGTGGCACACATAGGTGCGCAGATACATATAAAAAGAGCACGCGAAAAGGGGACAGATGCCAAGATGCACAACTATACCGCCAGCGCGATACACAGTGCGACTATCCAGTTCCCTCGGTTCTCTGCATCCATAGGTCATGTTTGGAGTATGCAGGTTTCTGGCGCAAGGATATCGACCCACAGGTCATGTGTGGACAGACTTACCAGCAAAACACATCTGACCTTCTTGACATTATTGCATATCAGGACTCGTGTTGACGAACAGTACGTGCTTATGCACACTTCACTGCGAAGACAAGGTGCTCCCTATATCCGCAATGCGCTACGACAGTTTGGGTCTGCACAGGGGAGAAGGTGAACTTTTGAGAAACCGCGTGACGAAGTGTCTGTCCAGTCACAACGCCGCAATGAGGGGGTCTTTATACACCGGCATGAATCTGCGCGGGGTTCCGCAGAGGAAGCCCTGAACGACTAACCTTAAAGGTCAGATATGCCGATTTTGAAGTGCCGCGGAACTGAACGATACTCGCGCTGTGTGTTCATTGCCGAACACTGAATATGTGTGCGAAATATCTTCCTCCAACTGTTCGTAGTTTTTTAGAAAACAGTTTTTTTAGATCCCACGCCCGGCCGTCAGACTGTCGGCAAACCCTGCGCACGGGCGCACCGACGTCACTGCTCTCGGTTTATCTGTCTTTGGCTTGGCATGGACTCTTGGCTTGGCCGCTTGGCTTCTTTCGTTTCGTCCTCTGTGCATCGTACATAAGCGAAGAGCTGTTATGTTGTTGCTAAGCCGGAAACAAAGCATGTGAATATATATATATATATTTTTTTTTTTTTTTTGGCACGGCGTCGTTTGGAAGGTGCACTTCCTTGTCCTGACCTTGCCTTTTATGGGCTGGAGCGATATGATAACGTGATATGCCACGGCGAAGTTGTCGAAGATGCGACGGTGCTACGCTGTTAGAACATTCATCGGAGCATTCAAGTGTTACCTATTATAAGCTGCCAAAAGACCAAGCAGTGCGAAGCACTTGGCTGACAGTGGTGCCTGCTAATTTCCACTGCAAGGATTTCGTCCACGAATGTTATCATAGGTTACGCGCGACTCCAGAGGCAATTTGGAATCTCGGCACGAAATCGTCTGATGAAAATCTGAGGTGGCCGACACACAACATTTTGAACGTGCCACGGAGGATCAAGGCAAACAACGAGAGCAAAAAAGGTAAGTCGAGGTTCAGATATAAAAAATAGCAAGCTTAATGAATCGATAGTGCAGCTGTCCTACTGCGCCTACTCTGATATAACCACGATTAGCAACACAATAGTATTGATAATCTAACTTCTGAATTATCACAGGTGCACTCTGAAGGCGGAAATGAAGCACGATCTGGCTTGCATCTGGTGCATGAAGAAATTGCTGACACGTTAGTCACCAACACCAACAGGTATGACAATGTGGTGTTATAATTTGAGTATTCACCTATGTTCAACTTTTCATGTGCACTCGCATGCAGACATCTTGACACCACATTTAAATCTGCCCTCAAAGTTACAACCTGTGCTTTCAGGGTGGAAAACAAAGGTCGCCATTCCGATTAGGTGCTATCTCCCAGTTCAAGCACTTTTGCTGTCTGGACACTGGTTCCTGTGGATGGGGTGTTACAAGCTTCACTGTCTGATATAGAAGGTACATTACATTAGTTCAGTTAATTTGTCTTTTGCACGTTTTTGTTACTGTTAGCTAGATTACTGTTGGACATACAATCCTTTGACACACCGAAGCTGATGTCGCCTCTGATAACGTTTTAGAATTTTCGGTGTCATCAACGTCCATTGAGGAAGGTGCCTTTACTATTTGTGAATCTTTAATTGAATAGCCCAGAATTCATGTTAACATTGTCTACTCTTATTAATTCACTGTCTGTGTTCTGAGAGCTAAGAAACATGGAAACTTTATTTGTCACAACTTCACACTGGATGTGGTACTGGCTTGACATGTAAGCTAAAATACCTGGATTCTACAATAATTGTGTTCAACTTTGTGCATTACCGTGGGCAATGCCACATTCACTACATTTTTAGTGGGTCCGGTGCACAAATACTGTGTGCATACTGCATACGTACATACTGTTCGATAGGCAAAAATACCTGAGCAGTGCTGTGTAGTCTTTTTACCCAAAGTCCATACTCTTACTGCAAAGTCACAGTACGTAGAACAGCAATGTGCAGGTATGCTGCGATAGAGATTCACAACAGAAAGAAGACTATTGAGAGCATCTAAATTTTAATGAGACGAGACTTTCGTGCACAAGGCTGCTCTTGTTAATGTCTAACATGAAGTTACAAAATCCCAGAATATATAAAACATGTTGTAATGTAGAGAGCGAGGGTTGGTACAGATTTAAAAATAATTATACAATCATATATAATAAAATAAAAAGGGGGTACAACTCCCCCCTCAACTCAACTCGACAACTCAATAACTCTACTTATTCTCTACCTAACAACATGTCATATATTCTGGAATTTTGTAACTTGATGTTAGACGTCAAGAAGTACAGCCTTCTGTGCGAAAGTCTTCTTTCTGTTGTGCACAATCATTATACAGTAAATAAGACTATCCATTTCTTGTCATTAAATGCTTTTTTTTCTTTTTTTCTGCGGTGATGAGCATCCATAAGGACACATGCCAGAAAGGGAGTCTCTTTGGGATGACAAACCCTCATCACCTCATGAGGAAACAATGGTTGACGAATGGTTCTCCAACACATCGAAACTTCAACAAATAATTCATGAAAAAGCCAGTCAGTGCTAGCACCAGGAATTGAACGTGGACCGTCCTGCTACCAGTCAGAGATGTTACATTTCAGGCGCTCATTGACTTTTGTTGAATTACTTGTTGACTTTGTCCCAAGGTGGAGCTCGCCACAGCTCATTTGCCTATCTGTTAATGTTGTGGCATGTGTTGCGTTTTTCTCTTTGTGTGTTCCAGACTCAGAACGGTTAATTTGGATCAGGTCAGGTACGTTTCATTTAGACATGGCAAACATAAAGTGGTGTTTCTCAACACAACTTAGCAGTGGCCTTCATGCATTACTGCTACGGCCATTAAGCGTGAATGGAAAGCTGCACATTATGCATGATGTAAAACCCCAAGACTAGGGAACACGAAGGGACAGACACGAACACGTCCCTTTGTGTTCCCTAGTCGCGGGGTTTTACATATGCATCATCTTCACCAGCTCGCTTGCTTCCTAGCCATTTTTTCTGCACATTATGTTCATTCTACTTTTATTGTGTGCTATATAATATTGTTCAAGTCCTGTCAAACGACGTGTAATGCTATAAAAAAATTCAGTACACTGTTTATGTGGGTTGAATGGTAGCGCATGAATGCAGGAAGGAAACTGTCATGTTATGGCAAGTGTTTACGTATTGTACATTTAACTAATAATTTTATTGGTTAGCTTTCGCCGGCGTATCATGTCAAACCATGTTATATTAATTTGGAACATGTTGTTCTTAGTAGCCAGAGCAGCTGATACACAGTGAGAACATAGCCCGTGTGTGTTTGTCTTTTCCACCGCAGCCCTTGGGTTTCCTCCCTGATGGCTACACATATCAGGGATAGGTTTCAGAACCGGTAGTTCCCGCCAAGTGTGAATTGCTTTTCAGGGGATCATCACGCTGGCAGATGAAACATATGGTTTAAATTATTTGCAGGACAGGAATTGCGTAGCTTCACACAAATCCTACTACTTCGACGTAAGAGTGGTTTCAAATCTAGCTTTTTTGTGTTCCTGACATTATCGCACAAGATGTAAGTACTTTCCTTGTTGACATTAATATTTGCACCAGGTCACAACATTGTTGATTGATGGAAAATGTAAATAAATATATTTATTTGCTTGCCAAACAATGCACAAATGTCTTCTTTTCTAGTGAGATATTCCCTGTTCACCAGACATAAATATGGAAAAGCTAAAGGGGCACAATGATGGTAGAGTCTAGCGTTGCTTTTTGCCACTTCACATATATTCACTGTTATTCGTGTGCACATGTAGGAATAGGAAGGTAGAGCATGCGCATAAAAAAATTTCGTATGCAGCCACACATATGGTTCAGAAGATTAATTAGATGATGTCCAAGCATATATAATTGTGCTTCATGTGTAATGGGTATGCTAACGGATTGTTTCCATGAAGCCTTTTTATTTATTTTTTATGAAGATGTTATTTTTATTTTATATAAATTTCATATTACATATTGAATACTTGTATTGTATACTTATATGTATTGTATTGTATACTTATAAATTAAAAACTCAAATTACAAGGGCCCTGTAAGAGTGCCCTTTGCAAATGGTTTGGTAACGTGTCTCTAACTGTAAAGGTAAGAGGCAATCGAGAATGTTGCAGACAAGGTTACAACTTACATATTGCTTATCATGTCCTACATACAAAGTGATTTGTACAATAATTCCTGAGCACGGAATTAATTCCGAGGCTGGCCAGTGATGTCACCCAGGACGACAAGTCACATAATTGCCTCTAAGACTTTTACACCCCATGGGCTGAGTTGTGAATTGAAAGAGCACTCTACGGAAGGATAAGGTGCACCTGATTTCTAGGATCTATGCTATGCCCTAACTTTTCAGGCACCACATTTATAAAAATACAATTTCTAAGTGGCAATATGTGCTCTGGTACTTCTTTTGCGTCTGCATAGTGTGCAACCACATGGATACTGGAGCTTTCGTGTGCATGTTTTTGTGCGACGGTGCTCATTACAAACAATATCCAGATGTTAGACATAAAATGGAGTAGTTTGTAGCGTGCCACACAACGCAGCGTGACATGGGAGTGTGTGATTCAAGGAAAGCTTCTGGAAAGTGCACAGAATCCCACAAAAAGTTTAAAATGTGATTTGTATTTCGTTTTACGTCTCTCGTCGTTACATACCATCGTCGACGCTGTTGCACATTGATAAATCGTACGTAAAACTTGTCCCATAGTAGTATGCGGTTTCTCAAATACATAGCACAATTTTTTCCTGCAGGAATAAAACGCTGTCGGCATTTTCTTGCTAACACGGCTGTCGAAACGTCAGTCTCTACAATGGGCAAGTGCTGTAAAAAGGCTAACGCAGATGCGACTTGATACAAATTGTACGTGCTCACAAAACACAAACGACGAATTCTAGTCACAACATCGCACAGAGGTTGGTTCGCGAATCGGTTCGCACCTGCTGCAATGTTTACTTATCGCGGAACGGTGGAACCCGAATGTCCGCCATCTTCAAGCACAGATACGTGAAGCCGCGCGAAGCCGTAGCTGAAATCCACTGACAAGTACGAAGGCGCGTACACGTCACAATGCCCGTTCGGGTGCATCTACGTCATAAAAATGGCTGCGCCCATGTGTGTTTCGGAATGAATTATCTATTTTTTTGACATGGTACTGTACCGAACTGAGAGAATGAAGGTGCATTTTGGGGAGAGTTGGATGTGAGCTTTCAGAATATCACAACCGTTTCGACTATTTGGGATATCGGCATAGCTGACCTTTAACCTGTTACCCCCTACTGGCGAGAGAGGAGCAAATATGTCGGTCGAAGGCAACAGGGAAGAGAGGGAACCTGGGGATCTGCGTCTTTGCATTGCGTATGGCTAGTAAATTATCAGAGGAGGGGTGCATAAAGGGGGTTAGCCAAAATGAAAGCAGCGGCCTACAAAAATGCAACCATGACATCACGCCCTCTAACTTCAACGTTATTATTATGTTTCTCCTTTCCTTTTTTGAAGCATCCAAGAAGGAGATGACAGGCACAGCTGCTTCGGGTATCCTCTTCGTGGTTTTCCTGATGAATTCAGTCCAAGAGTAAAAGAGAAGGCAGAGAAAGTAAAGCACAGAGTATACGGCAGAGGCACAGCTTATCGACTGGGTCACGGGGGTCAATCTGGAACTGATAACACCACCAAAGTGGGACCGCTACGAGCAAGCTATCATTAATGCATCAAGAAAGTCTCAAGAGCGGAAGGCAGTGAAAGAAACCAGCACGCAAATAAAAGGGGCTCGATCGAAGAACCTCTCCGACTGCAGAGTTCCCAAAGGGATGCCTTCCTCCTTCAAAATTCAGTGAGGACATTCGTTTTTCGTTCGAAACTGCATCGCTACAGCACACGGTTTGAGCCGGGGAATTCTCCGCAGTAAACACGCAAGTGCAGCCTAGTGCAGCAAGTGCAGAACACACACTAAGTATGTTATGCCATGGAAAGCCTATGTTTGTCTTTACGCCTACGTCTGAGCGCTTTGTGAGATATTTATTCGCTGTCAACCACAGGGATTTATGAAGACGACCGCGCTACAAAGCGGGCGGTAATTCTTTTTTCTCCTTCTACAGGATGACTTTAGTAAAGGTTACAAATTTCAATCGCGTCGTAAAAATAGCAGGTGACATCTCTGACGCTTCAAACTTTGCACACTTTTAGTCATTTGTCTGAAGTTTTATCAATATTTTTTTTTTCAGACGGTATCATTTTGTACAAAAAAAAGTTAGAAACCGAGCAAATTCTAACCTCGTGCATTTCCTATGGCCTATACAGCCCGAAAACCGCCATGTTTTCCTCTCTCTGCTTCACGTTCACATCACCACGTATATGTGGCGCTGCTTGAAAAACCCAGCATCTAGTCCATCTGGTTGTTGGCTGTTCCATACACAGGGGTGGCATCCAATGTATTGCTCCGTAGACGAAAGCGTGCTGGGCGAACGCAATGCATCCTGGACAGGTCCTGGTCGCACGTCACAGCAAACGTCAAGGCACACGTGACCTTAAAGATGGCAGCGCCCGTGATCGGCGGCCAAACCGTTTGTAAACAATGCGGTTGTTGTTTCTGGACGACGTTTTGAATGTTTCTCGATCACGGTAATTATTTTTATCCGATAATCTCGCAATAAAACGCGCAGTTTTACACATACAGCCTCGTATTGTTCACAACTTCCAAAGATGTGATGACGACCGCGCGTTAAGACTTACCGAGCCGATGCCATGTACTTAAACTAAGGTGAAATGGGCTACCATGTTGCGGAAGAAGCACCGCAGAGTTTACGCTGGCAAAATACGGTCATCTCTCGGTGTTATGACGGCGAAAATATGTCGGTAAGCGGCAAAACGACATGTAAACAAAGTCACATGACCTCAAAATGACATTTTTTATGACGTGCGACCAGGACAAGATGGCAGTTTTGCCAAAAGCACCCGCTTGAGGGTAGTTACAACAATGGCGGGTTATGTCACCCCTGTGGTTCCATAGGTTCTGGTTTTGCTTCGTCTCTAGGCAGCGCCGCCTGTACGTGGTGATATGAACGTGAAGCAGGAAAAAAATGGCGGTTTGCGGGCTGCATAAGCCATAGGAAATGCATGCTTCTAACCCTTTTTTTGTACAAAGTGATAGCATTTGAAAAAAAAGTAAGGATAAAACTTCGGGTGAATGATTATCAGTGTGTAAAGCAGCTTGAAGCGCAGGAGACGTTATTATTACATTTTTACGACTCAACCGAAATGTGCAACAGTTGCTAAATTCACCCAGTAGGCTCCTAGATGGTAGTATGTTATGGCTTCAGTACGAGCAAACGAATATTCGACAACGCTGTCACTTTAGTTTCGGATATCGATTTCATCGACAACCCTGCAAGTTTGACTCTACTTTCCTCCCTGTCAATCGGTAAGTATATTGCATAACGCTCGATGCAGATCGTCGAAAAGTGAAAAATTCAGCGACCCAGTAAAGGCAGCATCAGCCTCGTGTCGGAAGGCGACGATTTTTCGAACGGAGTGTTGCCGTTCTACTGCTCTTCGGCTCTTCTTCTACCAGCAGAAGGGCAAACACTGTCTCTCCGAAATATCGGCCGAAATCGGCGAAATTTAAAAATTAAAAAAAAAATCGAAATTTAAAAAAACGGCGAACGATTTCCCCCGCCGTTTATTACTCTGTCTAGAACTCATGCTTCCTGTCCCTCCGCTGGTAAAAGACAAATAAAAACTACAAGTACCGTACAGTCAAGTGTCATTCTTGCGCCATCAGTACATCGTTAGTTGCCTTGTATACAGAATGTTTTGATACGGTTATACAGGGTGTCCCAGAAAACGTGTCATTGAATTATAATTAAAAAAAACTACGCCACCTAGAATCATGCGGTCAACGGCATTTGTTCTTACTAGATTTTTGCCAACTCCTGATGTGAATGTCATGTATCGTAAGTTTAATTATGTAAATATTTGCGAACTGAACTCAGAAATTTGCCAAGTAAATGTCACTTTTTTACCCCAAAAAATACGAAGAGCGTGCCGAATTCACTCAAGTTGACAATTTATTAGAGATATTCACGACCTATGCCATCGGAAAAAATAGCCGAACATCATACTTTTCTTAGCACCGGACCATAACGCGCGACGACTTTTTGAGCGCAATCGCTCTCAGTTCGACGAAAGGAGGTTCCAAACCCAGCCCACAGAAGGTACGTTCGATTAAGCCTGCACTCTCTGAACCAGTTCCGGGCGGTGCAGGGCCGGTTCTGAACTAGCGCAGCACTAGGCCAGCTCCAGTTCAACGGAGCAACACTTGTGCCGCCGCGAAACAAATATCGAAGTGCAGCGCTAGTGCAGGCTTTCTGCTCTCCGCGAGTCTTAACACCTCTACGGATTGTAAGAATGCGTGTGACATTTCAATCACATGTGCACTGCTGCTTTTTAATTCTGAACACAATGAACTGTTCAACGATTGTGCAAACAGCCATGGAACTTGTGGATTCTGACAACGAGGACGAAGAATTCGACGACCTGGTAACCGTGATAGCGTTGAATCTTCTGCGAACTGACACGAACCGTGTACCAATCTACACCGAAACTGTAGTGAACCGTTATTTCGACTTCGAATTCAAACGTCTCTTCCGGCTCTCTAGGGATACGTTCGAGAATTTACATTAACTATTATTTCCCTTGCGTCGTCTGCTCCCATTGCCGCCATTACTCTGCACTACCGTTGAACTGACCCCTGCGGGAGTGCAGAGTTTCCTTACACTAGGGCTACACTTGGCGTGCACTGGTTTGAAACGAACGAGACGGTGCAGGTGGTGCTCGGCTGCACTGGCGAAACGAACGAGCGAGTGCAGCACCACCGGAACTGGTTCAGGCAGTGCAGGCCTAATCGAACGTATACCTAGAGTGATAGTAGAAAAAGTGTCAGTTCATAAAATTGGGAGAGGGAAAGTGCGATTCCAGCGAAGGTCGGACGCGATAAGCCATACCTGTGTTATCTCTTTCGGCGTTGCAGGTGTGGGCTGGGTCTCCAACCTCCTTTCGTCGGACTGCCAAGGATTGCGCTGAAAAATTTGTCGTGAGCTAGCTCCGTATAGCATGATGTTCGGCTGTTTTTTCTTATGGGGTAGCCCCTGAATATTCCTGTAAATTATCAGTAATTTGAGTAAATTAGACACGCTCTTCACATTGGTGGGATAAAACAGTGACCTTTACTTGGCAAATTTCCGACTTCAGTTCGCAAAAATTTACGTAATTGAACTTACGTTACACGACATTGGCATCAGGAGGTGGCAAAAACCTAGTAAGAACAAATGCGGTTGACCGCATGATTCTAGGTGGTGTAGTTTTTTTTTATTATAAATCACACGTTTTAAATGACACGTTTTCTGGGACACCCTGTAGGTGACACAGGCAATATATTTTTAGGCACGTTAGAGGGACGACACACACGCAGTTCGTTCATCACTAACGAGGTCCTGTCCCACTGGTGTTCAGCACCAGTGAAACCCCCATAAAGGTTACCAATGTCCTTTTCTTGCTTTCAGTATTACGAGGAGACCGGCGGGAGAAATTGAAGCGATAGCTCGCTCTTGACAGATCAGATCGCACGTTTTTGTTGGAAACGGTCCAGCAATCCAACCTTTACCAAGGTTCTGCGTTGCGTTGCGTAAAGTTGTACAGAGTAATTTAGTATCTTCAGAGCTCGCCCTCAAGGTCGAATTGAACTTTCCCAAGCAGCACAATGTACTGAAAGTCGAGTGCAATAGGGGTGGACGGTATGTGTCTTATCGATGTTCCTTAGTTTCACGAGTCTGTTCAAGGCCTTCCACCTACCCGTCCACCCCTATTGCACCCGACTTTCAGTACATTTTGCTGCTTGGGTTGTATCTCTTACCTGACATAAATAAAAAAAATCTTGAATCTGCATCGCAAGTCAGCACGCGATTCAAAATTACCCCGCATAGAGACGTGTTTGCGACAACGCGGAGGGACAAACATAGGACGGACAGACAGGGGCAGACAGGGACAGAGGACAAAGAAGGACACACAGAGGGACAAACGCAAGTGCTCATCTCTTCTGGGACCATCTCTGACCGACAATCAGAAGGTGTGGGTTCGAATCTCACTCCCACTGTTGGTACCTTTTACTGAACTGCCATCATTCAATTAACGGCCAGGACCCACCCATCGCCTAGCCAGGTGAGGTCAGACAGCAGCAGCGGCCTCGGGGCTAGACCACTGCACGGGCTCGGGCTTACAAGAAGCTCGGGTACGGCCAGTCCCGTGGACCGGGTCCCCCTCCACCGCGGACGATGATTTGCAGCTTCACCTGACATCATACTGAACAGCTTTCTACCGCCTCAACAACCTTATATGAGCGGGCTGCACCTTGTAGGTATGCAGTACCATGCAACAAATTCATCGCCTCTTGCGTCATTCGCGACAAGCTCCGGAAGGCCAAAAGCAATGGCGGGGGTGTATCGCGTATTGCAAGAAAAAGAGAGAGAGGGCGGTCTGCCAACGGGGTACTTCAAGCAACGGGTACTTCAAATTCCGCAAACGTCCGAAAAGAAGAAGGAGAAGATAACGCTCCACATACACAAGTTCACGCCCTGTCTTCAAGAGCCGCCGAAGAGCGTCTAAAAAACGGTATCATTCATAGCTTATTGAATAGACGCCCGGCAGGACCCAGCTTGATGTCGCAGCTTTGCTTCGACTGAGAAGTGGATGGGTCCGGGGCTCCTGAATGAAAGCCATGGTTGTCGACAGAGCACTTGAGTAGCGAGCAAACAAGAGCGATATAAAAACAGCGACGAGGAGAATTGGGTGAAAAACAAGATATCCAGTTAAATCTCTCGCATGCGAGACGATGAGGAGGCTCTTTCAGTGGTCCTTTTTTCCCTCAGAGATAATTGAATTGGATCTCGACTGCCGGGCGTCAAGACAAGCGACTTCTGCGGAGAGACTTGAAAGAGGGCTTCGCGTGGCAGTACAAGAGCATTAAACCGATTTTTTTTTTTTTCAGGTTCGGTTGGGGTTCATGTCCAGGCATAATGGTTCGGTTCCGGTTCAGGACACGGCCATTTGCGCGCGTCGCTTAGCTCGACGAGCGAAGCGACGCGCGCAAGTGGCCGTCTCCAGGAGGACACACATACCGGTTCCGAACCGGTTCAAGATGCTCTAAACCGGCTCCGAATCGGTTTGTTGCACGAGGTATATGCCCTAAAATAAACGGTAAAAGAGTTCCGAAAGCTTCGTTTTTCTTTGCATTCCTGGCTGGCTTGTACACTAAAAAACGAAACTACAGAGCGCGGTTGTTCTATGTTGTCTCATCGATGCGGGCGTCCAGATATGCATTTCCGCTTGTATTGGAGACTGGTTCTAAAAAGTGCCGCATGAACTGGTTATTGCTGGAACAGGTTAGGATACTTAAGGTAGGTAAGATGAACAAACTGTCAGTCTCGAACTCTCGGGGCTTTGAAACCGGTTTGGGCACGGTAACAGGAATTTTCTAAATCGATTTAGTTCCTGTTCCGCTCAAAGATGGCTGCAGGCTTCGGTTCCGGTAAAAAAAATAACGGTTCTTTCCGGTTCGGTTTGATGCCCTGGGCAGAACCGAGTGTTGATGTTGATATTGGCGAAAAAATAACAGGGAGAAGACAACCGAGTGTATTAGCTGCGGTGTAATTCGTTTTCCTCTTTTCTTTGTGTTTCATGCACATCCATTGGTGCATGTGTTCGTGTGCGGTTACGCAGTGTCTTGTGAAATGTGTACACTCTCCTGTATAGGAACAATTTAAAGCGTACATCCTAACGAGATGCGTATGTGCGCAGTAATCATGTGCACTAGCGCCTTATAAGTCTTCTTTGTTATAGGAAACTTTAAAGAACAGCCGCAGTAGATGCGTATGTGTGCAGTAATCATGTGCACTAGCGCCTTATAAGTCTTCTTTGTTATAGGAAACTTTAAAGAACAGTCGTGAACACAAAAGCATGCTTATTTGGGAAAGAGCAAAGCTTGTTATTGTCCCAAACGCGTCCAAATTCATAATCCCCCCATAAGCTGCATTCTTCATCTGCAGAACCACCTGAACTTACTTCTTGCTGTATATTTCTAACTTTGCGAGCCCTGATTCTTACGTCAGCCAAAAAGATAATTCCTTTTCCGCTTGAACATATGAAATCCGATGTCTCGCACGCAGCAATGTCTCTTGCCGCAACAAAGCAGCTCTCATATTTCATTACCGTTCATATCACTGTCTGCCCCGAGATACAGCGTTCGGTAATCGAAAGTGCAGTCTTGCAGGTACTTGCAGTGCGGCAGCAATTGAAAATTAATATTAAAAAGCTTAGGTATATGTGGAACATGCTGAAACAAAGGTATTCCGTCTGCCTTCTCGAAGGGCCTCATTTTGTTGTTTGAGTACGGGCAAAACTGATCTCATTAGACCCTGAGGCTCATATTCATTTCTGTTTTGTCCTGAACAACTTCACTCGTCTCAGATTAAAACTGCAACCGCATAAGTTCGCTCATTTTTCACTTTTCCCGCATGCCAGCCCCGGTTTCAAAAGTAATGTGTAGGTACATTTGTAAAGCAAGAAGCTTATGGATTGAGCCGTCTATACTTTATTAAACCTGTAACAAGAACGCTTGTACACAGGAAAACGAAACTTCCGAGCGCGGTTTTCCGGCGTTGTTTCCACCGACGCGGGCGTCCAGCTATGCATTCCCGCCTGTATTGGAGACTCTGGTTGTAAAAAAATGTCACATGAACCGATCACTTTTGGAACAGGATGGGAGCATTTAAGGTAGGTAAGATGAAAAACGGTCAGTTTCGATCTCCCGATGCTTTGAAACCGGTTTTGGTACGGTAACAGGAATTTTGTCAATCGATTCAGTTCCTGTTCAGCTCCAAGATGGCTGCAGGCTTTTCGGTTCGGTTCCGGTAAAAAAAAAAAAAAAAAACGAAAATAGCGGTTGTTTCTGGTTTTCGATTGCGGTTCGGTGCCTGCGCAGAACCGAGTGCTGATGTTGATATTGGCAAATAAATAAATAAATAACAGGGTGAAGAGAACAGAGTATATTAGTTGCTGTGTAATTTGTTTTTCTCTTTTCTTTGTGTTTCCCATTCGTGCATCAGTGCGTGTGCTGTTACGCAGCGTCTTGTGAAACGATGTGTACACTCTTCTGTATAGGATAAATTTAAAGCGTGCATCCTAACGAGATGCGTATGTGCGCAGTAATCGTCTGCACTAGGGCCTTAGAAGTCTTCTTTGTTATAGGAAACTTTAAAAACAGCCATGAACACAAAAGCATGTTTATTTGGGTAAAAGCAAAGCTTGTTATTGTCCCAAACGCGCTAAGTCCAAATCCATAAGCTGCATTCTTCATCTGCGGAACCACCTGAACTTACTTTTTGCTGACGTATAAGTGGTTAAATTCTCGGGCTCAATAATTCGCGAATTTGTGAGAAGCCAGGGTCATTCAATTATTCGCGGAACCATAAATTCGCGGTACCGCAGTGCTTCGACCGGGGCCATCCACCTTGAACTTTCTGGAAGAAGCTAATAAAAGCTATCACAACTGGGCAACTCGTTCAATTTGTCGTCCTTTTGAGCAGTTCTGACTGAAAGGGCTGCGATTAGAGGGTCCTTCTCGGCTTGTATCCGTGGCATTGCCGAATTGCCCTGTCTCGCGTCATTCTTGTCATCGCATCGAGCAGGTGCGATTGCCGCTCGGTAGTGATGCGACAACTTTTACAAATACAATTACAAATACGGTTACTCCGAGCATGGCAGAGTGCATATACAAGCTTGCTGGATGATCCAGGCTTACAAGGAACTGGAATCATGGGACACCTACAGCTCCGCGGGATTCGTACATGAAGGCGGGACTACTGTCTCCAGTTGCAGCGGCGAACAGAACATTTTGCGAGGCAATGCAGTGTAATAGCGTAAGAAACCCCGTGTACATAAGTTGCCTCCGCGTCCTGGGTCAAATTTCGCATGTATTTTCGTTCACGTATTTTTCTGTCATTGGTTCTAATATTTCGAGGGAATTTGAATTCGCGAGAAAAAAAGGGCGTTCCACGAATTTCGCGAAAAATAGGTCCTCGCGAAAATTACTACTTATTATATTTCTAACTTTGCGAGTCCTGATTCTTGCGTCAGCCAAAAAGATATACTTCCTTTTCGGATTAAACATATGAACTCCGACGTCTCGCACGCAGGAATGTCTCTTGCCGCAACAAAGCAGTTCTCATATTTCATTACCATTCATATTACTGTCTGTCCCGAGATACAGTGTTCGGTAATGGGAAGTGCAGTCTTGCAAGTACTTGCAGTGCGGCAGCAATTTGAGGCTGATATTGAAAAGCTTAGGTATTACGTGGAACATGCTGAAACAAAGGTATTCCGTCTGCCTGCTCGAAAGGCCTCATTATTTTTTTATTTTTTGTTCTTTGAATACGGGCAAAAGTGATGTCATTCGAGCGTGAGGCTCATATTCATTTTTGTTTTGTCCTGAACAACTTCCGTCATCTCAGATTAAAACTGCAACCAAAGTTCGCTCATTTTTCTCTTTTCCCGCATGCCGACCCTTGTTTCGAAAGTAATATGTAGGTATATTTGTAAAGTAATATGTAGGTACATCTGTAAAGTAATAAGTTTATGGATTTAGCCGTCTATACTATATTAAATCTGTAACAAGAACGCTTGTACACAGGAAAACGAAACTTCAGAGCGCGGTTTTCCGACGTTGTCTCCACCGATGCAGTTATGCATTTCCGCTTGTATTGGAGACTCTGGTTGTAAAAAAATGTCGCATGAATCGATCACTTTTGGAAAAGGTTCATATTTCATTACCATTCATATTACTGTCTGTCCCGAAATAAAACGTTCGGTAATGGGAAGCGCAGTCTTGCAAGTACTTGGAGTGGTGCGGCAGCAATTGAAAGCTGATATTGAGAAGCTTAGGTATACTAGGAACATGCTGAAACAAAGGTATTCCGTCTGCTTGCTCGAAAAGCCTCATTTTTCTATTTGAATACGTGCAAAAGTGATGTCATTCGACCGTGAGGCTGATATTTATTTCTGTTTTGTCATGAACAACTTTCCTCTTCTCAGATTAAAACTGCAACCGCCTAAGTTGGCTCATTTTTCTCTTTTCCCGCATGCCAGACGTGGTTTAAAAGTAATATGCAGGTCAATTGGTAATGTGATAAGTTTACGACTATAGCCGACATATAGAGCTATATTATATACTTTATTAAAGGGGCTACAAACTCTACCAAGCTAGCCCGCCGACTGTGTCGGCGCCAAACGGCGACTATGACCTGTTGGCTGTGACACCTCTTCTATAGATGAATCCGATGGACCCGAATCCAACCAATGCGATCACAGTTACCTCGGCTCGGTTCCGCGGTCGCTCGGTCCTCCACTGTTTTTCAGCGTGAACACGCATCTCCTCTTATCTACATATTTTACGCTTTATCGCAGATAGCATGTACAGAATGAAAGAATGCTGCCCGCCTGCTTTGTGGACGAAATGCCTACGCTGCGACAACTTGGCCACCCTGCTCGGCCTCGCCCCACACAACCTGCGGCCGCTATACGACTACCCTCTTTCACTCTCTCCTCTCTCCTCTTTACCCCTCTTTCGCTTTCCTCGTGCCACCGGCCTCTCGACCAGCCTCTAAAGCCCCTTTTGTGTGTGTCTGTTTTTTTTTTTCTTTTTACCTTCGTTTCAGTTTTCTTGAAGGAACTGCAAGTAGGCCTACGCTTGACTAACCTTTCCTCCCTTTCTTTTTGTTTTCTCAATAAACATAAACCCCCCCCCCCCTATGCTGTGTGCTGTCGTCTTCGTCGTCAGAGGCAGAAAGAAGGTCAATTGTACCACGTCGTAGAAAACAAGGCACGTCAAACGAATGACGCGCAGAAGTTTATTGTCCCACATTTTCTGTCCAGCAATTTGAGGCGATATTAACAAGTCGCGTCAGTTCGTCACTTTTTCTCGCTGCTTCTAGACTGGTCTCAGACGTAGAGCAGACGACATTATGTGCACCTCCGCGCTGGCGGCTGATTCGGTGCTACAGTTCTACAAAAACCTGCTGCTGTCGGCAGTCACCAGCTCAGTCGCAAATCGCAGGTAATCAGCAGGTATGGCGACACGCACCTTTATGACGTCACCAAGGGATGGTAAGACAGAGAGAGGAATCAAGCGACATTATTGTGCGAGCGGAAACTTTTGCTTTTGATGTTGCTGTTATACCTGCTTATCAAAGTTAGCTACCGAGCGGTGCTGCTATGGACTTTTTTTTTCATTTCACTAAAGTAATTTTTCTCCTCGTGAAGGCAGCGAAGTATCACGTATAGTGGCACTGGCAGTTTAATCTCTTCTGCTGACGTGAGAGCGTACAATGAAAACGACTCCAATAATACGGTTCTACACTCGGAGTGTTCATAAAGCAGAAACAGTAAAAGATGAAAGCTGAAAGCGCAACTGAAATTGGTTCTTGTCAGAATGGGCTCCCCCCCACCCCTGCCCCGATACAGGCAACGGAGGTACAAACGTTGGCAGATGGGGGAGCAAGTCACAACGTATATACTACGTGGCGAAAACTTCTCAATACTAGGATGCTGCGCCTATTTAGTCCCCTCGCATTCCTTTTTCGCTTCTCTTTTTTATTATTATCATTATTATTTGTTTTGTGCCAGATGAACTGCGTCAAATTTAATGACTTAGCGAACACTGTGACCACAGGAAAGTTTCCTGCTATTCATGTGTACATTCGAGGCCCATCAGGAAAGCACTTTGACGAATTAAAATCAGTTATAAAGATTTACGAAGCTCGGGTAGCGTTTGTTGCTCTCTTTCAAGCCAGGATGGTCTAAGACTTGAAAATTGTTCCTTTTTCTCCCTCGCTGGAATTTACGATCACAAAACTATTCTCATATTGTCAACACTATCGCTATTTGTCATTCGACATGATGCAGCTTTTCCTGCCCTTGAACTGATATCAGCATGTTATCAGCAGAATCATATCAGCAGAAACCAGAAATGTTCCTCGCTACGTTCCAGTCGCTACCATTCTAACCTGCCGTTAATGTGTGAATGTAATGTGCCGTGTAATGCCATTCTAACCTGACATTACATCTACAGACATTCGAGCCTCCTTACCTATCCTGCGTAGTACTCCCCGAAAAATGCGAGTTACGAAAAATTTATCAAAATCAGCAAGACGTAAAGGCGCTACAGCAGCTGGCTTTCATAATCCTTTTATGCTCAACGTAAAAGCAACCTTTATAAGTAGGTATATAAGTAGGTTCTACGAGATTAGCGACACTTGTAAAGCAGTAGAGAGAACAGCAAAAGAGCTGACTCAACTGAAAAAAAAAGGAAGAAAAAAAAGCTTTAGTCCGTTACTGTGATTATCAGATGACGGGATGACAACCTGTGCAGGCACAATTGCCCTCCCTATTTTATACGTGTATTTATCTTTATTTGTACGCAAGACTGCATTTCCTGTTCATTTTACTATCTTACATGGTACTCTAGCCACAGAGTGGCGATTATAGGGCCCGTCCTCGCAATCCTATTGAAGGGTGGTTCAATCTCTACCTAAATGAAAATCCTTGAATTGAATGGGAGCCAATAATGTTGTTACTTCGGGCAGGAAGCGATGCTAGTGAAATACCAGTCCCTAGAACGACTGTTTGTTGATCGGGGGGTATATATTTATTCAAAGGAAAGGTTTGTTGATCAGGCAACAGCTCTGTCTTGTTTTACGCTGAGCCCACTTCATCTTTGCGTTGATACGATTATCCTCCCCATAAACTTTCCACCGACTAAACGCAGTCGAAGGTAAAGAAAAAAAGTAGTTTCCATAGCTCTGAGAATATTGCAAACGGGTCTATAAATTTAATAAAGACCCCCTTAACCTCGTTATATAGCGTACGCAAGAGCCCAAAGACAAAAACGGGGAAGGGAAAAAAAAAACGGACGACAAGAAAGGCGAAAAACTTCTCCTGTTTTTCAATCCTCCAAGCATTAGTGGGTCGGTCACAAAAACCGTAACAGAAGGGGCGGCGAATATTAATGGAATAAAGAATAATGGATCGTGCCACGTTGAATACGTAGAGTTGCTCGTTCATGAAGAAGGTTAATTATGGTATTGATGCGAGGCTATGCCATCAATGGACTTGCGCGGATAATAGATTTTGACAGCGGCCTGCTGGCTAGCAATCTGAGCGGGTTCAATACGCGTTTTAGTCCAAAAGGCTGAACTATATGCGCAACTCAAAAGCGTCAGGGTGAGGACAACAGATACACGATGATGTATGTGTTGTTTGTTTTGTTTGCTGTTGTTGCTTGTGGACGAGATGGGGATCGAATGAAAGGGGCACAGATGCAAATTACAAAGTGAGGAATACGTCACCAGGTGGATGTAAAAAGTAAGGGCCCATATTCGCACTAATTTTAAAATTCGCACGATTTAAAAATCATTCGTCTGAAAAATGATGATGATGATGATGATTTGGATATCTTGGCGCATCAACAATATGAAAATTGTAGAGTCGACGGTTTTTATATTCTACGCACTTTTGCCATGACGTAATGAGTGCTTTTTTTTTTCAATTTTCAGTTGCGAGAATTGCGTTGTTGCAAAATAGAATTGTTCAGTTGCGAGAGTTGCGTCAATTTTAGTTGCTAGAGTTCAGTTTGCCCAGTCAATGAAACGCTGTTTTGAAAAAACAAAACAAAAACAACCAAACAGTAAGGGCAGTTCAGATTTGTAAAGGGAAGATTTATTTGACGCAATGAACTCTGCAACGCACACACCAACAGCGCCGCACACACACACGTGAGAACACACATGAACAAATATATACAGATGAACAACGATAGCATGCACACAGGAATGACAATGATAAAATCTATTTACACAGTGAGGAGATGAGTCAGTCAGTTATGGTGGCGCTCTGATTAGGGATACGTGGCCGCCCTGCACACAAACTGAAGGGTGGTGCCGCCATCGACGGCGGAAACCTTCTTCCCCGAGCGCGAACAGCTGTCGCTGCAGGACACCCGCTACAGACGTCCGCGCAGTAAGTACTAGCAGGAAAATAGGAACATTGCGCCTAGGCTGCGCGATCGCCTTACAGCGGGCGGACCACAGCGTCTGGGCCCCACAGGCGGTGATGAGTACGCTGATTGGATGGGCCGTCTACGGTCGAGGGGCAGTGGGCACATTACATTCGTGTGACGCCGAACAAGCTGCCAGAAAACACTCGCAATGCGGCACTGAAACAACACGTGCGTGTTGGTCTCCACGCAGTCGCAATACGGGCACAGGTTAGTCGTGGTCACGTTCCATGAGTGAAGGCGGTCTCGCGTTGGGTGAATGCCCTACGCGAAGCTCCACAGGATGTCATGGAGAGGTACAGAAAGCAAAGAAGAAATAATCCTTGTCCACGCGATGGATGATGCTTGCCGCAAACGGCTAGCCCAGTCGTCATTCGTACGCACTGCGCTCCACAAGACTGGCTGTGACACTTGGGTGGCAGTAACTGAACTCAGCACCACAGGAGGAGCGAGCCGCGTCAATCGCTGGTGGTAGGTATGGACAACTGCATGGAAGCGAAGCGACGATCGCGCTGCTGGATCGGAGGGACACTATGACGGTAGTGAGACATGTTGAAGTAACGGGCCCATCCAGTACTTCAGGAGAACACGAGTCGGCGAGGGTGCGCCAGAAAGAACTCGCAGGACAGTCTTCAGGGCAATCGCGCGGTTCATAAGGCCGACATCCGGTACGGCCAATCCGCCCCGCGACAATGGCAGCGACAGGAAAATGCGGGCCAAGGGCCTATGACGTTTCTTCCGCCACAGGAAGGACACGATGATGGTGTGGAGCCTGGTCACCACTGCGTGTGGCGCGGTTGACACGTGGCTCAAATGCCATATACGCCCACAAAAGACGTTCCGCACGAGGTAGGCCCTTTCAAGATACGAAAGCTCATGGGCATCTGCAGCTTCGCATGTCAAGGTGAAGGCCTGCAAGGCGCTCGTCCAGTTAGCCCTCGTAGGCCCGCTCCTGTCAAACACCACTCCCAGTATTTTCAGTGATGAAACACAAGGCAAGGGAAGATGTGCGAACGAACCACTAGGTCCTAAGGGCATTAGCTGATACTTTCTCAAGTTCAGCATCCCACCGGAAAATGCTGCGTAGGCATTGTAGAGGCGTAGGGGTTCAGTCACAGAGGACGCATCACGGAGAAGAACCATAACATCGTCGGCGTACGCCGCCACCTTCCACGAACCGGACAAAGGTAGAGGTAGTTCATGAATGTTCACGTTCGTGTAAATACTCCATAGGAAAGGATCAATTGATAAGGTGAACAAAGCGGGAGAAAGCGGACAGCCTTGCCGAACTCCCCTGGCCACCGGAAACTCCTGTGAAAACTGGCACAGCATGTAGAGGCGGCAGCGATGATTGTTATATAGCCGACCGATTCTGTTGCATATCCACTGGGGAAAATGATACGCCTGAAGCACAGTAAGCAGGTATTGGTGCTCTACACGGTCAAAGGCTTTTGCTTGATCGAGTGATAAAAAACAGCCATTGTTGGCGAGGGCCGCGGCGAATCGCAGGACATCACGCAAGCCAGATAGCGTGTCGTACATGCTGCGACCGGGGACACAACAAGTCTGGGAGGGATGAACGATCGATGGCAACACGTTCTAGATGCGCTGGGCTAAAACTGATGCCAAAAACTTCAATCAGAGGTAAGCAGAGTCACGGGTCTCCAGTTCTCCGGGTCGGCACGGTCACCACCTTTCTTGGGTAAGACAACAATGTGCCCAAATCCAAATGAGGCAGGAAAGGGCTGTCCGAATAGGCATAGCTGTATGACGTGGAAGAAGAACTTGCCGATGACAGGCTACAATGCTGCATAAAACTCGGTGGGGAGACCGTCTGGGCCCGAACATGTACCACGGGCAGAGTTGGCAACGGTACGGCCGAGCTCTTCTATAGTAAGAGGCACATCCAAGGACAGTAGGTCCACCGCCGAGAGTACCGCCAGTCCAGCTAAAAGGTCGCTGTCGTCAGCAGATACCACACGAGAGCTGGTGTAAAGAGAGCGGTAGAAATCTTCAAAGCCGCTGACGATCTCATCAAAGTTCTCCGTGAGGGTTCCATCAGGCCGACGAAAATTGCGTGGAGGCTGCTTGCCGCCCGGCGCGTGCCGAGCATAGTGAAGGTATCTAACGACACCAGGCCCAGCAAGCGCCTGCGCCCTGAGTTGAGCCTTTCGGGCTGCACCTGGCGACGATCTAAGCAGGAGCCGGTATCTTTCTTGAGGAGAATTCGGGTATTGTACACGACGTCTACGTCTAAGAAGAGCACTCCGGTCCCGAGCACGCTGCCGGCCCAAGAACTGAAAAAGGCAACGCACCCAGCCCTTGAAAGCCTCCCATGCTTCAGGCGTGAGGGAACGACCAGAGAGATACGCAGCTATTCTAGACCGGGTTGATTACATAGCTTAAGGACAAAAAAAAGCAAACAAACAAAAAAAAAACAGAGAACCGGCGTTTCGTTCCGGCATCAATTGTGGCCGCGCACAGTTCTCAGTCATTTTGATCTTTGTTCCCGATGCGCAAAAAAGAAAAAAAAAAGAAAGAAAAAGAACTTGAGTCCTCATCATCATCTCAGTCATTTTAATGCACGATGCGACGAAAGAAAACGGCTACCCGCCTCTTGCCGCTTCCTTCTTACAGTTGCTTCAGATAACTGTGACATCGTAACTTTTCTGCCGTAATCAGAACATGTAACATGTTGCCCGGTGTTGCACAGTATTTCGGGAACAGTCGCAAATATTCGCGCCGTAAAACTGTGCGGATAGCATAAACACGGTGCAGCACGTATATGATAAACAAGTAACCAGCTCCGAAGATACATTTCAAGCAGTAAAAATTTGAAATATTCAAACCGTTCTGCGACCACAATATGCTCAGACCAGCGCGCTGGGGTCGTATAAACCAATACAGGAAAAGCAACCCCCGCGGAATGTGTGTATCGGCGGCTGATCAAAGATTCTGCGACAGTATACCCTGCGGCAACCTGCATGCATCACGGAATGGCGTCTCTTGCGTTCCAAGAAAGCGAGATGGTAAGGAGAGTAAGCGGGATGTCGAGGCCAAGAAGCGACGATTTGCCTTCCAAATATTACCGTGGGTCACAGACGATTTATTTGAAACACGAGATGCCTATTGTTTACGGAAACATGTGTCAGGACATTCGTCGTGCTGATTGCGAGATCACTGCGGGTGAAATAGTTCTGCCGCATTAAGAATCCCCACAGATATACGCACGATGAAAGTCACTGAAAAGGTTAGCCAGCTGTAGGGATCGAACCCACATCTTCTGGATTACCGGTCCAGGGCTCTACCAATTGAGCTAAGCTTACACGCCTCTCCGGCGACTTTTCGGGGTGCGTCATGTGATGATCTGGTTTCTCTCTTATACACAGGATGTTTCTTTTTATCTCCAACAAATTTGTATCGGCTGGGAGAGCAGCTGAGCACGGCCTCCCCTCGGGGAGGGTATTGGTATAGTTCCTTCGTGCTCGACATCGCCGATAGGAGAACGCTGCGCCACGGGCTTGAGACAACCGAGTCCCAAACAGTACAGGTTTGGGACCTGTGTCGCTAACAGCGCATCCTTCCACCCCTCCGAAACAGTGAACTCACCCGCTTGCGGCAGCCGCTAGGGTGTCGCACCGAAGAAAAAGTACGCCGCTCGCGTTTTCCGTAAACTTTAGTCCCAACCTGTACGTCCACTACACTGATGGTGTGAATTTTTTCCCCGAAACTGAACACACGCTGCGTGACTAGGAACTTTTTTTTTTTTTCAATACGGTTATTTATTTCGAGAATACTAACCACCGATAGATTTTTGACAGATAGGTAAAGCGCAGGCATCATTTCGTCCGGTATAAATTACAAGGCAGTTGGGGTGGGTTCTTGGTTTCACATTTGCCGAGGTAACACAGTATTCGAGGTAACCGTGCATGGCGTAACACTAGCACCTACTGTACGGTTCCATTCATCACCAGGAACTTGACTACCCACTAAGGAATTAACAAGGAATAGCAACCCGTCCTGTCTGGCTGACTTCTCCTGTCAACATAAATAGATCCCCCTCACCATATTAGAACTATAGTCGAATTCCACCGATTGTCACTCATTCTAATTGTCTTCCCGAAAATTGCAACGGTATGAACGCACTCGGTAGCAATGAGAACCTAGAAATTAAATTTGATTGAATTTGTAAAAAAAAAAAAAAGTGAAGATGTTGGTCCCGAGCCACTCGGGACTGGCTACTCCAAGACGCGTTATCCACAAAAGAAGGGAAACCACAAAGCTATACACTTTGAAATGGAATATATGAAAACATCACCACAAAACTTGACACCCAAGGCAACGTTGTAGGAGAGTTCGTGCGTGAAAATCTCAATGCACAAAAAACAAAGCGTCAAAGAGGTCCGTCGAGACGAGGAATTGCACAAGGGCTCGTATGGCAGGTATGAGCAAAAAATTTAATTGATATTCGCGAAAACTACATTTCTTGCAACGCTTATTACTTATTGGGGTCCAGAGGACCCTTTGCAATAAGGCACACACGTCTCAGTCCCAACAAAGACAAAAACTTTTCAAGTCGATATCTTACTTTAACGTACGAGAGGGATTGAATACATGTAAAATGAGGGCGGGCAAGGGTGGAAGGGAAGTAAACTGGCATCGCACCTCAGAGGAATAACCAAATGTGGGGTGGTGGTGGTGGTGGTGGTGGTGATGTTCAAAGGGCTTGCCGTTGTAACCAAAACCAAATGTATCTATGTATAACCCAACGCGCAACCCAATGACTGTGTTGTGTTGTCCCGTGTGTCGGCTCGGTCCAAATATTTACAAAGAATGATAGTATGTCGGTAATGACTAACATAACGGGCAGAGGACGCAACGATCAACGAAACACTTCGTCTTTGCAAGGAACTCATCAATAGCAACGCCAGCATACACTCCCCGAACAGTTACAATTCTGGCACTCCTTAAGATGGACACTCACCAGATTCGCAGCCGATGCTCTCACATTGTCGGTCGTCGAAACGGACACTGATACGCCGGTCAGTTCAGCAGGAACACATTAGCATAGTTTTAGTCCACCTTGCACAGCGCAAGAAAACACACCACTTCACGGTACGCACGACACCACACAATGGAACACAAGGACGCTTATTCAATTCCGGAACAGGAAGGTGAACGACAGCGCGTAAACACGCGTAAACTCACTTTCCTCAAGGACGCTACCCTTGATATGGTTGTGATCGCGCTATCTTATCTTTGCCACACGTGCCGACAAGAGCGCTCGCAAGCGTTCGTTCCCCTACTGCGGGAGAGATTAAAAATTGGTGGATTAACGTTCCTTTCGTGTTCTTGGGAGGAAAGGCTAAACCTGGGACGCTCTCAAATATATGTCTTCCATTCGACAATAATTCGAAGAACGAAACATTCCAGGCATATTTGACCGTCACAGTCCTTGGGGTTTCTGAACAATAAATAAATAAATAAATATTACACACATATGTTATCGCAATGATTGCTTCAAGTATTGTTACTCTGTACGGGTTATTAAAGTATTGAATGAGTTACCAGGCGGTATTGTCACGTCGAGAACGGTATCCTCTTTTGTTTCGAACCTCCAATCATATTTTTTGTAATCTGTGAATGATCATTTTAGCCAAGTGTGATGTGCTTATTTTGATGTCGTGTGTTTGTTTTTGTTATGCTGATACATGTTTTCTCTTAAGTGTATACACTACTACAATGACGTCCAGAGGACGTTAGTAGTATCTACAAATAAATAAAGAACTAAATAAAACCTAGGCAAGGCCCAGCGACAATAACGAGTCAGACATATCATCGCGGCTGTTTTCGTGATGAGCGAGCGATCCCGAAGGTCGGTAGTATGGAAGTACGATCGTAAGTAGAAAATATTGACGACAAATGCGCACGATTTCTGCGTGTACTAACAGTTTCTTCGTAATTTCAATATAGGAAATCCCGTTCCGGAACCGATACGTGCACGACGGAATACTGAGGCGGGACGGGTGGGTGATCACCTGCAATACACTAAGGTTAATCATTAGTTTTCCACCTCTCCTGCCCCTAGTTACGCACATGAAGAACCCTCCCCCCCCCCCCCCCCCCACAAAAACAAAAAATGATGGGCTGGATCTAGAGTCACTAAATAAGCTTATTTAGTGACTCTAGCTGGATCCGCCCCTGCCTGTGATGCGTTTCCCATGCGAAAAGAGAAGCCAACCAAAGTGCCGCATCTGCAGACGAAGTTCGTGACGTATGGGTCGTAGACAGTGGGGGGATGATGCTTGGGGAAGGTGCTGTCGTCCTTCTCGGGGGTGGTGGCTTGCTTGGTGCACCATGGGGGAGGGGGAAGACGGAAGGCTAAAAGTTAGAGGGGAAAGATGATGGTGGTACAGGAGCCGAAGCGCCGTCCAGTCCCTCCATGCTCTGAGAATCGGGTAGTCGGGGAGAACTACCGACACGTGTATCCCTCGGTAGCCTTCATTGGGATGCTCTGTGTACCACGGTAACCGCCTATACCCCACCTGTGCGTCATAGAAGGATTCCCCCACCCTCCTCGTCTGGAATACCGATTACACTGGGATCCTCTAAAGGAGAGATCAAAAGGATCCTTCTAGCCAAACCGTGACGAATTGCAGGGAAGCGATGCATTTAGAACACTGTTTGGGTTCAGCAAAAGTTGAGCATCGAGCCCCTGGTGGGTCTTTAGTAACAACTAAAGACTCACCAGGGGCTCGATGCTCAACTTGTGAGGCTAAAATTGGTGAGGCTAAAACTGTGCCACGTGCTGCGTTCTTTCGTCAACTTTTTCTTTCGTCCACGTTCTTTCAATGTCTTCGCTAGTGGTGATGAAGCGCTCCAATCGTCATCATCAAAACGCCGCTGTCTGTTTCGTTTTCCACAAATTGCATCTACCGTGCAGACGTCCTCGTCCTCTGCCTATAGGGCACGGATCTCCACAGGAGAGCATCCTCACTCGGCTGATATAGGAGTCGCACCGAAAAAGTTCAGCGAAGTGCAAAGCAAATGTACAGCGACATGAGATAAAACTGAATACTTGCAATATGGCGGCAACAGACAACTCAGTGTTATCTCCAGTGTTACATCTGGACGACGAAAGACTCACACGGAAGAAACTGCTGCATACATTATTGCGACACTAAACCGAGAGTCATTTACACGTTAATCCAACGCTTCCTAATGCTATGCAATGCAAAACTCTCTGACGCGACGTCACGGATGATATTACCATCCAAGCTAACTAGATAAAGCAGTCTAGGGGTAGACGGTACCCGCTAAACTAGCGCCAGAAACAATAGAAACGCAGAAGCGCTGTGGGTGCCTTCTTCCTTCATCCCTACACAGAAGTTGTAATAGCATAATTGAATTTGTAATGCGTACAGCGCACCATCCCGTGAGGCCTACAGGCGCCTGCGACGACTTGCGAAAGCAAGGCAAGCCGCAGGTCATTCTAATAGGAATAGAATAATCGATGGGGTCCTATAGCACATTTCTTTTACATCAGCTAGTTCTGCGATTGTCCTCGTTCGCGTAGTAAAAGTTCAACGACTTCGTGTTGGGTGGCGTCAATGATTCAGTAACTCAATTAGGAGAACGTGGCGCTCGACCCCCTTTTAAACTTGTTTTCCTCCTTTGGGATACTTACCATCCGTGAGCCAATTGCACTCTAACAAAAAAGGGTGCGAAAATGTGGTAACTTCTATAGGTACCACCAAGATCAAAATAGCACCAGATAAAGGGTGGTAAAAGCAATTATCATATATCCGAATTGCTACAAAAAGGCGTACGCCCCCCTCGCTCACCGAATTTTTAAAAAAAATATGTTTGCAGTTAGCTGGGGCACCCTGTATAGGACCAGCTACCGTGTAGGTCCGTCCGTGATTTTATAGGGTCACGTGAGAACTTGTGATCGCGATACACTGAAATTGTGTAACTTCCACAGCAGAACAGAATAGAGGACGATGTGGTGGTTAGATACCCTAGTCCGAGTCCAGGGAAAGCTCAACCGACATCCCTGTGCAAGGTCTTCTACAGAAAATGTGAAAAACTTGAGACAGTACGGCTTGGTGGTTGGATTCGGCCCATAAAGTGCATGACCTTCAGGCTTGCATCAGTGAGCGGAGCTCCATCTTCTCGGCCGCGCAAGCTGCATGCATAGTGATAGCGTACTGATAGCAAATTTAAAGAGACAGAGTACCAAACAGAAGCTCAACGAACGCTGTCAAATGGTTTCTTATTTCACTCGGTGTCACCAGGGAAAATATTCCATTCATATTCGCATCCACTTATTCAAGATTGTATTAGAAAACGCTGTGCCGGAGACTTGGAGGTGGTGGGTTCGAATCCTATCACCGGCTGTGCTGTCTGAGGTTTTCCCTGGGTTTTCCCAAGACTTTCCAGAAGAACGTCGGCACAGGTTTCCCCGAAGTCGGCTCAGGACGCATACTAACCCTCTGTCCCTCACTCCTTCCTGATGTCCTCTCTCCATCTGTCCACGCCTGTACGCCGCTCACAGCCACAGTTGCTTCATGGCGCTAACATGAAATTTTGAAAAAAATAAAATAAAAAAGCAAAAACAACAAACCTGACAAACAACAGTGCCTGACATGATATTGCTTACCTATTGACCGCTATTTTTGCGAGTCATGCACTGCCAAGGAAGGAACGGAGCAATGCCATTGTTGCAGTGCCAGTGAGGTTCGCTGCAGTTGTGCGCTGGAGCCAGAAGTCAGATAAGGCTATTGTACTAAATGGTACCAGGCAAACTGCAACGAATCGATATGTGTAACACGGATACGTTGCGAGATTATTATTATTTTCATGTAGAGCGCTTCGCATCTGCGCGCCATAAGAAGCGTTCGGAAAAGTTTCCAATGTATTAGAGCGTTTTAGAATAGTGTTTCCCAAACGCCTTCCGGAACTAAAGAAATAGCGTCGTCGCCACTGCGCATGCTCAGAACTCAAACCGCACTTTGGGTTTTTGGTCTGATGCGCTATTTTTCTTAATATAGCGTTGCTGATATGGGAATCCCCGCTGCAAGACGCGTCGCCTCCCTTTCGTCTATCCGCATCATCTTCCCTTCCCCTCCTTTCACCCCTCTCCTCTCCCGTATCATTGGTGCACCGAGCCAGCGACACCGAGCAGGCTGACCGCCCCTTCCCCAAAGGTCACGCATCATCATCACCGCCAGACGACACTTACGCAGAACTGTCACACGCCTGCTCATACACCTTCAGAGCGCACAGTAACAACTATGTAACTATGTTTTGGCGCCTTTCGCAACACCGCCCCAATTACGCCGTCCTTTATTATCACTCTACAACACCCCACCGTGCGCCCAAATCTTTAGACCTTCGACTTCATTCAATACTTGGTTAACGAGGACAGTCGCAAACCTTGAGAGAGTTCCCTCTCATTACGTTAGAGCGCGCTACAGAGATGCCATAAACTCCTAATGAGGTTCGGCTAAAGTGCACTGCTGAGGACACTTGAGTTATATTTAATATGGTTCAACGTTGTCACAGCTGCTGGAATGGGTCCACCAGGCTTGTAAACTAATACTTCGAGCAGTTTTTTTTTTTTTTTTTTCTCCCGCTCAACAAATTTGTCAAGTAAGCCTATGTGAGCTGAGGGTTTTCCCAACCGACGTTAACGCCACAGAAAGAGCAGTGATGCAGTTAAGCTAACCAACGTACTGAATGGGTACAAGTTACGTGCTGCAGTGGATGAAGCACCGCAAACACTCCCATTCTGCTAATTTGTAAAATATTAGTAAAATCACATATGCAATACGATCGACTTCGATCAGTTAGACCGCTCTGAATGTACTGCAGCTCCATATGAAACACGTTTAAACTCGTTGATTCGTAAAAATGTTCTGCACTTGATTTAGATCATAATTTTGATAATTTCATGAAGCGGCCTCGTTTATCACTCAGAAAAAAAGAAAAAAGAAATGAATTGATAACGTGTCTGCTTACTGGTCTTAAAGTAGCATAGAAGTCATTTTCAACGCCCCGTTTTCCTCCTATTAAACGTTAAGTAAGCCAGTAAGCTGCACCACGCACCATGAGAAGTAATTCGCACCACAGAGTCATAATTATAGCAGAAATTGAATTTAAAGCACGCCGCAAAAAGCGACCGTGCGCAACAGTGGTGGGGAGCGGTACCAGCCTGTGATCTGCCTGCGACCTCGCGCTGACGCCACAGAGTCCGCGCTCGCTGATTGGTCCAGAGAAGTGTTGTCTGCTACTCGGCTGTTCAGGGCTCTGAACAAGCATTGCGCTTGGTTCGGTCAGGATTCGGCCGCTCTTTCTATTCCCAATTATCCAGGGGAACTGGCAAAACTAGTTTACGGCGGCAAAGGGACAGGGCGCTGACCCCCACTGACCAGCGAACCAGAACGCGTGGACCCTTTAACGTCATCGGTGACGTGACATCATGCTTCTGATCCTCGTTATACCCGGAGTGGCGCGTTAAGGGTGAACGCGCGGAGCTATTTTTATGTGAGTCTTTTTTTTTTTTTAATTACACACATCAAAACATTTCGTGCTAATCGGTAAATTGACACACACACACTTTCATCAAACGTCTTAATCTGAAATTTTTTTGGGATGACCCTCTGTACTCCTTTAAGGTAACAGGTCTGAACACGGCCGAACGCATCAGCATCTTGGTGGCACGCTGCCAGTTGCTTTTCCATGTTGTCCTCTTCGAGGACTGGAGAGTCGATCCGACGCATTACCGTTGTTTTGCGGTGTCAAACCACGACATGTCAAAACGTGTGTTCTAAAGGTCGAAAAAAAGACTTTCTAGCTAAATACATAAGCCTTTCTGCTTTCTTTTACTAGCGAGACGACATTTGTCACGTTCCACTAATGGATGGGCACGACGCACACGAGGCCCTGTAATGTAACAGAAAATAAAACGAAAAGAAAACAAAAACATTTCGGACAGTAATTGTTTTGAGGCTGGAACACACAAACCGACAAACACAACGCGAGCCTCAACTTTCCTGGGGACATGAACGGCTGAAATATGGTAGTCGAGTTGTCGAAAAAGCCGGACATCCATATATCTCTGGAACTGCCATATCTCAACAACATTTTGTTCGTGTGATAAATGCGACAAACCGTCGTGTCCGAAGCAAGTCAGTATATATATATATATATATATATATATCTTGCAGTCTTGTTCTTTTCATTTTTTTAAAGTAACTTCACTCTCTAAGCCATTTCACTTTCCGTAGCCGTAAGGGCAGACCATTAATTTATTTATTTTTTTAAATCCATGAAAATATAGCGTATATTGTGAAAAACTGTCAACGTAAAGGTTTGGGCCATATAGAAGAATTTTACGAGCAAGTAAAATTGGTTATTGAATTGCGCATTTAAAGGGAAACCGTATCACTTAGAATTGTCCTTGGAAGAATTGTACAAACTCTTTCTATTCAAACTACTCCGTACCTTGGATGTTGAAAACAGTTTTGAAAAATAGAGAACTCACAGACAACACAAAGATATGATGATGATGATGATGAAGATGATGATCTAGGGCGTCGTTTCAGCGTTGTATTGCAACACACTACACCATTACATACGAGACATATGTTGAGTTATACGGGAATGAAGTGAACTGAGTTACGTAGTTCACAGAACAATTGAGGGGTCACAGGTGGCCTACGCAGTACTGAACAAAACCTGAAAGAACAGAAGGCCATTCAAGAGCACAGTACAACACTGAAGCGTCGGGAGAAGAGCGATGGAGCGAACAGTGACGAGGGATTACACCGTCTTGAAGAGCGCGGACACAGACACTCCAACAAAATTATGCCCATGGTCAACTGTTCCAAGGCCATTGTTCAGACACATTATTGAAGTGACCTTCATTAACGAAGCGGCACGTAGCAGCCTACAGGGTACGGCTATGTAGTAATGAAGTACGTGAGCTCAGCAGACGAATTGACGCTAACCCTATCCATCACTGACGGGACCAGACAATGGTATAATATCGCCTTCTAGAGAGAAGTCAGTTATCGGTAAAAAGAAAGTATTGGAACATGTTGACACGAAATGTCCATCCAATCATATAATGGGACATAATTTGGTTTTGTTCCAGCGGACTTCTTGACACAGGGAGCTGTTCCGAATGCGAGGTGTTTTGTAAAGTTGGCTTCACCGCAGCAAGAGTTATGATGCGACAAAGCACGCTTTCCGGAACGTACATGAATGTCACGTTTGCCCAGAGGACCCCAGTAAGTTTATTTTTTCGATGGCGCCATTTTTTTTATAAGCATATGCCGTAGGTGCGCCAAAGTACATTTATGTACAGTTATGCAGTTATGTAGTTAGCAAAGTACAGTTATGTTTTGTGCGTGCCCTGTGATTTAACAAGAATACAATTCACAGTAGTAACTTTTAGCTGTACTTCACAGACAGTCGCCTAATGTAGGCACATGACGACAGCTTTCATGCATTTTGGAATGCGAATGCTGAGAGGTTCCAAGAAAGGCACGAAAATCACGCCGTGGTTTAAAATAAGCGCTAGAGTAATTAAGATTAGACATATCATCTATCATGTGCGGATTATTGTGTTCTACACAGCTGAGCGTTTTCGAACAGACCGACAACTTAATTGCTCACCTTCGTGGTAGACCATGACCTCGAATTGGTACTGAATCGCCAATTCGTCATGGAGAGGCAAAAACTGAGCTAAAAGTACCAGGTATACGTATTATTCATCACCAAATAGAAAAATATATATATATATGTTACTACAAAGTTCTTTGCTGGTGAACTATAAAATGCCAAAACGGCAGGTGACTACAAGATGACTACAAAGACTTCACTTGATTCAAACTGAATGGATGCAGTACATCCAATTCATAACATGCTTTTAGTGCGTCATGTTGCGACTTACACCACGCACTTCACCATTTCACAAACATGAGTAGTGATATACCGGCCTCAGTAGTGACGTTGCGAATTACTCGTACTGGGGTCTGAAACCAGCTGAAAAAAAAAATGAAAAAAAAAGCACATAGAGATATACTCATCAGAAACGTGCGACCAGCTTACACCAGCTTGCTTACATTCTGCCTCTATGTTCTTCGCGCTAAACTTCACGCAGACACCTCTGAAATGTAACTGCCACCAATCACGCTTGACAAGTTTATGCCTTCACATCAGACTTCCGCCGGAAGGCGAAACAGAGACGCCGACTTCCGAAATGCTACCCAATATAGCCGCCTTCGGAAACCTTAAACTAATAAATGTCACGTCGAAGAGAGAACGTAGGTTGTGAGTTAGATCGGCATTCCCCTTGGTGGCGGCAACCCTATGCATATCAATGGAATCGAAGTGTATAGTAGTTTGAGTTTCCTTAGCTCCTCTGCTAGTTCATGAAACTTTTTTTTTCTTCTGTTCTTCGACTTTGGTTTTGCAAGGGCTTCACTTCATAGAGTCTTCAACGCGTGTATCTTTCGATGAAAGAGTTTCTGTCGCAAGTGCTTCTGCCTCGCAAAGTTACAACTTTTGCGATATATCTTGTCGCCTTACAACACCAGTAGATGTTGCGTGAATATAGAAAATTTACGATTTTTACTATAAATTTGGATTTTATGTGATGCAGCCAAGATGTGATTGTGTGTTTAGCGTACTCCCTTCAATTTGGAAGTTGTGCCGGTTTTATTAGCCGGTTTCATTAGCTCCGCAGGAAATTGACTACGTGGCTGTGTTAGCTCTCCAGTAACTTTTGTGTTAACGTTAGTTTCTGCAGGATACGAAAAATATCCCCACATCACCCCGCTGTGAGTAATACCACATGTTACACATGACAGTCAGAGAGATAAGCTTAGCAAACACGTGACATGCCACCATGTTCTTCGTGGTCTTCGCTTCAGGTGTGAAGCGGCAACTTTAAAGGAGGGAGGGAAGCTCGAAAAATACACCGCGAACACGTACAACATAAACAATAACTTGAGGGGTCCAAACTGAAATGTTGCAACTTGGGTGGCGGTGAATGACACAGCACACCATCATCCCATTGGGCGTGCGTGCGTGCGTGCGTGCGTGCGCAACTTGTCGTGGCACTTCTCTGTATCAGCAGCAGTCTTTTTTGTCTTCTTTATGGTCGAATTTCGTATTGATTCAACTTCATTTACGTACTTCGTTACACATATTGTTACAAACTTTGTGCTGAAACCATAGGCCAACGTTTGCATGCCAATTTTGAATACGGGTTGATGCTGCAATCTTAATTTATGTCTCGGGTAACTTTAATAAAACCAGAGTGCGCATTACACAACAGGAGCGATGACACGGTCCATTAGACATTCCATCCGAAATTATTCCGACATACTGTCGAGTGTTCGGCAGTTGCTAAACTGAAGGCAAGGAACGGCGGTATGGCAAACAAAGCTTCTCTCGTGTGACCTAACCACAGCGTCACGGTGCTAAAAAAATGTGACAACATGATCCTCATTGCCCCTTTTAAAGTACACGCATTGGTAAGCGCATATCTCCATGGACCAGGGAAGCGTGTTTATATAATTACTTGAACTCAGGGCATTGTGGCCCTGGAAACTCTGATGTGTGTACGCATTTGTTTGCCCTGTACGAAATGTATATTATTTGTCGTGGTTTATATAACGTTTCAGTATGTACCTTGTGTTTCAATATATCCTTTTGTACGTGCCCTAATTATCCCGCTCTGAAATGGATCCTGTCGTCTTGTATGGAGCTGTTTACGTCATGGGTTATAAATTTATGCGTCTATGGGTTTTTGTCTTCCGTTCACCGTTGACGCGCGGCCTTTCATAACCCCATGCAAGCGTGACAAAGATATGGAAAGGTCTTTCCGTGTTAGACACTGTTCATATCAAGGCAAGGGATGATTTATCAGTGTGCCCTGCGGCACCACAACATAAAGTAATCGACCTTTGTCTACCACGATCTCCTGCATAAACGTGTGTATATAGGATATTAAAATCACTTGGTTGTCGAGGTTATGTTTATGTGTTAGCACCTGTGGCTATTTGCGATGTACACACTGGGACGCACGGGGAGGGTACATAAATAATTGGGTGTTTACGTCGCGAGACAACTGAGATCATGAGCGACGCCACAGCGGTCGGTCTGTGGATTGCTTTTGCCCACATGAGGGTTCTTTAACGTGCGATGAAACCTCATCACACGGCACCCCGTATTTAACGTCCCTCGCGGAAGACGGCGTGTCTAAGCTAGTGTGTCTAAGAGAGTGTCTAAGATCTAAGAGAGTCTAAGAGAGAGTGTCTAGAGTGTCTAAGATCTCGGGATCAGAAGGCGAACACGCTACCGACTGAGCCACCGGGGCCGGTGGAGAGGGTACAGCATAAATGGATATGCCTGCGTAGAATCCCAAGCATCACAACATCTTGGCTCAATATTGGCAGTACCGGCCCAATATTGGTCCAACCTTGGATCAATATAGGCCCAATATTGGCAACACTGGGCAAATATTGGTCTAACCTTGGACCAATATTGGCAACACCGGGCTAATATTGGTCCAACCTTGGACCAACATTGGTCCGGTATTGGCAATACCGGGCCAATAGTGGTCCAACCATGGACCAATACGGGCCCGATATTGCCAATGTTGGGCAAAGGTGTTGTGCTGCGTAGAATGCTGTCGTCTCGTCCTGTGAAAACGCAGAAGATGAGACAAGTGAGAACTACGGCGTTGATTCCTTGAACGAGGATATCGGACGGCGAACAGAGAAAAGATAAAACATGGCGAACGTATCGGAAGCTATCGAGCTGCAGAGCTATGAGGATAAAGAACGTCGCGGGTGTCTTCCCAACTGATGTTGTGGTCTACTCCCAAAATCACGCCTAACTCGTTTCACAACTTATTCACTTCAACGTACCTATGTCAGTTGTCATTTCCTTTAATCTGCGAAAGCGGAAAGTGCATAGTTCAGATCCTTCAGTGCGGAGTGCAAGCGGGCACTGAGCACATACTGCTGAGCTTTCAGTGATTCGGAGCTAGTCGTGAAGTTCTCCGGAATGCATTGGACAGACTAGACGACGGCCGTCTTGACCTCAAGAAAGTACTCGATGAGTAGCCTGCTGCATATCGACGTGTTTTCCACTACGTGAGCTCCTTCCTTGGGAATTTTGTGAAACAAACATAGTTTTAAAATCCTTGGCAGCGCAACCTCGCCACCCAAAGGGTGTCGGAGTAGCCGGTCCAATGCAGAGTTGGGCCAACATCTCCGTTTTTTTTTAAACCAACCAACCATAGTTCAGACAGGATGAACCACGGCAAGTATAAATTGTTTATATCAACGGTTTTCATGTCGGATAGCATTGAACTCCGCATCTAAGTTTTTCTTCTTTATGATTTTCGTGGTTCTGGGTTGTTCATTCTTGCTCCTGTTCACAGATATACGTTTTCTCCACGCAGCGATGACGACCTCTATACATTACCACGACCAATGAGGTTTACCGCGAACAACACGTATCACCCGTGGCTATGGAACACTCCAATCATGATCAAAATAAACTCGTTACGGACGTTATACATATATCGAATGCTGTAAGGGCGTGTCCTTTTTTTATTTTTACACGAAGACGTGCAGTGTCGTGCACAAAATATTACCATTAAATTATTTTTTTGCGATATTTAGATTATGATATTTAAAGTTTCACTTTCTCGGACTTGACTGACCTGTAAGCCACCTTACTCTAGTCAGTTTGATGATGTGGGTTGGTTGTGACGAAGACGATGCGGGAGGCTTCTCTGCAACAACGTCAACTATAGCATTTCTATAAGCTTTTTTTTTCTTTTTTAAATTGTGATACAGTTTACTTGTTCGATACAGCAGCCTGTGCCTCAGTTTTTTAGAAACTATAGCTTCATTGGGCCCACCAAGGTCGACAGCCTTGGAAGTTCGTCGTTGTCCTCCTATACCGCAGCAACACCGAATATCCTCTGAACGTACGAATAATGTCCTAAAGGATCGGTACGTCCGAAGTATATCTGAAGGACATCCATCGGAGGTACGAATTCCTTACGACATTATTCGTACACCCTGAGGATATTCGGTGTTGTTGGGGATATGCGCGGCATATTACGGCAAGCAGTTCAATCATCACCACCACAAAGTTCGTCGGGAGCAACTGCGGAAGGAGAGGAAGAAAAGGACAAGTAAGAGGAAAGACAAAGGAAAGAACACTGCTTTGAAGCAGAAGAAGAAGAAATCAGGATCTAAAGACTTTTTTTTAAATTCCGTGTTAGCGCCACGAAGCAACTGTGGCTATGAGCGGCGTACAGATGTGGACAGAGGACAGCAGGAAGGAGTTGGAGACAGGGGGGTTAGTATGCGTCTTGGGCCGACTTCATGGGGAACTGTGCCGACATTCGTCTAAAAAGTCTTCGGAAAACCCAGGGGAAACCTCAGACGGCACAGCCGGTGACAGGATTCGAACCCGTGTCACCTCCCAATCTCGGCGCGGAAAGCGATCATCCGAACCACTATGCCACGGGAGGTGGTCCTAAAGATGTCCTTATAAAGCTGTCGCATTTGAACGCGTTTGACACAATGTCCAAAGATGCAAACCATTCTTTCGCTACCCGTATATCTGTTTCTGTGGTCATCATTAGGCACGTGCGAATAGCTTATTTTAAAACCGAAGCGAACAGATACACAACCGTATCGAATACGAAGCGAATAGTGGTGCACGAAACCGGATGCACGTGCACCGCGTGTAGAGGTTAAACAACAACTTTATTGTGAGACGATGAATGGGAAGTTTCATCGCCAGGGGCGATATTTTAACCCTATTGCTGGTGGTGATGCAGGGAATGAAATAATGAGCCACTTCACAATAAGGATAGAAGGATCGATATAAACATGAGTACAGCGTGTATGGCGGTATATTCATACGGATCAGAATGTCAAAAAGCGCCCAATTTGTTTTGTGCACTCTCCTGCGCTCTTTTCGGCGTGTGCAGCTTCGCTATTATTTCGCGGCTATTCGAACATGAAAAGATGGCAAAGAAGCAAGCGAGCTTGTGAAGTTGTAATAAATGTAATAATATAAGACCCCGAAGCTTCGTCTTGTGCCTGTCCCATCGTGTTCCCTATAGTCTCAGGGTTTTTCATTATGTATTCGAACATATTCGGTGGGAAGAAACATCGATTCGATTCGAATCTAGAATTCCGCTATTTGATTCGGAAAATGGAACCGAATACAAAAATTATTCGCTTCGGTATCCGAAAAATCCCAACATTCCTACAGGCCTAGTGGTCAATTTACCGCGTGCGTGCATTTATGTCCGCCTGTAAACGGTCCAATTGCAGATAATATCACCCACGTGAACTACATTGGAGCAATAAACAGTGCTCTGATGATATTTCTTCGAGCACAACACATGCACAAGATGGGCGTTTGCTTCGCGCGCCTTCGCATAATTACCTACTTCTTTGATGGTCTGCCGAGCATCTGGCGAATCTTCCAAACTCAAGCAAATTTATCCTGTTCATTTTCTCCGCCTAAGAATTAACGTCCCCATTCTCGCAGCATAACATTCATAATCGTCTCCGGCAGCTGCCCAACTATTATAGCAAGAACTTAGGGATACATAAACTCTTTCCCCAAATGCATCTCATAAGAGTACATGACCTCTCCAGAGGCCTTCCTTTGATGTGGGCGCTGCTGCAGGCCTCCACTTTTACCGACATGTTCCTCGTTACAATGAACGGCGATGAGGACTAAGCACAGATCGGATTATCTGCTGAATTTTCTCTGGATGGCTATATCCTCTGCCTTGTGCGCTAACGACATAGCAGAAACGTTGCCACGTCAAAGAAAATCTGATGCGATAATCTTCTAATATGCTCATGGGTTCTCTTAAGTGTAAGAGTAGCAGCGACGCTCATCTGCAACTTGTTTATTGCGTGCCAGAGCGGCGAAGCAACAGCGGTTATGAGCAGCATACCGAGAAGGACAGCCGCCGGGGGGGACCAGTAACAATACGCAGTGGGAGGGAGGGTAGGTTAGCCGAAGGGAGAACCGGCAAGGCAATGTCAAGAGAATTGCCTCAGGACAAGACCTCCTGAGGCACTCCTCGTTGTTGACCGGGAATTTGAAGGGTATATAGAAATGGCGTGTTAAAAGGCTCGTGAGAATGGCATATCTACAGCATGCGTGGAAGGGAAAATTCCTACTAGGCGTTGCCAACAGCGGTTAACTAACGGTGAGTGCGCGTTCTGGGCCTACTTCGGGGGGAATAGTGTGAATGCTGTCCAAAGCCAGTTCAACTTTATCATGAGAGTCAACTTTATAACCATGAAACAAAAGAAAAGCGTTCATTATGTCATAAAAACCTGTGTCACTAGTCTGGTGTAAAACGTGAAGTAGACTTCTAAAGTAGCATGGAAGTCACCTCGGACATATATATATATATATATATTTTACGTATATATCGCGTGGTACAAACACACGACCTTCTCGAACTGTAACGTAATATATTTCCTTTGCGGAGCGCACATTTCCCGAGAAAACTAATTTGCAAGAGTGCGCGCAGCAGCGACGATCTCTCCCACGTCGTTGTGTCCTGGTGTGACGTCAGATCATTCCAGCACTTTTATTGGCTGCTGAAAATTGTCTGGTACGGAGCGGTAGCAAGGCGACCGGTCGACTGCCACCGCTTCAGCTTCAGACGTGCGAGTGGATGCCACCGCAATTAGTGCCGGGATCTGGGATATCTCGCATCCCGATATGCGTGTACCCCTGCTGTTTTAAACGTCCCGAAATCCCGGGATCGTGGGGACTTAAGAGAATACTGCAAACATACTGTTGGTGCAATCGCGACGCACAACCACGGAATAATTACGAGTTGTTGAATTTCTAACACTCATTACGAATGACAATTCCTTGTCCTTAGCTGCTGTCAAGTACCTTGATAGTGTGCGCATATTTCCCTGCTTCCGCGATATTTGACGCCTCTGACGTACGCGCATAGGGACGTACATTGGTTTCCTCTGTGTGTTTTTTTTTTTTTGGGGGGGGGGGGGTTGACGTGGGGATTCGAGCGCTCTGCCTGCCTAGGTTGGCGGCACGTTACTAGGGGAAGGGACGAAAGGGAGTGGGGAAGGGGGTAGGGACTTTGGGGATGGGAGGTGTTTGCGATGAGCAGACAAAAGAAGTATGTGGCTACTTGCCGCAGAAGTCAAGCGATTCATACGACGTGTGGTTTCACGTTTTGTGAGCCAGAGATGTATTTGGACGTTAGGTTGAGGAGGCGTGGCAATTTCCGAAACCTGCTAGGGCCTCTACTAAAGATATCCACGCCCACCTCTTTGGAAAAAAGGTGAACCGCTCGCTTGGGAAGTAAGCCACCTGGAGGTTGGAAAGCCAGTTTTCCTTCAATATTATGAAGCAGTCTGGTGCATTTTTTTTTTGTTGCTTCCTTTCTCTTTTGTTCCTTTTGAAGTCGGAGTTTGGTGCAATCTTACGTGCCACAGCCTGAAATAAATCGGCGTGAAGCGACAGTGCCGAAGAAAGACACACAAAACGCACGCAAGAACAATCCGAGTTACAACTCAAATGCTGTGTATGAACGCTGTCTCGGCTTTATCTCAATCCCAGAATCTCGTCCCGGGAACCCGCCGGAATTCTCCTGCAAAAATTTCGAAATCCCGGGACTGCAAAAATGGTCCGAGACTCACAACAGTAAACGAAATATGACCGGAAACAGAACGAAAAGAACAGGAAGACGCGCGCTTCACTATACGGAAGATGGCGCCACAGACTGGTAGCCGAATCTCCTTATAAGGAGCTTTTCTGAGTCGCGAGATAGAGACATCTGTTGCGCACCATGATTGCATGTTGTATACTCGCACCTTTCGTGCGAATATGTGTCTTAAGGGCTTGTAACCCTAATCTGTACTCCGCCTGGCAAATCTTTTTGTCGCCCTTCCACGCTCATTCAACGCTTCCCTTTTTTCCTCTTCGCCTTTCGACTGTCTTATACAATATTCCCGTGCTATCAATCTCTATTCGGAGGTGGTCGAAGACTTCGCCTGAGCGAAAATTGCACTTCCAATTTTCCGTTTCCGCGTGTGAAACTTTTAAGTACCTTAGACTGCATAATTTCACCCTTCAACTCTATTTGGGGAAGCTCCCCCCCAATCGTCCCTCCCGAATTTAATCGAAACTCTTTATCGCCGTCGAGTAAGAAAAAAAAATATAAATACTGCGTGTGAAAAAGAAAGTCGAATCTAGCTTTGGTATGCACAACCTGAGAGGTCAAATAACACCGAGCTCTCGGGGCTATTTCTTTTATTCGTTAACATTTCCGTGAAAATAAATAAAAGTAGTTGACGCACAGCGCCGTCTAGTGCTAGACTCTCTTTTGTGATTTAAACGCTGCTTTCTTTATGGGCTTCGACTTGGAACGTCTTTGAAGTTATTCAATATCGTGACACCGTTAGAAAAGATGGAATTGTAGTCCATTGCTACTGGAATGAAGCCATGCGTCCCCAAAGTGCGTCAACTTATCGCTCGGTGTTGATTGATAATTGATGGTTTAAGGCCTGTGAGACAACTACGACCGACAGCGACACCACAATTGCCTAAAAGCAATTTGAATCAAACGGATTCCGTTTCAAGCTACACAAATGTATTTACCATTTGATAACATTTATTCCGTCATTAAATACAAGAATACATGTCACGGGTGGCCAAAAAGCAGCACGAAGCTGCTTGACTAGGGCACTACCCTTCTACTACTCGTCAGTGACAGCTGTTAGAGGACGTTACTACAAGAGAAAGGAAAGAACACATGCACGCATACAAAATGTACAACGACAAAATAAATTGAAATTGATTGAAGTTCAGGGCGACTAATTGGCCAAGAGTACGTGAATTGGTAGAGTATAGTAACTAAATTCTCACAACAAGCATTATATGCTGATTACATACGAGCATAAACCTTATAAATAATGTTCTTAACGAAGACAATGATAAGTAATTCACATTTACCTGTGCAGCGTACATTACTTCAGCGTTCATATTACGCGTAACAATTACTTCCTCGTGATACTTTTCTGATATCGACCTTTAAGGCGGTTGCATCTACGCCCCAAGAAAAAAAAAAGGAGTGAAATGGAGAGTAATTGCAGTTTCTAGTCCCCTAGACTGCAATTACTTCCCCCGTTTTCGTTCCATAACCGCGAAATTTACTCCCCAGGGGTTCATATAGTCACTGAACTTCGCAAATTGTCTTCTGAATGTAGCGGCCGGACGTAAATTTCTGCACTTCTTGAATTTGATGGAATAAGGCTATACAGTCAACCCTCGCTTTATGAACACCCTCGGTTTCCTGAAAAATCGTTCATAAATCGAGGGATTCATAAACCGAAAATTCCATTAGGTGAGCACTATCGAGCAGACATAGCAGTATTTGAGAGTTGGGATTGCGGTTATAATGCAATATATAATTCCCACAATGGCTGACATGGACGGGGACCACGTCGCTAGTATGATCTGAAATCCTTCTGAGCCCATAGTTTCCCTGCCGACTGTGGCCACCTTAATCATAAATTGAGGTCAGGAACACTTGGTCCCCCAATGCGTCCCTTTAAAATCCGTTTGTTGTTCGGATTTCGAGGGTTTAAAAACCGAGGGTGCAATACCTGGAAAAAGTTTCGTCCGTCCCGGCATCATTCGTAAGACCACGGTCCGTGGTAAGACCATGGAATAATCCATTTGAAGGTTTCTGTTGAGCTTGGAACGATCCGTTCATAAACTGAGAGCAAAAACGCTGGACAGTTCCTAGTTCGTTCCCAGAAATTGCATTAATTATTCGGATATCGAGGTTCATAAAACGAGGGAAAAACTGATGTAAAAAGTTAGGTTTCTCGTGCTCCTCTTCATAAAACGAGGGAATTCATAAATCGAGGGTTGACTGTATTAACTTAGCTGGCTTAGCAATTTTCCACCCACACAGAAGAAAAAATAGTTACCGGTTAGCGGTGCATGCCGAAAGATTTTATATCACTCGACGTACCACCGTAGACGGGTTGATTCAAATAATTTTCATTCATGCGCATGAGTTTCATTCATTCATTCATGCACTGGGGGTGTTAGAACAGACCGTGAAATGGAATCCTCACTCTGTGACATCCATTTAGTCTAATGCATTTACTCCCGAAAGGGACTACTTTTTGTGGCACAGCATTTACTCCCCAAAAGGACTAAAGTTACTCCATTTTTCCTAAGAGTGAACAAGAGGGACAGGATAATGCAACGAGTCTCTACTTCAACCACGTACAAGCTGATCCTCTTGAAAGATGCTATTCTGCTCATGTTTCTACACGTTCACGATTGACATTCAACAGTAAAGAAATACACATATCTGAATGGCGGAGTCTCAGCCATGTAGTAGATCAGGGAGGCGCCCACTGTAAGATCGGATTCATGAGAGAGGATACGGGTTCAAACCCTACTTCCTGATTCAACGCTTTAATTCTGTTCAGTCCGTTTTGTAATATACACCTTCATACAACTTCAACTAACCGCGGGAACAACCTGCCAGTATCAGATTCTCGTTTTTCTTTTGTTGAAAAGTTGACGGCACGGGACAGTCGACCCTTTAATGTGATTAAATACTTGAACAGTGGCATCCCCAAGTCAGCTGTCGAGCGTTTGCCACTGCGGCTAAATATTTCCGCGACATCGAAGCGGACAAACGGTTTTGATACAATGTTTACAATATTTATAATATATATATTATATAATCTACAATATATATTTTTAGCTTCAACACTCATTATGCAGCAATCACATCATCATCTTCACCAACCCCTGGTGTTCTGTGATATTACAGATTTTTAGCACATCGTACGCTATCGCCTTCACGTACGTGAGGGATAGCGTTGATAGTTCTGCGCACGCCCATAACAGAAAGAGGGAGAGAGAGAGATTTTTATCATCAACACTGTCTGCCGTTACAGGTTTGATAACGGGACCGAGAGGCAAGCCTGTGATGCGGTCCCTTTCGAAGGAAGAGATACCGATTTAGGATTACAATCCAAGTATACGAAAGAGAGACAGATAACGATCGCAAGAATAGATAATCACAACATATCAGAAACCATACTCTTGAATATACGGAAACTGGGTGCACTTTTCACATCTGATGGTAACGCGTTCCAATGTTTTGCCGCATAATACAGGAACAAGTGTAATCCAAAATTTGTTCAAAAGAGCTTCGTGCAGAACCGCCTACGCCTTACGTACGCAAAAACGATAGCGTAAGATGTACGAAAACTCTCTATTAACAGCGTTCTGGCGGCACAAATGCGTGAAGTAGCCGGTTCTAGTTTTGGAGCCACATGCTCCATATTATGCTTCCTTCAAACCCATTTAACCCATTCATTTTGCTTCGCAATGCCATGTCGCAGTAGTCCATATCTTATCTGCGCCGTCATCGAAAATCGATATTACAGCGTAATTTTTTTCACTATTTGTGTTGTCTTTTTTATTTTTTTTAGATTGATAGTGCCGCCTACCAAGAAGTTGACATTTCCATCAGAATAGTGCGTCCTTCCCCTGCATCTGTCATGCAATTTTTATTGCAAGCATCACCATCAGCTTTATACATTCGCGTGCGGCTTCGTAAAATACTGGGACAGGGTATGAGTACTATTCAGCGATATCTGGGAGATTCAATTTCCTTTCATGTTCTCCTTTCTTGTGGCACTGATATGGGTGCAAGCGACAAACTATGTGCTGGGCTCCTTTTTCCTGGCTGTTTGATAATTAAATAATAATAATAATATAAAAACAAATAAATCGAAATTGTTTGTTTCGCACCTTTTGTTTATACGGACGTATGATACCCAAAGGCAATAAGATCATTGTAAAGCCCGACTTACATCGACACAATTTCCACCTATGTTTCCGCGCCGAACGTTTACCGTTGCTGCATACTCGCCCCGAATGGTGCTTCTCTCTCTCTCTTCCTGGACAACTTTCAATCGTCAAACTTGTTTTCAAAGCCACACGACACATTCACCAATGCTCCGTGCTCAATTTGTCAAAGTACAGTAGCAGCTCCTTTGTTTCCTCTATTTTTTATTCTTTTGGCGACGGCTCCTTGAAGGTTACGCTGCAATTCGTTCCCTCAACAACGAAACCCCCCCTTTCCCACATACACACACCTACCACGTGCACGGACCGATACTGCTGTCTATTTGGCCCACAAGTTTAGTTATTACCCAAGCAGCAAAATGCACTGAAAGTCGAGTGCAATAGGGGTGGACGGGTAGATGAAAGGCCTTGAACAGATTCATGAAACTAGAGAACATTGATAAGACACATACCGTCCACCCCTAATGCACTCGACTTCCAGTACATTGGCGGATAATTTCGGCCACTTGGGGTTCTTTAAACACGCCCCAAAATCTCCGACACGTGGGGCTGGAAGGAATGTTTTAATAGCTCGCGTTGCTACCACCCTTCGCCGGGAGGCAGCGCGGCAGGCGTTTCGTAGTGTGCGAGCTGCGGCGCCCAATGCACCCGACGTGGAGGGGAAGGAATGCTGGAGACAGGAGCTGAGCACGGACGTAGGGAGGGCGGGTCGGGCGATACCAGAGGTGCCGACTCCAGGAATGCGGGCTTGAGCCTGTCGATGGCCACAGTGTCAGGTCCCCGCGGAAGATCGAGGCGAAAAAACTTCGCGGCTCGCGAGATGACCTTGTAGGGGCCGTCATAGGGAGGCTGCAAGCTGGAGCGCACAGAGTCCCGGCGGACGAAGACGTGGGTGGCTTGATTAAGGTCGGGGCTCACGAACACGCGTGTTGCGGGACCGGAGCGGGTAGGCGTGGGCTTGAGGTCCCGGAAGAGCTGGCGGAGACGGTCGATGTAGGAGGAAGGGTCGTGCACGAGCGGGGCCGAGGGGGTGAAGAATGATCCGGGAAGGCGGAGCGGGCAGCCGTAGACCATGTGGGCCGCGCTGCAGTCATCCTGGCGGATCGCGGCGCGAAGGCCAAGCAGGACGAAGGGTAGACGCTCGGGCCAGGTTGTGTCGCCGTGGTCAGTGGCGCGGAGGGAAGCCTTGAGCTGCCGATGAAGGCGCTCGACCAGGCCGTTGGCAGCCGGATGGTAGGCCGTGGTTCGGATGTGATGGGTTCCGAGGGCGCTGCACAGGTGACCGAAGAGGGCCGATTCAAACTGGCGTCCTCTGTCCGTGGTTACAGTGGACGGGACGCCGAATCGGGAAACCCAGGAGAAGAGGAATGCGTGGGCCACCGTCTCTGCCGTGATGTCAGGAATCGGCGTTACCTCCGGCCAGCGGGTAAAGCGGTCGATGCACGAGAGCAGGTAGCGGTAGCCTTTGGCCGGAGGAAGCGGGCCGACCAAGTCGATGTGGACCTGGTCGAAACGTGCATCTGGCGGAAGGAACCGCGATGGAGGCGAGATGGTGTGGCGGTAGATTTTGGACCGCTGGCAGGCCAGGCAGGCCCGCGCCCAGTCACGGACGTCGGCATTCATGCGAGGCCATATGTAGCGCTCTGCGACGATCTTTTGCGTGCCGCGCACGCCAGGGTGGGACAGCGAGTGGAGGGCGTTGAAAACATGCCGGCGGAAGGCCAGGGGAACGAAAGGGCGCGGGGTACCAGTAGAGGTGTCGCACCATAGACTTGCCGTCGAACCGGGGAGCGAGATCTCCCGAAAAGTGGTGGATGAGGCGGGGGAGGAACGAAGATTGGCGAGATCTTGATCAGCGTGTTGCGCCTGGGCGATGCCGTCCAAATCGACCGCGGGGGGCGGATGGAGAGCATTGACGTCCGGCCGCGAGAGTGCGTCGGCAGCGGCATTGTCTTCGCCTGCGACGTGTCGCACATCGGTCGTGAACTCCAAGAGGTAGCACATGTGGCGGGTTTCACGAGGCGAGTGGTTGAGGGAGGGCGATCGCAGGGCGAACATGAGAGGCTTGTGGTCGGTGTACAGCACAAACGGGCGGCCCTCGAGAAAATGGCGGTAGTGTCTGCATGCCAGGTAGGCGGCGAGGAGCTCACGCCCGAAGGTGCTGTAGCGTGTTTCTACTGGCGAGAGGCGCTGGGAAAAGAAACCGAGAGGTTTCCAGTTGCCATCCTGACGCTGTTGCAAGACCGCGCCGACAGCAGCAGTGGAGGCGTCGACGAACAACGCTGTCTTGGCGTCAGGACGAGGATGGTGGAGCAGCACAGCATCTGCCAGGGCCTGCTTGACTTCTGCGAACGCGCGTTCTGCTGCCGGTGTCCACTCCAGAGGGGCAGCACGGGCCTCTTTCGGATGGTCAGCGCCGAGAGCTGCGTAGAGAGGCTGGAGCAAGGCAGCACAGCGAGGCACAAAACGTCGGTAGAAAGTCACGAGGCCAAGGAATGAACGAAGTCCTTTGCGAGAAGTGGGGGCAGGAAAGTCTCGGATGGCCTGGACCTTGGATGCGAGTGGCCGGATGCCTTGCGGGGTGATGGTGTGTCCCAGGAAGGTAAGGGTGGTAACGCCAAACTCGCACTTCGCGGCATTGATGGAGACTCCGTAGTCCTCCAGGCGCGAGAACAGGGCGCGCAGGTGGGCGCGATGAGCCTCCGGAGATGGACTTGCGACGAGGATGTCATCCATGTATGCGAATGCGAAGTCCAGGCCGCGGAGCACTTCGTTGATGAATCGTTGGAATGTCTGCGCAGCATTACGCAGGCCAAAGGGCATACGCACGTATTCAAAGAGGCCAAAAGGGGTGGTTATAGCAGTCTTCGGGATGTCAGGGGGATGGACGGGAATTTGGTGATAGGCTTTGATGAGGTCTATCTTGGAGAAGATGGTCGCTCCGTCAAGATTCGCGGTGAAGTCCTGAATATGGGGAAGCGGGTATCTGTCCGGTACCGTGACGATGTTGAGTGCACGGTAGTCCCCACATGGGCGCCAGTCACCAGGTGTTGCTTTGGGCACCATGTGGAGAGCGGAAGACCACGGGCTGGAGGAAGGCCGAATGATCCCCAGTTCGAGCATGTGCTCGAATTCCCTCTTGGCAATGACGAGGCGCTCCGGAGCCAGCCGTCTGGGGCGAGCGAAGACAGGGGGGCCCCGTGTCACGATGTGGTGAGTGACGCTGTGGCGAGGTGGGCAAGAGGCGTGAGATTGGCGCAGGACAGCGGGGAACTCCGTGACAATGTCGGCGAAAGCAGTGGGCAACGGTAGCCGTATGGTGGGACTAATGGCGGCTATATGCGCTGGGGCTCCATAAACGTGCAAAGAAGTAGTATTGTCGACGAGGCGCTGGCGTCTAATATCCACAAGAAGGTCGAAATGGTGGAGGAAGTCGGCGCCAAGGATTGCGAAGGGGAGGTCGGCGATGGTAAAAACCCAACGAAATACTCTGCGCAGGCCGAGGTCGAGGGTGACGGAGCGTTGACCGTAAGTTGAGATGGTGGACTTGTTGACGGCCTGCAAAGCCAAGTCTGGTTGTCGGTGTCGTTTTTCTGCGGGGGTTGGTGGAACGACGCTCACGTCAGCCCCGGTGTCCACCAGGAAGCGACAGCCGGACACGCGGTCCGTGATCCGGAAGAGCCGGCTGTTGTCGCCCCCAGCCACGCCAGCCGTTAATGGTTGGGGGGAGCGTTTCCCGGCCACGAGCAAGGGGCCTGGCAGTTCCTTGCGGCATCGCCGAATTTTCGGTGATACCAGCAGAAGTGGTGCTGAGAGGGCGAAGGAGACCGTTGACGGGATGGCGAGCAGCGACGGCAAAACGGGCGGCGAGGGGAACGTGGTCGCTGCGGGGGAATGGCGTCCACCCGGTTCACAAGGGCCGCCACCGTAGTCTGGAGTTGCTGGAGCGACGTGCTGATGGCATTGATTGCAACGTCCACCGGTGGAGGGGAGGTGCGGGGGGCCAGGGCGGCAACGGTTTCTGGTGATGGAAGGCCAGCAAAATCCAGAATACGGTCCGCCATCTTCGCCAAGTCATCCAGGCGGGAATTTTCGCCGGCGGCCAGGATCATGCGGACATTGTGGGGCAAACGTTGTAGGAAGAGTTCGCGTAGTAGTGAGTCGTCCGTGGTAGGGTTGCCGGCGAGGTCGCGCATGCGGCGTAGGAGCTGGGTGGGCCGTCGATCGCCGAGCTCTTCCCTGTTCAGAAGCTGCTGCAATCGCCGCTCCTCCGAAGCAGATGTACGGCGAATTAACTCGTCCCGTAAGGTGTCGTAGGGCAACTCGGGGTGAGGGTGGATTATTAGGTCACGGACTTCCGCCGCAGCTTCGGGAGGAAGGTTTGCGATGGCATAGCCAAACCTTGAGGCTTGAGAAGTGACGCGGCGTCCGTCGAAGAGAACCTCCGCCTGCGCAAACCACAGCTGAGGGTCGGAGATGGAGAAAGGCGGCAGGCGGAGCGGTGCCACAGAAGCCTCAAGCGGTGGAAGTGGCGGTGGCCGGCTGGGAGGCGAACAGCTGGTGGAGTGCTGGTCGCCGTTCATGATGGTGGAACGTTGGATCACGTTTGGGTCACCAGTTGTAGAGCGAGAAATGAGGCGACCAGGCTCTACTGAGGTTGATGGGTTTAATGACGGTTAATGGCGATGAACCGAAAACGAAAGCTCGGGTCACGCGCAGTGCTGCGCGTAACCGATGGCGGTGCTGGTGATGATTATGACGCTGCTGCTACAACACTTAATCCTGCGAGAACGGTTGCGTATAGCTTAATCACAGGGACGCAATTTATGGGCACACGTGAGATTCTGGGTTCTATCGAATGTGCGTGGATGTTACCCCCAGGCAGCACAATGTACTGAAAGTCGAGTGCAATAGGGGTGGACGGGTAGGTGGAAGGCCTTGAACACACTCACGAAACTAAAGAACATTTATAAGACACATACCGTCCACCCCTATTCCACTCGACTTTCAGTACATTGTGCTGCTTGGGCCCTGTACACGTCCCGACAAAACTTTACAGAACACGCGAACGGTGTATTTTGTCCTCGGTACGACACCCTAGCGGGAAGCGGAAGCTGGCGAAATCAGGCCAGTCCACTGCCTGCCTCCGAGGGGTGGACAATTGCGCTCTTGACGACGCACAGCGGTAGTTTCGGTATGACTACTCTTGAATGTGCGCACGAAGTGAGTTGGATCTAACTGTTGTGCTCGCGAAGAACACGTGACTCAACGATTGTGAAGACTGGGAGCTCGCCGCTATCATCGTGATAAGAAGGATGAACCATGGTGGCAACACTTTATGGTGTATTCCTTTTATTGGAAAGCCGTGATATGTAGACAAGAGAAAGGAAGATATTTTGTAAACGATTGCTTTATTATGGAACCCAGCGGTGACCAGCTGATTCAGAATTGACGCTGACATTGATCATTGATTCATTGATAAACAATTGACGTTGAGTCACGTGTTGTTGGCGAGCGCAACAGTTAAGTCCAACTCACTTCGTGGGCACATACGAGAGTAATCATACCGAAACTACCGCAGTGTGTCGCTGAGAGCGCAGTCGTCCACCCATCTGAGGCAGTGAACTGGCCTGATTTCGGCAGCTTCCGCTTGCCGCTAGGGTGTCGTACCGAGGTGAAAATACACAGCTCGCGTGCTCCGTAAACTTTTGTCGGGACCTGTACAGTAAAGCGCCAAGTATGGTCTCCGGGCATCTCGATTTCACTCGGAACAAGATTTTGATTCCTCGTACGCTGATTTTCTTTTCTTCTGTGACGCGGGTAATGTCGGAGAACTAGGGTAAGCCTATACTGTAACCGTATCCGCATTCGCGTCAATTGCTAGGAATCTCATTGCACATTTGCTACTAACATCCCTCGCCAGCTGCCATCTCCAAAGCAATTTTCTCCAGACTCTCAACGAGGTGTCACGGTTTGTCGGGCTTAGCGTTTATCTTTGGTCGACGAGTCGCCCGTTCTACGACCCAGCAACAACCGTTTCTGTCGTTTACGAGGTTAGTAGAAGCAGGGAGATGAGCTATGCCATCAAGGCGTTAAGCGCAGCAGAGTTTGCTGTGGCAGGAGTAGGGAGGGGATCCTGCTTTGCCGACGGAGAAAACGGATGAAGTTATTACGGCGTTTGGCGTCGCAGCACTTGTAGCTCACTCATATCGCATTGAAAGATTAGATGGGGAAAATTGGGAAAAGATACGCCTACTACAGTACCAGTGCCGGTACAGTAAATACTGCGATATACAGCTGCCGTATTTAAACGGAGTATACAGTCAATGGTGCAGTCTTCAATTTCATTTGTTAAGGTTTGCCAGGGGGCTTTGTCGTAAATAATAATAAAAAAGGTAATAGCGCTGTGATGTTACACGCGAGGTTTGTCTGCCCAGTGTGGCGACATCATGCATGTGCCGCAGGGTAGGGCTGCGGGTAATTTCCACCACCTGGTGTTCTTTTTGACGTGTGCCGGAAATCTCCGACAAGCGGTGCTGGAAGCAATGTGCAGCTCCCCCACATTGCTACCGTCCTGGGCCGGGATCGAACCCGCGACCTAGAGCTCAGCAAGCCAGCACGTTACCGCTTCTGCGGCTACTCTGCATACGTCCTCTACTTTTAGCAGGAAACTACACCACCTTTGTCTTTCTTTTCGTGCGGCCAACATGATAAGTGAATTGAACGGGTGTAGTTTCCTTAGTTCAACCGTTCAGAATAAATTATTATTATTATTAGTGCTGTCGTAACAAATGATTTCACTTCACCTTATCTTTCAACGAGCCTCACCAAAAGAAAAAAAGCAAGCAAGACAAACAGCATAGTGGTTGATGCATTGATTAATTGCATTAACGACTAACGTACACATCAAGGCAATTTCATTAAGCCAATAAAAATGCAGTAACGCAGGAGGCTATCTTGATCACCGCTATAACTGCGCTCCGTCGTGTGCCTGGTATGTGAACTAACTTGCCAAATGTTACAAGGACACTGGACCGAGGAACATCTCTTGGCGCATCGCTAAGCACCTCGAATCCTTTACTCAGGAACCCAGATGCGGACTCTAACAGGGTTGTAAAAAATCCGTATATTTATAAAAGATGCTCTCCAGTGGGCTGTTTTGGATAAAACGCGGATATTTTTGGAGTTAATAAAGACAATCCTAGAAATGTGTGGAGTAAAAACAAATGTGTTTTGTTGTTCTTCTTGATTTCGGGTGACCTTTCATAGTTTCGGTTTATGGAACTGCCTGTCCCATTGAATGAGTTTCCATTGTTTTCCGAAAGGTGGGGTACCATTCACGCGTGGATGAATGGTGTAGACGTTACACGCATGGATTAGCTGTCGTACTTTGGTTACAGTATATCCAGGAAGCAGAAAAACGCCTCTCCCTGAATGAGCAGAAGTATAGAAGAAAACGGGAACAAGGTTATATCGGAAAAGTTTAAAAAGGTCAAGTTAAAAAGTTACAAAGTTAAAAGAAGGTAATGTTATTGCGTGTACCTGGCTTTTGTAAACAGCCAACACTACAATGAAATAAAGTGTGAGTTTTCACGAAGCATTACCAATAGACGCCATAGATGAAATGTAGGCTTTGAGAAAAAAAAAAAAGTGTCAGAATGGCCGAGTGGTCTAAGGCGCCAGATTTAAGCTCTGGTCCTCGAAAGAGGGCGTGGGTTCGAACCCCACTTCTGACAAACGAGTCTTTTTTTTTTTTTTTCAAAATCCTCCGTCCCATGGTCTATTTTATTCAGTTTAATGAGAGCTTTCGGCGCTGAGAGAGTACGCTACATTTATTAGATCTGTGGAAGAAATATAGCACAGAATAAGTTCGGTTATTGTCACTTTGGGTTTTCCCTGTGCATGGCTTACACGGGGCGGTCACGCTTTCTCAGAGCCAACGACAAAAGCAAATAAAAACAACGTTATTTAAATGATCATGAGTGGGGTGTTTCAAAAGACAATAATGGGCATGAATCTATTACAGTGATTCAAGACGTTACAGTGCATTTGATTGCATTCGTCTACATTAAAGGCTATATGACGATTGTAGCATCGAATACGCCCACGATTCCAGTAGCGTATAACACGCCAAGTCACTCGGACGAGTTCAGTGGTGTCAACATAAATATGAAAACTTTGGCATTCCAGTCTAGACGTGCGGTTTGTGTTGGTGGAGTTGGTATACTTTATAAAATTTGTGGAAACGCATGATATTCGCCGACGATTTATATTGTGCGTACTACGCGTTTGAGCGACGTCGACTTATAATATGAAATAAAATAAATATCACTTTTTGTCCCCAGTGGCCCCTATAAGCCCAGTACCCTCCGATATGTCTCGCACTGCGAACTTGCGCTACTGCTGATGCGAAGGTCTTGTGATGCCGGCAACGTTGCTTTGCACATTTTTCAAGTATACCAGCAGGACTTCATAGATTACGCTTCTTTTTTTTTATGCTTTACTTTCGACGGCTTTTCCAGTACGACAAGATGATCCTCTTCCGCGTTAATATTCTGTCCGACCACCCTGCATCGAGATGAATTACGTTTCACGGTGCCTGCTCAATCTATCACCGCCTGTGGTTTCACGGCAACAATTTCAAGTCGCCGAAGGCGGCTTGTGGTAAGACCTATAGAGTTTTGACATGGCTTCAGAAACTTTCTTGTTCTCTGTTTATTCCAGTAGATGATGTACTACGAAGAAAAAAAAATACGGTGAAGATCCATAAAAACTATTTTAATGAAACTCTCGATCGAGCGCGGTGTAGCAGTCGCTGTAGTTCCACTGCTCTTCTTCTTTTCTTTTCTTTTTCTTTTTTTTTCTTTCGTTGTAAGTGTGTGTGCATATGTGAAACTGGATTTTATTGCCACTTATTTATGGCGCTGATGAATATGTATCAGATATCAGCTGGAGCATTTTGAGACTACTACCCTCTCTACATCGAATGCGTAAAATGATATTAAAGGTGCATTAAAATGCAAAAGCAAGGTCACTTCAAATTACGTTGCACGCTACGTTATACCCCTGTCACACGGGCATTTCGATCCTTCTCGGATCCGATCTGCATCGAACTTCCCGAGCGCGCTCGAGTTTTGACGTTGCTACACGGCCACTTTCAATGCGCATTGAATGGTTGACCTGTGCAAATGAATAAACGGAATTCATTAATTTCGCGTTTCCTATATAACAACGATATTAGTGGTAATTTATCGTATACCGATGTAAGCATCATTTGTAGCTTCACGCGCATGTCCGTCTTAAGTTATGACAGTTCACCGGGGTCGAGGATGCAAATGGCGGCCGTCGAGCCGTCTTGAGATTGTCAATCCTGTTATGGGAACTGTCTTGAGTCAAGCAGGATCAAAGTTCGATCCTGCTTGGAAGCGGCCGTGTAGCACCATCCGATCTGCATTGAGTTCAAGCAGGTTCGGTCGAGCAGGATCGAAAATGCCCGTGTGACAGGGGTATTAGTCCCGTACTTTTTATCATAATTCAAAGCCTTGATTCCGTTTCGAAGCTACAATCAGAATGATACCGGTCTCTTTCTTGCTTTAGCGTTATAAGCAGTGAACGAAGCCTCAGCTCGTGCATCGGTGCTTTTAGTCGAAGATGCGCGTGCACGCGCGTGCCACGTGATAAAGCAGTCCCGGTTAAAAACATAGTGCGCGTTGCAAAGCGTACTAACGTGGCTGTCCGAAGGACGTAAAGATAAATGTTGTCAGTTGAACATTCGCCAGAACTGTTGTGGGCTATAATTCAGTTAATCGGTATTGAAAAAAATATACGGAACACTACGATCGGATCCGTTCCAAATCCAATTCCAATCCAATTCACCTGTCACGCGCACCGTCCACAACGGACGGAGGGCGTGACACGTGAGTTCTTCGTCCACACGGAACCATCTTTCTTCACGAGCCCAACGGTGCGAATGCAAAGCTCCCGCTTCGTTCGGTAACGCTTTTTACAGTGGGAAGCGGAAGAATCGTATACCGATATTTACGCCTTTCACGTTTCGGCAGTTGACATATTATAGGCACTGCGAGAAAAAGCTTCGCCAACAAGCATCACGGCCTACAGCATGTTTTCATGTGAACAAACATGGCGGTCGCCGCCAGAACTGCCTGGGCATGCGCGTACTCGCACCATACCCAGACATGGTCCATTTCTACTTAAATAACCCCCAAGGTAACTCAACGTCTTCGTTATTTTGTTCTTACTTTTCAGAGTTTAAACCCGTATTGGAACTTCTGTCTTGGATAACGAGATGCACATTTCTTTCGTTTCTTTTTTCTTTCTTTTTTTTCACGGCTTCACAAGAGGAATAGCAGAAGGCACCAATACAATCGTAACTGGCATTATTTATCTCTCAAGCGCTTTGGAAGTGGTTTCAAACGCTAGAGTCACTAAATAAGCTTCTTTAGAGACTCTATCAAACACAAGATCGCAGGCGCCTTATAGTCGTGTTCGAGCTATAAACGGCGTTACCGCTGCCTCTTTTTCTCCTGGTATTTAAAAAGCAGAACCCAACATGTGCCCTGAAACGTTGTATGTAGAGCTTATTCGGGTGACATGTGCTTTTGAAAATAGGTTATTCTAATATCAAATGTAATAACAATGAATTATGAAGTTGCACTTCAGTGCCGGACTGGATAGTTGTCCCCAAGTTCCTTGCCGCATACTACGGAGCATCGTAGTTTCACTCTAATGGTGATGTTTTTATTTTATTTTTCTTTCTAACTTACGACACCTAGAATAATAACGGTGAGTTCACTGTGGTGCGAGAAGGTGTGCCAGCCTATATTTGAGGATATTTATCTAATGGTACCTCGAGGGCATAAATAAATAAATTTGTGCCGCAGGCTGTGACTGCGGATAGTTTCGACCGCTTGGCGACATAACCGACACACGGTGATGTGAGCAACGCTTGCCTCATTCCCGTTTCTGCCTACCTCGCACAGTAAACCATTTTAGAGCTTTATTTGCTAAAAAAAGGTGCATTCTTATAAAAAAACACCCTTTTCTATCCTGCAAAGGGTGCAAGAACAGCATTACTAAAGCTGTAATATCGACATACACCACGTTTTATCCAATGTCGACCATTAAGGGTGTAAAGCGTGGTGTTCAAACAGGTGTTTACATCCAATACACCTTTCTTACGCCCCATTTGAATTGGGAATATGGCGTTAAAATTGTGTTTTAATTCGTGAGAGAAAAATTATGCGGGTTTCACAGCTCCGCTCAGCAAGTAATCACATTATAGACGATAACCTGAGTTAAAAACACAGTATTTGACAGGGAAGGATGTTAGAGATTTCGCTGATATCTTTGACTCGTTGCAAGCGGGGGTGTTAACTGCAAAAAATGCATTCCCGTCACCGTTACAAACGTTTCCCGCCCCACCACATGTAACGAACGTGCCCCAACAAATTGTATTTCAGTATATGATCCATCCGACACGCCAATATAGACTACTGAGGGTGCACGAGGTCTCTTCAAACCTCGGCACTCACTCGGTCCCACAGTGTTACCAAGCTAACGAGGCGTGCCTGCGACGCATTGTGCTCCGGTTTAGGTTCTACGACGGAAGCACGGCTAGAAGTCTACCGTGTTCAGGGTGTTGCTTGCCATAGAAGCAAGAACGTCGAACTATATGTCTCGGCCACTGGTCTCGGCGTGCTGCAGCGGAAGCTTGTATTACACTAGCTATTTCAGAGGGAATATTCGTCAGAAAACAGTTCCATCATAAAAGGTGTTTTCTATAGAATACTCCTCTTTTAAGGGTGTTTTTGTTTTTAAACGCCCATTAAAAGAGTGTTTTATCAGGAATACACTTACCTAAAGGGTGTTTTAGAAAACACCAATCATTTGAGTGTAAAGACAACACCAAAAGGTGTGCGCCATGGGACAAGCCATTTACACAAAAAAAGTGTAAAGAAAGTTTACTGTGCGGCCGGGATCGAACCTGTGATCTTGAGCTGCCAAAGCAGACATCATTTTGTCCTGTCAAGAGAGGTTTCCAATAGACGAGTTCAAAAAATCCCAGAGTGCTTAGTGTCGCTTTGAACTGTGGGAGTTTACTAATACGAAAGGAACGGGTGACCTCCAAACTGTTCCGATTTCTCCCGTTCCGATCCATTGTCCACAACGTGTCAAGGTCAGCGAAAGCGAAATGTAGGCTGCGTCTACTAAGGCAGCGCCGCTGCCAGCGCTGTCAGCGGATGGCAAGTTTCCGTCTACTAGGGCAGCGCGCTCGTTACGTAGACGACCTGCTGTCGCAGCGCCGCTGCTCCCGCTGGCCAGCGCAGGCAGCAGGTCGGGAGCCGCTGAGCGCGCTGCTGCTGGCTGTGTGACGTCACGATAGCAGACGACATCGCCCGCTGCGTAGTTTGAACATGGCGTCCACATCGACTGCTGGGCTCATCACTGTCACAGTGGCTACCCGACGCCAACATGCAGCCTATACGGGTCGTGGATACATGAACTAACCTCAAACGATGTTGGTGACGTTCTAAAATCGGTCTGGAAGCGGTAGGGTTTGAACCGAGATACGCTTTCGGCGAGACTAACCTGAAGGCGGCTCTCGTGCATGGCCTCGGATTCTTTGTCTGTTTGCTTTTTTTGTAGTAAGGACGGAAAGCGCGCCAGTTATACACAGCTCTTCATCTGTCTCGGAGGCTTCGGAAATAAGAACATCCAGTAATCGACTGCGCGGTACCATCGGGGATCTCGTCGTCTGCTCGTTCGCCGCCATTTTCAGCAAAACCAGCGAGCTTCGATGAAAGATGAAAGTCACTGAAAAGGTTAGCCAGCTGTAGGGATCGAACCCACATCTTCTGGATTGCCGGTCCAGAGCTCTACCAATTGAGCTAAGCTAACACGCCTCTCCAGCGACTTTCGGGGTGCGTCATCTGAAGGGACTACAAACCAGCCACTCACTCTCACTCACCCTCCTTTCACTCTTACATTTTTGCTCACTCATACACACAATCATACGACGGAAATCGACGCAAGCGGCACCTGTTGAACAAGAGATAAACTGATGTTCTGAGGCTGGAACAACATAGAAGGGACAGATACAAACAAGCCTCAAATTGCCTAAGAAATCAACGATGAAAGATGAAAGTCACTGAAAAGGTTAGCCAGCTGTAGGGATGGAACCCACATCTTCTGGATCCAGAAGATGTGGGTTAGATCCCTACAGCTGGCTAACCTTTTCAGTGACTTTCATCTTTCATCGTCGATTTCTTAGGCAATTTGAGGCCTTGTTTGTATCTGTCCCTTCTATGTTGTTCCAGCCTCAGAACATCAGTTTATCTCTTGTTCAGCGAGCTTGTCTACTAAACCAGCGCCTGCTGTCGCTAGCGCTGCCCCCTACCGGTGCTGTCGGCGCTTTTTTAGTAGACGCAGCCGTGGAGGATTATTCTTCGTTCCCCTGCTCAGCAAGCCCCCAGGATGCAATGCGTGCGCAAAGCGCACTCGGATTTTCTCAGCTCGCCAATTATAAAACAATAGCATACGTTGAGAGGCTTTGACGGCGTTCAAAGACTCTATCCTAAAAACACAGCGTTTACGTCCGCGGGGCCTTTGGATTACATGTAACTGCATGCGGATTTTAATCGCGTCTCAAAACTAATTTCGTCTGCTCAGAATGCCTGTGGGCGTTCGTCCTGTTCGTTGTACCGGCGCAACTCCCTAAATGAAACTCCAACAATAATTTTCTTCATATTCTTTCCTGCTCACCACAGCCACGCCAGAACATGCCACGCCAGAACATGCCACGCTTGCAGTTTTTTGTGCACTCTATAGAGTCAATTAGGCTTAAAGTCTAATTGTCGCTAAAGTAGACATGTGCACTCCGTGCAATCTAATCCAAACCGCCTCGCAGGACCGCTACCCTGGCTGGTTTGGCACCAACTTTTTATGGCTGTGTTTATGTCGCCTTTGAGATAACACTCGCGTTCGGCTTTCTTGTGATTGCAGTTCGTGGTTTGGTTCAGACGAAATGACAGTCACGGACGAAGTTGTACGTTTTAAGGTACAAATCGTATTCCGTATGATTTGCACCGCTGGCGGACGTCAATATATCTTCCTGCAGATCACTTTGGTAAGGAGTAATGTCTCCGTCTAATGATGTATCGTAATATATACAGTCTTGCGCCTCTACCAACTCATGCTACTTTTTATATTCGTTGTTAGCGCTGCGAAGCAACTCTGGCCATATGAGCGACATCCCCAACAATACCGAATATCGTCTGGACGTACGAATAACGTCCTAACTGATAGATATCATTCAGATATCCATCGGACGCACGAATTCGTTGCGACGTTATTCGTACGTCCAGAGGATGTTCGGTGTTGTTGGGGATATGAACAAGTGGAGAGAGGACAGCTGGAAGGAGAGGGGAACAGGGGGTATTGGTGTGCGTCCGGGGTCGACTTCAGGGAGGACAGTGATGAAAGTCGCCTGGAAGGTCTACCGGAGAACCCAGGAAGAACCTCATATAGTACAGCCGGTGGTATGATTGGAACCCACCACCTTCTTAGCCTTCAGCATGACCTTCGCTACCACCAACGAGCGAACCATGTTTGGCCATGCCGTTCGTTACTCGCGTTGTTGTCAGCGCGTTGTTGTTGTTGGTGGTCCTGATATGGATTAGTTGTTAGAGCTTGGGACGCACTACGGCGAGCGATGATCCCTCCACCACCAGGTGTACGATACGAATTACTTGCTCCCTACAACTTGAGGCATCTTGGTTCATGTCACGACAAATCTGATGACTCACAGTGCGAAGACCTGGAAAAAAGTGGCCATCAGGAATTGCATCTGCACGTGCTGTTGTTTTTTTTGATACAGTGTTCTTCCAGAATGCCGTTACTGCGGTGATAAATCTCTAAAAATCGCTCAATTTTCAACCATTGTTGTTGCTTTTAAGTGTTAAGTTAAGCTAAGTGTTAAGTTGTAAGTATTGCCACTAATCATCTTCGAGAAACTTCCAGGGCAGGCACGAAACGGTACATCTCACCCCGGCGCATGCTGAAGAAGAAGCAAGAAGCTTCCAGACACATCGCCTGCTCTCTGGCAGACGCACGTGCTGTTTCTAGACTTTTCGGCGCGGCGCTTAAATGCTTGTGCGCTCCAGGCTACAGCATTAATTCCTTTGGACTCAGTTGTGTTCTGAGCTGCTATCACTCTTGTGCTTTTGCTACCAAGTAGTTTAATAAACCGTTTGCTGTTTATTCGACGACTCGCCGGCCCATTTCGCTTCGTGACATTTCTGGTTGAGGTGCGGAGCATCGATCCCCGTACCTCTCGCAGTCGACGTGGGGAACGCAACGAAGTGGGATGAGCCTGACATCGGCAGTGCTGGTGGACACGTCGTAACACCGACTGGTCCATGCACGGCAGTCATACAAGTGCGTGACATCCAGTACGTCGTCAGCTTCGCCGTCTTGCCGAACTGCCCACAGGATGTAATACTCGGATTGGACTTTCTAGTCGAAAACGAGGCCGTCATCGACTTCACAAATGGAATTATCTCTTTTAAAACGCCGGAAACTGCAGAAAACAAGTGGTGGGCACGAATAACCCCGGAGAAGCGCGCAAACACGGACGTAACCGCCGTGACGAGTCAGCATGTCAACCTGCCTCCCTTGTCGTCAGTCCTTGTGACCGCTACGTGCGACAGAGCACCAAGTGGCTGTTTGTTGGCTGAAGGCAACACGCAACTTCTCCTCGAACAAGGAATTGGGATAGCAAGAGGAATTGTGCCCGTAAGAAAAGGAATATTCCAACTCGTGGTCACAAATTTTCGCCTTCAGCGCACAAGCATTTTAGCGTGTCGCGCCGAAAAGTCTAGAAACAGCACGTGCGTTTGCCAGAGAGCAGGCGATGTGTCTGGAAGCTTCTTGCTTCTTCTTCAGCATGCGCCGGGATGAGATATACCGTTTTGTGCCTGTCCTGGAAGTTTCTCGAAGATGATTCGTGGCAGTATTAAGTGTTTAAGTGCTAAGTTACGTTTTGGTGCTAACTCTTTTCGAGATACTGTGGTGTCCCGTTCTGCTGTTTTCACACGTGGCTTCAGGCTACGATGGAAACAAAGGCCGCAAATTAGCAAAATGGCGAGTTGGAAATATACGAAAAATAGTTTGCGTCACAAAAATTTGCTTCTTCGCTCCCACCTTACGTGTAAATCCGATTATTATTATTATTATTCATTCACCAGCTCCCGTGGCATAGTGGTTAGTTGTTCTTGAACAGTTGATCAAAAATTTTTGAAACACGAAAAAATGTGGAAATAAGTACAAGGAAGTCGCTTTTAAGAAAGAAAAAATAATGGCGGAAATAGGATAGCTTTCCACGCCGAGGTTGGGAGGTGTTGCGGATACAAATCTCCGATCCTGCTGCGCGGGCTTAGGTTTTTCAATTCAATTCAATTGAATTCAATTCAGTTTTATTTGGCAACATGGTTTCTCCTTGGTTTTTTCGGAAGACGTTCCAGACGAATGTCGGCACAGTTCCCACTGAAGTCGACCCAGGACGCATACTAACCCCCTATCCCCCCACTCCTTCTTGCTGTCCTCTCTCCATCTGTCCACCTCTGTACGCCGCTCATAGTCACGGTTGCTTCGCGGCGCTAACGCGCAATTGAAAAGAAAAAAAAAACATAATAGAACGCGAGGTTAGCCGGCGAGGTTAGCCTGCGGCTAACAATATCGAAAATCTATTACACGTGACTTTGCTGCCATTTACTGCCCTGTAACCATTCAACACCTTGGTCCCAAAGCTTTCGTGCCCTTGAGACGTTTCACACCTACACAGAATTTGCTTGGGGGGGGGGGGATATGTCTATTAAAGATAAAGGAGAGGGGGGAATTTGCTTGCTATCCCAACAATGAAGCTGCCAGCGCTATTCGACGTGTGCAAGTGCAGGCATTACATCCACGCTCGCAGGAAGATGCCGGGGGTGGAACGCTTGTTTTTTATATCTTATCGTCAATGTTATCTTTCATCGTCAGTGTTGCCCGCGGCTGGGCGCACGTATTTATGCATGACGCTGACATAACCTATCGCCACACGTCTTAAGTCAACGCCGACGTCATAGCCCGAGGGCGTTGACGTTGGGACAGTCCATATTGATGCATTATCTGTCGCAGGGCCTTTTTATGGCCGTTTCTATCTAGCGTGATGTGTATTTGCGTACGTACTGATATCAAACAATAGCAAGGACGACAGATGGTTCTCGCTTATGGTGTGACTATTATTCACATATTATGTATCACAGTTTTGTCTCGCTAAATGACATATGGGCAAATAAACCTCGCCGTTTTCAGGACCTCCTCCTTGCATTGTGGCGACGATTCACCGCACTTCCGACGTCTCGACCACCAGTCGTTAGCTTGCACTTTACAATTTTACGGCACAACTTTTATTATTCCCGATATTGCCTGAATATGACGTACACAGAGTGCGCTCTAAAGAGTGACGTAACGGTTGAGGACAAGGAGTTTGCCTCCTGAAAATACGAGACACATTTTGTTCGTGAGGGGAGTTTTCTAAAATAAAGAGCACAACTGATGACAGTAGCTATTCTACAATGTTAGAAGGGAAGCATTTTTGATTGCAGAAACGGGGGAGGGTTGCGTAAGCAATGCATCTATTGGTCTGTCAGACAAAGAGAGGGAATTCTTTTAAGCGTGTCTCATGTGAGCAGTAAAGTTGTTGTTATAGCGCACTATTTGTGTGCGTCTTCGTCTCTTCGTCTGGTTTTTGTGCGTTTAATTTCATGATAGACGGGATAGTTTTACGCAGGTTATCTCGAAGCACAACAGGATGACCTATTGTGTGTGAATATATAATATATCACCCATTTCAGATTCGTGTCACTATAGCAGACATTAGGTGCGTTTGCGGTGAATCACAGTTGATTCCGAACAGAATCACAGTCATGATTTATTTTATAGTCAGGCCATAGTCATGATTTATTTGTTGTTGTTGTTAGGTGCCTTTGCGGCACAGAAATGTCGAGATGCCCAGTGTGAATATGATTTTCTAAGTTCTCTGCAGGACCTATTGAGAATCTATCTGTCGTGTCTAGTGCCAATCTTGTGCACAGTAAATTGTTATGGGAAAGTTTATTAGGAACGTAATACACAAGCTGTACTCAACACAAACGAATTCGACGGCAACACTAAAGGACTGTATACGGCATAAATAGATAGAAGCTGCATAGGGTTTTTAACTGGTAAACTCTAGACACTTTCTGTACAGGATTCAGGAACTTGAATGTATAGACTTTCTATACGGTCAGTCTGCGGTACTTGGCACGGAAATTCCTATTTAGACATGCGGCACTTGTTTTTCGCTGCACATTTGATGAACAACAAATACAGATGATGTGCGCATTAATGAACATGGCTACAAATGTTAATCACATTATTGTGACTTATCACTTCATACAACTGGAACATTTACTGTTTACTTTAAGCACCTTGACACACTGCTGCTTCTACACTGTCAGGAAAAGGTATACAAAAGGTATAAAAAAGGTAAACCAGGGCTGAAGTACCATTTTTGTACTTATTTTCACTATCGATTCCCCTTCTAAACCACGTGCAAAGCACATATCGTGGTAGCTGATGGTATAATACAGTGCTGCATACTTGTGCAACGTGCAGCACCACGTTAATTTGTTGTGGAAATTTTTCCTATTTTAGTTCAGGGGTAATTTACGTAATAATTTAATTTACTAACTTAAAATGTATTCCTGTTTCACGTATTAAATTTATATGCCAATCTCAAATTGGTACGGCACCTATCGTTCGAAATCTGGAGGGGATGGCCTTATGACTGTTTTCGCTTCGACCCCCCCTTCCCCCCATGTCTCCAGGGTGGTCTGGGGGACTCCCGGGGCTCTGAAAATTTTCCGGCGTTCCTACCACACGTGTGGACATCGTTAGGGTGCGTACCCTTGTGATTTCGCCCCATTGGGACCCTGTGGTCGCTTCGTCGCGTGTGGGGCCTCTCACATGTAGACATCCCTCCCTAGGATGCGTGCTGTGCCGATTTAGCCCCGTTGGGACTCTGTCGTTCCTGCGTCGCGTCTGGGGCTTCGAAAACTACCTGGCGTTCGAAATTTGCCGTTTCCGCGTGCCTACAGCACGTGGGGTCATCGCTAGGGTGCGTACTCTGCCGTTCTCACCCCCTTGGCATGTTGTCGATTTTATCACTTGGGAATTGCATATACCTGCTTTCACAAAGCCAGCACGTACTGTGGTGAGCTTTATGGAGGGGGACACGTGTCAGTTAACCTCCTCTGCCACTTGTGGCGGCGCTCTGTAGCGATGCATGAAAGGAAAAGGCGAGATCGAGTTGTGCTGTTCTGTCTGGTGCCGGCACCCCCGCCCTATCAGTCTGTGATACCAGGTCGTACCCCCGTGTCTCGCCATTATCAGTTGTCAACGGAGTGTGGCAGGTGTGACGGCGACAGAAGATACGGCAGCGCCCTTTCCAGTTCCACGCAGAATGAGCCACAAAGCGTCGCCCCAAGTAACGCACGAGGCTGCCTGACGAAAGACACTGAAAAGGTTAGCCAGTTGTAGTAGGACTCGAACTCACACATTCTGAATTACCGGTCCAGGGCTCTATGTGTCCCAGCCTCAGAACATCAATTGTCTCATGAGGCTATCTGCCCCGCGCTCCCGTGTTCCCTTTCATAATGTTCACGATAGTACGCCACTGTCAAAAATAATACTGCCCTCGCCCTAAAAACGAAGAGCACGTATACTAAGAGCAGCACGGTAGTCCCACGAAACTACCGGCGCCAAACATTGTCGCCACTTGTATTGTTGACTGATTTGATGAGTCACAGAATTGGGAAGGGATGGGACAAGCTTGCTGTGTATTGGCATCGAAGCGGAAGCCCAGAATGCTTGTATTGTTGACTGGATGAGATGAGTCACAGAAGATTGTGTACTCATCTTCCTAAACTTTCCTAATCATTTACCCCGCTGTACTCATGTTCCCAAACATTCCTTACCATTTAGCCCGCTTGTTATCCGTATCTTCGTATTGGCAACTGTACGATGGGACAAACGAAAGCTTGCACAGATCACAATCCAAAATAGTACTGCTCTCGCCCTAAAGCAGGATCAACTAGTGCTAGGCAGGCAGACCCACGGAACTGCATGCCAATGCCAAATATCCTATCCGTATCTTGCCTATTGGCTGTTTCCGTCCTTGAGTCAACAACCGAGGCAAGTTCTAAAACGCTGCCACAAAGCTTGCCCATTGGGTATTGCCATCAAGCAAGAGAACTACCTATGGTGCCCATTGTCATCAAGCAAGATCTAAGAAAAGACCTTCCTGGAACGGCGGTCGGGGCAGTACTGCCCCGACGACCTTTTTATCGGCCGCACATTCAAAGACACGGCCTAGCCTGGGGCAGACTGCGTTATCAAAGCCCCCTCCCCCCCCCCCCCCGGTATATGAGGGACCAGCTCCCATTTGCCCCCCTCCACCGCTTACGTGGATTTGTAGGGAGACCAGAGTGTGTAGTGTCATCAAGCAATTGAACTACCTATGGAGGCAGCCTGTTTTACAAAAACTCTATCTTACATACCAGGTAACAACCCTCCAGAGGGAGATTGCTTTTTATACGTGCCATACCCAGAGCATACTGTTCAGAAAATTTTATTTAACATTTATTGTATTTACATCACCTAAAGGTGGCACTCTTTAACACGTAAAACCCAAACCTCCAAGACAAAACAACAACAACAAAAAAAAAAAAACAAGTCTTCGCTACTATAGTACGTTCTATCTATGTAGTCCTACAAACGCAGCACTTGTACAGATGGGATAAAAAGCAAAGCAAAGTGCAAAAACGCTAGAAAAACACACACACACACACAAAAAAGATGACAACATTACGTCGGGTAAAAAGCATTTTATTTCGAATTGAATTAAATGTGCTAAATTGTGTTTATGGTGTGCTTGGTAACCAGGATTGGGCAGTTTCGATGGGATGCCGTAAACTGTCTTGCGGGAACGCCGTTGCCCTTCTACCTCAGTTTTGTCGCAAAGGCCTTATTGCTGACCGTCCTGCAGGAAGTTAGTGACAGTATCCATTTACGGCCGTGACCGTTAAGGCCGTATATGTACCCGTCTGACAGAGGTATTATATTCGCATGTGTGCTGCATACTCGAATACATGCTCTTCACATTTACGGTTCCGGTATGTACCTGTTCGGTTCGCCTTTAAAATGCATATTCGCGCAACCCTTCTTCATGCGAATACAACACAACTAAACTATTGCGGCGCATACCGGCAACCCCCTGCGCCAAAGTTTAAATCCACGAACAATTGAAACTTTCTCCGAAATTGGAGGATTGGAAACCGATTCCAAGCGCGTACGTATCAGCCTATATCTTAGCGCTTCGCTATATGGCTCTGTCTCAGCAATCTATAGGATGAAATCTTGCCTAACTGGCCACCACAATAATCGTCGCCACCCGATACTGTAATTTAGGTTGCGGAAACCGTTTGGGCAGAGAACGCGATGGAACGGCCCACGGACGTTCTATATATATTACGAACGTTAGGGTAAATGATAAAAAAAAAAATATATTGATGACCGGCATTCTTAGTATGGAAGCTTGTTCAAAGTTTGGGTCTCGCGTTCAAGAGAGTAATTCGCAAACGATATTTTGGAGCGGGGTGCATGTGTTCAATTTTGGTAAACTAGTTGCTATATCTGTGATTTAGGGTGAAATGAAGTGGGACGCGTTATTAAATGCTTAACTGAGATGAAATAAGTTTCTCGACTAGTCTTTCAAAAAAAGAGTCACAAGCCTAAATACTTGTGAGATGATACCGGTATTGCAGGTGGGTGTATAGGATGCAACGTTCAGCAGAGGAGGTAGGTTAAAGGGGCTGCGACATGTGATCCGAGGTTACATTACATCAGATAAACGCAAAAGGCGATTATTTGCAGCGATGTAATCCTGCAATGAAAGTTTCACAGCGAAGAGGGTTATAGAAGCGGGGAAAATGGGCGCTGCGAATACCGAAACTAATGCGGCTCTGACGTCACCGCCCTAGCCGCCGCCAGTCGCAAGCAGGGCACGAGAAGTGGGTATGAACGCGCTCTCTGAGCTCTGTCACGTCTGCGCTTGCTCGCTAGTGTGTTGTAGGGCTCGTATCTCGCTAAGTGCGACATGTAGAAGAATAATTCTTTTTTCCTCGCCGTTCTGACATGTAATACGATGCGTCCTTGATGTAATGAACCACATGTATGAATGTGTCCCAACCCCTTTAAGCTTGACCACGTGACCACGTGGCAGCCATACAGAACGCTGCGTTTGGCGCAACGCCCAGAGCCATTTTTTAAAATCAGAGTGTACCTCTATATCTGTTACAGTATATCAGCAAATGCCATCATTATTATCGAAGGATGTTGAAGACAACCCGATAACAAGCCGTTGATCAAGTCGTTATAAGGGAAGTCTGGGACACACGTAAGGCAGTAGCAAGTACGGAATCGCAAACTCACGGGACTAAAGCAAGCAGGCGAAAGCTCCTATATTGGTTCTTGACCTCTACTCTGCATTAAGGATATTCGTATAAAGCACTGTGAGGGGGAAAAAAAAACGTCGCCCAGCTTCTTTTTTATTCCCTTACCCCATGCTTTATCGTAATACTTCTCCTTGTCTGCGAATTCTAATAGGAGAGGAATACTGAGAAGACGGCTTAAGTAACGCATTCCATCGTTTGTTGTGCCACAGTTGCTTCATAACAAGCTGACAAGGCCAATCGTAGTTCACCGAGAAATTGGATTAACCGGCCGGACTGGATGCCCGAAAATGCTACGTATGAAGTCTAAATAATGAAGCTTCAATTCAATACTCAATAATCCGTTTATCAATAATCCCCCCTTTTTTTTAAGTGTTCTCCCTCTCACGAAGACGCGGCGTGGATCAGATAGTGCCGACAGGATTAATGCGGATCCTCTTCTTTCTTTCTTTTTCACTCTATTAAACATACCCCCCCCCCCCCCCCGTCCCTTGTTCCACGAACGGTGTGTGCTGCGGACAACTGAGTAGTGCATTCGAGACGAAAAACGAGGAGGAAATCATCCTGCTTCATGAAAAGTTGCCGTAGTAATCCTGCCTATTCTTTTTCTTTTTCTTTGGCAGTGTTGCTGGGCGATGCAACTCTCTGTAACTGTACCGCCGAAAAGTGATCGCCAGGCTGGGCTTTCCGAAAAAGGGTTCAGCCAAAAATTTATAGCTAGCGATGGCCGTGTAAAACTACGACATTTGAACGTCCTTGGCACACTGCTCAGGCACCCCTACCTCTTCCTTTCTTTCTTTTTGTTTTTCCAGGTCACTTTGTAGCGCAAATAACGAACCAATATTAAGCCTCGCTATTCGCTAAGTCCTCGCAGTGTGGGATCTGCCAATCAGCATCCGTGCTAACTATTATCATCATTCTCATAATCATGCTGATTATGCTACTCTGGGGCACATATTTGAACGGATCCTCCGACACATACCTGCGTTGCGTCCCAAGCAGCACAATGTACTGGAAGTCGAGTGCAATAGGGGTGGACGGTATGTGGCTTATCAATGTTCTTTAGTTTCAAGAGTCTGTTCAAGGCCTTCCACCTACCCGTCCACCCCTATTGCACTCGGCTTTCAGTACATTGTGCTGCTTGGGGTACAATACGTCACATGAAATATAACATTTTGGAAGTCACAAGGTCTTGACCTCACTCCCTATGCAAGTAATTCACAAAAGAACCAATGAGTGCTGGTGCCAAGGGCGTTTTCGTGAACGACTTGAACGTCAATTCAAATGGTTCGTTGGGCTTCTTGGTAAGGCACACATCATGCCAAGTTGCAGTCACGACCACAACGCAAAACACATAAACATAGAGTGATACGAATCTCTACTTTCAATAAAAGTTATTCACGTTTTTTTTTAACTGCCTTAAGTACTTCTAAAATGCCTTACCTTACCTAAACAATAACAATTTTATGTTACCTACAGACCTTACCTGTTGAATTTTAGGCAATTTGCTAGGTCTAAAAAAAATGCCTAAAATCTCTTTACTTCGAAAAGCGAATTTTAGGAGAGCAGCACTTCGTTTGTCGGTGCCTCTGTGCTTTGTACCGCATTCGTGGTTGCGTCTTAGCTAGAAGCTCTCGAATTCCATCGCTCATTAGGTGTTTACAGGCTCTCTGCGTTTCTGTGCTCTTTATGAACCTTTCCGAAGTTCTGCCCCGCACACCGGTCCATTAATGGAGATAAGAACTTTGTGTACATGCAGCTTCAAAGGCCCTCGCAAAGTACACTTCTTAATTGAAAACAACATCTCTATATGTGCACTTACTGATTTAGTCGAGACCGATTTGCATCTCGAAAATTGTGCATATACTAGCGTCTGCTTTAGTTTCTAATTAGCCCTATTTGTCCGCACAGCCTTTTACGAAAGCTTTCATGATCGGCAACAATCTTCGCAAAACAACCCACAAGGGATCGCGCCCTTAAGGGATGAAGGAAAGTAACATTTTTTTTTTAAATGTTGTGTTATGTTATCTTATCTTATCTTATGTTGTTTTACGTTATGTTGTGCTTAAAAGACGAGCCTCAAGGTGCCCAAGAGAGATTGAAACAGGGCAGTCGTCGACAAAGCATGACAGCGGCGGGAATGAAACAGTGGCGCGTGGATGAGCAAACGTGCACACTCTATAGAAAAAAAAAGAAAGAAGAGAGAGAGAGAGAGAAAAAGAAAAGAAAGGAATAAAATGGGAGTAATTGAAGCTGCTATGTAGTCCCCTAGACTACAGTTAGTCCCCATTTTATAGCACCCTAACCCTGACATTTCCTCCCCAGGACCGCAAGTAGTCACTGAACCTCACAGATGGTCTTCCGAATGCAACAGTCTACGTAAGTATGTGTTCTTATACTCGGCTAACATAGCAATTTTCCACCCACATAGAGGAAAACAAAATAGTTAGTGGTTCATTCTCGTGGACTGACCTCCACTCGCGAAAACTTCTTTTCGTGAATTTTTCCCGTTTTTCATTCCTCCCTTTACATCTCTAGCTGGGTCTGAATATGATTTCTTATTTCAGTTCTTGTCACTTGGAATTTTCCACTAGCACGTGGAGGGGCGGATCCCTTATATCGAACAAAATAGATAGTTGTGCGTGCCTAGCTACAGGTAACAGTCTACCCCTAAAATGTTTTACTTAGCGATTTCTGCGGGCTTGTGTATCAGCGGGGGGCTTAGCGTTTGTCCTGCGCTATGCGTCAGTGGACGTCGACACGGCTCTCTATTGTGGGTTACAAACTTGGAGCGTACAAAATCATTGCTTTTTTTTTTTCATTATCATAGTTCACGGATCGCCATTTCGTATCTTATACATTGTGTCTTGTTCTCCATGAAGAACAAGCGTCGACTAGGGAGACCTGTGACAAACGCATATTTTATACCACAGGCAGATATGTAAATATTGCCCTTTTCTAATAAGCCCCACTTTATTCTGATTCACGACATTTCTCCCACCGTTCCGAACCATGCAAGAATGTACAAACTGGCGCAAAGGGCATCGAGCATTTTCGTCCACACGAAGTGGTGGTAATTGATAAGATTCCTCTCTCTCTCGGCGCCGTCGTAGTCTATGCCGACGCCACACTAACAGTTCCCAGGCAGCACAATGTACTGAAAGTCGAGTGCAATAGGGGTGGACGGTATGTGTCTTATCAATGTTCTTTAACGAATGCAACAACGTATGGTAATGTTCTTTAGTTTCACGAGTATTTTCAAGGCCTTCCACCTACCCGTCCACCTGTATTGCACTCGACTTTCAGTACGTTGTGCTGCCTGGAAATGTTCTTTAGTTTCACGAGTCCGTTCGAGGCCTTCCACCTACCCGTCCACCCCTATTGCACTCGACTTTCAATTCATTGTTTAGCTTGGGTTGACATTCAGACATGTTATCCACTCTTTGATGATGTTCCTGTGTGGAGCGACATGTGTACACAGAGAAGACCCAAGCAGCACAATGTACTGAAAGTCGAGTGCAATAGGGGTGGACGGGTATGTGGAAGGCCTTGAACAACCTCGTAAAACTAAAGAACATTGATAAGACACATACCGTCCACCCCTATTGTACTCGACTTTTAGTACATTTTGCTGCTTGGGGAAATTCCTTAACCCAGATTCGTGCGTTTCTTGACGAGCCTTACATACAGATATATTTGCGAGATTTCTGGCAATGTGACAGGAAATAAATGCATTATTTATTTATCGATTTTGCGTTCTCCAAGTCGTGGTCCCTTTTTCTTATTTCTTCCGAGTGTCGTCCTATCTCACTGCATTCACTTCTTTGGAAGTGGACGAGTCATCGGTGCTCTAGGCAATTTTCGAGATGCTGCCCTTTCTGTTTCCTAATGTATTCGTACGGTTATTCGCCGGAACACGACTACGGCATGAAACATTGATGTTTGTAACGCTGCCGGGAAAATGGAAGTGTGTGTGTGAGAGAGAGAGAGAGGGAGAGAGAGAGATTCAGAATACGCCGATATAAAAATTCTTATTTCCCCGGAACAACTGAGGAGTGGAATCGGCTGCTACAAAACGCGTTCGAATCATGCGAATCCTTTAATGCCCACTTGAATTTGTTATAAGGTATATAGATTATATCGATCCTGGAGATGCCCATTGTATTTATTGTGCTCATTTGTCACGCTTCGGTAATGCTATACTTTTGCTTTGATCTTGTTAATGTCTGCTAGTGTTACCATTGCTGTGATATATACTTCTTTTTTCTTTTCTTGTTTTCACCGTTATGACGCCATATCCTTCTGCTGAATGTGTGTTTCAACATTCGCTCCTTCTTGGGCTTGTATTAGCCTGCAGTATTTCAAAATAAAATAATCAGTACGCGCCATTTAAAAATACCGTGCCTGCAATGAGGGCTACTGAACGCACCAACAACACGATTCATTTGACGAGCCACAGCTCTCTTGATATCTTGTTGTGCGCCATCTACTGAAGCACACGAATATTCGCTATATCAAAGTAATTTCCTCGAAATTACAGTATCTGATGTCACACTTTGGGCAACACCGTAACGTAACACGTCTTCAAAACGATTCCGGGGACGCGCTCTCTCTCAAGTACAGGGTTAGTCTCACAAGCGTTACACATTTTGATCGCATCGTAAAAATAGAAGACTGGGTTTATCCATCACCAATCTTTGCAGACTCGTAGCCATTTGTCTGAAGTTTTGTTGGAATTTTTTGTGGCCATTTTGGTCCTGTAGAAGAAAAATTAAAAATCGAGCAAAATTTCACTCTATGCATTTTCTATGGCCTATCTCACTCAAAAGCCGACATTTTCTGCTGTGTGCGCTTCATTTTTATTTCACCACACACACGTGGCAGCAGCATACGGAACAAGACTGGAACATAAGGATTGGTCCATAACGTCAGAATTGGCCTGTCAGATCGTTGTAGGCAGCGCTACCTGTGTGAAGTGATGTGAACGTGGAGCAGACACAAGAAAAAATGGCGGTGTTTGTGTGGGATAGGCCATTGAAAATGCATGGGGCCAGATTTTGCTTTATTTTTAATTTTCTTTCTACATGACTATAGCGCTTACAAAAAATTCGAATGAAACTTCAGATAAATGGCTATCAGTCTGGAAAGTTTGGGATGGGCCAAACCTAGTCTTCTATTTTTATGGTGCGATTGAAATGTGTAACGTTTGCTAGAATAACCCTGCAAGGGTATACACCAGAGGGCAACAATTGCACACACGCACACTGCACACGGCACTCACGGCATGCCCACCTACAGTAACTCCGGTGGGGCCATATGTTTTCCAGAGTCACGTTTGTCCACGTGACTCGGGAAAACATATGGCCCCACCAGAGTTACTGTCGGAGGGCATGGTCGTTGCAATGTGCATGCAATTACGAGCGCATATTGTAAAAACACACGCTGTTGGATCATTCGGCCCGCAGTATGACTCCTGTGACGCATGCCCATGTTTTCCCGAGTCACGTGGCTCAAAGGCGCTCAAAGGATGCGCGTGAGACGTCTTCTGCACGAGCCTCATTCAGCGTGCAATATGATCGCGTCCGCCTACGAGTCGTCATTTTAGCCGATATTAGCCGGCGTAATGCAGCCACGTCGGGATACGCATAATAAGTGTGGTTCGTGCCCCGTTGGAAATGTGATAGATTGGAAGCCCATTAGCGTTGTTGATACCTTTTTCCGTTACTCCTGCGAAGGGACGCTGCTGTCAAAGAGGTAGATGACGTCGATGGTGACGGGAAAGCACTAATAAGTGTCTTCATAGAGGCGATGATTGTGGAGTAGAAATATGACTCCTCTTGTCAGAGGAGAAGCGAGATTAGGTCTCAGAAAAGACCGGAAGGGAGCTTAGAAGTACATATGGCGTTCGCAGTAGGTGGAGATTCGGTGATTTGTTTTCTGAAAGCAGAAGTACTGAGCGAAGCATAAAATAAGGTCCAGCGTATCTGTTTGTTTAGTGATCGCGGAAACAGGGAGGACAGTAGCATATTCATGACCAGAGCTGCAGCGACGGAGGGTGGGGTGGGGGTGGGGGGTGCGTTTGGCCCTGGCAGGTTGGTTGGACATGATGAAGCGGGAACGAAGAAAATTTGAATTTGCGATCGCGGTAACGCCAATAAGCGTTCGCGTTTCTTTGTTTACAGAGCTTCTGAGGGCAGTGGGAGAGGCGGGTGGGGGGCTTCAGATTTGCCCTGGCCTGGGCGCAAACTTGTCTCGCTGCGGCTCTGTTCACGACGTTCTCACCCTACTACAACACATAGAGACGTGTTCATATACAAAGCTCCGAGCACAGGGGCAGTTATAACAAGAGCAAAAACCGAGAGACGCGGGACACGTACAAAAACACGAAGAAGTTGGTCTACGTGTCCCGTGTCAGTCGGTTTTTCGTTCTTTAAATTATCATGCGCCCTCTCCCTTTTGGCGGAGGTAGTACTGGATATTGTGGCTTAGCTATGGGATTTGTGTGGAAGTTTGTACTATTTATCACCGCGTGATTTTGCGCAATCGCAAATTTTAACCACGATGAACAGGGTTGTGTGTGCCAATAATGATGATAATGTACACGTAATTGCCTCTCCCCCATAACACGAAACAGCTCTGTAGCGGCTGCTATCGAAAAACACTCCTCAGATGAGTGCTGCCGTAGCCACCTTTAACTTTGCTTTGCGTCCTGTCTTGCAGCAAATAAAATGAGCTCCCGCGAAAGATCGAGACGCACTGGTTATCCGTATAGCACACGCGCTGCCTCTGCCGCGCACCTTCCCAAAGTCCTTCACTCGTGGAAAAAGCGTGTAAGAGAACGAGAGGAAAACGGGGCTACCGTCATCACGTCACATACGGCAGGGTGACGTGACGTACACGGCTCACACGCATATAAGCAGTGCGTGAGGCGAGAAGAAAGAAAGAAAGAAGAATGACACGGGGACCTGTCGACGTCACGCGCGGAGATTATGCCGGCCAGCCGAGGCAGCTTTCTCCATGTTTTTCGCAGGCTGATTGAGAGGGAACATGTTTTGCATGGTGGCTCCTCATGGACAGCCTGACGAGCCACGTTAAATATCATCACATCTCCCCTCTAACTCGGTTCTGCCGCAAACTTCCCGGATGTCCATCATCGATAGTAGTAGGTAGTGCGATCATATCGCCTATGACGTCACGATCCGCTAGCTGGCCGTAAGGCGTACGAGTCAGCGTTGATAATGAAGGCGCTTCCAATTCTGTGCACACTTGCTTCAATTAACCGTATCGGAAAGATTCGGCAGATAAATAGAGACCCGGAGAGTCGACGAAGGTTGTTTTCGATTTCAGTTAATGATGTTTGTAACCTTGCATATTCATAAGGATACCCTCGACGCTCGAACTGTTTAAGTAAGCCGTAAAGCGTGGTTCACACTAATGCGTTCTGCTGCGTGCGGGCGCCTGCGGGCGTATGCGTGCGTTGTAAGCAATCCGTTCCGCTGTTCACATACCTGCGTCCGAATGCGTGCGTCACCAAACCGTAAGCCAATGAGCGCCAAGCGGGATTCTCGTAGAGAAAAACCTACTGCGCATGCTCGGAAGGTGCCCTCGCGATTCGTTCTCCGCTTGCGGGCTGCTGCGTGCGTCGGAAAAACGTTGAGCTCGTGCGAACTCTTTGCATTCTGCTGCGGGAGGTCGCGCACGTATCTGTTGCCACGGTAACCAGCGCCCGCACGCATCCGCACGCAGCGGACCGCACTAGTGTGAACCATGCTTAAGGTTCCAAACGCCCTTACATAGGTGGCGTGCGATCATGATCTGCGTGTACATGAATGCGAGAACAGCGGATCATGACAAGTTATTGCAAGACACCCTCTCCGACGGACCCTTGTCGACCGCTAGTCGGTATCCGTTAGGGTGCGAAGAGGTGCGATAACTGCGCTTGTGTCGCATTCATATAACCGCGGCTACAGTCACTAAATAAGCTACGCTGCAGAGTATCGACACTGAGTTCCGAGAGCGAGCATGTGCCATCTTCTTTCCGCACCACGCTACCCACGCGCACTGTAGCGCACCATGCCATCTATCGTGCGCAAGCGAAATGTTCTTTTCGTTTACAAGCAGCAGTTGACGGCTTTGAGCTCACCTTGACATCTTCGGGACGATGAAAGAAGAAAGTCACTGGGGAAAAGGTTAGCCAGCTGTAGGACTCGAACCCACATCTTCTGGATTGCCGGTCCAGGGCTCTACCAATTGAGCTAAGCTAACACACCTCCTCAGCCACTTCCAAGGGTGCGTCATCTGAAGGGACAAAACCAGCCACTCTCTCTCACTCATCCTCCTTTCACTCTTACGTTTTTGCTCACTCATACACACATTCATACGACGGGATCGACGCAAGCGGCAACATCAGTTCTCTCTTGATCTTCGGGAGGCTCGGTGGACAATACAAGGATTATCGCACAACAATCATACACGCTTCTCTATGCCACAGCGAGGATTATGTTAGTCGTCTTTTATCCTCAACTGGGGATAGTACCGGTGTGGTGCGGAAACAAGATGGCGCTCCTGCTCTCCCTTGGACCTCAGTGTCCATACTCTGAAGCGAAGCTTATTTAGTGACTCTAAGCGCGGCTATACATTCGGATCACGTTGTTGACCTGAGCGCGCATCATGGTCGGTATCGCAGGTGAACTGTTCTGCAATAATAGCAGCTGGAGCGCCTGGAGACGCTTCAGTGTTGTGCGTCTCCAGAGCTTTAAATGTAGACAACACGATGTTCTATCTGTACTGAGTAATTGTAGAGGATGGCAAGCCGGCTCACGTACACTATGACAGCGTAAAGGCTAAAGGCTCATTCGCACTGCTGAGTTTACGGTTGCGCATGCGTGTCACGTCTGCTGACAGCGACTCTTTGCACCGGAATATCTTTCAGGATTGAACGAAGGTACACGCTAACGTACGCTAACGCTAACGCTAAGGTAACGCTAACGCTAACGCTCAGGTAACGCTAACGAACGCTAACGTACGCTAACGTACACGTAAGACGCTGTACGCAGCCGTAAACGCAGTAACGTGAATCAGCCTAAAGACCCAGCATTGTTGGTATAGTTTTCGCGTCCAGCGCAGGCATTGCAGTGTTCCTAGCTGAAACGTATGTAGAAGACACGTTTTTGTTTCTTATCAATACGTCTTACTTTATTCCGCTGCACGTGCACTGTTGTTTCACACATTGTTTGTGCAGCTCTTGATTAGAAGTAGGGCGGATTACGGTAAGCCAACAGGTGCGTGAATTCGTGCGAAAAAAAGTCAAATCCTGAGCCTGCAAGTCTTTCCGTGTCGCAGCCGTCTGCAGGCGTTCGATATGCGCCTTCCGCGAGTGTTAAGTGAGAGTAAACACAAACATGAAAAAGTATTTCACGAAAATCCAGGTGAAAACATATTGGAATTACGTGTTGACGAGCAAAGCCTTTCTTTGGACTGGTCAGAACGGTAGGACTTCACATAGTGTACCTCGGAATACAGGTTTACCCGTTTGTTTACGCGATATGGCTTCCATCTAGATTGTTTTCCCATAGTGATTTGTGGATGTCTGATAGCAACTTCGGATTGCGATCTTGAATTGGTTTGAACTTTACCACGATGAAAAGTACAAATTAGAGTTCCACGCAGACACGGGAATTTTCACCTGCATTGAGCAATTGGTGAGTACGGAGTGCAGATATTGGTAGTCTTTTACCGGTAGCTATCCTGTAAAGTGATCGAAATACCAGTTGCAAAATAAACCACTGAAAATAACTGTCTTGTGGTCCCCCGATTTGAGGGTGGGTGGGAATAAACTACCTAAAATGCAAACACCGAACTTGGACTAGCCCGACAATAATCTAACCAACATGCTGCGCTGGCGTGTCTACCCAGCTAGGCCTAATAGCAGCTAAAATTTGGCTCTCATTGCCTAATATACGACTTCAACAGACATCGAAAACTTGTGGAGATGAGCGGTTAATTAGTGATGTCGAATTTATTTTAAACACGGCATATCATCTTACGAAGCAATCGAGCATTTTCTTTTTTTTCAAGACCGTGAATTAGTTTCCGAGATCGATAATTTCGCAACCGAGAATATCGATGTCATCCCGGCTCCACCCACATGCAAACAAATTTACGGAACACGCAAGTGGCGTACCTTTTCTCCGGTGCGACACATATAGTAACTGGAGGAAGCGGGTGAGTTCACTAGCGGCACGATAAAGCAGGTTCTCATCGAAATTTAGCGTTATGTTCTGTTGAAAGTAATGCGGTGCTGGTAAGGAGCCCGACAGAGGTGCACGTGCTAGATATTGCCTGATATGGGGGAAAGAAAAGGGGAAAAGAGAAGCCATGTCGTGCCGTTATCGTTGTTCGTCGTTCGTACCTTTATGGCGAATATTGTTGTTATCATAGATTGAGAAGTTACCGGTCAAAAAGAACTCTTTATAAGTTAAGTTACCGTGTGCAAAATGTAACTAAGTTAATAACGAAGTTCTTCAGTTTGAAATGTAACTCGCAGTTACTGAGTTACTTAAAAAAAGAACGAGTTATTTCCAAGTTAGTTCGGACACAAAATAGCATTACGCAGGTGCAGCGCGTGTGAGCAGTTGAGTTAGACCTTAAGTTGACTGAGGAGGAGTGCTTAGGAGTGCAACACGCTTAGATCGTTTTCGTTTATGTCCAACAATACAACTCTCCCTGTTTGTAAACAAATGACGTCATATAGTGTTCGACAGCGCCGCAAATTTGGTAGAACTGAACTACGCTGGAAGCTAGACGTGAACAAGGTTGCGCTCGAAAGCCACGGCCTTGAGGGGATTACGATATGGTCCCTTAAAGGGACGCGACCCTCGGTCCTGCTTTTCTTTCAGTGGGAAGCAGCGAACAAGTGCCCGTTCGTGGAACCCAGCCCTCTCCTTCCGATTTGTTTCGGTTTCAGTCTGTCTGCAAATGTCATGATGACGTTTCTATGGTAGAGGTCTATTCGAACGCTTTGCATTTTACTCCCTGTGGGCGCACAATGGTTTAGCTTCATTTCAATGGCAGCGGGTCTTACTTCCTGAATAAAATGCTGTCATTGATTGAATATCACGTTTTATGGCAAAAAATGTCATGAAGTAACCGGAGTGAATGCAAGAAAATATGTGGACGTGAGTGAAAAGTGAGTTAAAAGGAACGTGGAACTTAAGTTACTTTGGCAATGTTACCTGAAAAAGGAACGAGTTGCTCTGAAAGTTACCACGGCGTAAAAGTACCGAGCTCAGTTACAAGTTACCAAAAAAAAAGGAACTTAGTTAGTAACGAGTTACCTCGAACTCTGGTTGTTATAAACACCGTTTCCCAGCCAGCCTCACCCCCAGCGCTTTTGTAGCCAGCACAAGTCAGAAAGGAGGAAAGTGATAGGAGGAAGGAAGGCACACGACACGCGTGCTTTCCTCCTCTCTGGCTTGGGCGGTAAACAGTTTTCAAGGTGCTCCCCCGGCTAGACGTCGCCGGGCTTTCAATAGGGCGGCAGCCACCGGAAAACGCTCTACCGTCAACCCCCGATTTATGAAACCCTCGCTTTAGAGATTCGCTCGCTTCACCAACGGTTCGTCGAAGAACGAACAACTCCTCGGTTCAAGAACCGAACTGTGAACGCATTTTTCAGGACAGGAGCCAAGAGTCGACCTTTTCTTATATCTTTTTTATTTATTCCGTGTTAACGCCGTGAAGCAACTGTGGCTATTAGAAGGCGTACAGATGTGAACAGATGGAGAGAGGACAGCAGGAAGGAGTGGGGGACGGGGAGGTTAGTATGTGTCCTGGACCGACTTCAGGGGAAACCGTGGCGACATTCGTCTGTGAAGTGTGAATTTCTTCGGAAAACCCAGGGAAAACCTCAGACAGCGCAGCCAGTGGCAGGATTCGAACCCGCCACCTCAACGAAACTGACAGTGGAGAGTAGATGATACAGAGCGTCATTCTAAGATGTTTTCAGAAATGAATAATAAATAATTAATAATTATCTTATAAAATGTCACAATGGAGTTCCTGTCATTCCAAGACTACGGGTGGCCCACTCACTGTGAACTTCGAGTTCTGAATCTCCATGGTGGAGCAGCCTGCCTTGCTGTGCCGCGAAAGCACAGGTTCATCCGGAACTCCAATGAATCCCTGTCGTCACTTCCGGCCCTTGCGAGGACGTGCAACAAAGAGCATTCGGTCAATTTGCTCGGTTTGTCGAATGTGGAATGTGGCGGAAGCGCAGTCGTTCTTTAATGCATTAGCATTACAACCCGCAAGTTGGCAAATCGTGACCGTCTGTCTGTTGGATGTGTGAAGCCCCGAGGACACAGGGTGTTAGATATGAGAAGAGAAGTAATAGATTTAGATAGTAGGTACAGTAGTAGATAGTTTGTAGACAGTAGTAATGTAGTGGTGATAGTGATAGCGATAATAATAAGTGATAATTAGTGACAATTGGTGATTAATGATGAGTCGTGATGATTGTGATTAGTGATAGTGCTTAGTGAATACCTAGGCTTGGATGGAGGTGGATAGGGATGGATAGTGGTAGTGCGTGGATGGGCACAGCCGGCAAAAAAAAAAAAAAAAATCGGCAAACAAGTTTTTCGGTGCCTTTCACGCTTTTTCGGTGCCTGCAAACAAGCCTCGGTGCCGGAGTTTCTTGATGGAACGTAATGGCGAATTCCAGTGACCGATCTGGGGCGACCACTCAAATCGTCTACAGAGTAGGCAAATCTGGCACGGAGGGACGAAGTCAGAATCCACCTCTGCGAAGCCATCAACCAAGCCAAGCCAAGCCAAAAGCTTGACGGAAGTTGTAGTCCACATCCGGGAAACCCGGCGAGTCTGCCCGCAACACTTGCTCCTTGTTCGGCCTGCAAGATGCGGAAGTTACGAGAAAACCTTCGTTCGAATTTCGGCCTAATTCGAGGTTTCTCGGCGGGGCAAGGAGGACTACTCCGTCGCGGTGCGAGTTGACCTGAAACGACCAGTGCAAAGGGCGAATCCAATCCGAGTCGTCCAGTGGAACACGCTTTCTCCGCTGCGGAGCAGACTAAGCCGCCGCAAGTCGGCCAGTCGAATCCACCGTATAACCACGGTCCCTTGATAGCTTCCTGGTCACGCAGCTTCTCAGTAACTCTATGTGGAAGCTTTGCCCAGGGACCGGAGCGCCCACGTGGTGGCGCTGCCATCGGAACGCGGGAGAGAGCAATAGAGATCAGTGGGAGAGAGACGCCTGCGTCTCCCGTTGCAGTACATAACATATGTTTCGTCTGTTGTCGCGTTATATTATAACCGTGTGCTAGCAGCATGCCTGAGACATGCTGTGTTACCAAATGTCGCTCTGGGTATTCGGGGGGTGGCAAGGTACACATGTTCGCTTTTTCTGCGTATTCTGACAAGCGTGAGAAGTGGAAACGTGCCATCCATCGCATTGATGGAGGGCAATTCGGTTTTGACTCTCCACACACACGTGTCTGTGAGAAGGACTTTGATCATAGCGATGTCGTATGGCACGACGAACTCGTCATCAACGGCGATAAAGTGCTGCACAAGCGTGGAAAGTCAAAGGTTCGAGAAGATGCAGTGCCGCGCATATTCGACGGCTGCCGTCGTATCTGAGCACGCCGAAACTGCGAAGCCGTTCCGTCAGACAACGATGCCCGGGAAGCAGCCCCGTAAAAAGAAAGCGTCTGCCGTAGACACCAACAACGAACTCAGTGCTTTTATGGGTAGAATCTGAAAGACAATTGCTCATGCAACTGGGGCTTTTGAGCTGATTTGGCTCCCAGGGATGTCAACATTTGTAATAATCGTGTAATCGCGACCGAGCGATCGCGTCAGATACTAAGGCAGCGTTCACACGGGGCAACTTTTTACAGCAACTATGAGCAACTTTGGAGTTATTGGCAGTCGGCCGACACCGGCAACCTCCAGCAACTCGAGTTGCTCGTAATCGCTCTTCGAACGAAAACTTGAAAACTTGCTCGCGCGCTGGCCAACCAGCGAGTGGAGTGCTGTCACGTGGCTCCCAAGGGCGTGGAGGATTTCGTTCGTGCATTCACGGGTTCAAATCCTGCACGTGCAGCTCAGAAATAACTTGTCTCTTTTTTTTACGAACGTCACGAAAATATGTCAATTGTCATTCTGGAAGGTATAAATAATGATCTATTCGCGCAAAAAAAGACTATAATGTGACAAACGGCTGATAAAGAAAAGACTCCACCAGTTGGATTTGAACCCACACACTCCGGTCGCCGTAAGGTTGCTTGTGGGTGGAGCGACCGAGTTGCTACATGCGAACACGGCCTCTAAGCGGTCATGTATCTGTCTGCGATTAATGGTAGAAAGTCCTTTACACGCTAAATAAAGTAGTCATTATTAAAGTGGTTTAGCAAACGGCCGCTCGAGATTGATTCACGGAAGCATGTCGGATACATGGCGGTTCCTTTCAGTCTCGTAAAAGATAGATGACTAAAACAAGAGATGAACGACAAGGACGCAGCGGTTCAATTTCGTGATATGTCTGAGTCAGTCGAGACCCTTTTAGACGCTATACTTTTGTCTTCATCAGCTTTGCGGCAACAATTGAGAGTAACTCATCTGGTACCTCGTGAAAGGACTGGTGTGATTGCGATCGGCCGATCGCGTCAATTAGTACGCCGTCATGGGCGCAGCAACTGTCCGCAATTAACTGTAAAAGGTACTGTACCCGCTAAGTAAAGAACAGATCACAATACCACCGTGCCCTATGCACATAAACGGCGCTAGAATCTCCGGCTGAGGGTTTGAAGATAGGAGACTCGCGACAATACATCCGTGCCACTCGAAGTGGTCGGCAGCAGCTTTCCGCATAAAATAATGCCGAACAGGAAACGATTATTCGATTATAGTTGCTGCAACGTAGCAGGAAACCATTGCAGCAAATAATTTTCTCGTAGAATGTTTGGAAAAGCGCAAAAACAACACTGCATCTGCCATTCCCATGACTGGCCCGAGCGCGGGATTCTACCGCGTTCCGATCGCGGCGCCACCACGCGGCTCCCGTTGTCCCTAGGCAAACTTTTTGACGGAGCTGCATGACCAGAAAGCTATCAAGGGACCGTGGTATAACTGTTCTGAGGCTTAACCACACAAAGAGACGGACCTACTTAACGTCCTGCTTAACGCTTAAGAGAAACCATTGGATGTGCTCCCCGCCGCACGCTAGCCCCTACGCAACACTGGCGTCTGTTTACCGACTACTTACCAAGGGGCCTCAATCGACTAGCCGGATCAGCTTTCGCGTGGGACGCTAAATGTGGTGTGCCACGTGTCAAGATTTCGGCGCACGTTACAGAACCCTCAGGTGGGACGACGACAATTGCATTCTCATAATGAAGTTGTGAGGTTTTCCACTCTAGGAGTGGGACGCTACCCCATAGCTAGGGGGTCTACTATGAGTGACGACAGTGATGAGCGATGACGATGATGAACGATGACGAACGATGACGATGACGAGGGATGACGGTAATCATCGGAGCGGCGATAGCGATCCTGATCGTAATGGTAGGAATGTCCGAGAGCGCTGTCGGGGTCACAATGACTCCTTTAGGCCAACCGCCTTAAAAAAAAAAAAAAAAAAAAACTGAATGACGTAAGGCCGCCCTGGTGTAGGCCGCGGTAGTGTTGTTCGTAGCGAGACACGTATTAAAATGAACAAAACGAAGTCTTTTTTTTTTTCTCCTCTGCTCTGACGAAACAGCTAAAATGAACAAAGCGCTCCGTTCGCGTGCGTTACTCAAAACTCTTCGTCTTCTTCGGCGGTATGAGGTATGCAGACATTTGGCTATATAACGGGGTTGCTATATACGTCATCTAAAGGGTTAGTCCAGCAAACGTTACACATTTCGATCGCATCGTAAAAATAAAAGGCGGGATTTAGCCTACCCCAAACTTTGAAGACTGACAGCCATTTGTCTGTAGTTTTATTGTAATTTTTTTAAGGGACCAAAGAAGATTAAAAATCAAGCGAAAACTCGCCCCATGCATTTTTAATGGCCTATCTCACGCAAACACCGCCATTTTTCCTTGTGTCTGCTTCACGCTCATATCGCCTCACCATAGCCTCCTATATACTGATCAGTATATAGGAGGCTATGACCTCACACAGGCGGCGTTGCCTACAATGATGTGACACGCTTATTCTGACCATGATTCGGACATTATGCACTAATCCTCTTGTTCTGCACGGTGGTGCCACCTGCATGCGGAGCAATGAAAATGAGGCGAAAATCGCGGCTTTTGAGAAAGATAGGCCATAGAAAATGCACAGAGTGAGATTTTGCTCGGTTTTTATTTTTTATTCGACAGGACCATAGCGCTCACAAAAAATTCCAACAAAACATGAGACTAATGTCTCCCCAGACTCCAAAGTTTGGGGCTGGTTAAACCCCGTCTTCTATTTTTACAATGCGATCGAAATGTGTAACATTTGCTAGACTAACCCTGTACATTCCTTCTTGAAGTTGGCTTCGTTAAACGTACGGTTTCCTCGCGTTATATGGCCAATCCCTTTTCACTAATACTATACAGAGTTCTATGCCGACTTACTATTTTTCCTCCGTGACTCATCGAATAAAAGCGAAAGATGATGCGATCGCATATGTACTATCGAACCACATCTGGCTTAGAAGCCATCCCCGACACCTGAGCAATCTCGGATGAAAGGGTGATTGCCACGTATGGAACGGTAGTAAAAGTTGCATTTTCATATCAACTGAAAAGCAGTTTCCTTATTCACATTCATGCTTCCAATTGGGGCCATTGAAACATGCATAAGTGGAAGTCTGAATTTTACAACCACTCACCTAATCTAACCACAGACGTGGCGTACAGGGAATTTCTATTTGCGGTGGCGCAGCCATGCGACGACGCACGTTTTAGTTCATTTCGACGAAAGCGTCGTTATTAAGGTTTGCGAGATAGGCTCCACGTAATAATTATTCCAGACGCCTATAATTCACGACGCAGTTAATCGTAGTTCAATCAGAACACGTCTGGTCCCGCTTCGACGGTTCAACGGTTATATTGGCGCCGGTACAAGGCAGGCTTTTAGGGCTATCGCGACGAAGGTTTGGAGACTTCAAGGATGGCTTCAGCGTCGACAGTACTCGTACTTTGTGTCGCCGGTAAGCTGCGACGCTGCACTGCTGTACTGTGCTTTGAAACATTGTTGCTGTACATGCCACGCTTTTTTTACGACTGTCCTATGTTGATCACCCTCACGCTGACAGCACTGAAAAAATTACTGTATTTGATGAGGATTGCGTTTACTTCAACCGTTTTGAGTTACGAGAATGGCTTAAAGGGGCTCCAAAATGCAAAAGCAACTTGCTCTCAAATGAAAGTCCGTGTTTCAATTGGTGTAATTCAAACAAAATTAGTTCACAAAACGCTACCGTCTCGAAGAGAAACGCAATGAAAACAGAGCCGTCTTTGGCGACATCCAATGGGACATCAGGAGAAGCGTGCGCAGACCTATGGTGCGTGTGTGGATTTGGGCGGGTCCGATCGTAGTGTTCAGCCGTACGATTCCCACTGCTGCATTTTTCAATACCGATTCACTGGATTGTAACCCACAACAGTTCTCGCGAACGTTCCACTCACAACATTTGTCTTCATGTCCTTAGAATGCCCCTCCGCTTTGCAACGCGCACTGTTTTTCACCGGGACTGCTCCATGGCGTGGCACGCGCGTTTTCGACAAAAAAAAAAAAAAAACAACGATGCACGAGCTGAACCGTCGTTCGCTAGCTGCTTGGAGGCGAAGCAAGAAAGAGTCCGGTATAATTCTGATTGTAGCTTCGAAACGGAATCAAATTTTTGAATCATGATAACACGTACAAAATTAGCACAGCGTGTAACGTAATTTGAAATGAACTTGCTTTTGCATTTCGCTCACCCTTTAATAGCGAGCTACAGTACCGCGCACAGATTCGCGTTGCGTACTCCGCATGCGCCAAACGTGGCTTTCCGTTTGGCGCTTGCGCGGGCACAACGAACTATACCGTTGCGGACGCTACAGCTAAAACTAGCAATGCACGCGTGTGAGCATGAGCATATAGACAACGTCACCTAAATACAGAAGGCTCGCGCATTGCCTCCTCCCCCTCCTTCGTTACGTAGACACATAAAGTCAGAATTCGTCTGCTACCACTATTCGCCGTTCCGCGAAACTCGCAGATGATTGCTTCGCAAATTTGAACCTGTAGACTAAAAGTACGACACGCTTTCCAGAAAATCAGCCTTGAGAACAGTATGAGACCACGCTACGCTTTATTTCGTTTTTCCATTTATTACGGGGCACGCCTGCTGGTCGCAGACGACAGTTCATGTCCGTTAAAGCTGACGGTGTCTCGTCTTCACGGTTCGCACGCTGAAAGTACGCCCGTGAGTGGCTGCGGTCGTTGAAACCACTATCCTCATTGGCTGACTCTTAGTTATTACGTCATGTCGCGGACGAGTAAACGGGCTTTCTGTATTTAAGTTATGTTGATACGGACATGCTAGCACGGTGTAATTGGAAGCGTCTCTCACCGGCAATCAGAGGTTGTGGGTTCGAACCCCACTGCCGGTTCATTCTCTCCAAGCATTCCATTCACATATAGAGGATGTTACTTTTTCAACCACAACACACCTTTCCCGTTTATTTTTTTTTCGCTGCTGTTTACCCAGTTGACCTATTAGACCAGGCTGACATCCGCTCGAAGAGTGTATGAATTAGGGGCTTTCGGGGGGGGGGGGGGGGGCACAGGCGAGATAACAGAATGGGAGTCAATCTTCGTTGAAGGTCAATCTATTTCCTTGGGAGATACCGAAACCAGCACGTGCGTTGAAATATCGATCGCCGAGTACTGCTACGCAAATGATGAGAAAACGAAACCGCGCACGTCTCACGAGCGCAGGGTGGACACTGGACAGAGGGCCACGTGTGCTTATGAACGATATACATGATTGGTCGTTGCCCACCAGCTCGCGTGGCTCAGTGGTTAGCAGTGTTGGCCATGTCACGTCGATACTGGGAGGTACCCGGGTTCGAATCAGGAGTTTTCGTCACAGGACATCGACATAGGACGCACATTCCCCCAGGACGTCAGCCGTGACGTTGCCCACCTCTCTGAGGCCGTCAACGGCGAGCCCTATGACCAGCACTACCCTGGTGACGCTGCCGTCGGAGCGTACCCAACTATAAGCAGTTCCACCGCCACGGCTTCGCGGCCCAGATTATTGCCCTAAACGGTATAGGCGCGCCGTTTCGACTCACTTGTATAGCGAACTTCAGCGATGAATATCTCAACGTATGTGTTCGTTGCAATATTTGTAATACAATTGAATCGCTTTAAACCGAAATCGTCTCCCATTCTGCCATCTCACTTCTGCCCGAAGGCCCCTAAATAGCCGAAGGCCCAGCGTTCATAAATTTCAGAAACTCTGTTCAAGAGGATGTCCGCCTGACCGTGTAACTCAATGGCAAAAGCGGCATCCATGCTGCTCTAATATCTTTTAAAAAGTTTGTTGCTTCCCTGTATAGTAATAAATAATCGTTGTTGACTTCGAGTGCAAGCATCTCATTCTATAGCTCCAGGCTATGCTTCTGTCATCTTTGGAGCTAACAACATTGGGCTTGTGGTAATGAGAAAATGTCAATTTTTCTTTCAGTCTTTACTGCTTTCTCACGTACGTATTTGCCATCTGGCATCCTTTTCGTCTTCATTTATAACTTGCGCACTCAGATAAAATGGTAGTTTGTGCACGTTATACTGCTGGGGATCCTTGCAGTACAACTAGCAGGGTATGCCTCCCAGGTTTTGCATCTGGGAGGCTTGTATCTTGTGTTGTCTTGAGGTATTTTGTCTTCTCTTTATAGAGACTACGTATTTTTTCTATCTCTTCTGTGATTTTCTTGCATTCCCCTTCCGTTTGCCCACGGCTCAAGACTGCGTCGAGCATTGTGGCACATGACGTCTCCTACCCAATTCTGAAGCAACCTAATCAAGCATCCTAATCAACAACCTGATCACAAACCTAATTCCGTCGATGTGATCATCAGCAGCTCCAGAAATAAGTTTCTCGGGCCGCGACTTTATTTTACTGGACTTTGACTTCTCTGTCGCGTTGTGTGTCTCTGCCCAACTTCGCAGATGACAGCGTAACTAAATTGTACCTCGCGGGAAAATTTCTGGCGTCTTCTGCCTCGACCCAAAATGCAGTCACACAGATCTGTGGTGAGATTGTCGAACTTCGCGTGTAGAACGGTGAACTTTCGCAGCAGTGTAGGCGAAATATGACGAATCGATTTCTCAACAAGATGGAAAATTGGCTTAGTCGGTTGGGTGTCATAACTGAACGTCTCGTTTGTGGCCTTTGTCTTGCTTGTTCGATGTTCAGTCATGATGGCGTTATCGGTGTCACTTATGAATAACTGATACCGTTAATACTAATAACAATAACCGTTGATACGTGGCTTCCGAAGTACCGCGTCTGAGCCATGCACGCTATCATTGGTTCTCGTAGGGCTCTCCCCCCTCACCCCCCCCTTTGTATGTAACAGACGACGTACCCTTGACGCCACGTCCTCACGAGTGGGGGAGAGGGACTCTCTCAAGAAACCGCAGCACCACCAGCCAGAAATCACCTGGAGCTCAGGGCGTAAATCCAATTGGTGGGCTTAGTTTAGTGGGCGTGCCTAATGCACCAGTCACGAGACCGGGTCGCGCAGGTTACTGCGGATGTACCCCCATAGGTGTGGAAGTTACTTTTATTTTGTAGTGCACTACCGTTACTCACAACTTTTTAAAGTAACGCGTTACGTTATGCGTTACTGCTGCGTAGTAGGCGTTCGCATTATTTCACCAGTTATCGTTATAATATATGTACCATTGTTGGTTGAGTCACGTAACTGTCTCCACTGATGACCCCGTTTTATTCTGTGAATATTCTTTCATTTTCGACGGATGCGGCGCCTACACGTCGTATGTAAAACATGACTTAGAAACAGAATGCAAAAATAAGTACACGCTTTTATATACAACACACACAATTCATAAGGGTAAACCAGCTACTAAATTTTGGATACTCATTTACCTGGAAGTGCTACTTTAGGTTTCATGATGATGGTTGTGGAATATGTCTTGTGCGACGGGACGCATATCTTACATTGAACCGTGAAATTCCTCCCATCACAATTAACTACTACTTCAAAGTACAGAGTTAGCTCCGTCCAGAAAAAAGGAACGTTCTTGTCCGTTGATTCCATGACTCCTAATAACCAGTGAGTGCTTCTTGTCAAGGTTGATAGACACGGTGACCTTTTATCTCACACAGTACAAATCCAAACAGCCAATCCCTTGGTACTTCGTTACTTGTTCAGAGGATAGAGGCTATTCTTTTCGGTCTCTTTTGCCCCATTCGGGTCCGAAAAATACCAGAGGGAGTAAAAAATAGAGGTGATAAACAAAGATAAGATCTCAATCAGGGTAGGCCAATAATCCTTTTGCGTTCTTCCTGGGTGCCGATGTGACCTTCTTGTCATTGTTGAAGATGAATAGAAAAAATCAGGGATTTTCCCGGATTCTGCGGGCACGGTCCTCGCTCAAGCTTTCACGTTTAGACGATGATGCAATGTTCCCGAACACGCAGTGACGCGTAACGCCGTTACGCGTTAGTTAGTAAAAATGTAATGACGTTAGGTTACTAACTTTTCTCCCAAATGTAATGCGTTACCATATTTCGCTACTCGAATGCAACGCGGTACCGGTAACGCACTCCTTTGTAACGCGTTACTCCCCACCTATGGTGTACCCCCACACCTGTAACTCAAGCACTTTACTAATAAGCACGTACATTCTACGCAGTTGCCATGGTATGTGAGCATGTGGACAAGACAAGTCTCTGTGCAGACTTCTGCTCCAACAAGCGCTATTTCGTCCTCCCGAAGTGCGTCGGGAGCATCTGCATGTGCTTCCCCAACAAGACCGGAGCGACGGATTTCGAACCGCCGCCTAAGCCGGAATTCGTTTCAACACCTCATCCGTGAAACTTCCAATACATATCGCACGTCTTCTGTTTGATTTATCACGACAGAGATGTTGAGTAAACAGTCTAAACGCTGCATTGGATGTTCAAGCTAAACAATTAAAGAATAACACTACGCTAAAGCTCCTGTGCGCCTTTACACACAAGGTCCACAGTAGAAATAAGAAGAAGAAAACGGTACAATGTAGTAGAAAGAAAAGCGCGGTGGGGGAACGGAGGGATGCAGGAGGGGTGCAGAAGTGGACGGAGGCACACCCGTCAGGGCCCTGACAAACGTGCTTGGCCAACGCAGCTGCGGACGTCTCAGGCCGCGGCTCTGACTGCTCCCTCCACAGGTGTCGCTAACACAGTGGAACACCGGTGTTTTGCACAGGCACCTGTTGAAAATAGACCAGAAGCCATGTTTAATAGAAGGCTTACATAACAAATAAAGTAACAAAATTTGTCTGGACGTTTCTACGTCTATGCAGACGTCATCATCGATTATGTAAACCAGTGCTATCCTTCTATTAAACAGGCACCTGTGTCGACCCAAGCTAGTGTGGCCTCCCTGCGACGCGCCGAGGAGCCCAAACTGGGGCGAAACCGCCTTCAGCAGCTGGGATGGGCATGGTAACGTTCATATTACTCGCACACACGTGCGGCCATAGAACTATTTTTACTTGGTACTGGTACCGGAACTAGTACTTGGCAGCCTAACGAGAGCTTTCCACGGAAAACGCTTCGCCACGTATTCCAACCAGGCGTTGGAACACAATTTTCGTGATAGGCGCAAGGATGACATGCACGACGCAAAAGCCCATAGTTCGACAGCACAGCTGTGATAACATAGATTAGATGCGCGTGAAAGATTGAGCGCTTCACAAGACTACTTCAGCAGGTGTGGCCTTGAGGCAATGAGGCTTGTGCACGTGACGTCACGCGCAGCCTTTGCGCGCCTTGGAGCTACGGGAAACATAGGGATGCGTCCCAGGAGTCTCCTAATGTGACTCCGGTACGGGAATATGGCTATGTCACGTGACCAAACATTACGTCACTGCAAAAGCCTCATTCGCCAGCGCACAAAGCGCAGGTTGTTCACGCTGCTGTGGCCAGCTCCCCAGTACACTCTAAATCCGACACCCGATATGTACCGCATGAAAGAGGACCCCCACCTGGGCCAGGCGGTACACATGAGGTGCAGTCCTCAACCAGCAGGTCCAGTCCGCGACCACTGCGAAATTCAAACGGTACAAGGGCTCCGAGACCCATCCGTACCGGCTAGGTACCTTTTAAGCGCGATCTATAGCAGCTGTACCTCATGTGTACCGCGTGTTTCCGGCGCATGAGTACGAACGCCTTCTCACGATAACCATGCGCTGCAAAAATATTTCGTGTGATTCCGAATACCAGTCTATAAATTCCCTTATGCAGCAGTGCCGTAATGGATGAGCACTATCATTCTGTCAAAGAAGTGCAATAACTAGAACCCATGACCGTGAGGGATCGCATGTTTGGGAAGAATTCGTTTCTTGCAACCGCTGCAAATCAGTTTGTTTTGAAACGTCGGGGAGCGAGGACGAGTCTGCTCGGTCTTCGAAGAAATTCGTTCGACGCGTTCAAGATTGAAGTCATTTAAGGTGCGTATTATATCTCTGAAGTAATTATTCGTCTTCACGACGCATTTTCGTTCATCTTCGCTCTGATTCCCAGTGGTCCTGATCACCGGCAGGCTGGACACAACGACTGAGGGACGGAGACAACGAACTTTGTGCTTCATGCACGAACGTTGATGCGTGAATTAGAGGAGCCGAGAGTGCATTTTACACCTGCATTACACAAGCAAGTAGGCATGTTTTTCAGAAAAGCTATTTCGGTTGTTGGATTTTTTTTACATTGTATTTTCTCCTAGGTTACGTCAAGCGATGGCGTAAATGGGTGAGTCAATCGTCTACTGTGGTTGGTGTTACGTTCTGCGGAAGAAACCGAAGTTGGGGAAGAACAGCTATCCAAAGGTGTGGAAGAGATAAAGAAGCGTGACCACACAGCAGCTGCAGTGGTGAAGGAGAGACGCAGTGGTCATCGTTCATCCATATACGTTGTGCCCCGTGTGTTCGGCGTTTGTGCATCATGACAATGCACGCTCGCGATGGACAAGCATCAATCCTGAAATGGATATAATTTTCGAATAAAGGTATTTGTTATATTTATCGTGCAGCGTAGCTTCCTGGGGCTGTTAATATATCGTGGAGGAGGGGAACCACCCCGACAGGTAGGCCTAAATCGCTGCGCGCTATCCGTTACATGTACCGCATGTGAGGGCGCATGTACCTCTTAATTTTAAGAGGTACATTTTTTTAAAAATGTACCTCTTGGCCAAGCGGTACTTAACCGTTACATATGCGTTACCTGATTTAGAGTGTACCTTGAGAAGTTTAGCGAGGGCGTTGTTCAGCGTCTGCCGACTATGGAGTCCGGCAGACGACAAAGCGTCGGCAGGTCACCAATAGTCGTGGAAATACACTGAATAAAAAGCAGTAACACACGTGAGAGCTCGACCATATCCAACGCCAACAAACTCAGGGTGCGTGCACAGCTCTTACTGCTGAATAATTCATTTATTGCTTTGTTTGTTTTTGTTCCTGCTGTATTCCTTATTCAGTGTTGTAAATGGAGTGTGCAAAAGTACCCCCCTTCTGGCAGACCACGTCAGTTACACCATGGTTGATGTTGCTTGTACATCCATTGCCTTATTGTGGATGGCCGGAACATCAAAACGCTAACGCACCAGGCCCTTGCACTGTTGTGGCGAACTCGACGCGAACTGGTACGACGGCATGGCAGTGAAGCTGTTCAAATAGCCGCGAATGATGTCGCCCTCGCAGTCCACCTCCCTGTTGAAAAAACACAGCCATCTGTATGAGCAATCACATGGAGCTCACACACGTGTTTATTGTATGAGCAATCATAGCTTCTATGAGCATGTATGAGCTGCTATGAGCTATATGAGCACTCACATACAGCCTATGAGCATTCTCATACAGCGTATTCATGTACATCACTGCACATGAACCGCCTGAGCAAACGTGCAACATGCGTGATTAAGCTGAAACGACAACACGTGATTACAAAATACCGGTTTATTCAGGTACTGGCGCGACGTAGGTCCCTCAGAAAGCTTGCCAGAAAGTTTTTTCATGACCATGAGTCACACGGTCACCATACAGGTGGGTAAATACTACAATGGAACCCTTTCTCCCAAGAGGTACGGCTATTTTGTCGCGCGAGCCGGCGACGGCCCGTACCCATAGTGAGCAAACACGAGCCCAACGGGATGTCCTACCAGAAACATGTTAGACGTATAGATTTCAAGGCGGGGTTTTTGTCTTCGTGGCACACGGGTTTTTTTGGTTCCGCAGCCTCAAGGTACCCTGTCATTGTAGGTCCATGCAAAAGCATTTACTAGCCACTCTGCCTGATCTTCCCGTACGCTGAGCTGTGAAGCCCATTGCTGGTGGTGATGGGTGGAATGAAATAATGAGCGCTTCACAGGATGGATCGAATTCCCATGGCATCCAGAAAGGTGAACAGGTCAGAGCGCTTGTGGGCAGGATGTGGCCAATGAGAGAGGGGGTGAGTACCGTTCGGGAAGGCTGGTAGTGTGGGCAATAGAGCCTGTGTGATGCGCTGTAGGTCTACAGCACCGCTGGCTGGCATGGCTGGGGTGAGAATGTCAGCGGTCCATGGGTTGGAAGCAAGCGGAGTCACGAGGCGAGCGGAGGCGAGTACGGAGCCACGATCTCGTCTCAGCGGCGCAATGCGAGTCTGAGAGAGCTGCTTCTGCGAGGCTGTCTGCCTGTTCATTCCCTTCGGCACCGCAATGGGTTGGAATCTGTCAGTATCTGCTGAAGAGACAGGGACTTTCAGTGGTTCTTAGCTTTATGTACGCTTGAAATTCCGAATCAGTTGAGATTGGTGGCGAATTGATCAATGGTAAATTCAACGCAGAAAAAAATCTGTTCCGTTGTGCTCCGGTTTTTAGCTGCATGGGCGCTGAGACCATAAGAGAGTTCGCGTGTCTCCTAGCTTCGGCAGCACAACCATCCTCCATCCAATCGTAGGTTGGCCTCGTGCCGTCGAGATCCAATTGCGTTTAGCATTCACGGGCATTTCCGTTTCCACGTTCGAACCGCAATAAACAGTCACACGAAAGCACTGTCAAGCACCAACGACCTCAAGTCTCAATTTCCTAGGCTATCCTTAGACCGTAGTACGGAGCTTACCTTACCTACGCTTTGCAGTGGCACTGCCGCCGTATTGTCCTGAAGGAAGTCTCCGATAATTATTATTGTCGTAGTGCTGGCAGCATCACTTGCATGGTGGATAAATAGTAGTCGTTGTGGTAGTTAGTTCACAGGATCTAAGAAAATAATTTATTGAGTCCACTATGCACAACAACAACTAAGCCACTACTCTGGCTTCACTGTGTCGATCTCAGCAGTCATGTCAGGCTAGCAGGTTTAAGTTCTCAATATCTGCGGTACAGCGATACAAATCCCGTTAATCCCGTGTTTTGCAGGTTACGGAGGAGAATGGGGAGCCGGGAGAGAAGTACAGAGTAAGAATTCTGTCCCATCAACCAAAAGCATCAACCTTACTATAGCAACTCTCTATAGTTCCACTGTGTGTGTGAGCATGGGCCATTAAATGATGCTGACAGCACTGGGGACAAGCTAGCAGCAAACACCAAGTGGTGTTACTACCAACTTGCCAGCAACCGATTTGCTGCAGGCACGCCTGCACGTCACATGGCTTTCTGGCTGTGTGACACCTGTGCTGGGAACTTGCTTACTGATTATTTGGTTACAAGTACAGGACTTGAGGGTGTACTTACATAATGGCTTTGTTGTGGTTGCTGTAGCGGTGGTGGTCGTTGTCGTCGTTAAAGTAGTCGTCGAAGACAGTTGTCGTCGTTGGGGTAGTTAGTTCCTGAGCCCTGTCACAGCATTTCGCATCACGAACGAAGCGAACCTTATATTCACACGGCTCCCATGTGGCCCCGGGATCCAGTCACTCAGCATATTCTGTGGTCTTCAACTGGAATGGATGTACGTGGTCGTGAGGGTTGCGAGTGCGGGTATACCCGCGGTGACCCATTCATATCTTCGATACCGATACATATCAGCATCGTAAAAAGTAATCGGTAAAATCAAAATGTAATCGGTTATGTAATGCAAATCTGGATACATTGTGGATATATCGAGCAATAAGTTGCCCCCGTTTTATTATCTTTCACGCGTATTACAGCTGATGCACGTTATGAAGACTGGGACGAACAACGTTCATTATTCCTGTATTTTGCTGCAGCATTCTAACTTGTGCTCGGAAGTGCGGGTCGGCGGATACCCGCAAAATGCGCGAGTGCGGTGCGGATTGAGACCTCGTCTGCGGGTGCGAGTCGAGATTTGCATGCCCCAGCAGGCCTCTTGTTGAGACCGACAGGCCCCAGGTAATTCGTCTACGTCGAGATTATAGAAGTTTATGCTACACTGATTGGTGTAACAATTCTGGTTTAGGGCGCTATCGTTTCCGCGGTCCGTTACACACGCCCTGAGAGAAGAAAGGCTCGCATTTCAGTCATACATCACAGCTTCGACTGCTTTGTGAAAGGCACAGTGGAGACCGGCAGTGGAAACGGGGGGTTCAAATCCCAACTTATTATCCCATCTTGCATTATTGGGCATTATTGGGCATTATTGCTTTAAGGGCTCACAGTTAATGGACAGCATGCACAGTTAATGGACGTGTACGCACCGTGCCTTAGGTGCGCTGTGTATGTCAGTTCACAGACAGATTTCAGCGAGGTTGCCAATTGTCTTATCTTTCATCGTTAATTTCTTAGGCAAATTGAGGCTTTGTATGTATTTGTCCCTTCTACGTTGTTCCAGCCTCAGAACATCAGTTCTTTCGTGTTCAACAGTTGCCGCCTGCGTCGATCCCGTCGTATGAATGTGTGTATGAGTGAGCAAAAATGTAAGACTGTCATTTTCTTACATGATACAGTGAAAGGACCGCTGAGCAACCCTGTTCAGATAACCTCTTTAGGTGGGGGGCACAGATATGTGATGTTGCATGCTTATCTGGCCATATATTCCAAAAACCGCTCACGGGATCATGTGTAGGTTGATGCTACAACTATTCTGTTCTCCGTCGTACTACGGCCTATAAATAGTATCGCTTCCAAAATCGTGATGACCAAGATAAGTCGCAACAACGACGATTTAAAGCCACGTCGGAGGAGCGTGGGTTACTGGCGGGGGCAGTGCACAACGATGTGATCCAGGTCGAAGTCACACCACACAGACGGCAGGTTGGTAAGCCCACTTGTCTGAAGCGCTAGGGACAGTTGCATACTGTGCACTGTATCGCTACCAGGATCCACCTCCCTCCCAACCAGCGGTCGATTTCTAGTGGTAGTAGTGGTACAGACCCAGCAGGTGCGGATCCCAATGGTAACCTAGTCAGTCAGCGATACATCATACTAGCTTTGTTTTTTTCTCGAGCGGGGTCGCTCAACCGGGTATCCGTCCACAAGCACGATACTGTCCTAAGTAGCAGTTTTGTGACGCAATTGTCTGCATCGAATAAAGCGCTGACCCACGCAGGGTCCTGAATTTTGACACTGGTAGAAGGGGAAGGTGGAATGTTCCTTAAAGGTGGACTCCGCAACAAGATCACCACAAAAGTATATAGGGATATCAGGAACATGTGTATGTGTATGAAATTCAGCCGAATTACACGGCGATTGTTTCGCCCTCTGTGAAGCGAGGGGGCAATAAAAGCAGCACACTGGTGACATCATCCGGCACGAGGGAGAATGAACGTTTCGAAACAGACGACAGTGCTGGTTGACATCATGCTATAGCATGGAGCTGCAGTTCGGTTTTTGCTATTGTCATTATTTACGAATGCAAAATTGATGCAAATGTTGTATTCGCTATCAAGGGGGTGGTTCGTGTTCGGTATGACGCCGTTAGAGCTAGACAGTTACCCAACAGAATAAAGAGAATACCTACATTCGTAGAGCACGTCCTCGTCAAGTAGGTGTTGTGGTAGAAGGTTCTTGCCCCTATTGTGGTAAGTAACGACGTCAAGCGGCATGTATTTGACGTAACGGCAGTGGTAGTCGTCGTAGTGTCGTGGTTGTAGTCGAGCGGGTCGTCGTCTGCACAGCGAAAGGAAAGGTTGAAAAGAGTGCATCTGGGGAAAAGTCACTCACAACCATGCACACCTGAGTGCTGGTGAGTTTTGCAGCCGCAATCATGCTCTCGTCAACCAATCTCAAGGTCTCGATCAGACATCAACACTACTATATGGAAATGCTATATAGGACGTCATAGGGAGCCTCTCCTAGCAACGTACGTAGAATGGTCTCCGTCGCGTTCCTGTTAACCAAGCACAATGTGTCAGGAGCCCGATGCTATTACTTTCGCTGTGCGATGACCTTTTGCAGTGAATTCAAAAATGCCTCGACGATGCGGCGAGACTCCGCTCCTGGCGCGACAAAGCATCATGCTTGCGAAGGTCTTATTTCGCACTCCGCAATTCGTCCGCAAGTTGCGACGTACCCACAACGTACGCCAGAGTCCAGAGGGTGCTACGCACCCACCAATATTGTCAGCACTATTGTCCTGTCAGGACTACTTTCGTGAGTCCTGTGTTTTGCGGGTTACCGAGGAGAATGTAGAATGAGGAGAAGGAATAGCGACTAAGTGACAGCTGTCCCATAAAATATATAAAAGCAAGAGTATTTCTAGGAACACTAGCGCAATTTCATTCATACCACCATGTAGGGAACTGTGGTTGGTGAGCACTACTGAGAGAGCACAAAGCAAGGGAGGGGAGGGGGGCATTGGTGGGATACGCACAGCTTGCAGGATTTTAAGAGTCTCCATCGCGCGCAGTGTCGCGCATTCAATGTGGCGTACATAGGCGGAAGCTCTTAGTACTACCTGGACAGATAGGCTCCTGGAGGTGAAGGTCGAGTACTTTCCTGCGTTTGATGCACGCAGCTTCCCGTCCTGTTCGGTCTCGTCAGCAGTGCTTGCAGAGTATGCTGTTATATGGATAATCAAATCATTTACCTAGGGGTGACAACTTGCGAACCTTCAGACCTCCGTCGGCAAGGAATAACCGCGGAACTCGTTGAAGATGACAGAACTATCCAGAACTAGCCAGAGTTAGCTAGAAACCACCAGCGAAGGGGTATCTCAACATGGGAGCCACTAATGGTGGCTACCGCAGCACAAGGTTCCAATCCAAGCGCACACGTGAGAGCAGACAACACACAAACACGTAGCTCAGGAAGCACCCACGGCTTGGATTAAATTAGATACCAAGAGGTCTTCACATGTGGAAAAGCTGTGGCTGAATCCGGCCGAATCGATCATGGCGCCTCCCGGACATTGCGAGAGGGACTTTCTCTCCCAGCTCTTCTAGCCTCTCTATAGTTTGCACAGAACACGTCCAGGATACTTGCGATCCTGATTCAACCGACTGTCTAACCAAAAAACGGACCGTAACATTAAGTTCGTGTACTCGACTTTCAGGACTTGCCCCCCGAACGGTCAGGTCAGAAAGGTTCCAATAATTCATTTCAGGTTTCATTCGACTGTGCAAACACAGACTGCGTCCATGTTATGAAACCAGGGTCTGGTTTCTGCGAATACAGATATATCAATGAGAACGTGTCGTTTTCATATTTTACATTTTCATGTTTTCATATTTACATATTGAGCTGATATATCTGATATACCTCATGCGCTGAGCTCTGTTGTATAGGTCGCGTGTTGGCTACGGGTAATGGGACGACTAAGCAATGGAAGCACCCTCAAAATCCAATTTTGCGCTTTCTCTCGTGCAGCATTCAGGGCATACACCACCTGAATACGCACGCACGCATTGTGCAACAGGTATACGCTCTGAAAGTAACCGCGCGTTCTGCGCATATGTTCTCTGCCGGTTACTCCACTCGGAAAACCCCATTGGCCACGGCGGAGCCCTCGCTCTTCCCTCACACTACCTTCTCTCATGCGTAGAGAGGCACTTGCACAGCGTATACCCATTACCCGAATTCAATGCTTTGTTTCGGTTCCCTGTAATTTTCCATATCGCCACCATTTAGTAATACCGTTTCTCTTTATCGTTACCATTCACTACCATTCACACCTAGCCCGCTTGCAAGCGCTATACTTCTACCGTAGTTCGGAGCAAGTCGCTTACCTGAGCTTTGCAGTGGAGCTGCCGCCGTATTGTCCTGAAGGATCACGCAGCAATAATTATTATTCTCGTAGTGCTGGGAGCGTCACTTGCGTGGCGCATGACATTGTAGTCGTTGTGGTAGTTAGTTCACGTGTTCAAAATAGTTTCTCCAATCCTGTGTTTTTCTGGTTACCTGGGAGAATGTAGAGGTAGAGGAATACAGATTAAGAATGAACGAGTGACGGCTGTCCCACAAAAATCGAAACGCTAAGCACAAAGAACGGGAAGCAACACTGAAATAGTTTGCTGTTCCTTTCAGCCATTCAGCGATTGTTCTTCCCGGTTCTGTTCTGCAAGCTTAAGTTTAAACAAGAGATACTTAGGTTATACCTCAGAAGCTGGTCTTCGTCCTGTTCCGAAGACTTCACTTTTGCTTGCAACGCGACTTCCGAGGCTCGAAGTGTGCTAGTTGCATAATCCAGCATCCGATTTTGATGTGAGCACTGGAACTTGCGCTTGAAACCGGCGTTGTCAAGGCAGCATTGAAGTATGTAGGTCGCACACTGCTCTTCCAGGATGCTGCAGGATGCGGGTTGCGCCTGCAGGTACGGGAACGTTGGAAAGATGATAATATAATTATATATAATTTTAATGTCGGAATCGGCAGGGCATGAGAAAACTGCCACCGTATTGTCCTGGAGGTTGACGATAATTATTCTCGTAGTCCTGGGAGCGTGATATATAGTAGTCGTTATGGCAGTTAGTTCACGGGATTAAGAAATTTCTTTAGGGCACTGTGCGCCATGAGTTTTTCTTCTGTCGCGTGAGCCATATCTCGTGATCTCAGCAGTCATGCAGTCATCATGCAGCAGTCATCTCATCAGTAATGTCTTTTAAGGTATTACTTTTAGTTCTCCGGTCCAGGAGAATGGGGAACGGAGAGGAATACTGGGCTGTCCCATAAAATCCAAACGCATCAACCTGCTATAGTATGACTAGCAATACTATAGCCCATTCTTAATCCTACCACTGTGTGGTTGGTGACCACTGCCCATAGAAAACGTAAGTAGAAAGGCTAGAAGAAAAGCTGGAAGAGAGAGTGATGGGGAGAGCAAAGTACCCTCTTCCAATGTCAAAGTCCGGGAGGCGCCATGATCGAGATTTTAGATTGGGCCGTATTCCGCCACAACCTTTCCACGTTCGGCGCAATAGTATCCAATGCAAGTCGCTTCCGCTCTGCTCCGCGTGCCATGTGCGAAACAGCGCAGGGAACTCGTAGGTGCCACCGCTCGTAACACGCTAGGCCTGTCGCATAGATCATTGCGGCTCACATGTTGAGATGCTCCTGTTCGCTGGCTTGGTTTCTAGTTTCTAGGTTTCTAGTTTAGACTTACCGAGTTAGAGGGCACGGGGAGCAAGCTAACACGAAGCACTGTATAACGCAAGTAAGGGAAAGATGAAGTGAGAGGATACGAGGTGATATTTTGCCGACGGTCCAAAAAGTAAATAATGTCTCCAAACCGACACGTCATTTTGACGTCGCCGATCATCAGCCCTTCAGAATACGGGACGCGTATACATTAATTTTATTGTAATATCGAGGAATCGAGGAGGTCAATTCTAAACCTGTTCCCCAAATCCAAAATAGCCAGTTCAAACCGTACCAGAAACATTTTCAGGGCTGTATTGCTCAGCGAGGTCACCACGATGCTCCTGTAACCGGTTCCTGCTGGTTGTCTCAGTGGTGTCGTCAGTGGCCCAGCGCCCATCGTTGGAACATGGTGACACGACCCGGTTCCAAGGATAAGGAAAGGCTCACGCGGATTATGCTTTTTGAATGGCATTGTTTCGTGTTAATGACGCTCGCTAGAAGCAAAATCATTTCGTATTTGGATATCGTGAGATACGCTCTTTCATTGAGCATCGTTCGTCGACTACTGCAGGTACACGAATCACGTGGCTCTGGTTGTGTGACGCATGCGCTATTATGTCGTACAGGTCATGGACTTACATAATTCCGTTTGTTGTGGTTGCTGTAGCGGTGGTGGTCGTCGTCGTTAAAGTAGTCGTCGAAGATTGTCGTCGTTGGCGTAGTTAGTTCCTTAGCACTGCCGCAGTAACAAGCGGCGTTTTGCTTCACGTGAGTGGCCTTTATATTCACAAGGCTCCAAATTTCCAGGATCCAGTCACTCCAGATATTTGTGGTTAATTGTTCGGCTGGAAAGGATGCACGTGGTTATGAGTTAGACGTACAGTCAGACCGATAACACTGTAGGCACCGTCAAGCGCCGACCAACACCAGTCACTGTCTTCGTTGAGAGGCTGCTGTCCTGATTAGTGCCTGATATAATCATCGTTCAGGGCGCTTATCGTTTCCGAGAAGGAAATGACACGTGACGGCTTTGACTGCTTTGAGAATGGCACAGTGGGTATCGAACCCATACCAATTACGTGGGGTTCGATTACGGCGGTTCGAATCTATCCAGTCCTACCTTCGTCTTTTCACTGCAGCTGACTAGCAATACTATTGCCCATCTTAACCATACCACTGTGGTTGGTGACCACAGGCCAATACTGAGAGCACAAAGCGCGAAACACTGCAAAGCATGAAACACTGCATCAGTTATAAATCGTTTGCTGTTCCTCTCAGCCTGCTCAAACTGACCAAAGGCATATATTTCATGAAAACGCACGCAGCTTGGTCAATATATTAGATGTTCACACTACAGGTCCTTAAACAAACACTTGGGTTATACCTCAAGAGCTGATCTTCGTCCTGTGTTACTTTTGCTTGCTGCGAGACTTCTAGTTGCATAATCCAGCATCCTGTTTTGATGTGAGCACTGGAACTCGAAACCGGTCTTGTCAAGGCAGCAGTGTCAAGTATGTAGGCCGAGAGGTGGGCATAGAATTGAACGCAGACTGCTCTTCCAGGATGCTGCCGGATGCGAGGAATAAACTCGGGACACAAACTGGAGGGCTTCAGGTTGGGCCTGTAGGTATAAGGTTGGGAAGATAATATAACAGTTTTGTGCTCCTTTCATATTGGTTTTTATGTTAGAATCTCAAATCTGGCAATATCGTGTGCATGAGAGCATTTTATGATGCAATAGTGCATGATGCAGTGGAGCTGCCACCGTATTGTTCTGAAGGACAATAAGGACGCTGGGACGCTGAAGGACGCTGGGAGCGTCACTTGCGTGGTGCGTGATATATAGTAGTCGTGGTTGTTAACGTGGTTAACGTGGTTCACGGGAAACAAGAAAATGACAGTCCACTGTGCGCAACTGATTTTTTCTTCTGTCGCGTAAGCCACTACCCTCACACTGTTTTATTATAACGTCATCTCAGGAGTGATGTCTTGGTCCGGGAGACCAGAATAATGAGCGAGTTACGGCTGTCCCATCAAATCCAAACGCGTCAACCTGCTCTAGTATGACTAGCAATACAATAGCCTATTCCTAATCCTCCCACTGTGTGGTTGGTAACCACGGCCCAATACTGAGAGCACAAAGCACGGGGAGCAAGCGAAACACGAAGACTGCGAAGAAGTGCGAGGATTGAGTGTTCGATCATTGAACTACCAATTTACCAACAACCATTGACTGATCCTGTCTCCGAACTGCACTCTGCACTCTTTCGCCCTCACATCACGCCCTGCGATGTCCTGGCGACAATAGCGACGTCATTTGGCGTCGCGGATCATCAACCCTTAAGAATGCGGGACGCCTATACAATAATTTCGTTGGCAATATCGAGAAGTAAGGTTCTAAGCCTGTTCCCATTTGTCAAACCCAGGTTGCCAGTTGTAAACACTCATTATATTTCACGTACGCAATATGTTTTCGGGGCTGCATTGCTCCGCGTGGTCACCGCGATGCTCGTGCAACCGTTCCTGCTGGTTGTCAGTGGCTGGGAGAGCGCCTCCAGCGCCTACAACTCGTTAAAACATGCTTTTTGAATGGAGTGCTTTTTGAAGGACGCTCTCCAGAAGCAAAATCATTTTGTATGTGAATATCGTGTGCTATGTTCTTTCACTGAGCATGGCTTTCTGGTTGTGTGACGCATGTGTACAGGTCATGCTAAGACTTACAAGAGTGTACTCACATAATTCGTTTGTTGTGGTTGCTGTAGCGGTGGTGGTCGTCGTCGTTAAAGTAGTCGTCGAAGATTGTCGTTGTTGGCGTAGTTAGTTCCCGCAGTAACAAGCGGAGGTTTGCTTCACGTGTGTGGCCTTTATATTCACATAGCTCCAGGATCCAGTGACTCAGCACATTTACGGTTAATTGTTCGGCTGGAAAGGATGCACGTGGTTAAGAGATAGGACGCTGACAAGGTGGTGACAAGGTGGTGACAAGGTGGTGACAAGGTGGTGACAAGGTGGTGACAAGGTGGTGACAAGGTGGTGACAAGGTGGTGACAAGGTGGTGACAAGGTGGTGACAAGGTGGTGACAAGGTGGTGGAGGAATCAGACACGGTGACCACACGAGGCAATTGTGTTAGTCAACCCTCTCTCATTCCTCTTCCTCCCCTTCGGAGGTTTTTGAATATATAGTGGGTTGTTGTCAATGTTTGAGAATTGTTGTTTCCGTCCCAATCTCCTCCGTATCTCTGGTTCCTCCGCCGACCAATTTCCAACGCAAAACATCAGTCATTGTCTTGGTTGAGAAGCTGCTGCCCGGATTAGTGCTTCTGAATCGCCGTTCAGGGCGCTTATCGTTTCCGAGTTTGTTTGCTTGATGGTTTCGACTCCTTTGACAACGGCAAAAATGGAAACAGTGGGTTTCGAACCCACACCAATTACGTGGGGTTGGATTACGGGGGTTCCAATCCCTCCAGTCCTGTCTTTTTTCTACTTTAATCGTGTGCTAACTGTTAGGTGACGGCACAACAACGTATACGCGCCGTAGTTATTTCTAGGTGCTTTGCTAGTTGTGCTCGTTGTTTGCGATTTGTGCATTCTTCGTGGTGTCTTATGAATAGCTGACACAATGAAGCTGACAGAATGACCACTATACTATAGTATAGTAGCTTGTGGCAACATCTCGTGCCCATACTCGCAGTTACTAAATTTGGTTTTGCAGTGATGTTTTACCACTTGCCGTCAGATGTTATCGTTCAAGAAATCCTTCATCCTTCCTTCATCAAGATTCCTTCATCGCCATTCATCACCTTGTAATAAAGTTGTTGTCGTTGATGCTGCCGATGTGGTTGATGCGGTGATGGCGGCGGTTTGTCAAAACTAGTATAGTTGATCAACGGGAGGCGCCATGATAATCACAAAGACCGCATCAACAGCATCAACGGCAGACAAGATGAATGGGGCGATTATACCCTATACTAGTTTTGACACAGAGCAGACGCTGTCGCTGGCGTATTACAGCCACCTTTCTTGCACAAATAAATTTCGAACAAAATGCACAATTCACATGCTTTCTGCTATGTCCTTTGCTGTTGCGGGAAGTTACGTTGGGATCAGTCATAACTGGACCGCTTTAAATTATATTACGTCCTTGATATACATCACTATGAATGTACCAGCGGGCTAGCTAGCAGAAATCCCTCAGCAATAGCTCTGCGCAAGCACAGCTCAGCGTTGTTAGTATTCAAGCTATGCACCTATTAAGCGTTAAACTAACCGTTCCTTGTAGTCGATGAAGTAGCCTTGCTTAGGGCGCATGTCGTTGCGGATGTAGTCAGCCGGACTAGCCTGGTAGCTTGCAGGAACCCTAATAGCTCAGCGCAGGCAGTTATTCCCTATAGTAACACAAAGGGTCGCAAAAGCGTTAGGATATAAGGGACGTCAACGCCATTTACACCTTTAAATGTGTGCGCCATGCACAGGAAACCTGGTTGCCTAACATCAGATCAGATCAGATGTCAGCGCAAATATTACGTCTTAGATGCACTATACAGTCCAACAATGTTGTAGACAATTTTTGGAGGACAGGCGAAGAAAATTTGTGCTAAACCGTGTAAACCGTGTGTGTGCGGTACAAAAACTGCACCGAAAAGGGCGTGCTTCATGCACATTATTAATGAAGGTGTGAAAACGGTTCTTTGCCATGTCTACGTATCAGAAAAGACCTGCTGTAGAAGTCTTCCGTCCATGTTTGCAAGACTTCCCGATTTCCGTTCATAATATGTCTTCGCCACATCTCTGTTCAAGACGTATCTTAGAGAATGATTTGTGCGCACTGAGTAAACTTGCTTTCGATGGACCTGCTGACAGTCTCAAACCAAAACCCCTAAGACGGACTGACAGCAATTCCCCACTTTAGTGTTTGTTTGCGTAACACTATCGAGTTTGCGGGAGTTCCTAAGACAAGCAAAGTATAAGTATCAGTTTTCCCTTTGCAAGGAAATAGACCGCTTTCATGCTCTGTCTCCCTACGCGTACGCGGTAGAGGACGGCAAAAAGGGAGAGCTCTTCTTACGGTGCGTTCACGTCACTTCACGTTAGTGTAAGTGGTCTCCCTTGGTCGACAGTGTCGATTACGACCGAAAAGTAGCGTGGTAGTGTTGCTTGCTGTACTCATTGAACTAGAGGTTCCCGGGAACTATCCCGCGGGAATGTGGTCGCGGCTAGACCTTTCCTCGACGTGTAGAAAAAGTTGTGCTACTAGGGTTGGTATTTGTGCTGTTACCTGTTGCAGTATACAGTATACAAACATGGATGTAGTGAGTCCTGCACACACGGACAACGCAATCTTTTGAAATGACCGTACCAGTGGTCTAGCTATGACTTACCTTAATAGCTCCGCGCAAGGAGCATGAGATAGCATTATTGGTATTAGGGCTATTACACCAGGACACGTTATACTAACGGTTGCTTGTGTACGTGTCATTGTGGATGCAGTTATTCGTGCACGCACAGACAACGAATCTTTTGAAATCACCGTACCGGTGGGCTAGCTATGAGGAACCTTAAAAGCTAAGCGTAACCAGAACAAGAGAGCGTTATTGGTATTACAGGTATTACACCAAGACATGTTATACTAACCTCTCCTTGTGGTCGGTGAGGTAGTCTGGCTCAGGGTAGACGCCATTGTCAATAAGCGCAAGTGGTCTCGCTTAGGGTCATGTCACTGTCGATGTAGTTAGTCCATGCGAACAACGAGACTGATGGAATGTCCCAGCGTGCAGATGATCGTGGCCGGCATAGTTCCGATGGCTAGTCCTGCACACACGGACAACGAAACCTTCTGAATGACCGCACATGCGGGCTAGCTATGAGGAATGTGAATAGCTCCGCGGAAGCAGAACGGGAGAGATTGGTATTGGAGTTATTACAAAGTTTCCTTGTAGTTGCCTTGCTTAGGGTACATGTCATTGTCGATGCAGTTGTCTTTCACACACGCACAACGCGACCTTTTGACCGTACCAGCGGGCTAGCTATGAAGTACCTTAATAGCTCCGCGCAAGTAGAGCGAGAGGTTCTTGATAGTATTGGATGTATTACATCAAGACATGCTATACTGACCGCTCCTTGTGGTCGGAGTACATGCCACTGTGAATGTAGTTAGTCCTACACCAAGTTAGCTAGCGAGCGTTACATATGCACGTTGGTCGCAGTATGCCATACGCAACTATAGTAGCATTAAGCTAGCGAGGAACCGTGATATACGAGAATGTTACTCAGCAAGAGATGGAATGTGATGGAACAGGTGACCGGGTACTCGACGCACCTCTTTACTCCCGTTTACTCCCGTTCGCCCGTAGGGTGTCGTTGAGATCAAGAAATACGTCGCTCTGGTCGGGATCTGTATAAGGTTTCATGATTTGGGCAGTTAGGAGCATAGTTTAGGCTATACTTTAGGGTTTAGGTGAGTTTAGTGCTATGAAAGGGTTTTAGATAACGCTTTTCCTCCCAGTGATGAAGCACGTACATTGTTACGCATACATGAAGGCGACCACCGTAACTATTCTTGGTACGTTTCAGGGCAGTATTTGGTTTCTGCAGTCCTTACATAGTCGGTCCTTACAAGAGAGAGGCCTTACAGTCCTTACAGTCAGCCTTACAAGAGAGAACTTCAACCTTACCCCATACTTTGCAAGCAATGCTAAGCATAACAAAAATATACAACACTGAAAGCTTAGCAGCCTGAAAATGAAAGACTTTTCGAGCGATTACACTTTCACGGAGCCATCTCATACCATCTGGAGTTGGATAGTAGACTAGGCTATCCCTGCCTTACAGGGCACCATAGCAATAACACCGCTGTGACACGCAGCAAGGTGACGCAGTCACTAACCTATCTAGGGAAATATGAAAATAAGCCACGCAAATACAAGCATCATCAGCGTTCGATCGCGATCATCGCAAGCCCGTTTGTACGGCCTTTGCCAACTCCACATTGCGGATACAGGTTTCGTTAAGGCGAAAGCTAATCGTCTTAGCGTAAAGGATTAGTCAGAGTGAAGTACGTTCATAAACAGTCGCAGCCTAAGTATACCGTCCAACAAAAAAGGCAAAAAAATTCATTTTGAAAGAACATCATAATTAGAAACACGGGAGACTGGAATTGGTGAAGTGTCCCTCTGGTTGACATGGGGTTTCGTGCAGCGGTACACCGCGGAAATTGCGAAGGCACGATGCCTGCGGTTCGCAGAGGGGGACCCTGGCTTTCTCTGTGCGAAATAGATTGAGTTCGCAGCATGACCGCGACAGCGTAAAAGTGTAGGTGATAGGCGCTACTCTGGAAGGATTGGCGACATAGTTTGTGGCTTCCAGGACTGTTCTTCATGGTTACGTTGAACGCGGAAAGTCCGGAAGGACGAATGAACATGAAAGGAGTTTCTTCGGCTGTTCTCAACGTTACCAACTAGCCAAGATCTATGTACTAGTCTATGGTTACTCCAGTAGTGCTCAATCCACATGCTATGGAAGAACATGACAATATTTACATGGTTCGGAATTTGTTCTCGCTACGTGCTGCGGCTACGCGGTGCTGCTGCTGCTTGACGCCGATGCATCGTTGGACGAAATTGATTCGTAGTTGTGGTTCCTGTCGTAGTCTGCATTGTAGAGTCAGCTGTCGTTAGCTCTTCCCTGCGTGCGAAAATTATTAGGAAATTATTTGTTTTATTAAGCGATCCGCAATGCCTAAGCACAGAAGCACCACACACTTACGCTGCTCTAGAGTTGTAGACGTCGTTGTGACCGCCGTGGTGGTGTGCCGGTTAGCGCCGTTGTTGAAATAGTAGCCGTCCATGTTGTCGTTGCTTCAGTAGTTGGTTCAGCTATCAGTACTGAACCATCCACGTAGTCGAGGAGTTGGTCGTTGTGGCCGTCCTGTTGGTCTATCCCACAGATTTCAAATTAATAGAATTCCATAATACGTGAGTAAAATGCATGTAATATGCATAAATGCAGAGCATCTTCGCGTGGAATGGGATATTACACGGTAGACTGCCTCACTCACTATCCTTATCTCGAAGGTCATGGCTTTCGACATTGATGGTAGTGGTACTACACTAGAGGACATCCTCATTACTGATTTTTATTTGTTTACGTATCGTCAGGGTCGCTAAGGACTGCAGAGAAGTGGGTGTAGAAACCTCAAGAAACTAGTGGGAAATAACATACTTGCTGCTCTCCTGTGCTGTGTCACACTGAGCGTCCATAATTCAGTGAGGTGAGGGAGCGGGCAGATGAAATAACGAACGATAAGAACGATCAGAGGAACTTCTTCCTTGTTAGCAGGATGTGATGTTGGGGGGGGGGGGTACTTTGGGGTAAGAAATTTGGGGAACTGCATGCGCAGGCAAGAAGTGCCTATGAAGGTTGCTTCTCATGGCAAACGTGTAGGCAATGCTTATTCCCGAGTATGAAGCGAATGGCTGTGCATTGCACCGATAACATTCCCCAATGCAGAATCGAATAACAAAGGTCACATGTAAATGAGTAGTAAGAAAAAAAATCACTATCTTGTACACGCACAGGCAGGCGATTAACCACCCAATGGAAAATATAATGTTTGATAAGTAGTATTCTGCGAATTCGGTTAAGTGGAGCAAAATTAGATTGGAGACGAACCTATGAACTACCTACCTAGGTTCGTAGAAAGAGCTCTCAAAGCTATTAAAAATTTTATATAAGGACGTGCATTGGGCATAACGTAAGAATACTTGATTTAGAAGGGCATAGTCAGCGTTGTTCACACTTGCCAACGACGAACTTTGAGGCGGTGTCCCCATGTTCTCGCGCAACTCGGCAGCTCCAGCCACAAACCTTAGGTGAGCTCAATTCACCAGAGCAACAGAGCAACATTCGCAGGAAGAACAATTGTTTCTCAATTCGCAACCAACAATTCCCAACAACTCCCTACACTGTAAACTGAAAAACACCCTTATGGGTGTAAATGGCTTGTCCTATAACTCACACCACTTTTTACACCGTATGATCTGGAACAGCCTCTTTAGGGGGTGTATTCTGTGTAAAACACCCTTTGAAGGGGTGATTTTCCTTGAAAATGCCTTGTATTGCACCCTTTAAACACCCTTTTAGGAGGGTGTTTAGCTCGGGTGTAAGCTCCCGCGGCAGCATGCCGAGCCATGCAGTCCGACGCTTTTGCTTGTATGGCAACAACCACCCTAGCGACGGCACAGTTCCAGCCGTGGTTCCACAGCAGAACCTAAACCGGAGCGCAGCGCGTCACTGGCAACCCTCATCGTCCTAGCAACACTGAGTGAGCGAAAAAAAATCAAATAAAATGAAAGCAAAACAGTTGGACATGTGTAAGGGAAGAAATGAAGATCGCAACATCGTAACGCCGTCCGTGCTCGTGATATGAGCGGCGTTACGATGTTGCCATCTTCAGACGATGCTAGTAATGAGCACGGGCACCCTCGGTAGCCTGTGTATTGGCATCGGAGCGGAAGACCAGCCACACAGACCTAAATTGATCATATACTGCAATGCAGTTCGTTGGAGTACGCTCGCTAAGCTTAGTGCGGCAAAACGGTGACGGAAGTGTTGCCTCTAACGAGTCGAGCTTCCTGACATCCCTCCCTGTCAAATATTGTGTTTTCAACTGTGTTTGTGTGTGTGTTTTACCTAATGAGCGGAGCTGTCAAGCTTTTTCTCTCACGAATGAAAACACCGTTTTCAACACCAGTGTAGAAAGGGTGTATATGACCTTTTTCGACAGCAGTGTTACTTGAAGGGTGTAAAAACAGGTGTAAACGCATAAAAACACCCTTTTTGATACAGCACTTGGTATTTTCTCATACACCTTTTTTAGCACCCTTTTTGGGGTCTCTGGTTATCTTTGTGGAATTAAAAAAGGTCGAAATGCAACAACTCAGGGAAAAGAGTTTCCGGGCGTATGAGGCTTACATGTTTGTGTGTCGTCCCTAAGTGTGGCCTGCCTCGGCCAAGTCTCGTTGTCAACGTAATAAGAAAGGTGTATTTGCTTAAAAACATTTTTTTACCCGGAGAGAGTGTTGGGGGACTAATTTAGTGTTTCGTGATGTACACTCTTCACAAGAGCATACTTTCACTACGTGCTTGGTACACGACTTTTTGTGTCACTGAGTCGTGATGATGACGAGCGGTGAAACATTTAGGCGCGCGCCAGAATACCTCCCTTGATTTAGAAACGCTCCCTGCATATGTTCTAAAACAAAAATGGCCGCTGAAAGATCGAGAGACTGCGAAGTTTATACAGGCTCTTAACAATGTCATTGTCCTAAAATCCAACAAACACGCTCAAATACTTGCTTAATGTGCCGGACCCCCGTACCTGTATCTCGAGGCCTGCCGTCGAGGCTACCCTCTCGGTCCGCCGAAGATGGGAGAGTGATGGGGGTTTGGGGAACTGACCAAGTGGTTAGTCCACTTTCAGTCTCACTCTGTCATTTAATTCTCAACTGTCTGTCTGACAGTGGTCTGACAATGTAGCGAGCGATCGGTGTGTGTGTCTTGTTATGAAAGCGTCAGTAGCGTTTGTTCCTGGCATGTTTCGAACATACGTCTCCATTGTCTCCTTAGCTAGATTAATTATAATGACTTACCTCTGTATATAACGTGCTCACAGTACCAGATAGTACAGACGCAGGCGCTTAATAGCACTGGCGTCGTATTTTCGGGTGGCCGACGCAGCAATAATTGTGGTTGCCGTCGTCGTGGTTATCGTTGTGGTGGTGAGTGCCGCTGTCGCAGTAGTTAGTCTGTAGTAGTAGTAGAGTCTGTTAAAAGACCACGTTACCTCAGCGAATGGTTCACCAAAATGGTTCATAGTACCGGATAGCACAGACTCAGGCGCTTGCACGAACTTACCTACAGTACTGCCGCATTATTGTCGGGTGGCCGACGCAGTAATAATTATTGTTGTCGTGGTGGTTGTCATCGTTGTGATGGTGAGTGGCTGTCGCCGTTGCAGTGGTTAGTTTGCAGAGTCTGTAAAAGAACACATTACCTCATCGAATGGTTGTCAAGTGGAATGTCTCCAAATCAGTTGATGCATCGTATGGACATAGGAAAAACGCGTATTGCCAGTCACACAGCCAATTCTCGTTATCAGGACTTATCTGTAAAACGTTCTCATAGTACGAGATAGTACAGACGCAGGCGCTTGCACGAACTTACATGCACGAGTACTGCCGCCGTATTGTCGCGTGTCCGACGGAGCAGTAATTACTGTTGTCGTGGTGGTTATCGTAGTGGTGGTCTGTGCCGCTGTCGCCGTTGCTGTAGTTAGTTCGCAACGCTTGCAAAACAACACGTTGTCTGTCAGCGAATGGACATAGCGAAAACCTTAGTGCCAGTCAACTCGGACTAGATGGACTAAAGTTAACATTGCTCTGCCATAGAAGTCCATAGGCCATCGCTTACACTGGCCGACGCAGGAATTATTATCGTTGCCGTCGGGGTGCTCGTTGTTGTCCTGGCCCGTGGCGTCTGCAAAATAATACGTTACCTGTCAGCGAATGTCTTCAAAGCACTCGATGCCAGTATGGTCATAGTAAGCACCAGCACTTTAGTGCCTAAGTAGCATAAGCAACAGAAGAACTCGCTCACGTTCTTGTTGCACTGGTATACTGCAGTCGCTTTATCGGTAGACTAGAACGCGTAGAAGGTTTTTTTTTTTTTTTTTTTTTTGTTCAGGCTCCACAGGTCTAGGTGGTTGCTGTTGTAGGCATTGCATTAGCTTCGTCGAGCGCTTGTAAAAGAATGGGATTCACTGTCAGCGGATGACTGACAACGTCTCCAAAGCAGTCGCTGTCTCGCAAGGAAATAGCATAGACCTACCACTTCTCAAGCGTGAAGGACAAACTTGAGTACTCCAGCTTTTTATAAAACACGGTAAGTCGTAACTCATAAGCGAATGAAAAGTTGAAATTTTGAGGAGCCGTGAAGACTGTTCAGAGCGCCCGTATTCTTCATTGCGACTAATTTATTAATTATGCTGAATTAGCTAACTCGTTATTCGTCTTAGGACCGAGATGTAAACTAGAAAGTTGTAAATCGTGTCGTCTTTCAGCATGGCGTACCCATACCTTCCCGAATGCGCTCACCTGAAGGTCTCTTTTCAGCAGATACCGGATGTAGTAGTTCTGATGTACGCCTCCAACCTCCATGGAGCAGTTTCTGCAACGAAGTTCGCGCGGCAGACTGCAGTTCTTCGTCGGCACCAGTTCCATGGGACGAAAAACCAGCGTGCAGCGTCGCAAAGTCTTCCCCTGACGTCACTGTTCCCAGAGTAAAACTGAAAGGTTAGCGAAATCAGTTGCTAAAAAAAGCACTTAATGTCACAAACTTTGCAACAAAATCAAACAAATATCTAAAAAAAGTGCCCAGAAGTGTGCCGAAAAGCATATTCTATACTGCGAAGGCAAAACGTGTTCCCTGACACAGAATGTTTGACGACAGCACCCCATAGCAAGAAGGGGACAAGAGAGCGGATGACCACGTGCAGAAGGCATCACAGCTAGCGCAGATTCGTAGCGTAAGAGCGCTTTCATTGGCCGGCCTCGTGTTCATCCGCAGATGACGTTTCCGGAATAGCGGAATATCTGGCATGGGCAGATCCCCCGCTGACGCCTCCCACGCTGTGCGGAGTTCCCAGTTATTTCGCTGTACATTCGTAACATCGAGGTTGGCCTCAAATCGTGTCACGTGGAACTTTCAAATTTGACAAGGTGTACGCTGTACGAAACAATTGCGATGGGTGTTTCTTGACACGCTCTCCAATGTTCCAATTCAGATCTCGCCACAAGACGAATAACTAAAAATTGTGCCTAATAACTAACTGTGCCTAATAACTAACTGTGCCTAATAACTAACTGTGCCTAATAACTAACTGTGCCTAATAACTAACTGTGCCTAATAACTAACTGTGCCTAATAACTAATTGTGCCTAATAACTAATTGTGCCTAATAATAATTGTGCCTAATAATAATTGTGCCTAATAATAATTGTGCCTAATAATAATTGTGCCTAATAATAATTGTGCCTAATAATAATTGTGCCTAATAATAATTGTGCCTAATAATAATTGTGCCTAATAATAATTGTGCCTAATAATAATTGTGCCTAATAATAATTGTGCCTAATTGCGCCATGATGCAAAATTGAAACAAATATTGACGAGTCTCGTGTCCGATATTTGTTTGCATTCGCACCGTTTTGTTTTAACGATGTACACGTTAGCTTGAATAACCTGGCGGCAAAATGTTCCGGCGATCCTACCGTGTGTTCAAACCTCGGGGCTTAATCATGTCTAAAGATTTAATCATGTCTAAAGAGCGGGACGCTCCAGAACATCGCATGTGTCACGTGCCCGCCTTTCGTTCCATTGGTTGTTTTGGAACGTGCAAGCGATTAAGGCCCCTTGCCCTGGAGCCGTCGAGTAAAAGACGCGAATTATGATATCTGCGAAGTCAGTACAATGTCAGTCAGTTAGTCAGTACAATACCTGCAAGGGCGTTCTGAACGACACTCATTCCCCCTGGCACTAAAGAATCTTCCTGCGATACTTCACACCAGGGTTGCGGAATAGAGTCTCGCATTCCATTCCAATTCCATTCCAATTCCATTCCGAGGAATGGAGATTTGCGATAATTCAATTCCTTTCAATTTCTCGAAATGAAAAGGTATGGTCAGTTCCCACTCCTGGAATCGCTTGGCAACACAATTCCATTTCGTTAATTCCCTCAATAAAAGAAAACGACCGGAAAACCATACTGGCAAGTCCAGCAGTGCTAGAGGAGATTGACATTACCAAGCACGGAAAAAACAAAGACAAGGTTATTCCACTCTTGACCGTGTGCAGGTGTGGTGCAAAGGGTGCGAGGGCAGAAACTAGCACGTTGAAACCAAAACTGCCACCGGGGCACCCAGACCATTCCATTCCCATTCCTAGGTCAGTTTTCGCCATTCCATTCTAATTCCATTCCGGGCTCTGCTAAATCTGGAATGATTCCGGAATCATTCCAACTCAGGTGCGGCAACTCCGCAACCCTGCTTCACACACCGTTCATTGCGTTCTACAGCACAGTAAACATATGAAATACTTCAGTAGACCAGACCAGACTTACTCGAGTTTCCAGAAAACGGAGGAGACCTCGCTCCAGCACAGCGCAAAGCAGAATGAAGCACGAACACCAAAAATGTACGAACGGCAAGCGCACGTGATGCGCGCGCGAGATAAACCGATACAACCACGCGCAGTGACGGCACCTGGTGACCCTGGTGTCGTTTGAATGCCCCGCTTCACAGGTTCATTACTATTAGTTTCGGTTTCATTTTGGCACAAACAGGAGCACCGAGCTAAAGGTGCGAAATTACCGTTAATATTGAACTGGCAAAAAAAAAAAAAAAAAACACGCACTGTGTTACACGTTCTGTTGAAAAAATTATAAAACAAAACTTTCAGGCTTGCACAGATGGGGTTCACGAGCGAATACAAGACAACAAATCGTAGCCTAATATAAATTCTAATTGTAGCGTTTGTTTAGCAGACAGATCTTAGGCAGACTTAGTGGAATCTTACTCAAGTGGGACGACGGGCGTTGTTGCTAAATCAACCAGACCATACACTGTACACTTTTTCACACCTTGAAAGGTGTGCGCTATGAACATTCAACCTGGTTGCGTAACATTGCATCTCCAGGATGATGTTTTACAAAATTTGGAAAGCATTACTAAAGATCAAGTGTCAGTGCAAATCTTGCTTTCATTATGTCTTGGATATCGTAGGTACGAGCTGATGCATATATGCATCGCTATCGATAATCGAGCACGCGCAAGTGTCTACAATACTGTTGAGCAATGTTGAGATGTTGCAAATTTTTGGAGGACAGACAACACTCGAGTAAAGAAAATTTGTGCGAAACAGTGCTCCATTATGATGTTACCAAAATTACACCTAAAAAGGCGTGCGCCATGCACGTTGTTACACCTTTAAAGGTGTGAAAAGATTTAGAGTGTAGTTAACCAACTAACCAAACAACCAGAGTTAATCAGCCCAGTAGTTTTACTGCCTGGGCTCAGCGACAATTCTTGGTTGCATTTTTATGTGGATGTCAAGGTCAGTTAGAAACCTACTATATAAACCCATAATATAAACCCATATAATATAAACCCATGAACTTTGGATCTTTCTCTCAATTTTCACTCAAAATGTAGCGGATCTCACGCGGTACACAAGGTTCTTGAAGCGGCTGTCCAGCTGTAAGAAACGCTTCGAGGGAATGCATCTCGGCTGTGCCTATTTCGCATACCTTACCACCACACTGAACTTCACCATCTCACCATTTTTCATCTCATTGATATCTCTGACCAGTGGAATGCCATTTGTTCAACTCCATGCAGAATGTAACTCTAGAGACTACGTTGTCTTCGTTGCACGGAGCTACTGTTCTCAATTGTAACGGCGAATCGCTGCAAAGTGGTCACTGGGAACAGACGGAATTACGGCTTTGGGAAATAGATTCCGCTGGTTAATGTTCCCTGCATAGTGTTCCGGCAATTGAGTACGCCTACAGAAACTCCTAAAGAAATACTACACAATGCGATGAGAGACGTCCAGCCTCTAGTTACGACATACCACCTTCTAGGCAAGACTGGGCTTGAAGCTTGGAGCAATACAGCTTACATTTGCGTAGGACCGTGCGGAATGAAGGTAACCCTACCCTATGTCAATAGTGGAGTAGTACTAACAGAGACGTTTTCTTTTTTATTATTTCTTGTCGTGGTCACGGCCTTGGACGGTCACAAGTTACGAATGTATTTCCTATTCAGCATGAATGAAGTGGGCTTGTAATGAAGACCATTGTTCACTGCTGTTCTTGTGGCCAGATGGTGTTGATGGCACATGTTCTCCGGAACGTCAAAGCGAACAGGATCCTTGCACGATTGTAGAAGCCGCAGTGTCCGCCGTGGCAGTGCAGTTGTTGACGTCGCATAGCCGCCGATTGTTTACCTGTTATGTACAGAGAAGAGAAGACCACTGTGTCATCAGCCATATTAGTCGTTGGAGTGCTTTTTCCGGTATTTTGGTACACTTTTTGTGACGTAAGTGTTTCTGACGTATTTACAGATTTAGAGACTTATTTCAGCATTTGCAATTCGTTCCTCCCTATATCCACCGTATCCAGTACACCTCCCCGCCGTGTCCAGATTTTAAACTCGTTGGAACTTGAACCCGTACACCTTACATACAGCCCGATCAAATGTCTTGAATTCTCTGCAGAGGAGCACGTCCTGGAAACCACAGCAGCGAACACTGCCTTTGTATATCATGCGAGAATCGACGTTTCAACCTCAACGCTAGAGTGAATGCCTGTCAAGGTTGGACTAACTGGCTTGAAAACCACAATGACGCCAATCCCCTATTTCATGTTTCCCCCGTAGTGCAATGTAGTACAGTGCAAGTCGCTTAAGTGTGCGAGACGCTTACGGCAGCTTAGTCGTGCTGCCGTAAAGACGACTGCAACGATAATTATTCTCGTCGTGCTTGTCGCGTCCCTTGGTTTGTGTAGGATATTGTAGCCTTTGCGGTAGTTAGTCGATACCTAAGGGGAAAAAATTCTTCAGTCCACTGTGCAAAACTGGAATTTTCTGTCGCATCTGTCTCACATCTGTCGCACGTCAGCCGCGTTTTACCCATGTGCATGTACCTAACGCACGAACCTAATACCCGAAGTATCAGATGCTCTCCTGCGTATAGATGTTCCATTCCATATTATTTCATTGTTCATATTTGTTGGGTGTCTCATAACCGGTGCCATGCCTTATCAGCAAATCTGATCACTATCAACCTCGTTGGGTATGTCACAGTCCTCAGTTTCCATTTCCTGCTCCTACCAAACCAGCATCTTCTGCTTGCAGTTGTTGATGTCAAGGCACTTGGTTTCAGACCAAGTGCACAACTTACATGATGCTGGTTTAGGTCACGGCTGTGGCCTTTGCGGTTGCAGGCCCTGACGATGGAATCAGTCATAACTGGACCGCTTAAAAATTCCGCCCTGTTAAATGATGCCATATTAAATCCCCGTTGCGTCGAAGGACACCGATATTACATGTACTGCCTACATTATTTCTCCGGTGCGGTGGTGGTGACCGCCGCGAGCGTCTTTCACAGTATAACTTCGTAGTCTGTGTAATCTCTGCCGTCGTTGGAAGTATAGTTGAGCTGTTGAGTAAATGTCGTCGCTGGAGTAGTTAGTTCCACTGTAGTCACCCCTGCACACATGGGCAATGCGATTTACTAAAGGGAATGCTGCAGCGGCCACCTAGCGACAGCAATTCTACTATACAGCTATTTGACATGCAATACCCTTGCTTGCGTCCTTAAGTTGTCATGTTTAGTTACATGTTATTGACGTTCAGTCAGATGTACCATACCATTAACGACCGTTGTAGCAGGCATTAGCATACCTGCAACGAGGATTAGCATACCAGCTACAAGAACACTGTCGTAGGAACTAGAGCTATTATACAACGTACTGTAGCTTGAAGTTGTTGCAGTAGTCATGTATGCGGCAGATATCTTCGATCCAGTTAGTAGCGCGTACATAGTCAATGCAACTGATATTAAAGGACCATTGTAGCAGGCAGCAAGAGGACGCAACACCCCTACCAAAGCACAATGAGCACCTGATATACTGATATAACGCACTATACCTGTCTAAAGGTGTAAAGGTATACCTGTCACTAAAGGTGCACCGCAAAAAGGCGTAAACGTTGAAAAAAATGTCTTTGCTACCATTGTGCACATGAACTGACATGACTGCGTCATATTAGAGCAGCAGGCAAAGCAGCGTACTGGAAACAATTCACTAGCACTTGCTGTAGTTCCTCATAGACCCTAGTTTTTGGTTTCCTGTGCCGTTACTCTCGGCTGTCCTTTGTGCATTGCGGGTGTCGCTAATTGCTGTGGGAACACCCACGCTCTGTTCCTGTCTTCCTGTGCACCTCTAGCCATAACTCCCTGCACGCGACCGAGCACTGCTAGCTGCCAGTTTGCAATACAACTGGACAAAGACTGTTCTTGCCTTGATATCCTTTTACCACTGGTGGGACGCTCGGAGTAGGTTGGACAGGCCGAGGAGGCGTCCAACAGTTTCCGTAGTCCGGCCGACGAGTAGGTGGCACCTGTCTCACAGCGGCGGCGTAGATTGGTCTCGGTACTTCGGCGTCGGGGTTGGCGGTTGACTATGTCTGGATTGCCTGCTGAACCTCGTCCTTGATGATCGCACCGATCGAAGACAAAGGGTCTTGAGCCTTCTCAGGACAGAGGAGAGGTCTTACCTCTTCGCGTACCACCTCTCAAATCAGCGATCCGACGCCGAGGCCAGCGGTCGTGGAGAAAGCCTCGTAGCCCTGGTCTCGTTGGTCGACGGTAGTGCGAGAGAGCAGGGTCCTCTCAATGCGGACGGCTTCGTCCAGAAAAGCAGACGATGTGTCTAAGCTTCTCGAAGATGATTCGTGGCAATATATTGATAACGCAGCTTATTAAAGAGACAGTTTAGTGGGGTAGCTCTGCACAAGCACAACCAGCGTTATTGGAATTATCGCTATATGAATAGTTCCCACTCAATTTTGTAACGAATATTCATGGGTCAGCAGTATGGGTCAACAGTTTATGTGCAGGGTCTCAAATTTCACCCAGCAAATTTTAGCATATAGAACGTACACGCATCATACGAGAGAAAGCAGGGAATCGATTCCCAAACGTGAGTGACGACGCGTAGGACTACAGTATAGTTCTGCAATTATTTGCAGAGAAGCTCCATGAGAACAAGATAGAGATGCATTATACAGTAAGAAAAAGTATCCGTAATTTTACTACACAAGTGACTGCTAACTCTGTTGCCAGCTATTATGTCGTAACATACATGCTGCAGAAAATCCGTTTGGAATGCACAGTGCACAGCTCCGGATTTGGGTTTTTCCAGTTTAATACACCTGTTAAGGAAGTTGAAGCTACTGCGCACCTCGCTCGCGCACCTGATGGACAGGCACGTTATGGGCATGAGCTAGCATTCTCGTTTTCGCTTTCGGGCAGTAAAGTCTACTTGCTCCTGCTGTCTGTCGTCCTTGCCCTTCCTCAACATTAAACACTGGTGCCGAAACCCGGGAAGAGGACATTCCAAGGCCTGCAGGATGATGGAACCGCAGGAACAAGCCACGAAGTCCTTGCTTTTGTCCAAGAGGAAATCCCTTCGTCAGCGGTTGACAACCGTGCTCAACGAGGCCGAACGCCTGCTCGAGACGACCGATGTTCCCGCTGACCATGCTGGCCGTTGCGAGCTACTGACCGAACGTATCAAGACGTTCGCTACCTCTCTGGACGAAGTTGACAGAAATCTGGAGACCTTGTTCACCGTTGAACAAGCTGATGCCGAATTTGACAAGGTATTGGAATATCAGGACCGCGTAGCCTCGATATCATGCTTATTAAGGAGGAGCCTTGTGCCTCAGCCCATCGCCCAGGCCTCGACGACCGCGGCGACAGTCCAGACCGGTGCTGCTGCGCCACAGGGAGGTACTGGTCATACAGCGTCGGGATCCATTCTGAGCTCTACTCGTCGTCCTAATTTGCCGAAGCTAGAGCTCATCAAGTTTGACGGCAATATGGAGAATTGGCAGGAGTTCTGGATCCGCTTTGAGTCCATCGTGCACTGTAATTCATCGTTGTCCAACAATGAAAAGATGTCCTATTTGTCGTCTGTCCTCAAGGGAGAAGCCGCAGCTTCCGTTAAAGGGCTTCAACTTACAGGCGACATGTATGACACTGCGGTCAAAATGCTACAGGATCGATTCGGCAATCCAGACTCGCTCATGCAGTTCCATCTGAAGCGACGGTTAGCCATTCAGGAGGTTCGTTCGACCCGAAACGTCTCCGAACTTAGACGTCTGCATGACACGGCGCGCGCGCATATCCGAAGTTTGGAAGCGTTGGGAACTGGATTGAGTTCGTATTCTTCGCTGTTGTACCCAGTATTACAACAGGCCCTTCCAGTCGACTTGGTCCTCAGCTTTCAGAGGAGACTTCACACTGAGGCCGCGGACGCAACTGGAACCGCAAACGATCGTCATGAAAAGGTTCTGGGCAAGTTACTAGACTTCATCAAAATGGAAGCTGAATGCAGGGAACACGTCGCAGCGGCAGAAGGGACACAAGATCCTCGACGTTTTACACAGAGTCGAGATGGCAAACACACTCGAAATTCACAGGACCGACTGCCCTCCGCTGCAGCACTCGGTGCTGAAGCCAGTAAGACATCTAAACCAACGAATACCAAGAAAACTGCAGACAACGCTTGCTTCTTTTGTGGGAAGGATCACGACGTCAGGAAGTGCCGTCTAGATGCTGACCTGGCAGACCTGGAAGAGCGGCTTCGTCGAAGCCGCCGCTGCTTCCGTTGCGCAAAGGAGAATCACACCGCTAGAGTTTGTCGATCCGTGAAGGGCCTGAAGTGCGAACGATGCAGCGGGCGGCATTTGACGGTCCTATGTAGGCAAGGGAGTCAGAAAACTACGGATGGAACCGTCGTAGCAAGCGGTACATGGCAGCACTGTTCTCCATACCCGCAGGTCGTGCTCCTGCAGACGGGGTATGCCATACTTTGCACTACTGATGGCCGACGGAAGCCCATTCGTATTCTCATCGATGGCGGCAGCCAAAGGACATTTATTAAGAAGCCACTGTCGCGGAAAATGCAGCTGCCAATCGTGGGAAGGGAAGATCTTGCAATCAACACTGTCGGAAAAGCCGGGAAGCAGTCCTTGCATAGCAGGGTCAGTGTGACCCTCCGATCCCAGTACACGTCCCAGGAGGTGTCCTTTGAGGCTCTGGAAATACCAGAAATATGCATCAGTAACCTTCCGCATATCGACGTCAAGGCTCTCGATTGCCTCAGGAATACTGGAATCCAGTTAGCGGATGTGGCTGTGGCATCTGTTCCCTCAACAGAAATAAGCATTCTTTTGGGCGCAGACTTTTACGGGGCGGTTGTCACCGGCAAGCAAATGCGGCTTCAGGGTAACCTCATCGCTCTCGAAACAACCTTCGGATGGACTCTGCAAGGTCCTGCGGGAGATTATTCTTCGCCAGAGGTGAACACTTTCCACGTTGATGTTTCTAGCTTCTCCCAAGACGACTTAGATGAGAGGTTGCAGTCATTCTGGGACTTGGAGCACCTCGGGATTGCCGACGCCGCAGAATCACCAGGAATAGATCCCGTTCTACAGAGATTCGAGGACAGCACTCTATTGGAGAACGGTCGCTACAGTGTTGGGCTGCCTTGGAAGGACAACCTTGTCTCTAGGCTCGGGACAAACAAGACAACAGCTGAAGTACGTCTAAGAAACGCCACCCGCACTCTGTTGAAAGACCAGGCTGTAATGAACGAATACGACCAAGTTATTCGCCAGTACCTCGAGAACGGTCACGCTGAACGCGTAGATGTCACAGCGTCAAAGGTTGGCCCGGAGTATTATCTCCCACATCATGCAGTGATCCGACGTGAAAGGGAGACTACTAAAGTACGCATCGTATTCGACGCCTCGTCAAAGGCACCTGGGTTTCTATCTTTGAATGACGTACTACACGCGGGTCCTAATCTCAATTCGGACATTCTCTCTTTGCTGTTGAGGTTCAGGATGCATCCCATCGCCCTTGTTTCTGACATAGAGAAGGCCTTTCTACAAATTGGCCTTCACAAGCAGGACACCGACGCATTGCGTTTCCTTTGGTATTCTACGACTCCGGTTACTGGGCAAACCCTCCCAGACATTGAAACTTGGCGGATGACTCGAGTACCCTTTGGTGCCAGGTCCAGCCCCTTTCTTCTTTCCGCCACTATTCGACATCACTTACGGCAGTCTGAAGAGGACTACCCGGAGACAGCGGCGCTTCTACAGGACCATTTCTACGTCGACGACTTGGTGGTCAGCGTGGAAACATCATCAGACGCAGAGATTCTGTACCAGGACACTTTGCGAATATTTGAGGCCGCAGGCATGAAAGTGAAGAAGTGGGTGACCAATGACGGGTGCCTATTACGCCAGATGTTCAACGACGGCAGCACAACCGTCGAGACGACTCAAGATCACACTAAGAAGGTGCTGGGACTTGTCTGGGACGTACACAATGACAAACTACGATGCCCTCTCGCCGCCATTTTGGACTTTGTTGCAAACGAGACGAATGACAAGAGACACATTTTACAGTCCGTATCAAGGATGTACGATCCTTTCGGCTTACTTGCGCCCTTCACCATTACTGGGAAGATTCTGCTGCAAAGAATTTGGGAGGCGGAGCTAGACTGGGATGATCCACTGCCAGAGGACATACAATCAGTGTGGAAGGAGTGGTGTGTGGGAGTGTCAGAACTGGAGCAACTCTCTCTCCCTCGATTCCTGGGATATTCGTGCACGGCCACGCCTAGGAAGATGCACGTATTTGCTGACGCTAGTCCCTACGCTTACGGCGCGGTAATCTACGTTGAAGCGTCATCGAGCGGCTCTTCTAGCATGGAGTTTCTCGTCAGCAAGAGCAGAGTGGCCCCCATCAAGCGCCAAACGCTGCCAAGGCTTGAACTTATGGCAGCCCATCTTGCCGCACGGCTTTACCGATATGTCTGCACTGCTTTGAAGATTGTGCCCGACTGTGTGTTCTGGACGGATTCTCTCATAGCGTTGCATTGGATAAGAGGGCCAGTAACACGGTGGAAGACCTTCGTTGCGAACCGCGTCCAAGAAATTCAAAGCATCACTTCTACTGAATGTTGGCGACACTGTCCCGGTGAGGAGAATCCTGCTGACCTCCTCACTCGAGGTGTCAAGGGGCATCAGCTTCAGGGCAGCGTCTTGTGGTGGCACGGCCCTACGTGGTTGGCACGTGCGGAAAATTGGCCAAGTTCACTCATACCAGAACCCACTTGTCCTGATGGAAAGGACGAAGTGGTCCCTCAACGTGTTTCCTCGGTGGCGATTGCGGCGGCTCAAACCCTCATGTCGCCAGAGCGGTACAGTAGAGCGAACCGACTTTGTCGAGTAACGGCGTGGGTGCTGCGCTACGTACGGAACTCAAGGGGTCGGAAGCAGACTGGCCCGCTCACAACACAGGAGTTGAAAAATTCCGAGCAGTACTGGATCAGGATGACACAAGCAAAGTTCCTGGACAGTAAGTCCACGCATCTTCAGAATTTCCGTTGGTACAAAGATGACGACGGCATTCTCCGGCTTTACGGGCGTCTCCAGCATTCCGAACAACCAGCAGCGACTAAGCACCCAATCCTGCTACCGCCTGCTTCGGAAGCCTGGTTCACCCGCCACGCCGGGGTTCAGGAGACTCTACATCAGATACGGGAGGATTACTGGGTGATCAGAGGAAGGCAATCTGTCAAGTACGCCCTGCACCACTGCTACTTTTGCCGACGTCTCCGAACACATTCATGCACCGAGCAGGAGGCGCCCCTACCGAAGGATCGAGTTTCACAGCAACTTCCGTTTGACGTGGTCGGGGTAGACTTTGCAGGTCCACTGTATTACAAAACAGCGCACGGATATTCAAAGTCGTACGTGACACTCTTCACTTGCACAGCTACACGAGCCATTCATCTAGAGTTGGTAACGGACCAAGCCTTTGGCACCTTCCTCATGGCGTTTAAGCGATTTGTGGCTCGCAGGGGTATACCAAAGAAAATCTATTCCGACAACTTTCTAACATACAAGAAGGCTTCCCGAGAACTTCCTCCTATGATTTCCGCTCAATTTCAAGCAGTGAAAGAATATGCCACCCAAACACGGAGCACATGGGAGTTCATAGCAGAACAAGCACCATGGTGGGGAGGCTTTTGGGAGCGCATGGTGCGCTCCGTCAAAGAATCACTGCGCAGGTCGCTAGGTCGGTGCGAACTCGACTTCCAGGAGCTACAGACCGTGTTGACGGAGGTCGAAGCCATTGTGAATTCAAGACCTCTTACTTCGCTCACAGAAGACCCTAACGACACAGAAGCCCTTTCTCCTTCACACTTCCTGATCGGGAGACGGCTTACCGCCTTGCCCTCAATGCAGTTTCTCTATTCAGTTGACGTCAACGTCTCCCCCTCGCAGATTCAGCAGGCTAAAGAAGGTCTGCTAAACAATTACTGGAAGCTATGGTCGAAAGACTACCTTCTCCAACTGCGGTCAGCTAACCTCAGCAAGCATGTAACCTCGGCCAACGTTCGGCAGCACGATCTGGTCCTCATACCCGATCGACGACAGCCCAGGATGTTTTGGACCCTCGGACGGGTAGAGCAGCTCCACCTCGGTCGAGATGGGCTAGTTCGTTCCTGCACCCTACGGACATCAGGCGGCGCATACCTACGACGACCAGTTCAGCTGATCCATCGCTTGGAACTCGACGGATGACAAGTCATTGTGGGGGGAGTGTTAAGGAAGTTGAAGCTACTGCGCACCTCGCTCGCGCACCTGATGGACAGGCACGTTATGGGCATGAGCTAGCATTCTCGTTTTCGCTTTCGGGCAGTAAAGTCTACTTGCTCCTGCTGTCTGTCGTCCTTGCCCTTCCTCAACATTAAACAACACCTTTAATGAAAGGGACCCTTTTCGCACATGGAAGCTGTGTAGTGTAGACACGGAACAATTTTTTCGCCAAACTACTTTTCGGCACACATGCCGCGTTCATTTGTGTGTAAAATTGCAGACAGTGTATAAAGCATCAGATTGTCATTGTTATGAATGACCTCACGCGCAGGTTTCCTCGAGGAATCAACATGTCTGTTACAATAGTAGTTCCTATATTTGCGTTGTACGCTTGCGTTGTATTTGGTTTTCTGGATAACACCTCTTCCCAGTGCTGAACCAAGTGCATTGTCGCATATGTGTGCTTGCAGGGAGGAGTCTCACCGCAGCTGTTGCATGGCATTTGCGCGGCTGCATGCATGTAGTCGTTGAGAGCATGGGTTTCAGTCCAGAATTCAGATTGAACTTCGCATTTGTATTATATCTCGCCAGTTAGTCTTCTTTTCTTAGGTGGTGGTGGTTGGGGTGCTTCTGAACTATCCAGTTACTAAGCATTGAAAGTGGTAAGCTGCCTGAACGCGGTAGACTTCCAGAAGAGCGATTACATTTTCACGGGGGGTCTACTAGTCGACTCGGCTATTCCCACCGTGTACCCCCACAATGTGGGATACGTAAGTGAGCATCAAAGTAAACCGTGCATGACAGACATGGTCAGAGTCCAATCGTGATCCTTACAATCCGCGCTTGACATTGCGCTGGCTGACGAAGAATTTTTTAAATGGTGAAACGAAATCAATACACGCATTTTTGGCAAGACCAAGCATACAGTTAACGCAGGATGCTCGAATTGGTGATGTGTCTCTCTGGTTGACATGGCATTTCGTGCAGTGGTACACTATGTGGTATGGTGCAGTGGTAACTGCAAAGCCACGATGTTTGAGGCTCGCGGAGGAGGAACAGATGCGCGGACGGAGTGTTGATGTCGGTTACAGAGGCACTTGTTCGCTGCGTGCGAGTGTGATGCTAGCGTGACCACGGCAGCGCACAATCCGAATTCCCGTGCTACACGCTGTATACGTGGCACAGTATAAACCAGATTGCTTCCACAAGGAATCTTCCTTCCCTGCCGTTCGCGTCTAACAACCAACAACTACCATCTCTGGTAGTACAAGTACTGCTCAAGTCTACTATTGCTTCTAGCCTCGTGCTACTTGTGATTCGGCCCAACCGTCATTGTCATAAGCCACGTGCTGTTATGCGTTCATCATACGTCCTTTGTGCTATGGATGTCGGACCCTTGCTTTAGCTCATTCGGCAAATTGACTCTTCAGACAAATCATACTAGTGCTGGTAAACTGATTCCTGAATCCTCCCGTATTAGATAACCAGGGATATCGGGTGCGTCTCCGACGCTTATCAACATTCTTCATCCCTTTCCCTTGGTCTATCTTGCCTCACATACTCCAAGGCGCTGCTGAATCCACGTCAACAGTCACCTCAGTACTATGGAAAGACAACATGATAATAGTTACATGGTTCTGGAATGTGTGCTTCCTATGCGTGCACAAGCCATTTCTAGGCTGTGGTGCTGTAGGCTGTGCTTCCCATCGTCAACGTGGTAGAGGTAGGTGCCGTTGTTCAAGTAGTAGTCGCTGAAATCATTGGTTATCTCCTCCTTCCTGCGTATAAGTGTTATAAAGCAGAGCACAATGTGGAAGCACATAGTCACAGATCACTTACATTGCTCTGGAGTTGCAGTCGTCTTTGTGACCGCCGTGGTGGGTCGCCGTGGTGGAGTGTTTGTAGTGGCCGTTGTTGAAATAGTAGCCGTATTCGTTGTCGTTGGTTCAGTAATTAGTTCAGCGATCAGTACTGAACTAGTCGTGGCGTTGGTCGCTGTGGCCGTCCCGTTGATCTAGCCGATTTCAGATTAATAGAATTGCATGAAATAAAAGAATGTACAATAAAACGGAAAGTGCACGTAGAATAAAGGAATGGAGATCATCCTCATGTGGTATAGGAAAGGATTTAGACCGTATAGAGCCAGTCTTAATGTCCTTATCGAGCGTCTATGTGGTACTGGAAACGATAAAAGCACCCAGTGCAAGGGGACAACCAAAGGGACGCGCATCGTTTTGAGAATGCATCACCAACCCGTACGCTTCATTTCAGTATATGCATGGTACTGCTTGTGCATGCATGCATGTGCTTGCCACTGTATACTGCGTATTGTACAAGTGTAAGCAGTCCGTGATTACCACGTCCCGGTTACTGATTCTGATGTTTATACATGTACCCTCAGGCCCTTTAGGCATTGTAGCGATTGTAGACAGGAGAGGGTGTGCGCACAGAAAACCCATAATTAACTGAGGCGAGGGATCAGGGAAGGCCAGTTCACCGATGTGCAATGTAAAAACGGTTGATGAAATGATCAGTAGATCAACATTGAGAAACAAGTAGAGAAACATTGGGAATCATTTGATTGAAAGTTCAAGCAAGCATTGCGCGTAACGACACTGTGGATTCCACAGTGTGGAGCGAGCGGCTATGCAAGCCAGATGTGACTGAATAGAAAAGCTTTTGCATGCGCACAGGTAGACGATTAAGCAATCAATGATATAATGTTCGATAACGATCCCATTGTCACGATCAGTTTCCATGTCTCGTTATGTCTCATGTTATTCGTTAATTTTTATCGATGTGTATTCGAAAGCCCATAGTCCACAGCCCGTCCATATCCAGTAATGGCGTGTTGGCGCCAGTAATGTGGCACATTGGGGGACCCAATGGGGAGGGTGTATGACGAGCACTCCTCAACGTTACGTCACGCATTGTTTTCCCCCTCTCCCCTATGCCTGCATAGCATTGGCTACAGAATTGACTGCATATAAGGGTACTTGTTGTAACGGTACAAGCTCTAAGCACTTTGACCTGGCGGCACCAAGAAACACATTACCATAGGGGATCATGGTCTCTGATCGCCTTCATTGCAAGAATTTTTACGGTTCGTTTTACGTCCGAGTGTCGGCGATGATCTATTCACTTCCAGGAAGTGACCGCCCGCGCTAGTGCCCATAAGGCACTGACGATACGACATTGCCTGTGATGACTTACATGGTTCGGGCTGTCGAGGGGCTGTTGCCATTGCAGTATCGCAGTGCAGTGCGCAATGACGTCTGCTGTCGTCTGTTTTCAGGCGCAGTTCTGGATGAAATGCCGCACAGTCACAAAGGCACATCATATGTAGCAAGAAGAACGACACATCCAACATGAGCCTGAAGGCATACCAGACGTGCCGTCGTTGTTGTGATTAGTTCCATCTCGAAGTTGAACAGCAACGTCCTTCTTGTTGACATCACTCGTAGAAAGTTCTGTCCGTTGCACTGATCCTTGTGGTAGTACTGCTGGAACGCTCCAAGATTCCGTCATATTGACCCTATTCTATTGGCACAAAATTGCGTAGGATACAGCGATGTACAGAACACCAAGGTTAGAAGTGAAAAGTGCTACTTACAATTGCACTCATCTAGGATGCCACACGTCCAGGTTGCCAGTGCCGTAGTTCTGGTTGTCGTCATAGTCCGTGGGGTGCACGTAAGTATTGCAATGTTTGTAGTAGTTCCGCAGTCCTGAAGGCACGTTAAACTCCGCTACGCGAAGGAAGGCTAATACAATAATCCAAGAAGGCTGGTTACCAACTTGCATTGGTGTGGTTGTGGTTCTGGTCGCTGCTGTGGCGCTGCACCTGACATCGCGGAAGTAGCAGTCCTGTAGGTAAAAGGAGCAGTGTACTGGCTACTAAAGGTACTGAATACCTAAAACCCACTGTTCTTTTGTACTCATGCATCGCATTCTAATTGCCTTGCACAGGCCACTCGTCCGTTCGACGTTACACCACGACGTTACAGTTCAGAATGCAGGACATGTCTTATTGCATCAACAAGTCCGGCAAGACGTAAACGTGCGTCACATCACTGTATTTTATTTACAATGAACCTTTTTGGATATTATGCAGTGTCACTTTTATAGTACCAGGTTCCGTCGACGACACCGCGGTATATTCTCAGAACCGGACCCGCACACTACTTGACTGCAGTGCAACTTCAACGGCGCACAGTGAGTAGGTGAGTAGGTTACGCATCATAAAGCGTCGCTGCACGAGTGCTGCATATAATTGCAGGGACTACGTTCTTGGTCAGTACAATGTGGGATACCTTACATGTTTTTATTCCGTGTGCGAACAGCAGGAAGGAGTGGTGGACAGAGGGGTCCTGGGCCGACTTCAGGGGCAACTTCAGGAAAAGCTTCAGAGAGCACAGCCGGTGACAGGATTCGAACCCAGTCTCGGCGTGGAAAGCGGCCACCCCAAGCACTATATGCCACGGGAGCTGGTGCCGGGTGACGGACGCAGCAGTGATTAATGCCGTCGTCGCGCTTCTTTTGCCAGTGCTGCCCTAGGCGCTGTGGTTGTTGCAGTAGTCCGTTAGTCTAACAGAACACGTTGCATGTCTGCGAATGGTTCACAATTGGGAGGTCAACACATCGTAGCGCAAAATCGCTGGCACTGTCAAACATTTCTCATAATGGTATAAAGGCGGTAGAAAGTACAAAGGCGGTAGTATAAAGGCGGTGGGTGGCACGAACTTTGCGGGCCGCGGATAGTTCCTCACCGGACAATTGCTCACAAAAAAAATGAGACCGTATAATTGCTCACCACGGAACCGGACAATTACTCACCGCGTCTTTCACCGGATCCTAAGTCACGTTTATGGCGAGACAAAGCGTCTCACTTCCCTCACGCCCGCCAGTCGGATCCTCGCTGCCTCAGCCACCCGACAACACGTCCAAGTTCGTGTAAGCGAGTGCCCAATTTCGTGCACGGGACCGTTGATGTCATCGGCGCTGTGGCGTTGTAGTACCCTGAAGTATAGCGTAACGCAAGACGTTACGCGTCTGCGAGTGGAAAGAAATGTGAACAGTCGCGAACCTCATTGGCAACGCGAAGCTCGACTGGGTTCGCGGGGTTCGAATGGTCCGGCGGGTCTTTTTTCCAACAGGTTCACGGAGGTTCGAGTTTCATAAGCGTTCGTTAAGGCACGCCACAATTGCACGCATGTATGCAAGGAGGGGATGAGTCGACTTATGCCCCGTTTCGTAATTTTTTCTACAATCTACATAGACGTATGCACCTATGCCAAAGAAAATAAATTTAGGACCGCATTGCAATTTACTGACTCGCAGCAGGAGGGTAACAAATGTCTGTCAATGGGTCGGACATACAGTCAGGTCGTGCCCCTTTTCGACATTTTGCTATACGTTATGGTCATGAACTCACTTGTCAGGAGTGCTACTGGGCTACTGGGCTATCGGCAAAACGTGTGCACCAAGCTAATTATACTGGAGCTCTAGGATAGTAAGACTCGTTTGGGAGCACGATAAGCCTGATCCTGGCGGATCCACAACGCGCAGGTGACTTCACCCTATGCCTTTCATCACTGTTCACCGTCAATTTCTCTGCACGAAAACCCTGCGCGTGCGGTGTTACCTCGAAATTTCTGCTAAGTCACGCACCCAAACACGATGCTAACAGGACATGAACGTAGAGTAGACAGATGTTTGTTACACATTTCGCATTTGCGTTATTTGAGAAACCCAACTGCAATTAGGTACTTGGTATTCACTTGCAGTTTTCTCGGTTATCCACTTATTGCATTGCGCACTGAGGTTCAATTAACGTTTGAGTGTTCGACGGCCAACTAAAGCAAACGCTCAGACATATAACCAGCGGTGCACTGCGTCGACGTTCAACAGCGCACCGATAGAGTCTTGCCCTTCCTTATCTGCCGAAAGTGCGCAACAATGCGAGCGGACTGAACGCGATACATATAAACTGTACAATACAAAACACACAGGTACGGGGTACTCTAATCGACCTGAATTGCGAACAGTCTGCGTCGCGTACGTTACATTGTGCACGATACCAAAAACGGCATAACAAAAAATTCCGACGAGGTTTCTTCAGGCATCAAAAAATCATTCGGAAGTCGCGCACGCGCAAACGTGTCGAACCTAGTTCGAAGCACTTTTTTCAGAACCTGTGATAACGAACGATTCGCGACATCGTGTCGCCATGTCGGACCGAAAAAGGTCGGTGCCACTCAATACGTAGACTGATTAGGCGTGCTAATCAGCACTGTTATCTATCAAACAGAGGTGGTCGCTTACATGTGCTTCGTAGTGGAACTGCCGCCGTATTGTCGGGTGCTTCCCCAAACAGCACAATGTACTGGAAGTCGAGTGCATTAGGGGTGGACGGTATGTGTCTTATCAATGTTCTCTAGTTCCATGAATCTGTTCAAGGCCTTTCATCTACCCGTCCACCCCTATTGCACTCGACTTTCAGTGCATTTTGCTGCTTGGGTCTGGTTCCCCCTGTAACAGCATCTGTAAAAGAACACGAAGCCTGTCAGCGAATGGCTCACAATGGTAATGTCTTCAAATCAGTTAAAGCGTTGGTTGCGAATCATATAAACTGTACACTACGAAGCAGACAAGTACGGGGTACGCTAATCCGGAGTAAGGACAGCAGCCCAGCACTTGACGTCGACCTCAATTGCCAACAGTCTGCGTTGCGTACGTTATATTGAGCCTGATAACAAAAACGGCATAACAAAAAAACATTACAAATAAAAAATTGCAACGAGGTTTCTTCAGGCATTCAAAAATCATATTCGGAAATCGCGCATGCGCAAAAGTGTCGATCCTAGTTCGAAGCACTTTCTTCCGAACCTGTGATAACTGGAACGATTCGCGACATCTTAAAGGCGCCACGTCGGACCGAAAAAGGTCAGTGCCACTCGAAACGTAGACATTAGGCGTAATATGATTGGCACTGTTATCTGTCAAAGTTTCTCATAATACAAGATAGTACAGAGGCGGTCGCTTACATGTGCTTTGCAGTAGAACTGCCGCCGAATTGTCGGGTGCTTCTGGTTCCCCCTGCTCTGTGGCGTTGGCTGTCCACTGGGACGGCCTGGCCGCCGCACCAGTAATTACGGTTGTCGTCGTGGTTACCGCCACTGTCGCCGTTGCAGCAGTTAGTTCGCAGCATCTGTAAAAGAACACGAAGTCTGTCAGCGAATGGCTCACAATGTCTCCAAAGCAGTTAATGCATCGTAGACACATAGCAAGGAAGCTTATCTAGACTAATATGACTTATCTGTCGAACTTTCTCATAGTACCAGAGAGTACAGAGGCCGGAACTTACGCGATCGTTTTAGTAGTACTGCCGCCGTATTGTGGGGTGGCCGACGCCGCAATAATTGTGGCTGTCGTCGTGGTTGTTATCGTAGTGGTGGCGCCACTGTCGCCGTTGCAGTAGTTAGTTCGCAGCATCTGTAAAAGAACACGAAGTCTGTCAGCGAATGGTTCACAATGGTAATGTCTCCAAAGCAGTTAAAGCGTTGGTTGCGAATCAGAAACTACACTACGAAGCAGACAGGTACGGGGTACGCTAATCCGGAGTAAGGACAGCAGCCCAGCACTTGACGTAGACCTCAATTGTAAAAGAACACGAAGTCTGTCAGCGAATGGTTCACAATGTCTCCAAAGCAGTTAACGCATCGTAGGCACATAGCGCTACATACGTCGCTCTGGTCGGGATCTGTATAAGGTTTCATGATTTGGGCAGTTAGGAGCATAGTTAGTTTAGGCTATACTTTAGGGTTTAGGTGAGTTTAGTGCTATGAAAGGGTTTTAGGCTTTTCCTCCCAGTGATGAAGCACGTACATTGTTACGCATACGGGCTCTAACATGAAGGCGACCACCGTAACTATTCTTGGTAACGTTTCAGGGCACCATAGCAATAACACCGCTGTGACACGCAGCAAGGTGACGCAGTCACTAACCTATGTAGGGAAATATGAAAATAAGCCACGCAAATACAAGTATCATCAGCGTTCGATCGCGATCATCGCAAGCCCGTTTGTAGGGCCTTTGCCAACTGCACTTCACATTGCGGATACAGGTTTCGTTAAGGCGAAAGCTAATAGTATTAGCGTAAAGGATTAGTCAGAGTGAAGTACGTTCATAAACAGTCGCAGCCTAAGTATACCGTCCAACAAAAAAGGCAAAAAAAAAGAATTCATTTTGAAAGAACAACATAATTAGAAACACGGGAGACTGGAATTGGTGAAGTGTCCCTCTGGTTGACATGGGGTTTCGTGCAGCGGTACACCGCGGAAATTGCTAAGGCATGATGCCTGCGGTTCGCAGAGGGGGACCCTGGCTTTCTCTATGCGAAATAGATTGAGTTTGCAGCATGACCGCGACAGCGTAAAATCCAAGTGTAGGTGATAGGCGCTACTCTGGAAGAATTGGCGACATAGTTTGTGGCTTCCAGGACTGTTCTTCATGGTTACGTTCAACGCGGAAAGTCCGGAAGGACGAATGAACATGAAATGAGTTTCTTCGGCTGTTCTCAACGTTACCAACTAGCCAAGATCTATGTACTAGGTCTATGGTTACTCCAGTAGTGCTCAATCCACATGCTATGGAAGAACATGACAATATTTACATGGTTCGGAATTTGTTCTCGCTACGTGGTGCGGCTACGCGGTGCTGCTGCTGCTTGACGCCGATGCATCGTTGGACGAAATTGATTCGTAGTTGTGGTTCCTGTCGTAGTCTGCATTGTAGAGTTAGCTGTCGTTAGCTCTTTCCTGCGTGCGAAAATTATTAGGAAATTATTTGTTTTATTAAGCGATCCGCAATGCCTAAGCACAGAAGCACCAAACACTTACGCTGCTCTAGAGTTGTAGACGTCGTTGTGACCGCCGTGGTGGTGTGCCGGTTAGCACCGTTGTTGAAATAGCAGCCGTGTATGTTGTCGTTGCTTCAGTAGTTGGTTCAGCTATCAGTACTGAACCATCCACGTAGTCGAGGAGTTGGTCGTTGTGGCCGTCCTGTTAATCTATCCCACAGATTTCAAATTAATAGAATTCCATAATACGTGAGTAAAATGCATGTAATATACAGAGCATCTTCGCGTGGAATGGGATATTACACGGTAGACTGCCTCACTCACTATCCTTATCTCGAAGGTCATGGCGTTCGACATTGATGGTAGTGGTACTACACTAGAGGACATCCTCATTACTGATCTTTATTTGTTCGCGTACCGTCAGGGTCGCTAAGGACTGCAGAGAAGTGGGTGCAGAAGGCAAACAAACCTCAAGAAACTAGTGGGAAATAACGTACTTGTGCTCTCCTGTGCTGTGTCACACAGAGCGCCCATAATTCAGTGAGGTGAGGGAGCGGGCAGATGAAATAACGAACGATAAGAACGATCAGAGGAACTTCTTCCTTGTTAGAAGGATGTGATGTTGGGGGGGGGGGGGGTACTTTGGGGTAAGAAATTTGGGGAACTGCATGCGCAGGCAAGAAGTGCCGATGAAGGTTGCTTCTGATGGCAAACGTGTAGGCAATGCTTATTCCCGAGTATGAAGCGAACGGCTGTGCATTGCACCGATAACATTCCCCAATGCAGAATCGAATAACAAAGGTCACATGTAAATTAGTAAGAAAAAAAATCACTATCTTGTACACGCACAGGCAGGCGATTAACCACCCAATGGAAAATATAATGTAGTAGTATTGTGTATAATGTAGTGTAACTAGTATTCTGCGAATTCGGTAAAGTGGAGCAAAATTAGATGCGCTGGAGAACCTATGAACTACCTAGCTAGGTTCGTAGAAAGAGCTCTCAAAGCTATTAACAATTTTATATAAGGACGTGCATTGGGCATAACGCAAGAATACTTGATTTAGAAGGGCATAGTCAGCGTTGTTCACACTTTCTGCACCAACTCGTACCAACGTCCTACGACGAACTTTGAGACGGTGTCTCCATGTTCTCGCGCAACAACTCAGCAGCTCCAGCCCAAACAACCTTACGTGAGCTCAATTCACCAGAGCAACAGAGAGCAACATTCGCAGGAAGAACAATTGTTTCTCAATTCACAACCAACAATTCCCAACTCCTGAAAAACACCCTTATGGGTGTAAATTGCTTGTCCTATAACTCACACCACTTTTTACACCGTATGGTCTGGAACACCCTCTTTAGAGGGTGTATTCTGTGTAAAACACCCTTTGAAGGGGTGCTTTTCCTTGAAAATGCCTTGAAAATGCCTTGAAAACACTCTGGTGTAAGCTCCCGCGGCAGCATGCCGAGCCATGCAGTCCGACGTTTTTGCTTGTATGTACGTTTTTGCAGTTCGTTGGAGTACGTTCGCTAAGCTTAGTGCGGCAAAACGGTGACGGATATGCGTCTTTGCAATTAACACGTACGCCTGTGACGAGTCAAAGATATCAGCGAGCTTCCTGACATCCCTCCCTGTCAAATATTGTGTTTTCAACTCTCAAGCTATCGTCTACAATGTGATTACCTAATGAGCGGAGCTGTCAAGCCAATGTAATTTTTCTCTCACGAATGAAAACACCAGTTTTCAACACCAGTGTAGAAAGGGTGTATATAAGGTAAACACTTTTCGACACCAAGTGTTACTCGAAGGGTGTAAAGACAGGTGTAAACGCACAAAAACACCCTTTTTGATACAGCGCTTGGTGAAATAAAGAGTATTTTCTCATACACCTTTTTTAGCACCCTTTTTGGGGTCTTTTTACACTTTTGACACTTTTTTTTACTCAGAAAGGGTGTTTTTGAATTTACTGTGTAATACCCCTGTTACACGGACTAATTTAGTGTTTCGTGATGTACACTCCTCACAAGAGCATACTTTCACTACGTGCTTGGTACACGACTGACGCTTGGTGTCACTGAGCCGTGATGACGAGCGAATATTTACTCGCGCGCCAGAATACCTCCCTATTTCTTTGATTTAGAAACACTCCCTGCGTATGTTCTAAAACAAAAATGGCCGCTGAAAGGTCGAGAGACTGCGAAGTTCATACAGGCTCTTAACAATGTCATTGTCCTAAAATCAAACAAACACGCTCAAATACTTGCTTAATGTGCCGGGGCCCGTACGTGTATCTCGAGGCCTGCCGTCGAGGCCCTCTCGGTCCGCCGAAGATGGGAGAGTGATGGGGGTTTGGGGAACTGACCAAGTGGTTAGTGCACTTTCAGTAGTCTGCAAGTCTCACTCTGTCATTCAATTCTCAACTGTCTGTCTGACAGTGGTCTGACAATGTAGCGAGCGATCGATGTGTGTGTCTTGCTATGAAAGCGTCAGTAGCGTTTGTTCCTGGCATGTTTCGAACATACGTCTCCATTGTCTCCTTAGCTAGACTAATTATAATGACTTACCTCTGTATATAACGTGCTCACAGTACCAGATAGTACAGACGCAGGCGCTTAATAGCACTGGCGTCGTATTTTCGGGTGGCCGACGCAGCAATAATTGTGGTTGCCGTCGTCGTGGTTATCGTTGTGGTGGTGAGTGCCGCTGTCGCAGTAGTTAGTCTGTAGTAGTAGTAGAGTCTGTTAAAAGACCACGTTACCTCAGCGAATGGTTCACCAAAATGGTTCATAGTACCGGATAGCACAGACTCAGGCGCTTGCACGAACTTACCTACAGTACTGCCGCATTATTGTCGGGTGGCCGTAATAATTATTGTTGTCGTGGTGGTTGTCATCGTTGTGATGGTGAGTGTGGCTGTCGCCGTTGCAGTGGTTAGTTTGCAGAGTCTGTAAAAGAACACATTACCTCATCGAATGGTTCTCAAGTGGAATGTCTCCAAATCAGTTGATGCATCGTATGGACATAGGAAAAACGCGTATTGCCAGTCACACAGCCAATTCTCGTTATCAGGACTTATCTGTAAAACGTTCTCATAGTACGAGATAGTACAGACGCAGGCGCTTGCACGAACTTACTTGCACGAGTACTGCCGCCGTATTGTCGCGTGGCCGACGGAGCAGTAATTACTGTTGTCGTGGTGGTTATCGTAGTGGTGGTCTGTGCCGCTGTCGCCGTTGCTGTAGTTAGTTCGCAACGCTTGCAAAACAACACGTTGTCTGTCAGCGAATGGACATAGCGAAAACCTTAGTGCCAGTCAACTCGGACTAGATGGACTAAAGTTAACATTGCTCTGCCATAGCAGTCCATAGGCCATCGCTTACACTGGCCGACGCAGGAATAATTATCGTTGCCGTCGGGGTGCTCGTTGTTGTCCTGGCCCGTGGCGTCTGCAAAATAATAGGTTACCTGTCAGCGAATGTCTTCAAAGCACTCGATGCCCGTATGGTCATAGTAAGCACCAGCACTTTAGTGCCTAAGTAGCATAAGCAACAGAAGAACTCGCTCACGTTCTTGTTGCACTGGTATACTGCAGTCGCTTTATCGGTAGACTAGAACGCGTAGAAGTTTTTTTTTTTTTTTTTTTTTTTTGTTCAGGCTCCACAGGTCTAGGTGATTGTTGTTGTAGGCATTGCATTAGCTTCGTCGAGCGCTTGTAAAAGAATGCGATTCACTGTCAGCGGATGACTGACAACGTCTCCAAAGCAGTCGCTGTCTCGCAAGGAAATAGCATAGACCTACCACTTCTCAAGCGTGAATGACAAACTTGAGTACTCCAGCTTTTTATAAAACACGGTAAGTCGTAACTCATAAGCGAATGAAAAGTTGAAATTTTGAGGAGCCGTGAAGACTGTTCAGAGCGCCCGTATTCTTCATTGCGACTAATTTATTAATTATGCTGAATTAGCTAACTCGTTATTCGTCTTAGGACCGAGATGTAAACTAGAAAGTTGTAAATCGTGTCGTCTTTCAGCATGGCGTACCCATACCTTCCCGAATGCGCTCACCTGAAGGTCTCTTTTCAGCAGATACCGGATGTAGTAGTTCTGATGTACGCCTCCAACCTCCATGGAGCAGTTTCTGCAACGAAGTTCGCGCGGCAGACTGCAGTTCTTCGCCGGCACCAGTTCCATGGGACGAAAAACCAGCGTGCACAGTCGGAAAGTCTTCCCCTGACGTCACTGTTCCCAGAGTAAAACTGAGGTTAGTGAAATCAGTTGCTAAAAAAAAGCACTTAATGTCACAAACTTTGCAACAAAATCAAACAAATATCTAAAAAAAGTGCCCAGAAGTGTGCCGAAAAGCATATTCTATACTGCGAAGGCAAAACGTGTTCCCTGACACAGAATGTTTGACGACAGCACCCCATAGCAAGAAGGGGACAAGAGAGCGGATGACCACGTGCAGAAGGCATCACAGCTAGCGCAGATTCGTAGCGGAAGAGCGCTTTCATTGGCCGGCCTCGTGTTCATCCGCAGATGACGTTTTCCGAATAGCGGAAGCTGGGTGAAAATATCTGGCATGGGCAGATCCCCCGCTGACGCCTCCCACGCTGTGCGGAGTTCCCAGTTATTTCGCTGTACATTCGTAACATCGAGGTTGGCCTCAAATCGTGTCACGTGGAACTTTCAAATTTGACAAGGTGTACGCTGTACGAAACAATTGCGATGGGTGTTTCTTGACACGCTCTCCAATGTTCCAATTCAGATCTCGCCACAAGACGAATAACTAAATACTATGCCTAATAGCTAACTGTGCCTAACAACTAATTGTGCCTAATTGCGCCATTATGAAAAATATCGGACACGAGACTCGTCAATATTTGTTTGCATTCGCACCGTTTTGTTTTAACGATGTACACGTTAGCATGAATAACGTGGCGGCAAAATGTTCCGGCGATCCTACCGTGTGTTCAAACCTCGGGGCTTAATCATGTCTAAAGATTTAACGAAGAGCGGGACGCTCCAGAACATCGCATGTGTCACGTGCCCGCCTTTCGTTCCATTGGTTGTTTTGGAACGTGCAAGCGATTAAGGCCCCTTGCCCTGGAGCCGTCGAGTAAAAGACGCGAATTATGATATCTGCGAAGTCAGTACAATGTCAGTCAGTTAGTCAGTACAATACCTGCAAGGGCGTTCTGAACGACACTCATTCCCCCTGGCACTAAAGAATCTTCCTGCGATACTTCACACCAGGGTTGCGGAATAGAGTCTCGCATTCCATTCCAATTCCATTCCGAGGAATGGAGATTTGCGATAATTCAATTCCTTTCAATTTCTCGAAATGAAAAGGTATGGTCAGTTCCCACTCCTGGAATCGCTTGGCAACCCAATTCCATTTCGTTAATTCCCTCAATAAAAGAAAACGACCGGAAAACCATACTGGCAAGTCCAGCAGTGCTAGAGGAGATTGACATTACCAAGCACGGAAAAAACAAAGACAAGGTTATTCCACTCTTGACCGTGTGCAGGTGTGGTGCAAAGGGTGCGAGGGCAGAAACTAGCACGTTGAAACCAAAACTGCCACCGGGGCACCCAGACCATTCCATTCCCATTCCTAGGTCAGTTTTCGCCATTCCATTCTAATTCCATTCCGGGCTCTGCTAAATCTGGAATGATTCCGGAATCATTCCAACTCAGGTGCGGCAACTCCGCAACCCTGCTTCACACAGCGTTCGCTGCGTTCTACAGCACAGTAAACATATGAAATACTTCAGTGGTTAGACCAGAAAGATACTCTCGACTTACTCGAGTTGTATTGTCAACTGTAGGATGGGACAAGCGTACTCGAGTTTCCAGAAAACGGAGGAGACCTCGCTCCAGCACAGCGCAAAGCAGAATGAAGCACGAACACCAAAAATGTACGAACGGCAAGCGCACGTGATGCGCGCGCGAGATAAACCGATACAACCACGCGCAGTGACGGCACCTGGTGACCCTGGTGTCGTTTGAATGCCCCGCTTCACAGGTTCATTACTATTAGTTTCGGTTTCATTTTGGCACAAACAGGAGCACTGAGCTAAAGGTGCGAAATTACCGTTAATATTGAACTGGCAAAAAAAGAGAAAAAAAACACACACTGTGTTACACGTTCTGTTGAAAAAATTATAAAAGAAAACTTTCATGCTTGCACAGATGGGGTTCACGAGCGAATACTAGACAACAAATCGTAGCCCAATATAAATTCTAATTGTAGCGTTTGTTTAGCAGACAGACCTTAGGCAGACTTAGTGGAGTCTTACTCAAGTGGGACGACGGGCGTTGTTGCTAAATCAACCAGATATACACTGTAAACTTTTTCACACCTTTAAAGCTCAGCTCTGCCGATTTTCGACTGCGACAGAATGGAGCCATGCTTGGGCTGTGCGTTCGTTTCCGCACAGGGAGCATACATGTGAAAATTTTTCACCCATTTTTTGTAGTTTTTAAGAAAACAATTTTTTAAATTTTCCTGGCACGGCGGTCCTGTGGTCGGCAAACCCTGACCAATCCCGGCTTCGTCCTGGCTTAGCCGCGCTCGTGGCTTGGCTAACGCCAAATCGTCGATGCGATGGCGGAGATCTATGGGCGAAGGTGAATGTTTTGGGTTGCGTTCCGTGATAATTGCTGTCGTTAATAGCCTCAAAGATAGTTTTCTTTAGCCGGTCTTCTTTAATAAGCCTTACAGGATGGCCTCGTTGTGCAACGACGGCCGTCGTGAGCGGACATTCTGTGCCCGCACTGTGCTTCATGCTACCAACAAGACCTAACACCTAACGTGTGACGTACACTTACGCATTCACAATAGCTTTGGCAGCGCACTATGCGCGGACTTGCTGCGCGTGCAGAAAGCACCACCAAAGCTATTGAGAACGAGAACGTGCTCGAAGACGAAGTATTCCTTATAAGAAACATGATAAAACGGTGCGGTGGTCCCCGATAGCTCGTGACAGCTGTTTCAGCACGATACAGCGGCCATGACGGAGTGTAAACACAAACTGGTTGCCAGGCAGAGCTGGCTAGGTGTGGCTATCCAATCCGCGCAGTTCCAAGTATGACGTCACAAGTGGAACCGCCGCCCGGTAGTTTTTCTCAAATTTCTCACGAAGGAGTATGGAAATTTGGAAAGCAATGTGCGTTTATGAATCAAGTTGGGACCACGGTTCTGAATATCACAACGTCTTCATACTTTCGGAACAGCAGCGGAGCTGCAGCGGTGTGCGCTATGAACATTCAACCTGGTTGCGTAACATTGCATCTCCAGGATGATATTTTACAAAATTTGGAAAGCATTACTAAAGATCAAGTGTCAGTGCAAAGCTTGCTTTCATTATGTCTTGGATATCGTAGGTACGAGCTGATGCATATATGCATCGCTATCGATAATCGAGCACGCGCAAGTGTCTACAATACTGTTAAGCAATGTTGAGATGTTGCAAATTTTTGGAGGACAGACAACACTCGTGTAAAGAAAATTTGTGCGAAACAGTGCTCCATTATGATGTTACCAAAATTACGCCTAAAAAGGCGTGCGCCATGCACGTTGTTACACCTTTAAAGGTGTGAAAAGATTTAGAGTGTACTAGCCAAACCAAACAACCAACCAGAGTTAATCAGCCTAGTAGGCCCATGTTTTACTGCCTGGGCTCAGCGACAATTCTTGGTTGCATTTTTATGTGGATGTCAAGGTCACAGTTAGAAACCTACTTTCGATATTATAAACCCATGAACTTTGGATCTTTCACTCAATTTTCACGCATGTAGCGGATCTCACGCGATGTCACCATGGTACACAAGGTTCTTGAAGCGGCTGTCCAGCTGTAATACCCCTGTCACACGGGCATTTCGATCCTTCTCGAATCCGATCTGCATCGAACTTCCCGAGCGCGCTCGAGTTTTGACGCTGCTACACGGCCACTTTCAATGCGCATTGAATGGTTGACCTGTGCAAATGAATAAACGGAACTCATTAATTTCGCGTTTCCTAATATAACAGCGATAGTAGTGGTGATTTATCGTATATCGATGTAAGCATCATTTGTAGCTTCGCGCGCATGTCCGTCTTAAGTTATGACAGTTGACCGGGGTCGAGGATGCAAATGGCGGCCGTCGAGCAGTTCTCAATCCTGCTTGGAAGCGGCCGTGTAGCACCATCCGATCTGCATTGGCTTCAAGCAGGTTCGGTCGAGCAGGATCGAAGATGCCCGTGTGACAGGGGTATAAGAAACGCTTCGAGAGAATGCATCTCGGCTGTGCCTATTTCGCATAACTTACCACCACACTGAACTTCACCATCTCACCATTTTTCATCTCTCATTCATATCTCACTGACCAGTGGAATGCCATTCGTTCAACTCCAATGCAAAATGTAGGGTACTAATGTTAACTCAAGAGACTACGTTGTCTCGGTTGCACGGAGCTAATTGTAATGGCGAATCGCTGCAAAGTGGTCACTGGGAACAGACGGAATTACAGCTTTGGGAAATAAATTCCGCTGGTTAATGTTCCCTGCACAGTGTTCTATCCGGCAATTGAGTACGCCTACAGAAACTCCTAAAGAAATACACAATGCGATGAGAGACGTCCAACCTCTAGTTACGACATACCACCTAGGCAAGACGGGGCTTGAAGGCGTATACAGGAACGAGCAACACTGCTTACATTTGCGTAGGACCGTGCGGAATGAAGGTAACCCTACCCTATGTCAATAGTGGAGACGTTCATTTAGTTTTCTTTTTTTATTGTTATTTCTTGTGACCGTCAAGACAAGTTTCGAATGTATTTCCTATTCAGCATGAATGAAGTGGGCTTGTAATGAAGACCATTGTTCACTGCTGTTTTTGTGGAGATAGTGGCCAGATGGTGTTGATGGCACATGTTCTCCGGAACGTCAAAGCGAACGGGATCCTTGCACGATTGTAGAAGCCGCAGTGTCCGCCGTGGCAGTGCAGTTGTTGACGTCGCTCAAATAGCCGCCGATTGTTTACCTGTTATGTACAGAGAAGAGAAGACCACTGTGTCATCAGCCATATTAGTCGTTGGAGTGCTTTTTCCGGTATTTTGGTACACTTTTTGTGACGTAAGTGTTTCTGACGTATTTACAGATTTAGAGAGACTTATTTCAGCATTTGCAATTCGTTCCTCCCTATATCCACCGTATCCAGTACACCTCCCCAGATTTTCAACTCGTTGGAACTTGAACCCGTACACCTTACATATAGCCCGATCAAATGTCTTGAATTTGGGCTTGAATTCTCTGCAGAGGAGCACGTCCTGGAAACCACAGCAGCGAACACTGCCTTTGATCATGCGAGAATCGACGTTTCAACCTCAACGCAGAGTGAATGCCTGTCGAGGTTGGACTAGCTCGCTTGAAAACCACAATGACGCCAATCCCGTATTTCATGCGCTATGTTTCCCCCTTAGTGCAATGTAGTACAAGTGCAAGTCACTTACGTGTGCGAGACGCTTACGGCAGCTTAGTCGTCCTGCCGTAAAGACGACTGCAACGATAATTATTCTCGTCGTGCTGGTCGCGTCCCTTGCCTGGTGTAGGATATTGTAGCCTTTGCGGTAGTTAGTCGATACCTAAGAGGGGAAAATTGTCTTCAGTCCACTGTGCAAAACTGGAATTTCCTGTCGCACATCAGCCGCGTAACCCATGTGGATGTACCTAACGCACGAACCTAATACCCGCAGTATCAGATGCTCTCCTGCTTATAGATGTTCCATTGTTGTCCTATTATTCCATTGTTCATATTTGTTGGGTGTCTCATAACCGGTGGCATGTAATTGCCATCTTATCAGCAAATCTGATCACTATCAACCTCGTTGGGTATGTCACACTGTCCTCAGTTTCCATTTCCTGCTCCTACCAAACCAGCAGCTTCTGCTTGCAGTTGTTCTTGATGTCAAGGCACTTGATTTCAGACCAAGTGCACAACTTACATGATGCTGGTTTAGGTCACTGCTGTGGCCTTTGCGGTTGCAGGCCCTGACGATGGAATCAGTCTAACTGGACCGCTTAAAAATTCCGCCCTGTTAATGATGCCATATTAAATCCCCATTGCGTCGAAGGACACCGATATTGCACAAGAACAGTGTCGTAGGAACTAGAGCTATTATACAACGTACTGTAGCTTGAAGTTGTTGCAGTAGTCATGTATGGGGCAGATATTTTCGATCCAGTTAGTAGCGCGTACATAGTCAATGCAACTCATAAAGGACCATTGTAGCAGGCAGCAAGAGGACGCAACACCCCTACCAAAGCACAATGAGCGGCGTTATTACAACTACACGTGATATACTGATATAACGCACTATACCTGTCTAAAGATGTAAAGGTATACCTGTCACTAAAGGTGCATCGCAAAAAGGCGTATACGTTGTGAAATATGTCTTTGCTACCATTGTGCACATGAACTGACTGAATGACATGAACTGACATGAACTCATATGACTCATGACTCATATGAGTCATTACGAGCAGCAGGCAAAGCAGCGTACTGGAAACAATTCACTAGCACTTGCTATAGTTCCTTAGAGACCCTAGTTTTTGGTTTCCTGTGCCGTTACTCTCGGCTGTCCTTTGTGCATTGCGGGTGTCGCTAATTGCTGTGCGCTCACGCTCTGTTCCTGTCTTTCTGTGCACCGCAACTCCCTGCACGCGACCGAGCACTGCTAGCTGCCAGTTTGCAATACAACTGGACAAAGACTGCCTTGATAGAAATCTTGCCTTGATATCCTTTTACCACTGGCGGGACGCTCGGAGTAGGTTGAGGACAGGCCGAGGAGGCAACAGTTTCCGTAGTCCGGCCGACGAGTAGGTGGCACCTGTCTCACAGCGGCGGCGTAGGTTGGTCTCGGTACTTCGGCGTCGGGGTTGGTGGTTGACTATGTCGGGATTGCCTGCTGAACCTCGTCCTTGATGATCGCACCGATCGAAGACAAAGGGTCTTGAGCCTTCTCAGGACAGAGGAGAGCTCTTACCTCTTCGCGTACCACCTCTCAAATCAGCGATCCGACGCCGAGGCCAGCGGTCGTGGAGAAAGCCTCGTAGCCCTGGTCTCGTTGGTCGACGGTAGTGCGAGAGAGCAGGGTCCTCTCAATGCGGACGGCTTCGTCCAGAAAAGCAGACGATGTGTCAAAGCTTCTCGAAGATGATTCGTGGCAATATATTGATAACGCAGCTATTAAAGAGACAGTTTAGTGGGGTAGCTCTGCACAAGCACAACCAGCGTTATTGGAATTATCGCTATATAAATAGTTCCCACTCAATTTTGTAACGAATATTCATGGGTCAGCAGTATGGGTCAACAGTTTATGTGCAGGGTCTCAAATTTCACCGAGCAAATTTTAGCATATAGAACGTACACGCATCATACGAGAGAAAGCAGGGAATCCATTCCCAAACGTGAGTGACGACGCGTAGGACTACAGTATAGTTCTGCAATTATTTGGAGAGCAGCTCCATGAGAACAAGATAGAGATGAATTATACAGTAAGAAAAAATATCCGTAATTTTACTGCACAAGTGACTGCTAACTCTGTTGCCAGCTATTATGTCGTAACATATATGCTGCACAAAATCCGTTTGGAATGCACAGTGCACAGCTCCGGATTGGGTTTTTCAGTTTAATACACCTTTAATGTAAGGGACCCTTTCCGCACATGGAAGCTGTGTAGCGTAGACACGGAACAATTACAGTAGCGAACAAAGTGTAGCGTAGACACGGAATGTGGTATCAAGCATCAGATTGTCATGCACGATTGTCATTGTTATGAATGACCTCACGCGCAGGTTTCCTTGAGGAATCAACATGTCTGTTACAATAGTAGTTCCTATATTTGCGTTGGACGCTTGCGTTGTATTTGGTAGTTTTCTGGATAACACCTCTTCCCAGTGCTGAACCAAGTGCGTTGTCGAATATGTGTGCTTGCAGGGAGGAGTCTCACCGTAGCTGTTCTTAATATGGCATTTGCGCGGCTGCATGCATGTAGTCGTTGAGAGTATGGGTTTCAGTCCAGAATTCAGATTGAACTTCGCATTTGTATTATATCTCGCCAGTTAGTCTTCTTTTCTTAGGTGGTGGTGGTTGGGGTGCTTCTGAACTATCCAGTTACTAAGCATTGAAAGTGGTAAGCTGCCTGAACGCGGTAGACTTTCTCAGAAGAGCGATTACATTTTCACGGGGGTCTACTAGTCGACTCGGCTATTCCCACCGTGTACCCCCACAATGTGGGATACGTAAGTGAGCATCAAAGGAAACCGCGCATTACAGACATGGTCCAATCGTGATCCTTACAATCCGCGCTTGACATTGCGCTAGGTGACGAAGAATTTTTTAAATTGTGAAGTTCAACGAAATCAATATACGCATTTTTGGCAAGACCAAGCATACAGTTAACGCAGGATGCTCGAATTGGCGATGTGTCCCTCCGGTTGAGATGGCATTCCGTGCAGTGGTACACTATGTGGTATGGTGCAGCGGTAACTGCAAAGCCACGATGTTTGAGGCTCGCGGAGGAGGAACAGATGCGCGGAGTGTTGATGTCGGTTACAGAGGCACTTGTTCGCTGCGTGCGAGTGTGATGATGCTAGCGTGACCCACGGCAGCGCACAGTCCAAATTCCCGTGCTACACGCTATATACGTGGCACAGTATCATAATCCAGATTGCTTCCACAAGGAATCTTCCTTCCCTGCCGTTCGCGTCTACAACCAACAACTACCATGTATCCCTGATCTGTACCATCTCTGGTAGTACAAGTACTGCTCAAGTCTACTATTGCTTCTAGCCTCGTGTTACTTGTGATTCGGCCTAACCGTCATTGTCATAAGCCACGTGCTGTTATGCGTTCATCATACGTCCTTTGTCCTATGGATGTCGGACCCTTGCTTTAGCTCATTCGGCAAATTGACTCTTCAGACAAATCATACTAGTGCTGGTAAACTGATTCCTGAATCCTCCCGTATTAGATAACCAGGGATATCGGGTGCGTCTCCGACGCTTATCAACATTCTTCATCCCTTTCCCTTGGTCTATCTTGCCTCACATACTCCAAGGCGCTGCTGAATCCACGTCAACAGTCACCTCAGTACTATGGAAAGACAACATGATAATAGTTACATGGTTCTGGAATGTGTGCTTCCTATGCGTGCACAAGCCATTTCTAGGCTGTGGTGCTGTAGGCTGTGCTTCCCATCGTCAACGTGGTAGAGGTAGGTGCCGTTGTTCAAGTAGTAGTCGCTGAAATCATTGGTTATCTCCTCCTTCCTGCGTATAAGTGTTATAAAGCAGAGCACAATGTGGAAGCACATAGTCACAGATCACTTACATTGCTCTGGAGTTGCAGTCGTCTTTGTGACCGCCGTGGTGGGTCGCCGTGGTGGAGTGTTTGTAGTGGCCGTTGTTGAAATAGTAGCCGTATTCGTTGTCGTTGGTTCAGTAATTAGTTCAGCCATCAGTACTGAACTAGTCGTGGCGTTGGTCGCTGTGGCCGTCCCGTTGATCTAGCCGATTTCAGATTAATAGAATTGCATGAAATAAAAGAATGTACAATAAAACGGAAAGTGCACGTAGAATAAAGGAATGGATATCATCCTCATGTGGTATAGGAAAGGATTTAGGATGTCCTTGTCGAGCGTCTATGTGGTACTGGAAACGATAAAAACCAACCAACCAAGGGGACAACCAAAGGGACGCGCATCGTTTTTAGAACGCATCACCAACCCGCACGCTTCATTTCAGTATATGCATGGTACTGGTGCTTGCCACTATACTGCGTATTGTACAAGTCCTTGATTACCACGTCCCGGTTACTGATTCTGATGTTTATACATGTACCCTCAGGCCCTTTAGGCATTGTAGCGATTGTAGAGAGGAGAGGGTGTGCGCACAGAATACCCATAATTAACTGAGGCGAGGGATCAGGGAAGGCCAGTTCACCGATGTGCAATGTAAAAACGGTTGATGAAATGATCAGAAGATCAGAAGTAGAGAAACATGAAGGATGTTCTATTAATGATGAATAGTAACGTTGGGAATCATTTGATTGAAAGTTCAAGCAAGCATTGCGCGTAACGACACTGCGGATTCCACAGTGTGGAGCGAGCGGCTATGCAAGCCAGATGTGCTTTTGCATGCGCACAGGTAGACAATTAAGCAATCAATGAAATAACGTTCGATAACGATCCCATTGTCACGATCAGTTTTCATGTCATGTTATTCGTTAATTTTTATCGATGTGTATTCGAAAGCCCATGGTCCACAGCCCGTCCATATCCAGTAATGGCGTGTTGGCGCCAGTAATGTGGCACGTTGGGGGACCCAATGGGGAGGGTGTATGGCGAGCACTCCTCAACGCTGCGTCACGCATTGTTTTCCCCTCTCCCCTATGCCTGCATAGCATTGGCTACAGAATTGACTGCATTGACTTGTTGTAAGCGTAAGGGAGCAAGCTCTAAGCATTTTGACCTGGCGGCACTGATGGCATTTACCAAGAAACACATTACCATAGGGGATCATTATCTCTGATCGCCTTCATTGCAAGAATTTGTACGGTTCGTTTTACGTCCCAGTGTCGGCGATGATCTATTCACTTCCAGGAAGGAGGGTGGTGTACTCTTAAGGGACCGCCCGCGCTAGTGCCGATAAGGCACTGACGATATGACATTGCCTGTGGTGACTTACATGGTTCGGGCTGTCGAGGGGCTGTTGCCATTGCAGTATCGCAGTGCAGCGCGCAATGACGTCTGCTGTCGTCTGTTTCAGGCGCAGTTCTGGATGAAATGCCGCACAGTCACAAAGCACATATCATAGCAAGAAGAACGACACATCCAACATGAGCCTGAAGGCATACCAGACGTGCCGTCGTTGTTGTGATTAGTTCCATCTCGAAGTTGAACAGCAACGTCCTTCTTGTTGGCATCACTCGTAGAAAGTTGTCCGTTGCACTGATCCTTGTGGTAGTACTGCTGGAACGCTCCAAGACTCCGTCATATCGACCCTATTCTATTGGCACAAAATTGCGTAGGATACAGCGATGTACAGAACACCAAGGTTAGAAGTGAAAAGTGCTACTTACAATTGCACTCATCTAGGATGCCACACGTCCAGGATGCCAGTACCGTAGTTCTGGTTGTCGTCAGTCCGTGGGGTGCACGTAAGTATTGCCATGTTTGTAGTAGTTCCGCAGCCCTGAAGGCACGTTAAACTGTACTCCGCTACGCGAAGGAAGGCTAATACAATAATCCAAGAAGGCTGCTTACCAACTTGCATTGGTGTGGTTGTGGTTCTGGTCGCTGCTGTGGCGCTGCACCTGACATCGCGGAAGTAGCAGTCCTGTAGGTAAGAGGAGCAGTGTACTGGCGACAATTATTGCTACTAAAGGGTACCGAATACCTAAAAACCACTGTTCTTTTGTACTCATGTATCGCATTCTGATTGCCTTGCACAGGCCACTTGTCCGTTCGACGTTACACCACATGAACAGTTCAGAATGCAGGACATGTCTTATTGCATCAACAAGTCCGGCAAGACGTAAATTCGAAACATGACACGAAACTTGCGTCACATCTCCACTGTATTTTATTTACAATGAACCTTTTTTGGATATTGGGCAGTGTCACTTTTATAGTACCAGGGGGCTTAATCGCTTCATCGTCGTTATGCTCGTTACAATATAACGAGTGCGGTGGGCACGTGACACATTGCGCGTGACGTCTACCACGGCCTTCACGTATCGCGCGAAGAGCGCCGTGCACGTGCTCTGTCACGTGTCTACCTTTTTAAATTTCCCACCAGCCTTTTTGAATATCCCGCCACTCGTTAGCTTGTAACGACCGTAACGACGATGAAGCGATTAAGCCCCCAGGTTCCGTCGACGACACCGCGGTACATTCTCAGAACCGGGCCCGCACACTACTTGACTGCAGCGCAACTTCAACAGCGCACAGTGAGTAGGTGAGTAGGTTACGCATCATAAAGCGTCGCTGCACGAGTGCTGCATATAATTGCAGGGACTACGTTCTTGGTCAGTACAATGGGGAAGGCCTTACATGTTATTTTTATTCGGTGTGCGAACAGCAGGAAGGAGTGGTGGACAGAGGGGTCCTGGGCCGACTTCAGGGGCAACTTCAGGAAAAGCTTCAGAGAGCACAGCCGGTGACAGGATTCGAACCCAGTCTCGGCGTGGAAAGCGGCCACCCCAAGCACTATATGCCACGGGAGCTGGTGCCGGGTGGCTGACGCAGCAGTAATTAATGCCGTCGTTGCGCTTCTTTTGCCAGTGCTGCCCTAGGCGCTGTGGTTGTTGCAGTAGTCCGTTAGTCTAACAGAACACGTTGCATGTCTGCGAATCTGCGAATGGTTCACAATTGGGAGGTCAACACATCGTAGCGAAAAATCGCTGGCACTGTCAAACATTTCTCATAATGGTACAAAGGCGGTACAAAGTACAAAGGCGGTAGTTTAAAGGCGGTGGGTGGCACGAACTTTGCGGGGCGCGGACAGTTCCTCACCGGACAATTGCTCACTAAAAAAACTGAGACCGTATAATTGCTCACCACGGAACCGGACAATTACTCACCGCGTCTTTCACCGAAACTTCCCTCACGCCCGCCAGTCGCATCCTCGCTGTCTCAGCCACCCGACAACGCGTCCAAGTTCGTGTAAGCGAGTGTCCAATTTCGTGCGCGGGACCCGTTGACGTCATCGGCGCTGTGGCGTTGTAGTACCGTGAAGTATAGTGTAACGCAAGACGTTACGCGTCTGCGAGTGGAAAGTAATGTGAACAACACTCGCGAACCTTATTGGCAACGCGAAGTTCGACGGGGTTCGCGGGGTTCGAAATGTATGCAAGACGAGTCGATGAGTCGACTTATGTCCCGTTTGTCTGCATATGCTTTTTTCTACAATCTACATAGCCGTATGCACCTATGCCAAAGAAAATAAATTTAGGACCGCATTGCAATTTACTGACTCGCAGCAGGAGGGTAACAAATGTCTGTCAATGGGTCGGACATACAGTCAGGTCGTGCCCCTTTTCGACGTGCGTATACAGTAATGAAGCGTACATTTTGCTATTCGTTATGGACATGAACTCACTTGACTGTGTCGGAGTGCTACTGGGCTTCGTAATCGGCAAAACGTGTGCACCAAGCTAATTATAGTGGAGCTCTAGCATAGTATTCGCAAGACTCGTTTGGGAGCACGATAAGCCTGATCCTGGCGGATCCACAACGCGCAGGTGACTTCACCCTATCACTGTTCGCCGTCAATTTCTCTGCACGAAAACCCTGCGCGTGCGGTGTTACCTCGAAATTTCTGCTAAGTCACGCACCCAAACACGATGCTAACAGGACATGAACGTAGAGTAGACAGATGTTTGTTACACATTTCGCATTTGCGTTATTTGAGGAAACCCAACTGCAATTAGGTACTTGGTATTCACTTGCAGTTTTCTCGGTTATCCGCTTATTGCATTGCGCACTGAGGTTCAATTAACGTTTGAGTGTTCGACGGCCACCTAAAGCAAACGCTCAGACATATAACCAGCGGTGCACTGCGTCGACGTTCAACAGCGCACCGATTGAGTCTTGCCCTTGCTTATCTGCGCAAAGTGCGCAACAATGCGAGCGGACTGAACGCGATACAAAGCACACAGGTACGGGGTACTCTAATCGACCTCAATTGCCAACAGTCTGCGTCGCCTACGTTACATTGTGCACGATACCAAAAACGGCATAACAAAAAATTGCGACGAGGTTTCTTCAGGCATCAAAAAATCATTCGGAAGTCGCGCACTCGCAAACGTGTCGAACCTAGTTCGAAGCACTTTTTTCAGAACCTGTGAAAACGAACGATTCGCGACATCGTGTCGCCATGTCGGACCGAAAAAGGTCAGTGCCACTCAATACGTAGACTGATTAGGCGTGCTAATCAGCACTGTTATCTATCAAACAGAGGTGGTCGCTTACATGTGCTTCGCAGTGGAACTGCCGCCGTATTGTCGGGTGCTTCCCCAAGCAGCACAATGTACTGGAAGTCGAGTGCATTAGGGGTGGACGGTATGTGTCTTATCAATGTTCTCTAGTTTCATGAATCTGTTCAAGGCCCATCTACCCGTCCACCCCTATTGCACACGACTTTCAGTGCATTTTGCTGCTTGGGTCTGGTTCCCCCTGTAACAGCATCTGTAAAAGAACACGAAGCCTGTCAGCGAATGGCTCACAATGGTAATGTCTTCAAATCAGTTAAAGCGTTGGTTGTGAATCATATAAACTGTACACTACGAAGCAGACAAGTACGGGGTACGCTAATCCGGAGTAAGGACAGCAGCCCAGCACTTGACGTCGACCTCAATTGCCAACAGTCTGCCTTGCGTACGTTATATTGAGCCTGATAACAAAAACGGCATAACAAAAAAAACATTACAAATAAAAAATTGCAACGAGGTTTCTTCAGGCATTCAAAAATCATATTCGGAAATCGCGCATGCGCAAAAGTGTCGAACCTAGTTCGAAGCACTTTCTTCCGAACCTGTGATAACAGGAACGATTCGCGACATCTTAAAGGCGCCACGTCGGACCGAAAAAGGTCAGTGTCACTCGATACATAGACATTAGGCGTAATATGATTGGCACTGTTTCTGGCAAGTTTCTCATAATACAAGATAGTACAGAGGCGGCCGCTTACATGTGCTTTGCAGTAGCACTGCCACCGAATTGTCGGGTGCTTCTGGTTCCCCCTGCTCTGTGGCGTTGGCTGTCCACTGGGACGGCCTGGCCGCCGCACCAGTAATTATGGTCGTCGTCGTGGTTACCGCCACTGTCGCCGTTGCAGCAGTTAGTTCGCAGCATCTGTAAAAGAACACGAAGTCTGTCAGCGAATGGTTCACAATGGTAATGTCTCCGAAACAAGTTAATGCATCGTAGGCACATAGCAAGGAAGCTTATGTAGAGTAATATGACATATCTGTCGAACTTTCTCATAGTACCACAGAGTGCAGAGGCCGGCACTTAACGATTTTTTAGTAGTACTGCCCCTGTATTGTCGGGTGGCCGACGCAGCTAATTATGGTTGTCGTCGTGGTTGTTACCGTAGTGGTGGCGCCACTGTCGCCGTTGCAGTAGTCCGTTCGCAGCATCTGTAAAAGAACACGAAGCTTGTCAGCGAATAATTCACAATGTCTCCAAAGCAGTTAATGCATAATAGACACATAGCAAGGAAGCTTATCTAGACTAATATGACTTATCTGTCGAACTTTCTCAGCACCAGAGTACAGAGACCGGGACTTACACGATCTTACTGCCGCCGTATTGTCGGGTGGCCGACGCAGCAATAATTATGGTTGTCGTCGTGGTTGTTACCGTAGTGGTGGCGCCACTGTCGCCGTTGCAGTAGTCCGTTCGCAGCATCTGTAAAAGAACACGAAGCTTGTCAGCGAATAATTCACAATGTCTCCAAAGCAGTTAATGCATAATAGACACATAGCAAGGAAGCTTATCTAGACTAATATGACTTATCTGTCGAACTTTCTCAGCACCAGAGTACAGAGACCGGGACTTACACGATCTTACTGCCGCCGTATTGTCGGGTGGCCGACGCAGCAATAATTGTGGTTGTCGTCGTGGTTGTTATCGTAGTGGTGGCGCCACTGTCGCCGTTGCAGTAGTTCGCAGCATCTGTAAAAGAACACCTGTCAGCGAATGGTTCACAATGGTAATGTCTCCAAAGCAGTTAAAGCGTTGGTTGCGAATCATATAAACTGTACACTACGAAGCAGACAAGTACGGGGTACGCTAATCCGGAGTAAGGACAGCAGCCCAGCACTTGACGTCGACCTCAATTGCCAACAGTCTGCGTTGCGTACGTTATATTGTGCCTGATAACAAAAACGGCATAACAAAAACATTACAAATAAAAAATTGCAACGAGGTTTCTTCAGGCATTCAAAAATCATATTGGGAAATCGCGCATGCGCAAAAGTGTCGAACCTAGTTCGAAGCACTTTCTTCCGAACCTGTGATAACTGGAACGATTCGCGACATCTTAAAGGCGTCACGTCGGACCGAAAAAAGGTCAGTGCTACCGTACATTAGGCGTACTAATAATATTACAAATACAAGATAGTACAGAGGCGGTCGCTTACATGTATTTTGCAGTAGAACTGCCGCCGAATTGTCGGGTGCTTCTGGTTCCCCCTGCTCTGTGGCGTTGGCTGTCCACTGGGACGGCCTGGCCGCCGCACCAGTAATTATGGTTGTCGTCGTGGTTACCGCCACTGTCGCCGTTGCAGTAGTTAGTTCGCAGCGTCAAAGAACACGAAGCCTGTCAGCGAATGGTTCACAATGTCTCCAAAGCAGTTAACGCATCGTAGGCACATAGCAAGGAATGACTTATAGCCGGAACTTACGCGATCGTTTTAGTAGTACTGCCGCCGTATTGTCGGGTGGCCGACGCAGCAATAATTGTGGTTGTCGTAGTGGTTGTTATCGTAGTGGTGGCGCCACTGTCGCCGTTGCAGTAGTTCGCAGCATCTGTAAAAGAACACCTGTCAGCGAATGGTTCACAGTGGTAATGTCTCCAAAGCAGTTAAAGCGTTGGTTGCGAATCATATAAACTGTACACTACGAAGCAGACAAGTACGGGGTACGCTAATCCGGAGTAAGGACAGCAGCCCAGCACTTGACGTCGACCTCAATTGTCAACAGTCTGCGTTGCGTACGTTATATTGTGCCTGATAACAAAAACGGCATAACAAAAAACATTACAAATAAAAAATTGCAATGAGGTTTCTTCAGGCATTCAAAAATCATATTGGGAAATCGCGCATGCGCAAAAGTGTCGAACCTAGTTCGAAGCACTTTCTTCCGAACCTGTGATAACTGGAACGATTCGCGACATCTTAAAGGCGCCAAGTCGGACCGAAAAAAAGTCAGTGCTACCGTACATTAGGCGTACTAATAATATTACAGATACAAGATAGTACAGAGGCGGTCGCTTACATGTGCTTTGCAGTAGAACTGCCGCCGAATTGTCGGGTGCTTCTGGTTCCCCCTGCTCTGTGGCGTTGGCTGTCCACTGGGACGGCCTGGCCGCCGCACCAGTAATTATGGTTGTCGTCGTGGTTACCGCCACTGTCGCCGTTGCAGTAGTTAGTTCGCAGCGTCTGTAAAAGAACACGAAGCCTGTCAGCGAACGGTTCACAATGTCTCCAAAGCAGTTAACGCATCGTAGGCACATAGCAAGGAATGACTTATAGCCGGAACTTACGCGATCGTTTTAGTAGTACTGCCGCCGTATTGTCGGGTGGCCGACGCAGCAATAATTGTGGTTGTCGTAGTGGTTGTTATCGTAGTGGTGGCGCCACTGTCGCCGTTGCAGTAGTTCGCAGCATCTGTAAAAGAACACCTGTCAGCGAATGGTTCACAGTGGTAATGTCTCCAAAGCAGTTAAAGCGTTGGTTGCGAATCATATAAACTGTACACTACGAAGCAGACAAGTACGGGGTACGCTAATCCGGAGTAAGGACAGCAGCCCAGCACTTGACGTCGACCTCAATTGTCAACAGTCTGCGTTGCGTACGTTATATTGTGCCTGATAACAAAAACGGCATAACAAAAAACATTACAAATAAAAAATTGCAATGAGGTTTCTTCAGGCATTCAAAAATCATATTGGGAAATCGCGCATGCGCAAAAGTGTCGAACCTAGTTCGAAGCACTTTCTTCCGAACCTGTGATAACTGGAACGATTCGCGACATCTTAAAGGCGCCAAGTCGGACCGAAAAAAGGTCAGTGCTACCGTACATTAGGCGTACTAATAATATTACAGATACAAGATAGTACAGAGGCGGTCGCTTACATGTGCTTTGCAGTAGAACTGCCGCCGAATTGTCGGGTGCTTCTGGTTCCCCCTGCTCTGTGGCGTTGGCTGTCCACTGGGACGGCCTGGCCGCCGCACCAGTAATTATGGTTGTCGTCGTGGTTACCGCCACTGTCGCCGTTGCAGTAGTTAGTTCGCAGCGTCTGTAAAAGAACACGAAGCCTGTCAGCGAATGGTTTACAATGTCTCCAAAGCAGTTAACGCATCGTAGGCACATAGCAAGGAATGACTTATAGCCGGAACTTACGCGATCGTTTTAGTAGTACTGCCGCCGTATTGTCGGGTGGCCGACGCAGCAATAATTGTGGTTGTCGTAGTGGTTGTTATCGTAGTGGTGGCGCCACTGTCGCCGTTGTAGTAGTTCGCAGCATCTGTAAAAGAACACCTGTCAGCGAATGGTTCACAATGGTAATGTCTCCAAAGCAGTTAAAGCGTTGGTTGCGAATCATATAAACTGTACACTACGAAGCAGACAAGTACGGGGTACGCTAATCCGGAGTAAGGACAGCAGCCCAGCACTTGACGTCGACCTCAATTGCCAACAGTCTGCGTTGCGTACGTTATATTGTGCCTGATAACAAAAACGGCATAACAAAAAACATTACAAATAAAAAATTGCAACGAGGTTTCTTCAGGCATTCAAAAATCATATTGGGAAATCGCGCATGCGCAAAAGTGTCGAACCTAGTTCGAAGCACTTTCTTCCGGACCTGTGATAACTGGAACGATTCGCGACATCTTAAAGGCGCCACGTCGGACCGAAAAAAGGTCAGTGCTACCGTACATTAGGCGTACTAATAATATTACAGATACAAGATAGTACAGAGGCGGTCGCTTACATGTGCTTTGCAGTAGAACTGCCGCCGAATTGTCGGGTGCTTCTGGTTCCCCCTGCTCTGTGGCGTTGGCTGTCCACTGGGACGGCCTGGCCGCCGCACCAGTAATTATGGTTGTCGTCGTGGTTACCGCCACTGTCGCCGTTGTAGTTAGTTCGCAGCACCTGTAAAAGAACACGAAGCTTGTCAGCGATGGTTCACAATGTCTCCAAAGCAGTTAACGCATCGTAGGCACATAGCAAGGAATGACTTATAGCCGGAACTTACGCGATCGTTTTAGTAGTACTGCCGCCGTATTGTCGGGTGGCCGACGCAGCAATAATTGTGGTTGTCGTAGTGGTTGTTATCGTAGTGGTGGCGCCACTGTCGCCGTTGCAGTAGTTCACAGCATCTAAAAGAAGACTTTGCTCTAAAAGAACGCTCAAGGTACGGGTCACCCGTCGAAAAGGAACGTGATCCCGTGCGTGGCACGTGAGGGGCGCTCCATGCGTCACGAGCAATGTGTCACGTGCCCGTCTTAACGAATACAGCGCCCTTCGTTAGACATGTAAGGCATCAAGTCTGTTTCATCACCGGTGACTAGCTTCTAACTTGATCTATAACAAAGTTATTGTCGCCGAAACATTCACCACTTCACCAGGCAGCGCGTTTTAGCAAACCTCGATCTAAGTGAACCCAGCGGTGGTGAAACCGGGCAGGCCTCATGGTAAAGGAGGTCGCAGAGGCCCACGTGATTCCCGTACTTCTATTGATGCCCTTCGCGGCTGAATAAAAAAGAAATTACCCTGTCATGCAAATGTGATGGCAACTTCCGAATCCGTTACGGTTAGCAATGCAGTGTTCCTCCTGCGCTAGAGTGCTCCAGGCGATGTTGTACACCGCCCATATAAAAAAGGTTCTGTATTTGCTATATTTTTAGATTCAATATGTGGCCTTTCGCTTCTGTACAATATTTACTCGACACACACTTTCACTGATTTTCAAAACAGTGGTCCAGATACGGAACTATAGCCACATTTTCTGCCACACGTAAAATAACAATAACCCGGAAGCATCGAAATTTGCAAAATACGTAAAGAAGACACAGACATACACCGTAGCGAATACAGTTGATAGATAGACGAAGATAGTAAATACCACTTACTTCAAGTTCCCCAGCAGCCGTGTCAGGTTAGGAACAGCACCCAACGTGATGATATATCGCAGCAGCAAGGAAGAATGAATCACAACCAACGAGCACTACAACAGTTCGAATGCACGAACGTCTAGTGCACGTGACACGCGCACCATACATGACCACGCGCATCGACAGCACCGGCCTCATCGTACAGGTGTCATGTCCTGCGTCATAGGGCGCGTTTTCTTATTCAACCCGAGTAGCCAGTGTGTTGGGTAATGACGTCAGAGCCTTTATCATCACGTGACTCCAGAGTAGCCGCCTGTGACCGTAATTTTCGAACGGCTAGAGTTACTCTGGCGCTCAATATGGCGCACTGGCCTTGCGGGACGATGCGGAAGTGGTGACATACTGTCTGCTTAACAACTTACCACAGATGCGTGCACTCTGGCAGATTTTGAAAGTGCTCCTCAGTTCTTAACCAGACCTACATCTCCAACTTCAACACTACCCAAATTGTCAGTCAACGGGGTGGTTGGTAACAGACGACGCACCGTCGTCTGCTAGCTTGTGTGCGACGTCATAAAGGACGGCTACCCTCGGGCTACCGACGGGGATTACATCCGTAGTACACTGTGCACTGCAAATACATTTTCCTTATTTCTTCAGAGCAGAGTAGAGTAGAGCAGTGTTTCCCAAAGTGTGGTCCGCGGAACCCTGGGGGTCCGCGAGTGTGTCCGTGGGGGTCCGCGGCCGTCTCTGACATTTCAGTGAGGATTTTCGTCACCACAAACACGCGCTCGTACATGCTGCCCGATTTCCAAACACCCAGAACTTCCAAAATTGCTACAAGCACGCTTCAACGGCTAGCTTCTAATTTCTGATAGAAAAGTCCTGCAATGCACGTTTGTCCGCGTCATACACATACAAACAAGAAGAAGAAACCAGTCCGGAATCGTTTCTGAAGATGTATCGAAAGCACGCAGCAGCTGACGAGGTTGCTGGTTATGCACTGGCTAGCATGGGGAATACAGTGCGTCATATCGTTTTGCTTCGAGTTCGAACTGAGTGAGAGTGTTCCTGTGTTTAGCGCATTTTAGATTTGGCAGCCTGCGGACCTCTTGCAGCGATGGTGGCACTACAAATGATACCTCTGTTTGGTATTATCAATCTTGAGAGTTGACAAGCAGTGCACCATCGAAGAAAAAGTACGGAATGGCGTAGCAGTGTGTTATCTTGGCTCGAAACAGAGAAGACAAACATGCAATTGCGTACCCTGTAATATACCCTGGCGCGCATATTAAACGCGGTCTGCAATGCAGTGTACACAGCGCGCATCCCGGTATATTTGTGTGTGTGTGTGGGGGGGGGGGGTCCGTGAATTGGTTCTCATCGCTTCCGGGGGTCCGTCACCGCCAAAAGTTTGGGAAACGCTGGAGTAGAGTAGTCACTCCCTGGCTACTCTGGCTAGTTTCCGCCGCAGAGTTGAGATGTCATATCCGCTATTCTGGCTAGTCTGGCTATTTTCTTCTTCTGGCTGTTTTCCGCCGTCTCAAATTAAATCGGAGTTGCCAGAGTTGAATAAGGAAACGCACCCATAGGTCCATTCTGCTACTTTTGGTACGAAGAGGAGCTCCGGTAAATTTGTGGAATTTTTGAACTGCTAAGCAAAAACAACGAAGTGTTCACCCTTGCGCGGCTTTGGTTGACTGTAGAGAATACTAGAAAACAAATGACGGCGTTATATAAATTGTAAACATAGACTTTATTTGTTTAGCACATATATACGAAATTTTTGTCGATGTAACCACCATCAGCAAGACTTTAGACCAAAGCTAACAAACGCATTGGTATGCGGAGATGCAAAGCAAAATGTACGGTAATTTTGACTTGGACAAATGGAGGGAGAGATTTCTGACAGTTTCGATTCTTGTTCCTTTTTCCTTGCAGTAAAATGTTATGTATTGACAGTATCGTTATGTATTGTCGGTACGTATGAAGACAATTTGTCATACATGTTTGGAGCACGTATATAACAAGTGTGACTCCGGCCTTATGGGCACTGTACTGACAGCAGGGTTGCGGAGTTACCACTCCGCGGTTAAAATGAGCCCGAAATGGAATTGAAATGGAATTGAATTAGGCATTTTTTCGCAGGCGGAATTGAATTGGAATGGACTGGTCTGGGTGCCACACGGTCAAGGGCGAAATAACCTTCTCTCTTCGCTTTTTCCGTTATGGCTAATGTCAATCTCCTCTATAGCACTGCTGGGCTACTCAGCACGGTTACCGGTCCTTCTTCTTTTACTGATGGAATTAATGGAATGGAATGGAGTTGCCAAGTCATTGCAGGAGTGGGAGTTGGCCATAGCTTTTCACTCCGAGGAATTGAAAGTAACGGAATTATCACAAATCTTAATTCCTCGGAATGGACTTGGAATGGAATGGGTGATCCCATTCCGTAACCCTGACTGACAGCGCTATCTCGCTCATCGCGTTCTCTTTCTTATTCTTCTTCAGGGCTTCGATGACTTCGGTTGTATGAGCGAGATGCTCACGTCTCGCTAGCGAAATACTCTTTGTCTCCTTCGTCTACGGTAGCCTGGCGTACCATTCACGAAAGTATTTTTCTTTTTTCTTTTTTTTAAATGGGTACATATATTTAGGTAAACACTGTCGTGAACAGGCATTTGTTTTTTGTTCCACTCCGCCATAGTGCGACTGAGTATGCCTGATAGCACAATGCGATGAAAGACGTCCAGCCTCAGCGGGAAAGTCTCAGGCAAGTCAGTACTTGTCCATAGATGCCACCACAGTATTGACCGCTGTAGAAGAGGCCTGAAGATGTTCTCTGCCGAGACAAGGTGGAGTTTTCGGTTTGAGACAGTGCTGCGCAAATGGTTACTTTATCGAATAAATTTGGTCTCTTTTATCTATAGTCGAAGGAAATACGGAGCGAATAGTGTAGAGATGCTGCGAAAGCGAAGAGAAAACGAATAGCAGACGGAAGCTTCAGAGGGATCGACAAGAGTAGTTGTGAGATTGGACAGGGTCTCCGCGTTCAAAGCATTTACAACTGGATCCCTTTGGCCGAACGTCGCTGCCGTTTCGCAGACCACATGAAGCGGAAACGGCATGCTGTTGTTCCTTGCACGGTTCCTCTGTGGATATTCGCCGTACGCTCACTGTTTCGAGGCTGCGAACTGTAAAGTGAAAGAACTATGGAACGACATCATCAAAAGGGCTACCAGAAGCTGTACCGTATGTACACAGGAAACAAGAAAATCAGCCTGGAGATTCAAAGCTACACTACGCAATTTACTTCACAATCGCAATTACTTCGCAATTATAATTTCACTATCCTATATCGCTGCACGAAATTGTCGCATTGGATGCAACAATGAAAGGCGGGCGAAAGTTTCAGGGACTTCCAATCCAAGAAACCATCTGTGCAGCCTCTCCACGTGCACCAAGACGGATCGTTGCGTTTAAATTTTGGCGCGAAATACTGCCGACGCGAGGGTGCCTCTATACTAGCTGGTATTCAGGCACCTCAGCCGATGCCGTCGCCTAGTGTCATCTTGCGAGAATACAATGAAATTCGCATCCCACTGGGAGATCGATCAAAGGGAACAAGTTAACAGGCTCCGTATAGATGGCGTTGCGTGAACTGTCTGAATTCGGAGCCACTTGTTGAAGTGGTACGTGTGTTTTGTAAAGTGACATAAACCGATGGTAACGCTGCCTCATATATTCAGACATTCATGCTCAATTCATACTTGATTCATACTGAAAGCGAGGAGACTGTAGATGGTCCTCAGAAGAAAACTCTGTTCGGAAGCCAGTCTCTAAGCAAACTCACGTGCAGGACGTGACATACATAGTCAAAAGAGAGCATACTACATACTACAAAATACTACAGCATAATACATACAGCATACTACAAAAGAGAGCAATCCCCCCCCCCCTTTCTAGGGGGTAGATGCGTTACCACAACCATTTGTTTATTAGAGACTACACTTGCTATGCCGGGGAGTAAATTTGAGGGTCAGGGACCGAAATGGGAGCAACTGAAATCGAGGGGTCTAGGAGCTAACATTTCTCCCAAATATTCGCCATTTTGTTCAGAGTTGCATACGGCAGCATTCGTGAGTTTTTGGTTCTGCTCACAGTCATCGTAGCGGTAAGATAGCGTTATAATAGAGATCAAAGACACGAGAACAGGCCCAACACTAACGTGGGTGATATGGGAAGGCAAGCGAAACTGGGCATCACTTGTAGCAGCACAGCTAAACAAGTTGAAGCGGGAAACGTGTGAACCAGCTGAAGGAGTGTCATACACATGATGAAAGAGGAAAAAAAAAAGAAAAGAAAAACACGCTACGAACAATACGAAGGTGCAGAATCAGGGAGAGAGTCCAACTGCTCACTGCAGGTTAAACCTTTAGAAACATTGTGTTGTACTGAGGGTAGGAACACTTTATTACAATCAACATGAGGAAGACTTTCGTGCAGATCCTGAACTTCATCAGTACTACCTGATAAAGCGCAGGTTCTGCACTAAAGTCTTGTTCACCTTAATTGTAATAAAGTGTTCCTACCTGTTTTACCTTCCCTCAGTGTAATCACAGTTAATAGGACTTTGGCGTTGCTTTTTACTTTGTATTGTAAGGGTAACAAAGGCAGATCACAATTCATCAGCATTCCAGAGACTCCGGAGTTGCCTTCCTGTGTGGACGTGGAAAACGACCATAAACTTAATTTTGAACGCTTGTATAGATCATTTGGTAACCCTTGTTCTGACTTTTGACTGGATGTGCGTCTCTTGAATGGCTTCATCTACGTCTTCCCCCTCCTCCTCCTCCTCCTCTTCCCCGTCATCTGGCTCCGACTCTGGCGGAGGGTTTCTGGGACGAACACTGAATGCCAAGGGCATCATTTTCACCTCCCTCACTTCGCCTTCTTTCTTCTCCCCACCTTCTTCCTTTTTCTCTGTGTCTTTACCTGCGTCCTCTTTCTTCTCTTCTTTTTTCTCTTCCTCTTTCTTCTCTTCCTTTTTCTCTTCCTCCTTCTTCTCTTCTTTCTTTTCTTCCTTTTTCTCCTCCTCCTTCTTCTCTTCCCCTTCCTTCTTTTCCCCTTCTTTCTTTTCTCCCTCTTTCTTTTGCTCCTCTTCTTTCTTGTCTTCGCCTCTAATTTCTTTCACCTTCTCGCCCATGACGATGCGGATGGCCCGGTTGCTGGAAACGGTCCAGTCAGCTCGGCCACCGGGCAACGAAGGGCCTTCCTCGGCATCGCTCTTCTCCACGATACCACGGCTCCGGTCACGTATCTTCTTCACCACCTCGGGGTCTATGACCTGCCCAACCCCACTGTGCATCTCCAGGTGGTAGTCACGCAGCAGACGCCGTGCCATAAGCACTTGCGCGTACCGTAGATCTGCATCCGGAGAAGGCTCGAAGAAGCGACGGGTGATCGGCGGTCGCCGCTGTCCCATCATCGGATCGACCATCTGTGGCTGTGGGCCCTGAGCCATGCTTGGCGGATACTGGTCATACATCATGCTTGGCCCGAACTGATCGTACATTCCCGGCTGACCTTGCATGCTCTGCTGCTGCAGGTACTGCTCCCGCAAGCATTCGGGACACTCCTCGGCGTCTGTCGGCGGGTAATCGTAGACGGGCGGTGGCGGTTGAGCTTGTTGCCTACGTCGCGAGGATGACCGTCCGCGTACTTTACGTCGCGATCGTTGCCGCGATGACCGGGGTGCCACCGGACCTCGCACGGAGAGAGTGAGATTTCTGCCGTCGTCCCGCTGACCGTTCTCTTTGGCGCCGCCGATGCGTAGCGTAAAATCTTCGTCATCTTCTGAGCTCACAGACACATTGATATCCATAGCACGTTACGCCGTCTATGGCGAATAACGCTGGCTGAGACGAAGCTACGCCGCGGATTGCTATCAAGCGAGCCTCCGGGTGTCCATGTCGCCCTGCCGATCTTTGCGACGCACGTCGGGATTGCACGAGGCCCAGCTGTCACCTTCCCTCTTCTTCTTGTTCCTCCTTCTTCTTCTTCAGCCATGGGGGGGGGGGGGGGAGTGGCCACAAAGGGCGGTTGGCCAGGGCCTCCTCCGTAAGTGTTCAGTAAACGAGGTGCGGACAGAGTGATCTTTTCCTTGTCATTTTATGCAATATTCTTCGAAGCATCACTGAAACCATTACAACATTATTTCAATTCCATTTCAGAAATTCCATAGAGTATAAAATCATCATAATGTATTCAAAACATAACAAATTCAAACAAACAAGACAAACGTCTTGATTTCGGAAATGTGCTGTGGAACAAGTGCACTTCAACAACGACATCTTTCTTTGTTCCGACATTTTCCACATGGCTTATGTTTTGTGTGCAAAATACTACGCAAATACGTGTAATAAAAATGTAGCCTGTTATTTTACTTGTATTTCCTCATGAAATTAAGTGAAATGACATGAAATGAAAAAAAAAACACACTGACGCTAACTAAGTAGGACAAACAAAACTACGATTGTGACACGGCGCTCAAGGCGGATAAGAACCTCTCGCCTTTGCGTACGTAAGGGACAGCCTGGTGATTCTGCAACCATTTCTTACCCATTCCAAATGCGACTGGGCGTTCGTTGCCATCCGAATTTTTTAAAAAAAGATTGTCTCGAAGGTACTCCCGCAGGGCCAAAAGGCTTCGGGCTACTGCATCTGCTTCACGAGGCGTTGCCGAAATCCTTCTACACTTCTTGTCAGAAATTGTGAACCTCGAGCACGCTGTTATGCCCTCAACAAGGCCCTGAGTTGCCGACGCGACGAAAGATGAACAAGGTCAGGCCACATCAGCTCTTCCCTCGTCCGGCCGTTGTCTCTCCCCCATCCGAAACGGAAACTGGTCGCGGTGGCGGCACTGTGCAGTCCCAGCTAGCAGACGTTCCTCAGACGCTTTCAGACATATGTCGGCGCAGTTCCCTTAGAAGTCGGTCGAGGACACACATTCTCCAAGGGCGTCAGTCGTGGCGTTGCGTTGTGTGAGGCCGACAACGGCAAGCCCTTTCAGCACCACCGCCAGCTAGCAGACGACAAAAGTGTAATACCTTTTTCGTTTTTTTGTCTAGGTTATTACCAGTGCTGTGCCCGCTACTCAATTTAGGTAGCGATATGCCGCTACCCACCACCCTATTTAGAACTAGCGCGATACTAGCGGAGCTACAAATTTACGAATGTAGCGCGATACCGCTACCGCTACCAAAAAAATGTAGCGCAATTACCCGTCCGCTACTTTTTCGCCGATGGCCTATGAATATATGCCATATATACGCCAGCCAGATACAGGACCGACCGACGGCCGCGGCTCGATGAGTCGGGGTTACATGATCTAACAGCGAGTTCATTGGACGTATCTAGCCTCTAATTTACTCCCTCAAAAGTAGCGGTGGCGGTGGCGGTGCCGCTACTCAAAATTGTAGGGGAAATTACTTTCCCCCTAGAAATAACAAATGTAGCGGAGTTACACGTCCGCTACTGAATTAGTGCCGCTACAAGTAGCGCCGCTACGCACAACACTGGTTATCACAGACGTGTGACTGAATACGCTGAACAGGTTGCTTGAACTCTGATCTCAAAGAAGCGACGCACAGCTTGACACCATTTTGAAACCGATCGGCCACTACGGGGACGTTTTAATGAACATTTTTAGTGTTCTCCCCATAGAACTCCAAGCATCCATACGAAGAGAAACAGAAATTTGTATAAATTCAGTCAAGCGCCGCACAGAATCGAAGATAGTGTCATTCCATGCTGGATATCTCATATTCTTATCGGCGCGACGTTGGATTGCGTACAGCCATTTTAGAGATAACCTGGACAGCACGAGCCCCATAGAAATTACGAGGGGCGTTCAAGTCAAACCGGGACTTTTCATTTTTCGCAAAAATAAAATGAACTTAGAGGCGAGAAATTAGTTTTATTTTTTAACGTAATCTCCAGCTGCACTAATGCACTTGTCCCAGCGTTTCACGAGGGGTTGGATGCCAGCAGCGTAGAAATCCTTACCAGCGCGTAGCAGCCATGACCGGACCGTATTCTTGACCTCGTCGTCGCAGCTGAAGTGGCAGCCCAGAAGGAACGCGTTCTGTGGACCGAAGAGATGGAAATGGCTGGCGGCGAGGTCTTGACTGTAAGGGCGATGTGGTAGCAACTCCCAGCGAAGTTCCTGTAAGGTGCCTGTCGTGAGATGTGCGGTATGCGGGCGTGTATTGTCCTGTAGGAGGAGGACTCCTTTGGTGATGAGGCCCGGCTTTCCGAAACTGGAGGTGTTCAACATTCTCACAGAAAGGTCCGTCTTTCGAGCCAGTTCGAGACATGTTATCCGTCAGTTCTTGAGGATTGGGCGCTCCACAAGTTGGATGTTCTCAGGAACTCTGACACTGGGCTCTGAGCTGTCCCGGTCGGGATCGTCCTGCACTGATGTGCGGCCGTCTCGGAACCGCTTGCACCACTCAAACGCTTTCCTGCGGCTAAGTGTATCGTGGCCAAACTGAGGCTGAAGTTTTCTGTGAATTTCAGATGACTTTACGGCTTCCTTCACGAGAAACTTCATGACAATTCGCTGTTCGATGTGCGCGCTCACCTTGTTGTCGGCCATCTTGTCCAGCAGGTGTCTTCTGTTTTGCACAAACTTTGGACCACCACGTGGTGAACGCGGAGGCCTGTCGCGTGTGAAAATGGCGAAAAAGAAGTAGCGCGAGCTATTTGTACACTGAGGAGACAGAAAGTCCCGGTTTGACTTGAACAGCCCTCGTATATTGGGGGTGATTCCACCTTAAACACCCTGGAGACGCTGACGTACCTTATTGAGATATAAATTGCCAAACTTCGCTATGCAAATGCGCCGAAAAACCAGAACTGCGCAATTCTCGAGGCTGAAACGACACTGCACTCTTAAAGATGATGGTGGTGGTGGTGATGGTGAAAGGGCTTGCCGTTGTCGGCCTCACGTATGTGGGCAACGTCACGACTGACGCCCTGTGGGAAATGTGCGTCCTGGGCCGACTTCTAGGGGAATTGTGCCGACATATGTATGAAAGATGAACTTCACCACATAGCACTCTCTTACCCAACCATCAACCCGTGTGACATCGTATCGTTTTTTTCTCCTGATTTGGTGAAGACAGAGCGTACGCCACTTTTATTGCGGCAAAAAACACGTACGCCCCCGATTTTTTCATCAGCTCAAGGTAGAGAACGGTGTCATTTGGGATGATGGGTGATGCGATGGGTGGGTGGGATGAATGTCGTGAAGTTGTGCTTCTAGAGTGTACCTTCGCCTTTTCTAGTGGTGGTGCTGGCAATGATGCAACTGCTTGACATAACCGACCACGCTCAAACGAGCAACAGCACGACTATCGCAGAAGGATCGTGCGCCCTTCGCAGACTTTTGTCTAAAAGCGTCTGAGGGAAACCCAGGTGAGACACCCCGACAGTACCATCATTGTAGCCACACGGTGCCACAGTGCAAGCCAACAAGTACATGTACAAACGAAAAATAGCCGAAGCTCTGCGGCTGCACGTTGAGCGTATGTTTGAAATTTGTTCGCGCACTCCCAGTCGAAAACAGCTATTGGCCCCATCTAGACTGCGAGCCAAATTTAGTATTATAGCAAATTGGAATATCTGTAATATATGTACAGTCAACCCTCGTTTTATGAACCCTCGATATCCGAATTTTTTTCCCGAAATTTTCAGGCAACGATCCGCAAAAGCACGTGTACTAACCTCGATTTATGAACGCGGGGACGAGTGTACGGGCAGTACTGGGACCGTGTCAACAAAGTTCAAGCATCCGTTTTGTGAGTACTAGGGTCGCGTCAAAAAAAGGACGAAGAAAGGATGAAGGTCAAGCACCTGCTTTGTGAGTGGAAAAATTTCGTTTCCCACGTGAGCTGTGGAGGCCAGTCGGCCGACAGTTGCAATCATATCCAGATACGGGTATAGGCTCTGATCGTATCTAGAAGATGGAAACACCTCGTGGCTAGAGTCACTAAATCCTTATTTAGTGACTTTACTCGTGGCTCCAAGAGAAAGCGATCAGCTAGAACAACCGGTGACAAACCGGGATATTTGCTATTGGAAACAGCATTATCCCTCGGTTAACATGAGTGCCGTCGTGGACTGGATTCACCGTGACTGTGGACTACGGATCGCCAAGTCAACACTCTCTGTTATCCTTTGTCCTTCAACCTTAGTCCGACGTATGGCTTCGCGTTTCACCGTGCGAGGGAGGACTTTCAGCGAGGAAAAAGGAAGGTGTTCCCTCGCCAAGCCTCCCGATGTTACCGCAGACCAGGCAACCATGTCCCGGACTGTGGGACAATCCGGTGTTACTACTGGGCGCCTTTAAGGGACGGACTCGTGCCCCCTGTCCCTCTCATAATGTGTATCATTCGATTGCCCTTTGTTAGAAATGCAATACAGCGATTTTTTTCTTTGCGTGTTAGCTTCGCATAGCAACTGTGGCTATGAGCGACGTACAGACGTGTACAGATGGAGTGAGGACAGCAGGAAGGAGTGAAGGACAGGGGGGGGGGGTTAGTATGCGTCCTGGGCCGACTTCAGGGGGAACTGTGCCGGCATTCGTCTGGAAAGTCTTCGGAAACGCCAGGGAAAACCTCAGACAGCACAGCCGGCGCTAGACAGCGAATTTATCCGACGAAGTACGTCCCGGTTATAATAAGATTGCAGATCATTCGGCGATCTGTGTTGGCAACAATAAGAACGGTTACGTCGTTCTGCGGAAAAGTCAGTGATTTGATGCAGAAATCGTCTGCTTTTGCGCGTGCTAGTGCACCGGCATGAGCCGACGACTTTAAGAAGTGAGTGGGGACCGCGGGAGGTCTCGTACATTTTCTTTCAGCTCTTAGGAGAAAGACGCACTTCCTATAAGAAGTGGCCCACTTACTGGATTAGAAAAAACTATGTCAACCCTCAGAGACAAGTTAAAAGTCGCAGGACGCGTCTTCCTTCCTACACGCTTCCTTCCTACACGGAATTCCTACACGCAATCACAAATACCAAGTCATCTGTCATCGACGCGCATGGTCGCGTTACAGCTCCGACCAAAAATATATTACGCGCGCTTTCGCTACACTCCTCGTTCCGCACTGATCATGTTTCGAAATGCCGCGGGGGATACACATGCAGAAGGAGTGCGTGTTTATTTAAAAACTGCATTACATACTCGTGGAAAGAGAACGCGTGACTTAGTTTCCATGTATCCGATTAGGCGCCCCATTCTCGAAAACCCCACAGTCAATGCACGGGCTACATTGTCCGCTCGCGGAAGTCTCAGCGTCCGCATTTCGAAAGCAAAGGGCAGCTTATTGGGATGACTCAACCCAAGATCACTCAGATCACCCAGTTGCAACTGCCGTGGCAACGGCGACAACTGCAAACTGCCGCTTTGCCATTCACCCAGTCATAGAGCGACGTTAGCGTCTTACCTCCAGGCCGATCTCATGCGTAACGTTGCATGAGAGTGAAGTGCAGGATTCGTCGTCTGCTAATACGGCACGTTTCGACAAATTCCTCGAAGACGACTTCGTTATTCCGAATGAAATCTTGGGGGAGGGGGGGGGGTGGTGTTCTTCCTGAACCCAACCGAACCGAACCGATATACCTGAACCGGTTCAAGCTGATAGTTTCGGATCAGCAGAGCTAAACCCGAACCGAACCAATATGGCTGAACCCGGACCCGGACCGGACCGCAGAAAGTACCGGTTCCGATCCCTGGTGTCAACTGGTGGCTCCTAGCTGGTGGCAAGCGCTAAAGACGCTATTTGACACTGTTCTTTCACCCCGCCGCTGTCACTGAAATTTCAGGAAATGAACTGTCCTTGTAGCGTAAGCCTAGCTCTCATCGGGTTCATTCGCCATCGCTTGGTACATCATGGCCGTCCTATAACTAGCATTATCAGCTGTACTTTCTCACGAACAGTTCCTTCTGTCGAACGCAGATAATCCAAGTCCGTGGTTGTGACGTTGAAGTGTACGTACGCAGCAATGCAACAAAACCCTGCAGCATACGGTCACGAACTTTCTTCTGTACATAAGAGTAAATTTTGCAGCACACCGCTGACGAAAAGTTTAGGGAAGAGCATCAGGACGTGAGTCACCGGTAATTGCAGCGGTCACCGCTATTCTGGGCACTGCCCTTGCTTGTCTCAATTACCTTCGTTAGGGACCGGCGAAAAAGTAAAGACGAAATGAGAGGATCCGTTGATCAGGAACAATTTTATTTATTTATTTATTTGAAATACTTCTGGCGTTTGACTCGCCATGGAAGGAGGGACACACATAGTACGCATATTCCACTACCACTATATAACGGCAACAATAATAATAATATTAATAATAATAATAATAATAATAATAATAATAAAATAAAAAAGGAAAACGCTATGCCAACAAACATGAAGCTGTACTCAAGATACTACGTTAGCTATACATATGCATATACACACATACATACACATATACACATATATAAAGGAAACACAGTTATGAGTCACGATAGAGTTCAGTAATACAGGAGACAAAAGAAGGGATGGTGTCGCAGTCAATGGCCGTCTGGTGTAACTTAATCCACTCTTCAATGGTTTTAGGGAAAAAGGAGTACCGTAAGCAGTTTGATTTAGTTTAATTCAGCCAGCCTGCTCCCACGAGCTCCCAACGTCGAATGACCCAATCAGAAAGTTACAACGCAAAATCCTCCTCGTCTTCATCATCGCTTCTTCCTCCTCCTCGTTCCTTGAAATCAAACGCGAAATCCAACACATCCGCCCCCCCCCCCAAAAAAAAAAATGGCGTAGACATTTTCATTCTCCTAACTCCAGAGGGTACAGTAGTTGAATTCGTCTCTTCAAAGTGATGCCGCTCGGAAGCTTCAGCATGCACGATCTGACTTTCCCATCTCTTCCGACGAAACACTGTTCGACTCTTGCCATCTTCCACTGCTGCCGAGGTAGCATAGTCTCTTGCAGCAAAACGAGTTCTCCTTCCTCAATCGTTGCTTTCCGTCCTCTCGTTGACGGCCTTGTTTTCAGCTCAGCAAGATAACCTTTGGACCATCTTTTCCAGAATGTTGCCAAAACCATCTGGCGATCCGACCACGATTTGCGCTGCTGATTGTGTGCTATGTTAGTTACTTCCGGACCCGTTAAGTTCGGTAGCGTTGTCAGTCTTCTTCCTGCGAGAAAGGAAGCGCTACGAAGTGGCACTGGCTCTTGAGGTTCGTCATAGAGGTGGGTTAGAGGCCTTGAGTTCAAGACTGCCTCAGTTTCGCACAGGTACATTGTCAGCTCGTGTGCGGACAAAAACTTGGCCCCGATAGTTTTCTTCAACGCCAGCTTCCTGGATCCCATCAGACGCTCGTATACCCACTCCACCAGGCGACTCTTTCCACGATGAATTTCCACGCTGCACCTCCTGTCATGCGAAGTGATCTTGCACCGCGCGGTTCCGAATTGCGTTCCAAAGTTGTTCCAAGTGCTTCTTGGATCGCTTGAAAGCCAGAGCATTGTCAGTGTAGATGTGGTACTCCTCGCCGTGAGACGACTCTTTTTTTTTTTTTCTTGTTCTTCTCTTGCTTTAGTCAATTGATGTACACGCAGTGAAGCCTTGAACTGTTTCTTGAGGATAGAAAACGCACAACATTGGCTATTAGCGACGAGAAGTTTGGGAGTCGCCCCCTGGTTGTAGCGGAGGGAACTACGCGCGTGACGTAGTATGCAGGATCACATCGTCGTTTCGCGTTTCGGACCCTGCTTTCTCGCAGTTGTTACGTCGGTGCTACCCGTGAAATTCCTCAGTTTTGCCCGCACACAAATGGAGGACGAAGATTATCAAGTCCAAGGTAAGGGATGTTATGTGCCGTAGCACGATAAAAGTTTATGACGCTCTTCTCGTTACACTGCATGAAACTTTCAGCGCGCGAACATGAAGCGCAACTGACATGCACTTCCTCCGCGACTTTTTTCTTCTTTCAGTCCCAGTTTCGCTGTCCGCCGTGTACAAGTTTATCGGCAAGAGTCCGAATGATTCGGCACGATCTTTACAGGAAGGCGAAGACGTTTACAACGCCGGCCACGTTGTTGAATGCAGCGTAGCCGACGAAACCGAAACAAGATGAGCGCTGTCTGCATTTGTGTTGCAGACGACTGCGCCTTTTAGCGATCCTCATCGCTTGACTGTGGACGTAAAAAAGAACGGCGGTGTCGTTGACGCCTTGTGCACGTGTCGTGCGGGGTAAGAGCAACAATCATGTTGGAAAATGTTACTTCATGCATTTACTCGCGCTCTTTGCACAAAGCAAGGCTGCGAACGCGAATAACGTTCCTGTCTGTGTTCCAGGAACTTCATCTGCAAGCACATGGTGGCAGTATTACTGTATGTACACTCAAATGACTATATCCATCGTTTGTCTCAGACCGACAAACCACAAAGGTGAGCTTCACAATTTGTCCTGTAGTGCTTGCAAGCTACAATTGGTCTTTTATTGGTCTGCAGGTGGGGAAAGGTACAAAAAACGGCAGTGAGAGAAAAGTACCTCCCAAGACGTTTTGTTGAGCTGTCATGTGCAAAGCAGGTATGTACATTTTTATGCGCAATATTTAGTTTTAATTTTTAATATCAAGTTTTAGTTTGCTGTTCTCGACATTTATTTTCACAATAATTTGGAGGCTGTGTCAACATTTGATTTGCTTTAGAAACAGGTTGACTTTTCTCCAGTTACGATCAATGCAGAAAAACAAAATACTGAAGTATACAGATGCTTGTGTGACATGACATGAACAATTAAGCAGGGCAGTTTGCAAAGAATGCACCAGTCCGACATTATCTCAGTATGATAAGGCCCTTCGATCAACAGGAACTACACTTCCTTGTCAACTTTTTTCTCCCTTTTTGTTTGCTCATACGTTCATGCAGACAAAGACAAATTGAGGCAGGTGGCATGTTTATAGTAACATGCGTGCAAGAGGCTCTGATAACATAAGGGACGGAACAAATACAGGCCTCATGAACACCCAAGGAATCTGAGATATTAGCTAAGACACTTTGCAGTCCGTAAATATGTTATATTGCTTTGGCCTTGTTGAGGCCTCGGTTTGCACTGTTCAATAGGTTTTCAGCCTCATTTATCGTTGAGAATGTTGCCAGAGGGAACCTTGCTGTTCCATTGCAGCAACAAGATTTTGACAACTTCCCGAATGCCACTGTGTTGCAGGCAAAAAGGAGGCGCCTCACACATGATGACACAGCAATTTCACTTGAGGCTCTCATAAACGGCCTCTCGGACTCTGCTGCAGCTGTGCGACACGACGAATGCCACCTCCTAGCAACAGTGCGGCAAGCAGATCAGCAAAGAGCCACAAACCAGAGCCCTCCTAACACAGACAGTGGTCACATTGGGAGAGGTTAGTCATAGCTTTACATTTTGCCGTGTATTCATTAGTACATAAAAGGTGCTCAGTGTAAGCTGAAGCGTATGAACGGAGTGAACTTACTTGTTCTGAAGTTACATCTGTAGTGCATGTTTAGCATTAGGACGTTTATTGCTTTTTTAACGATTAAAATATTGTTTATTTTTCTGTGTTCTGGATATCCCAGGATCAGACTGGTGCTGGTTTGCGCAGAGGTGTAGTTGTGCATTTTAATGTTTTGTTTACCGGCACAAGTGTCTGTCAGCTATAATGCTGTGGCATCGTTCAAGGTACACTGACAGCCACTTCCGACGAGGCAGGTGAGAGTTCCTCTGGAAGTGCTCCACTCAACCTGCAGGGCGTGCTGAGGCAGTTACTACAGCTCCACCTAGACAAGACCAACAACGAGCTCTACGATGCTCTGGTGGAGAGCTACTCATTGCAAGATGTCCAGCACATCGAATCTGTCACCAGAGGGCAGAGCACATGCAGTGAATGGAAGATGCACAGAGTGGGTATGGTCACTGCCTCTGTTGCCTACCGTGTGCACACTAGGGTGAAGTCTTTGCAAACGAAGATGGGGCCACATGACGTGCGCCCTCTGCTGAAGGCCCTCTTGCAATAGCGAAAAGTGTACTAAAGCGATGAAGGAGGGACTCAGAATGGAGGGTGAGGCCAAAGCTGCATATGCAGTCCTCCGAGAAGGCCACAAGTATTTCAAGATACGGGAATGTGGGCTGATGGTGAAAGCAGACCTGCCATTCATTGGTGCGACACATGATGCCATTGTGCAGTGCGACTGCTGTGGAAGTGTGGTTCTAGAAGTGAAGTGCCCTCAGAACATTGAAAAGTTCATGAAAAGTGAATTGAAGAAAGAGAATAATGACTACAAACTAAAAAAGACAAGCCATTATTATGGGCAGACACAAGTACAAATGGGTGTGTCTGAGCTCAAAGAAGCTCACATCTTTGTTTACGAGAGTGCACAGCGGATGCTGGTTGTCACGGTGGACTTTGACACAGACTTTTTCAAGTTACTTTTGGAGAGGAGCGCATTTTTCTTCAAAAGCTACTTTCTGCCCACGATGCGGGACATTGTTTAATTCCGACAGAAAGAAAACAGAGTGCCAAATGCTACACCTTTTTAAGAGTTTATTGTCATGAACCCTTAAAACAGTAAACAAGTGCAATAAAAGAGCAAGCTATGTCAGTTCAATAAAAACATCTAAAATTTGTTATGCCGAACACTAGCAGACTAGTCAAACTAGTCATAAAACACAGAACTAGCAGGCATTAAAAACTTTCAAACTTTCTTCAAACATTAAAGTTCTTTCATTGTTCAACAGTTGCCGCCTGCGTCGATCCCGTCGTATGAATGTGTGTATGAGTGAGAAAAAATGTAAGAGTGAAAGGAGGATGAGTGAGAGAGAGTGGCTGGTTTGTCCCTTCAGGTGACGCACCCTTGGAAGTCGCTGGGGAGGTGTGTTAGCTTAGCTCAATTGGTAGAGCCCTGGACCGGCAATCCAGAAGATGTGGGTTCGAGTCCTACAGCTGGCTAACCTTTTCAGTGACTTTCATCTTTCATCATTAAAAACTTGTTATCGCCAGAGGGGGTACATGCTTCTAGATGTTTTCTTGTGTGGTGCTCTTATCCAGAAACTTGTCTGCACTGAACAGTGGCTTTGATAAGTTTGCAATGCCTGCAGTGATGGTGATTATAGCATCAATGTATGGGAAGAGCTCCAGCGGTATTCTATTCTGGAGTATCTTGAAAAGTTTCATCCTGTGGATGGCCCTTTCGACATGTACTCGAGCCTGTGCAATTGACTGATTTTTTCTTCCCTCCTGTTGTGTAAGCTGGTTCTGACCTTTCAAGAATGGTGGCTGTATCATTTCAATTCCTTTTTCGTTGCAAAGTGATTCAATCAGGAACCCCTTGTCAACCATGACAGCATCATTTCGCTCGCACTTGTCGAGGACCTTACTCTCTTTGACAATATGAGTGTCTGACGTCCTCCCTCCATATGCTTCGCTTACATAGCTGATGAGCCCTCCTGGGGTTTCACAAACGAGAACCTTTGCAGTATATGTGTGCTTGTAATGGCTATAGGTTAAAATCCGTGATTGCAAATCAGACGGTCTTTCGATTTTGATTTCAGTGCAGTCCAGTACGGCTCGCGTGCTAGGATACTTTGCAAAGTACTTTGTCATGCAGTTCTTGACTGCATTCCTACTAGGCCAAAAAACAGCCTTTCCAAGTATTACTGCCAGAATGTCAATGCACTCCTTGCATATATTGGCTGCTGTTGTGCGATGCACATCGAATAGTACTCCAAGCACAGAAAACGATATATCCTGATACAGCCTCATGAAGGTAAGCAGAGTTGCATCCTCGTTGCTCAGACAGAAGCCTCTGGTTGACTGTTTGAGGCGCACATCTGTAAGCATATCTGACAGATTGTAAAAAAGCCTAAAGCTCAACACTCCTGTCAATGCCAAAAGGTCTTTTTCATCTTTCACTTTTGCAATGGAGACCATCTGCTGGCGAGAACTGAGGGAAATGAAGATGGGCTCTACTTGAATGCCGCAAGGCACCGGCTAGCTTCGTTGACTGTAAAACAGAGATTGGATGGTATACCACTTTTGTTAGAACAGTGAGGTGTCACTAATCAGAACAGGAACTGCAGCAGTGTGCAAATAGGCTAAATGTACAGTGCGTGATTTTTAGCTCCAGCAAAGTTTTACATCAAGTTGAGTTGCAACAGCACCACATGACTGAATGGAAAAGCCTCAGGACGAGAGTCGTTGCTTGCAATTGCACATGGCAAGGTTTCTGCCATTGTCAACACTGAAATAAAAACCACCATCATTGGGTAGCTTTCATATAAGCAGCATAGCACCAATGACAGACTATATGACAGCCACACTAATGTGCACATGCTGTGCCACTGTTTACTGATTGCTTTAGTAATACGTTGCATAATCTGTTATTTTGCATATCAACAAGGCTTCCAGGTGTGGAGTATAACACAATGCGTGCAAGTGTGGACCACTCCACGCTTGTTTTGCTTACGTGGACATCACTATATCTGTTGCAATGACACATGGAGCATCCACGATCAAACATGTAGACTCCAAGCTCTTTGTAATATATCCTTTTACCTGCAGAGTTTTCACACACAGTTGGTTCATCTGTTTCATGCTCTCGAAGGGGGCTGGAACCTGGTCAGGAGAAGAAATAAAAATTCTCAACAAAAATCACACAACTCTTACTCAATACTAGGTGCATTTAAGTCAGACTTACCGCTGCCCTGTTCACTACTGCATGTGGTGTCGGCTTTTTCTCCGTCTGTTCCATCTTGGGCCAAATCATGGGCGACAAGAAGCCTTTGCACCATTTCGTCCTTCTCTTGGCTCTTTGCTTCTAAAAGAATTATAACGTGTCTTCATAATCTTGGATAGACTGGACACTGTGCTGAGACACTGCTTCAATGTCAAATACGTTGCATGTGATTGCCTTAGGCGACATCGTGGAGCGGGGAACTGTACAAACGAGGACAAACATGCAAAAGGGGACCGCCTTACTTTTCCTGGATCTCTCTGCCCTCTGTTGTCCACTTCCACTTTTTGGTCTGTCCAGTGGACGCTTTGGAAGGTTGCGGCTTGGAATAGCACCCGATTCTAGTGTTCTTCTTTTCCAACCTTGAAACGTGCGAACATACATCGATGACTTCACGACGAAGGGCAATAAGTAATGCAAGAGAATGGAGTCCGGAGCAGCACCCCGCGCTCGCAAAAGCACAGCGCGAAATGTGTACCACAAGTAAAATATATTATTAATAACAAGAAACTGGCGGTTTGTGCAATGGTTGATAAGAAGAAACCTTCCAGCTTAATGAACTCAAACGTACGAGCAGCGCGGCGTTCCTCCCCGGACTCTGAAATGCAGCGCTTACCAAACATCGAGCTTCCGACCGGGTACACGAAATCCTCTGGCTCAAAATGCTTGCTGCATACCCGAAAAGTATCGGAAACTGCCTTGCCCATGCGTAGTTTTGCAGCCCAAGCCTTCCGGAGTTTCGGGTCTTTCGGATATAAATGAAAAGAGAGCCCTTCCTGACCACCGTAGCTGCCGCAGCCCGGTACTGTGCAGTACATCACCATTCTTTCCTTTCAATGGCAAATTCTGCCGGTCAGAGCGGTAAAAGAGACCAATAATACACGATATCTGTGAATGGATTTTCAGACGCTTCGAGGTAACACAAGATTGAATCAGCACATACTATTCATACAAGGCGCAACACACGGCATCCAGCCATCCCATCCAGGCAGTGATCCTGCATTCTACGTCAGTGTGACGTCACATCCAATCACGAGCGGCCGCTCGGAGCGACGCCCGTGGTCGTTCTCGGGGCGATAGGCGATTGAAAAGATGGACGTCACTGGGCTCGAGAAAGGGTCGACATAGGGCGGGCGAAAGTGTCAGTGGTTAATACTTTGAGCGATGGCAGAAAAGAAGGAGCTATTGCAATTGCAAAGAAGCTAAGATCCAATAAATTGATTGAGTGAACCAGGACTAATACTGTAAAACCTTTTTTTTTTCGCGCCCCTAATTGTTCGCGAATCGGGGGCATGGACCATGTTCGCGACCACTAAATTTCGCGAATTGTGGGTGAGTCACTCAAACCGGATTCCGGAGGTCGCGTCCCTTGACCCTTCTTGTGAAAAGATAATTCTTTGAGACTCTGACCCAGAAGCGCAGCCTTCCCCATTATTCCTCCTTGGAGCCAAGTGCTTTACGCCGCCTGGATAATTCCATGTGGCTCACATTTGACAGCCGACAGCCGGCCTGTACCGGTGGCTTAAGCCAACAAACGTGGGCGTCTCCTTCCCGGACCCTCAGTCCCATGCAACGCTGTCTGACCAGGAAGCCTGCGCATCAGCCAACAGCAATGTCGTGCTACATATCTTCAGCGAGACGGAAAAGAAACCAAGCGACGGAAACCCTACGGGACGTACGGCGAGGGAACGCGGGCCAAGATCAATTCACAAATGGAAATTTTCGCGCGCCCGTTAAATTCCCGAAAATTTGCGATTCGCGAAATTCGCGAAAATTAAGGGCGCGCGAAAATAAAGGGTTTTACAGTATGCTAAGGCCGCGAGGGACGACCTTTACTACACTTCCATATTAAGTAGGATTCAAAAATTTTCCGCTGCAAATTTTTATTAAGGCGCGCTCACTTCTAAAGAAAGTCAATGGGGAAATTTTGTTCTCAGGGTTCTCGTAAACCTCTCGTAAAGTTACTACAGGAAGCACATCCAGGAGTGTTCCTCTCTAGTTTATCTAGGCCTGGAAACGATTCACTGATTTTTGGCGAATTACAGTTTGTCAAACTTCCAGTCTACGGGAGACGCTACAAAATCGCTTCTTTCGGCATGCACGGCCGGTCCAAGATGTCATTCCCTAGAGCAGTGTTTCTCAACATGGGTCCCGCGAGCCCTGTGCCGAACTTTCGCGAACTTATTCCGCGCACTGTTTGGCACGCGTGAGTGTAACTTGACCGCCTACCAACGCTTGCTTCGGAGAGCGTTGTTACGGGACCACGCTCGACATCTGATCTTTAGCATTGGAGTGACAGAGATCGCAGCACGAGGCTGCCATTCATTCCGAAGACTTTTCTAAAGACGGGCATTGCTTCAACTCACACAGCTCCAGCCGGCAATTTTTCCGCGCCACACTTTTACTTTCCTCTTGTGTCTCGGAAGCATTACAAGTACTACAAGTCGGAGCTACTTCGAAGAAACGTTGGAGCTACTCTCCTGCCTACGTGGGTCTTGGGATGTAGCAGCATCAGTGGCAAACACAATGTGTTATCTGCGGGGTGCTGTGATACAGTCGAATGAATCCCACCGCCAGAGCCATTTATAAGGAGAGCTTGTTTATAGAGAGGCTATACGGTGATGAAATTCGAACTGGTGAAAGCCTTCCACGGGCAACCGCAGACCCAATAAAAACTACGCACAGCAAAGCGCCGCGCCGCGACTGCTTGATTCGCGCAAAAAAGCGCGCGCGAAAGGTGCGGCGTGAAGTGTCCCCGCCACCTGTTTTACCTCATATTGCCAACTGTAGATGGGACAAGCGTAAGCTTGCCCAGATCTCGTTTTTTACCTGTTTTACCTTCCTCTGCTTTGACGTTGACGGTGACGAAAGTCTCATCACAACGAAAACAAAACGACCGTCTCATCATAATGACAGCAAAACAAAAGGAGGCAGGGACACTTCCTCGTCTCTCCGCATCTTTCGCGCGCATTTTAATTTTTTATTTTTTATTTTGCTACAATCAAATTTAACAGCCGGGCTAAAGGAGCACTTTCTGCTGCTGTGGTGTACAGTTTTTGATGGCGCCGCGGTTATCCGTGGACGACCTTATTTCTGTAAAAATAATTGAGTTCTATTGAAAAATAAATTTCAGCACTAATCCCCGAATGCATAGATAGTACTGACACACATGGGTGTATTGCTGGGAACGTAAGTGACCCATTCTTACATGTGTTACACGTGGAAACCTTTGTTCGTCTTCAGTGGAAACGTCACATGAGGATTTTATTGTGACTGGAGTTCGGAGAAAAAGTGGGTTTAACCCGAATTGGTCGGAGCTCAGTTCGGGGGGGGGGGGGGATAACCGGGTGCAATCTGGTTCAACCCGAAAAAGTCACTCTCTACCTATAAGCTAGCACTGACGCCCCTGTATAGAAATGACCATTATCACCGTGAGTACTTTCTGCAAAGGAAAGCAGACAAACCACACACAGCGAAATCAAACCGACGTATATCATTGCAGACATCCCATGCAATCGCGTTATCGTATGCTAATAACTTGGAAATACAGAAACGTAAAAAGTTGGAATCATCCGTAGAGTTCAAGCATTAAAGCCAGCCTCGTCGTTGCCGTTGCAGGTAAGCCTCGTCGGACTGTTGCGGTGTGGAACTGACCTAGAAAATACGGGAGAAATAGTCTTATTATCGGAAGGAGTTTATACGGGGTTTCCCGAATAATTGAGAACCTAAGTAAGCGTAACGTGAGCCCGCCTATATTTTTGTGACTCGGGGTAATTGGACTGTGTGCGCAGAACCTTCCCGATAGCCCCCCCGTCGCCCTCGCGTGGTTTATGGACCTAAATTCAGAAGCCAATGGTACTACCACTACTCACAGCCTGAAATGACTCCCAGTGAAACTAATGGTAGGGCATTGGTTCACACATAAAGCATCCCCCTAATGGCCGACGGGTCAGCTTAGCTTAGAACATAACACGAGCGGAAGTTCCGGACAAATGGCAGAAAATTGCGCTGATGTCGTATCTGGCGTTTTCTTGTGAGCAATTTCTAACCTTTGCCGTTGTGCCGCCACCCTCTAATAGCCGCACCGGTCCGGTGGTTTGGCGTAGAAAACAAATTCCAGCTTGTATCCCGCTTCTTCAATTTTCTCGTTACTGCGAAATAGCTGAAATGAAACATGTGGTGCGGTTAAGTCAAACGTATTCCAGCTGTATGCTGGGCATGAGCGAAAGTAGACAGACGCCAAAGGTAGAAGGCTAAGGGTTATAGGCAAGCATACAGGAGAGAGATCCCTACAGTTTCAACCAATAGACTTGAGAGCATTGGGATGAGTCCGATAAGGATCACCAATCTTGACTACTACAAAAAAAACCCCTCTTTGCCACATTTTTGTTTGTCCGACGAATAAGGATTACGTACCTCCTGCAAAGCTCCAGTATCAGTTGTACGAAACGCGCTGCCAGTCATGTGTTACGCGTATGCATTACATACATTAGGTTAACATTAATCAGTATCATTTGGCCTTATGGGTGACGTTTTTTGACGACGACGTCGTTGTCTTCCCTATCTTCACTGCGATTGTACCCGCATTGATAAGGTACAGCAATACTGTAACGACGGCGACGAGTCCGTAAGAAGGGGAGGACGATGTGGTCGACGTGGTATAGTGGCGGTGCTACAGAGACCACTGGGCCATATAGGCATAAGACGGGACTTACTACGAAGGCAGAACTGGCGCGACTGCTCATAAACCTGCCCATGCTCATAGGCTGCCCCAAAGATTTGTACTACTTACACTTACTACTTACAGTTACTATCCTACCACTCTCGCCTGCGTCAGCGCTTATACCCTCGGTTCCACAGACGGGGCCGATGTGGGCACCGGATCCCGGAATTCCAGTCCCAGAGTTTCGAAGCTCGAAGTAGTCTTTGCACACTCCATCGGGGCCGCGGGGTTCCATATTGAAGGAGATCGTATTCTGCGGAAACACGGCACAAAGAATATGGATACATTCATTGTTCCCGTGTCGTGTGTCACATAGCGGGGATATGACAGGTACCTATAGTGCCCTCGTTTCAGCCGTAAATACTGGAGGCTTGCTCGTGCCTGTCTAAAGCTGGGATCGGAACCGCTATATATATATATATAGCGGTATACAGCAGTACCTGTCATTCAACAGTTGCCATTCGCGACATACTAAATTAGCCATCCCTTACAGTCAGGCCATACGCTATAGAAGAATCTGCTCCCGCGATGACGAATTGGATGCTAAGCTTGACAGAAACTTTAGTTAACTGACAATTCCCGCAAGATCTAGTGAAAAATGCACTCAGTAAAGCCCGCCATACGAACCGCACGGATCTCCTGAAAAAAATCGAAGCGACCTAAAGATGAGGAATGTGTCAACCTCACTCTAACCTTTAACGATAATATACCTGACCTTAAAAATATCTTACAACGGCACTAGCCCCTTGTACCTCAGTCGGAACGTCTAAAGGAAATATTCCCTACTCCACCACGCATAACATACCGTCGCGCGCGGAACATTCAAGATCATTTGGTACACGCTAAGATTAACAAACCGGAACATACAGTCAAAGGCTGCCACCTTTGCATGAGACGTAGATGTCAAATTTGTAGCCTGATGCAGACCGCGGATACAGTACACAGTACAAATTGTAATTTCCATATAAAGATCAGTGGCGATCACGACTGCAACTCCTCTAACGTCGTATATTTAATACAGTGCAATTTTTGTAATGCACAGTACATTGGCCAAACTGCAACAAGTTTCAGAATTCGATTCAATAATCATAAATCTGATGTGACAAAGAAACCAAACCTCCCGGTCTCCCGCCACTTTCCTTCTCTTATGACATTCCTTCAATGACATAACTGTATTCATTTTACAGTCAGGTTTAACATCCAACCGCAGCAGACAAGTCTTACGTAACCCATAAATTCCAATGCACAATAAACAAAGACCCGGGCATATTGTCCACCACAGTCAGCCTGAGCTCATGATTAGATTTGAGCACATCGACCCACTTCCGTTCTTTCTGCCGCCTTTTCCTTTTACCTTTACAGATCCCCACTCCCCAGCGACGGCCAAGGACAATGCTGCTGGAAAACCCCCAAGATCAGCACCCGTTCAACGTGCCATTCCTCCTCTCCCGTAACCCTTCCCGCCCTTTTATAAGCCCACTACAGTCCCCCTCAGTCCTGTGGAAGGCGACGCTGTCGCCGAAACGTCGACCCCCTGTAACATGTAAATAAACCTTAGTTCTCTCCCGTAATTAGTTGTAATAAATTATTATTTTTTTACTCTCCTTCAAGGCTTCTGAATACCTTCTTTACTTTTTCTGTGCTTATATATATCGGGTTTGGGGCTCAGCTCCCCACCAGAGCAAAATACCGGTTCGAACCGGCTTCAACCGATCTGAACCAGTTCAAGAAAGTGAGCTTAGAGGAGATTGTCATGGAGCTCAAACATACAAATAAACGATGAAAGATGAAAGTCACTGAAATGGTTAGCCAGCTGTAGGACTCGAACCCACATCTTCTGGATTACCGGTCCAGGGCTCTACCAATTGAGCTAAGCTAACACGCCTTCTCAGCGACTTCCAAGGGTGCGTCATCTGAAGGGACAAACCAGCCACTCTCTCTCACTCATCCTCCTTTCACTCTTACATTATTGCTCACTCATACACACATTCATACGACGGGATGGACGTATGAATGTGGGTTCGAGTCCTACAGCTGGCTAACCTTTTCAGTGACTTTAATCTTTCGTCGTTCATTTCTTAGGCAATTTGAGGCTTTGTATGTGTTTGTCCTTTCCATGTTGTTCCAGCCTCAGAGCATCAGTTCTGTCTTATACAAATACGGCTATTATAGATAAATTAGGGAAAAGCACAGGCTCAACACACACACACACACACACAAAAATCTGCCAGCCTAACCGCAACAGGTGCAGTGGTCAGGCGCACCTTAACTGTACAGAGTGGTCAGGTATAAACTTAATACAGCCGCACCAAATCGATATAGAGCACTGCATTTGCTAAGGTGTAAGCTTCGCAATACAGACTGAAGAAACGATATACAAAGCACCACAGTGAATCATTTGGTGTTTGGTGGGTACGACATTTTTAAATTCCTGTAGACCTCGGATACAGTGGCCATGCTTTAAAGAAGCTCGTTCCAGCACTTGGACATGCGGCACCGTAACAAATAAAGAAAGCGATCAGGGCTACTGTGCTTCACCCCGACCTTCAGAGAATGAATACGATGGGAGAGGAAGATCTTTCTTCGCGGAGCCAAGGTAGGAAGGGACAGCTACACTGAAAGAAATCTAATTTTTGTACAAAAGTGACAGCTCACTCTGCTCTTGGCATATGTGCCGTAACCTAGTCATTGCAAAAAAAAAAGCACACTGCAGAGCTCCCATAAGGAATAGAGCTCTCTATTAAACGTTTAAACGTCGAAATGTTCACAGCACGTATACGTATTTAAAAGTTTTCCCGGGATACGTGTAAACGTTTTCGTTTTCATACATGTACAGCGGCACGTATACGTATATAAACGTTTTCCTAGGAAAGGTTTAATCGTTTCTTTTTAGATAATCCTTTTTAATTGTTTTCTTTCCTCTCTAAACACTACAGCTTACTTTCGTTGAAAGACAGTGCAGGGTATCTTTGAAGTGGCATGTTACTTTGTCCCACTCATTTGTGATCGTCTCATGTTTAATAAAGAACAGTCACAGCGCACGGCGCATTTTATTCCGTTTCTTGGTGGTTAATAGAGCATTGTCACGACCCCGTTCGCAGCGTACACCGAACTCCGCTCCGCGTGCACTCATGGCATTGGGATCGCTGATACTCCAAAAACGGACCTTTATCTCATCGACATCATCCGGCAGAATTACAATTCCGGGTGTTATCCTTTTCTCCATCCCAATTTGTTCATAACGGGAGGTATACGGCTCCTTGTGGGAATTCGCGTCAGTGCATGATGCCACAAAAGTAGTGGTCATCCCTTTTTTCCCACTCTGGAGCAAGAATGATATCATTCGGGACAGTTCTTAACATGTAATTGACAAATTTTCTGGTTTTAGAGTGCAATAGTGAGAACCAGTAGGAAAGAGCAGGTTACATGCTTCAGGCTAAAGTAGTCGCTCAAAGTCTTCCGCGTTGATCTTTTCACCAAAATACTACTCGCGTAAAGAAGATAAATACGGAATTTTTAGTATAAACTACCCAGAGATGCAAACGTCATCACCGCCATTACGAGCTCGACATGTCTCAAACTGTAGTGAAGCACGTCGGTTCATAATGAAATGTACGACGAAAATGAACACAAATAGGGTTGTTTAAAGGCCAAATATGAACTGAAGTAATAAGCTACTTATAAGACAGTGAGAAACAGGCGTAGTTGGTAATTACTGATGGGAACCATGGACGCGCCAGGCATAACGGGCACAACTTCTGTCTGTGTCCCCGTAATGCCGTAAGAAGTTGCTTAAATAGCTATCCGTTTCGAAAGGCGTTGCGTTTCGTATTAACAAGACGTTTAAACGCTTCATCTCGATATAACGTTCAACAGCTTCATTTTAACAACACTTAAACGTTTCACATCAACGACACGTTTAAACGTTTCGCATTAATGGCACGTTTAAACGTTTCGCATTAAGCAAAACGTTTAAACGTTTCATAAGGAAATGTTTTCCAGACTATACGTTAATCTAAACGGGGTATAAAACGTTTAAACGAAAACGTTTTAAACGAATATCGGAAAAACGTGTTAGATCCCGAGCCCTAATAAGGAACCGTTCTTTGTGCACCCCAAATACGAATTTTGTGCACCATGTAGGTTACGGTACCATATGCCAGTAACAGAGTAACAGAGAGTAACAGAGTTAGCAGCCACTTGGGAAGTAAATTTACTGATATTTTACAGTGTAGATTTTCAAAGAGTTACCAGTACTCTCAACGTTGGATGTCTGCAAGTGCTCAAACATCGGCATGCCAGTACTGGACAGATGTTGCCACACACGTTGCCTGCGCGTGTATTGCTGACGATGGTCCAGTAAGGAAGCTGTCCACTACACTGGGATGGCAACTTTTGAGCAATTACAAACATGCTCTACGCGTAGCCCAAGAGCTAGGACTAATTTGTTGCATCTCATGGTTGTAGTCATTTAAGACAAATATATGGGCTCTGTTGTCTGTTCTATGGATCGTTCATAAGCAACCTGCCGCTATATTGCGCAGGCGTAAGCTCATAAGTGTAGCCTACACAATCTCTCTAACCAATGGCAGACCTTGAGCGGCTGAGAGTGACGCTGATGCCCCAGAGTATTCCCTTTGGTGGTGGTTAGTCCAGGAGAGTCTGAGTGTGACTCATCCTATATTGCGCGATGCTAGACACAATCGTCGGCAGATAGGACGTGTGCGGTCAAGGCTGATGGTAGGGCCATCCATGAATATAAGAAAAGAGTGGCCCTACGACTTGTCCCCGGGGAATACCGGATGACACAGGGGCAAATGACAATATGGACACTGTGACATACTGTCTCCGATTGGCGAATGTCCCATTGAGATAAGCACTAGGGTATGGATATTGAGGTTCGTCGGTTTTTCTAAGAGACGAGTGTGTGGCACGACATGAACGCCCTTAGCAAAATGGAGGATGGTCGCGTCCATTTGGCGACCAACGTCGACGCTGACAAGTTGCGTCTCGCAGGTCTTCTTGAGTCTTCTAAAATCGTGTAGATAAGAAAAGTAATAGCATTTTTTTTTAAATGCCCGCTCCAGGGACTTGCAAGGCAGGCTTGTAATTGAAGATTCTCTGTAGCTAGACGGAGACTGAGGATCCTGGTTACCTGGTACCTAGGGTACCTGGTTACCTGGTTTGTGTACGATCCTATACCGCCAAGTCAGTGGACAGAGTTTGGCGTAATTTGCATTACAGAGGAATTGCATTTAAAATTTACTCAATCAGCGCCACACGAGGAACAAAGTTGCAACAATCAAAGAGTTTGAGGGCGCTTGGTACGTATAACAGGGCACAGGAGGGACAGGTCTTCCGTTGTAAATAGTGAGATAAAATACTGGTTCAACACATTAGTATAGTAGTCAATATTATTAGATGAACCCTCCAAGCACTGGAAACGTTTTAGTAGGGGACATCGTACTCCAGAACCTTCTGGGGTCACATTAACACTAGAGGTAAGGTATGTCGGTGAGACAACAGTCCTAGCAGTTTGGCGCTCTCATACTATATCTGAGGTCATTCCAGGAATTACGATGCGCAGCGTCAGATCTTACGTATTGCACCTAGAAGTAGTCGTAACCACCTCAACCGTAACTGCCATAGAGTACAACGAATAGAATCTCGAACTCCCTCAGCGCAGGGACGCCCTCCAAAAACCGTGATATCTCGTAAAACATATTCCGAAAACTTTATTGTACATTCGGGTATGTAAAGAACAACCCAGGCTTTCCGGTAGAACAGTCAGGTTTAGCAAGTTACCAGCATGTTTACAGAACTTCGCAAAACGTGGATAAGTTCGTAGATATCGAAGGGAATGTGCTGCTGGGACGCTCCATAGGTACCACCGATTAACATAGCGGCTACGCTGTTGTAATGTAAAGTTGGAATTTGTGCGTCTCCGTCAGAGTGTCGGTTAACTGCGCTGTTACTTAGGAACATAACACAAACTTACAATTTTCAGAAAGCACCCGTATCCCTCGAAGCATTTTCGGTAGCAGAGGTTGCTGTTGTAATGACCCGCTCCATATCCTGGTGAAGTTATAGTGTACCTCGTAGGTTTGCGGAGGATGGTCAAGTTGCATGGTGCTGTCGAGAGACGCATGGAAGGCAAGACAATAGTATGGTATCACATCTGGGTGAACGATCATTCATTCACAGTTGTCGCATTGGTAGTCGACGAAGCTGATCTCGCAGATCACAACGTTGGGCCGCGCAACCGCACTGGATAAAAGTTTCCTCACGCAGGGAGAGAAGGCCCTGAGGAGGCAATTTAGGCACCAACGCCGGTTCACATTCAAAAGATCAAGGGTTGCTAAGACTACTCAATTCTTTTTTTTTTTTTTTTTTTTTACAAACTACTTGGTGACGTTGTGAATGTTTCAGCGACAATAACTCCATTTAGTGAAGCAGAGTTAAGGGACCGGTTTCAATGTTAATCGGCGTTGGTGAAACCGGGCCTCATGGCACTACGACGTTTGAATGTTTTAGTAGAACTACGAAGGCCCCAGGTGTGTCGGAATGTGTGTGTGTGTGTGGGGGGGGGGTACCGTCCCCTGTGCTCGGACTTCCCCATTCACGCATATAGACACCGGTTGGGGGTCCTGATATTCTCTGATACGAGACTAAGCATGTTCACGAACGTGAATTTAATCACTCCACGTAACGTCTTTAAAGGAGCGCGAAAATGCAAAAAAAAAAAAAAAATGAAATTCTCTCAACTGAAATTCTGCGTTTCAATTAGTATAACAGAGGCAAAATTAGTTCACACAGCGCTACCGCTTAGAAAAAAAACGCAAGGAAAACAGAGCCGTCTTTTGCGGCAGCGAATGGAATCCACTGGAAGCCACGATTGGCGGCATGCAATGAAACAGCAGGGCAAGCACGCGCCTACCTATCGTGGCTGTATGGTTTTGGAACACGCCCGATCGTAGTGTTCCTTATATATGCGCGACATGATGCGCACTGCTCCATTTTTCAATACCGACTTACTGAATTGTAGCCTACAACAGTTCTCACAAATGTTCCCCTGACAACATTTATTTGCACGTCCTTCGGACAGCGACGCCAGTTTCGCTCCGGAACTGCTTCATGGCGTGCAACATGACCTAAAAGCACCGATGCACGACCTGAAACGACGTTCACTGCTTAGCGCGGAAGCAAGAAAGAGTCTCGTATCTTTTTGATTGCAGCTTCGTAACGGAATCGAAGTTCTGAATTATGATAGCAAGTACGAAATTAACATGACATGGAACTTGATTTGCAGTGAACTTGTTTTTGCATTTTAGTGCCCCTTTAAGCGAGATTACTTGTTACTATGAATGTACAGGGTGTCTCACTGAAAATTTGCCAGGAGCTAAAGAAAAATGAAGTGCTCTTCACAAATGAAACCAATTGTACATGCTTGGCAGTTCTGTGGTCTATCCAAAAATATTTTTTTCATCGCCCCTTGTCAATTAACAAGCGGTAATTAATTTTCTTGCTTTTTAATCATCGATTTTAGCTCTGAGATGTCAATGAGGAAGTAGTTCGAGGTTGCTATGGCGTGGGGTTTCGTTTTTTCCCGGGTTAAAAGTATATTTCAGATGCCGGGCGTACTGCAGATCGCTGCCCACAATCCGGCACCTACGCGCGACGATTCCAGCGCACTCCGGCGTTATCCAAGGTTAACCCAGGTTGTGTACACGAATTGTTCATGTAACATGATTGCGGTTTCACTTGTTTTGTTCAAAAGAAAGAAACGGTGGGAGGCAGTGCTGCTCGCCGGGAAGTGTGCCGGGCTCTGTACACTTGCTTCCGTACCAAGTGAGCCTCTGACTTCTCCATCCTCCCTACATATTTATATTCTTGACTTTGGTTCAACTTCCAACGGATACCACCCTTTGTGTCGACCTGAGGATGGCCTTTACCAACGAGGAAGCGGCGCATGTGATCCTACCCTTGGGCGCGGCAACAGGAGAAAAGCTGCCAAAATGTATCGAAAATAGCATCCTGGGAAAAAGCTGTCTCCAAATGCAACAATAAGACTGGACAAACAAGAGGAAGCGGCGCTCCACCACGAAATGAAGACGTGGAGACAGACGTCCTGGCATTCATGGTTGCTAACGCTCATGCAAGCGTCCGTGACGTTAGTGCTCAGGGCTTCTCATTATATGTGATGAAGAGAGGGACTTTCTTAGCAACGTACTCTGGACAGACGAAGCCAATTTTTCCAGAAACGGGCAGGTGAACCTACCCAACGCCCACTACTGGAGCGAGAAAAATCTACACTGTGCTGCTCGGTCAAGGCACCAGTATCGGTGGGCGTTTTGCGTCTGGTGCGGCGTTTTTGATGGTCGCATCATTGGTCGAGTCTTTGACCAGACGCTGACAGCGCATCGGAACAGCATATTGGAAGGCCCTGCGGACCAGTTCACTTGCGATGTTCCACTGGCTAGTCTTCCTCGTGTCTGGTACCAGCACGACGGCGCTCCAGCACATAGCAGTGGTGGGTCCAGAGCCTGGCTCAACAGGGTTTTCAGGGAATAGTGGATTGGGCGGCACGGACCAGTACCATGGCCCACAAGGTTCCCTGACCTGACATAATTTCTTTTTATGGGGATACATAAAAGACCGCATATACCACAGGGAGACCACAACACCAGACGAGCTGAAAGAGCAAACAACCCAGGTTTGCAGCGAAATTCCTGAGTTCATGATGCGACAGCAAACATCGTGAAAAGTCATCTGTATTGCATCGCTGCGGCGGGTGACTTGTCCGAGCACACATCGTAGTCCCGGGAACAGAAAGAAAAGAAAACAAGGTCTTCGACGAGCTGTCGTACAGCCCGAGAGTTTGTCTCTGTTTGGGAAACTTGGCACAAGACTGTTTCCGTCGCAACGTCTTTAATATTTGCCTCTTTTTTTTGGGGGGGGGGGGGGGATCTCAGTTGTCTCGCGACGTGCACCCCCAATTATTAATCTTTTTTCTTGGTTGCAAATACAGCGTTTCTTTCTACAAAAATAAACACATTTTCATGTGTCTGCTTCCGTTCGCAGCTTATCGCGATCAGATGGGGCGCACCTTGCTTCCATGACCCGTCACGGAACAAGCGCTTATCTCAAACGAAAGTTTACATTGACCTTGAGATTAGCGCTTGGAGACCATCCTTCAGCCACGTCATGCAAGAGGAAGATATTTCATCTGTTTCACAACACACCTATCAGAGTGCACTGCAATCGTCGCACGCGGGCGCCGAATTACGGGGAGCGCTCTGTGGTGCGCGCGGCTTCTGAAACCTATTTTTAAACCCGAGAAAAAACGAAACCACAAGAAATATTATATATATACATATGTTATATACTTCTTATGGACCACACAACTGCCAAGCACGTACAGTTGGTTCCATTTGTGTAGAGCACTGCGTTTTTTCTTTAGCCCCTGGCCCGGGACACCATGTGTTTACTATAGGAATTCCTCTGACACGAAACTCATTATAGTGCTATATTAACTACACAGTGAAGCCGCGTGAAAAACCACGTCCGCAGCATGATAATCTACCGCTCGCAGGCTTGAGCGATAAGTGACACGTGACAGAGAGCTGGCAGAGAAGCCTGGGTTGTCCATAAGAGCGACATAGAGATAGGAGGCGGTCGCTGCGGCGCGCCTTCCTTGCACATGTGGCGGAGGCGGTGACCAGCGCCACATGGCGTGGCGCTGCGATGCACGAGATATACGCCATATACAGCTTCGTATCCCATTCGGGAAGCATCCAGATGATCCGAATGCACGGCAACGCTCCCCTCCCTCCTTTACCCTCCCCTCCCTTGATCTTTACCTCCGAACGTCATGAGACGGCACGTGAGTAGAGTTTCAGTAGCCTGACATAGAAACTAAACTTACTGGTCATCGCGCGTTAGCTCGTAACAAATTAAGCGCGGTCGCGCATTTATCGCGCGTTACGGCATGACGAAAAGTGAGCATGGAGCCCCTTGCCGCTAGCTCACATCACCTTACCACCTTTGCCACGACCTACAACAATATCGCGAAGCAGTCTGGAGACTCTGGAGTCTGGAGGAGTCTGGAGACTCCTTCGCGGGCGCCAGACAAGGTACACGCCTCACGCTTCACACTGTGAAGTGGGTCAGGCTCACGTGGGTGACATCCAATGTATTGCTCCATAGACGATAGCGTGCTCTGCGTGCCGTTCTCGTTTCTGCGCAACGTTTTGGATCCCTTCCGATCACAGTAATTATTTTTATCCGACAATCTCGCAGTAAAACGCGCAGTTTTGCACATAAGGCATCGTACTGTTGGCGACTTCCACATATGCGATGAAGACCGCGGGTTAAGACTCAGTGAGCCGATGCAATGTACTTAAAGAAGAAATGGTGTTCCATGTTGCGGAAGGAGCACCGCATAGTTTACGCTGGCAAAATACGCCCACCTCTTGGCGTTATGACGACGGAAATATATCGGTAAATGGCGAAAACAAGGTCAAAGTGACGTCTTCTATAAAGTGCGACCAGGACAAGATGGCAGCTTTGCCAAAAGCACCCGCTTGAGGGGAGTTACAATAATGGCGGGTTTGTGTCACCCCTGTGGTCACACTGCTTTTCGTAGAGGAACATTCATCACTGAAATTAATGCATTTCACGATGTTTTGAAACCTATGTGCCCCCATGTAAAGCCGCCGGGTTGCCAACTGGCGGCGCGCAGCTCTAGAGCGACCTAGGCTTGAATGCCGCTAGAAAGCTCCCATCGGAAGACACCGGCACCTTTCTCAATCTGCCAATAGAGCAGACTAAGCTAAGGGCAATCGTGCGCTGGACGTTCAAATGGGCCAGTTTTGCCTGCGTTAGAAACACGGACGAGAACAGTGTTCCTGTGAGACAGGCCTAAGGGGAATTTTGGGAGGAATATATTTTCTCGCACGAAGGGGATTAAGCAATGCGTTCATTCCTTGGAATTACCTTCCATAAGGAATGGTAATTTCTGCAGGATTTTCAGCGTGTCAACAAGCTTCATCGTTAATGTGCTAGTTGGATTAGCCGCATTTACATGCACGGTTCAACGCCACGCAGGTCGCAGCTGCAATCGCCTCCAGCCGGGCGGGGTTCACGTAAACGCCGTCGAGTGAACTCAGCTTGATATCCAACTCGACCCGCTATGCCGAGCTCATGTAAACGCGGCTTTTGTCTCGTCCTCGTCGTTTTAGCGCTCCTAGTTGCAACCCGGTACTTACGTACTATATCATATATGTCACACTTTGGTGTTGTCGTTGTGTTGCTGATCGTAGTTATGATCGTCGTCGTTTCGGTGGTTGTCGTCATCATGGTGGTTTCCGTGGTGGCCGTCGTCATTGTTGTAGGAGTGGTTGATGGAGCTCGTGTAGTAGCTGGTGGTAACGCCCTTGTTGTGCCTGCCGTGCTCGCAGCTGAAACGCTTGACGTGAGGTTTACAAGCGGAAAAAGATACGGTTCGGTTTCTGTAGCCGCGTCGATCGTTTCTGTTTTCCTCCAAAACACGATGACTGTAAGGAATACAGAATTCGCAAATGTAAGCAAATGAGATTCAATTGTAGAGGCTTGAAAAAGGGTATTTTAGTTGATGTGCACACTCAGAAGATCTTCACCTGATGAAGTGCAGGTTCTGCAGTTTTATTTCAAAGAGTGCTTCATACTCTGGATTTATTGGTGTGCACACAGACAATTGCACATTGTTCAGGCTGCAAGAGCACCATGAGGTACAGTTCTGACCAAAACTTCCCCAAGCAATTCCTGATGTCTTCGAGCGATCTCCAGCGCGAGATGCGTTTACGATTATGCTCGCGGGTACTGTAGCTAGGAACATCGGTTATTGTACTACTACGAGTGCACTTTATAACATTTTATAGCCTTACATGTACCATATGAAGGTTGCAAGAACCCAGGAACGCGCATGGCTTGTCTATATACTTAAAGGCAATGTGATAGCAAATGGCGTTACTTTGGATTGTTTTGACTTCGGTGTGCTGCCATACCAAACGGGGTTCCTGAAGTGATACCATTGGCTATGGTTGTCTTTAGGGAGATAATTTAATCGGTGCTGGAGACTCCCCGTTTGTTGACAAAGGGAATACCTTCTTTTTGTGACTCATCAAACCGGCAAGTGGTCATTGCTTTTCTGGATTCGCGACTCAGTGCTTTTTTGCACACTTTCCATCATTTCGACAGTACCTCGTTCCACATTTCGAAGGAAACATTGAGCGTTCACGTTCTAACAAAAATAGTCGAATCACGGTAGCGGAGTCTTCAAACGCGGCGCCTCGATCGGGGGCAGCCGGTGTTGCCGCTTCACACGGCTTCACAGTGCGCTATTTTCGCGTCATATTTTCCTACAACTCTCACTTCTCAGTGAGCATTGATCATACGGTTCATGCTCAGTCTGTTCGCACGCCACACTCACCCGCCAGGACAATGAGGAAGATGACGGCGATTATGCACAACAGGATCAGTATGGCGGCTACGAGCTTGTCCCTAGAAGTAGTACACACATCTACACGTACTCCTTGTGCACACGGTTGTCTCAAGTCTCCAGCCTGGGACGCAGCGGTCCCCTATTGGCGGCGTCGCCACAGGAAGGAGCTATACCAATACAGTGTCCTAGGGGGGACCGCTATCTGTCGCGGTCGCAGACGACGTCTGTGTATAGGGTGATTATCTCTTCCAGCAGGTGGCGGGCGAGCGCCGCATCTCCTCGTAGTTAGTCTTGATGTCGTCCCTCCAAGCGCGAGACCGCAGGTATAGGGGACCACTCTGCCACAGGCTAGAGATTTCAAACGCCGTGTCGCGCGACCAGTACGCTAGGGCACAGAGCAGAGCAAGCGGTATCATACAATTCAATCTGAACGTAACGTACTTCTATTGAGACATCAAATGCAGAGGTGGGGGCACATCCGGAGTACACAAGTGATTTGCTGGCAAGGTACAAATTGCTTGAACACTTCTTACGCGATGATAGAGTGAACACGGTGTGCAGTGGCGTCGCTCATCCATCATGTTGTACGATGTAAATACGTGTTTTGGGGATAATCCACAGGACAGCCTCCAGCAGAGCACAAGCTCAGGCGTCTGCACCGAATAAACCCGCCTGCCCTTACGGATGGATCATATATCCCAGCCTCTCGGGGATGCCCATTGGCTCTGCAGTTCAGCTCATTTTTACTCTCATATTCAAGTCTAAAATATGGCATGTCGCTCCACATGCATAGTATTAAGTTACGATTCATCTGCGAATAAAAGAACCACAAATAAACCACATTTTCCGACGAGGGAAATTCCGATCATGAACTGCGAAAACTGCACGATGGTGCAGACACCAAGGCACTGTAAAAGAGATCAAAGCATGTTTGACTGGCGCTACGGTCTTGCGTGCTACAACCCTCCAGTGCTTGTACGAAGTTTAGCACCGCTCTTCTTTCTTTACTGGCGAAACCTTGCACCTACCTTCACTTTCCTCGGCTGCTTGCAAGCCAGATTGGGAGCCAGATCGGGAGCCACGTTCCCGCCCTGCCATTACTGCATGTGAAAGGAATCGCAAGTCACGACCATCGCCTACAGTGCAGTGGGACGTTTTGCTTAAAGGGGTTGGGACAGTTTCATTGATGTGGATCATTTCATCTCGAACGCTCTCTGTACTACACGTCACAACACCAAGGGGAAATGAATTATTCTGCTGTCTGTCGTACTTAGCTGCATAAAAAAACCTTCGTACGCAGTTTCGAGCAAAGCGTAGACGTCAGAGAGCTCAGAGCTGCGTCCATTCCCATTGGCAGCCGTAGGAACATGACTTCTCCTGCGCAGGTCCCCCAAACTCACCCCGAAAAGCGTGCAACGAAGAAGGCCGCCACTAGATACCCCACTGTTGCCGTTCCGGATCACTTCAGCGCGCTAAGTTTGGCGGCAAAATGTTTTTGTTGTTTCTGCGAATGAATCTAGCCTTTATATGTCCAAATAAAACGCGTATAACAACTTTCTCTGTCGTGTTTCACTTTTTGGTCCCGTTTTTAAACGTGTTGAGCGATCGGAAGGATCTAGTGCACTGCTGCGTGCATCACATAGCGTACCAGTTGTACCAGGCGCCGCAGGCGCTGCAGTCGTCCATTTCTCCTTCGGTGACTTGGCCTGGCTTGGATTGTGCTTCAACTGGATCTTTAGCGCGCTACAATCCACGCAAGCCAACGTCTGGTAACAATGGGGTATCTAAGGGCGGCCTCCGGCATTGCACGCATCGGGATAGGAACAAATACATGGGAAAATGGCGACCTTGGGGGACCTGCTCCTGCGCCGCCTCGCTGTCGCTGTCGAGGGCTGTGACGTCACAGACTCACGAGTTTCGGTATTAGCGGTGTCCATTTTCTCCGCTTGTATTACCCTTCTCGCTGTGAAACTTTCAGTGAAGGTTCACATCGTGCAGAGAACAGTCCTTTTAACTTAATCTGGGAAAATGTGGGATGGCCTGTCGCAACCCCTTATCCAGTCCAGTTATCCAGATCAGCACAAGACTTCAGAAACACCAATCAATATACAATTTTAATATGGAGAGTGCGCAAACTGCCTGATGCATGATTATAGGAAGGTGCGAAAACCGAGAGACACTGAAAAAATAGACAACAAAACAAGTTCTCAACGTAAGTTTCACTGTCCCTATTTTTTCTGTCTCTCCCAACTTCGAAACTGACATCTGTCACCTCTGTGCGCCAGAGAGATAAGGACTGAACCCACAGGCAGGTAGCGTCGATAGCCAAGTGTTCTCGAGGAATCACAACGCAAATCATTGCAGGAGAACTGCGCATGCGCAATATTGAGACCAGTGCTTAGGTATGTTTTCAAGTGTTAAGAGAGGTATAATCATGTGAGAAAGCAGTAAACCTGGAAATCCGTGGTCTCCTGTCCGATCCCTCTCAGCCGCTCGACTAACTCCAAGGTACGCCTTATATAGCCTTGCATGTCTTCGTCCTCCGCTAACTTGGATTGGTAGAGCTTCCTTAGCAGGTAGAGCTTATTGCTAAGGTTAGCTCGCTCATGAACCTTGCGTAGCTCTTGCCACATCGCCTTCGCTGAGCCGCAATTACAGATGTGCACAATCTGATTGTCCTCAACGCTGAGGCAAATCGTGCTCTGCGCTTTCTCATCGCCAGCCGTCCAGTCTGCAGAAGGTGTCTGTGGAGTAGGTCCGTCCACGTACGTCCACGTTCCTTCCCGGGTCAGCAACATCTTCATTTTGAACTTCCAGACCTGATAATTGCCGTCCGTGAGCTTTGCAACCGTAAACTTGCCGCTGTCTCCCATATCCAGAGTTCTAGTGTTCTGGGCCCATAACCTGTGAGAAAGCAGTAAACCTGGAAATCCGTGGTCTCCTGTCCGATCCCTCTCAGCCGCTCGACTAACTCCAAGGTACGCCTTATATAGCCTTGTGGCAAGAGCTACGCAAGGTTCATGAGCGAGCTAACCTTAGCAATAAGCTCTACCTGCTAAGGAAGCTCTACCAATCCAAGTTAGCGGAGGACGAAGACATGCAAGGCTATATAAGGCGTACCTTGGGGTTAGTCGAGCGGCTGAGAGGGATCGGACAGGAGACCACGGATTTCCAGGTAGCGGCTCTTTTGCTCAGTGGTCTCCCGGAGAGCTACGAGGCGCTCGTGACAGCCCTGGACGCACGGCCTGACGACGACCTGACGCTGGAGTACGTCAAAGGAAAACTCGTGGACGAGTATATGAAAAAGCGAGCATCAAGTAGTTCAGCGTCTGGTTCGGGAACTGCCCTTCAAACGAAGAGAGACGACAGTAGAAAACCTTCGTCCGGCGGGAGGCATTGCTACTACTGCAAGGAGGTAGGCCACTTGAAGTGGAACTGCCCCCGTTTGAAGGGGTGCAGGAAGCCTCGGCAGCGTGCTAAGGCAGCAGCGTCCGACCGCTCGTCATCGTCCGAAACTTCATTTCTCGCCGCTCCCGAATTGCCAGGTAGACCATGGTACGTTGACTCTTGCGCTACCAGCCACATGTGTAACGACAAGGATTTCTTCACGGAGAATTATCGTCAGTGAGCAGAAACTGTTACCGTGGCGAATGGTCAGAGAATTTCTTCACATGGAATCGGTGATGGCATTCTACAGTGTCGCATTTCTGACTCCAAGTGCAAGTCGGTCAAGGTGAAGAATGTACTCTACGTACCCTCCCTCGAGAGTAATCTTCTGTCTGTCAAGCGCCTCACGCAACAAGGCAACGTGGTGACATTTCAAGGAGACCACTGTATCGTCACTAGGAGGCAGGAGGTGTTGGCTAAGGCTAGAGTGGAAAATGGCCTCTATCGCTTGTCCACTTTGAGTACTACGGCTGCCAATGTCTCTCGGACGTCTAGTCACCGGAATTGCGTACACGTATGGCACCTTCGTCTCGGGCATAGACACGCAGTAGCAGTCAAGCGTTTACAGCAGGAGGATTTGGCAGATGGGATCCTGATCGGTGACTGCGACCACTTGGTAAAATGTAACAGCTGTATCAAAGGAAAGATGAAGAGGGCATCCTTTCCTAAAGAGACTTCGTCGCGAGCGGGAGCTGTTCTGCAGCTTGTCCACACGGATGTCTGCGGCCCCATGAGGACTCTAACGCCTAGCAAAAACAAGTACTTCCTCACTTTCATCGACGATTTTTCACGATACACTGTCCTGTACCTGCTGAAATCTAAGGACGAGGTGCCTGCAAAGCTGGAGGAGTACTTGGCCCTGATGCACACAAAGTTTGGGCGTCATCCGCAGGTAATTCGGGCCGATAATGGGACAGAGTACACCAGTGGCAAGACACAGGCCCTTCGGCGCAAGTACGGTGTAACATTTCAGACATCGGTTCCGTACAACCCAGAGCAGAATGGGGTCGCCGAGAGAAAGAACAGGACACTCTGTGAGAGCGCAAGGAGTATGCTTTTCGGGGCAGGCCTTCCAAAGTTATATTGGGGCGAAGCTGTTACGACTGCCTGCTACCTTCAGAACCGGCTGCCTAGCAAAGCGGTATCGAAAACTCCTTACGAAATCTGGACTGGCAAGAAGCCCCACCTGGAACATTTGCGCATGTTTGGGAGCACGGCCTATCTTCATGTTCCTAAGGAGAAGCGAGACAAATGGGAATCTCGGGCTCTTGAGGGTGTGCTAGTGGGCTTCAGCGAGACGCAGAAGGGGTACCGGGTGCTTCTTAAAGGTAGTCACAGGTTATGGGCCCAGGACACTAGAACTGTGGGAATGGGTCGACATGCTAACCTCGTTGCATGCGCACCCATTCTGGCGCACCTGCCCCACCTTTCGGAATAAACCCGTCCCGTGCACACGCACTGTTGCTGCCTCCCAGGATTACTGCTTTCTCACAAATCATCATCGAAGGACATAGGCGAAAATGTTTTGCACAGCGAGACGAGCGCGATAAAGAGCGACAGCCATGACCGATGCTTAACATAATGTAACTAACACCATAAACATCATGTAAACAACATCATGCAACCATAATTACCACTACGTGTGATTCTTACTTACTACTAACTACCTACGTACAACAGGTGCTAGCTCTTGACCGTGCCCTCTCGACACAACTTTCCCGACATTCTCCACGAACGCGTGCCTTCAGCGCGCTATACCTTGTGGATACCATAACAACCTACGGGTCTCATACCCCTGCCACACGAACACGAAAAATGGGCACTGCTTAATTGACAATGTGCTTAGTCCATTACGACTTTATGGCATCCGGGCGGTGCCATACGGAGAGACTATGCCGATATGAAGATATGCAGATATCCCGATTTCGAAGTGCCGCAGAACTGAGCTACACTCGCGCTGTGTGTTCCTTACCAAACACTGAATATGTGTGCGAAATATCTTGGTCCAACTGTTCGTAGTTTTTGGGAAAAAAAGAATAAAAATTTAATTTTCCCTCCCGCCCGTGAGACCGTCGGCAAACCCTGCGTACGGGCGCACCGACGTCACTGCTATAGGTTTACCTGTCTTTGGCTTGGCATGGACTCTTGTCTTGGCCGCTTGGCTTCTTTGGTTTCGTTCTCTGTGCGCCGTACATTGGCAAACGGCTGCTATGTTATTGCTTTGCCGGAAACAAGGCTTGTGAACATTTCTTTGGCACAACGTTGTTTGGAAAGCGCACTTTCTTGTGCTGACCTCGCCTTTTATGAGCTGAAGCGATGTGATACGTGATATGCCACGGAGCAGTTGCCGTGCAGCACAAGAGAAATTTAGTAGTCTGAGGTTACACGAGTGTTCCTCTACGGGCATACTGACGACAGGAACGATGCAACAGATGCCACATTGCTTTTGAATTGGGTCAGTACGGTATGTTACAGGCTGTAACATACAGCTTATCCGCGTAAGGTTTCTCTTGTTAAGTTTCCGACTGTTACACGCGCGACCCGTTGAATAACGCTTTACCACGACAAGTTTTTAACCGGATATAGACTGTAGACTAGTGAGCGCACGGCACCGATAACACTGTCATAAGAAACTGACCTGCACCACATCCTTTGTGGATAATGCAGTTCGGAACCTGAATGGCGCAAGTTAATGATCACTTGTACTGCCTGTGTGGCATAGATATTACATAATGTACGTAATTGCGTGTAGACGTCCTCTGTCGCGTACGAGTAAGTCTTGTTGGAGTGAGTCAGTCGTGGAATAGAGAACAATGGCTAGAAGACAAGCCTATACTTACCGTACATGTCGTCCTGACTCTCTGAAAACAGATAGAAGGGACAACTTACAACATTGCTTCGCACCTATACATCTACATATCCCAAGGCGTCATGCAAGGCGGTCGCAAGTTAGTCGCAGTTTTCGAGTATGCTGACATAGAGCTAAGATGAAGCGAATTTGGAATATTGCCTCGTTCCCAACACCAGCGCACTGTATACCAGACACGTTCCCATTAAATCGTGAGAACAGGAGAGCACAACACTTTGCTCCGTCGGGTCTACGACGCCTTAAGGACTCGAGCAAACTTTATTAAAAATTTAAAGACTAATTTAACACTAAAACACTAAATTCAACGATAAACAATAAACGTTAAAATTGACACTAAAAACTACCCTGCTACAGTTTTGATGTTAGCGCTCGCCAGGACAGAGAGAGAGAGAGAGGTCGCATGGACATTATGCCACTGTGGCACTATTTCGTGCAGCCGAATTTTTTTGCCGTGGAACAACATGGACTTTACTGTATTTTAGGGCGGAATTGCCGAAGAAAACAAAGGTACGTAATCATACTGCAATCTCTCACGGAAGGTATCAGAAAAGATATCGATGTTGCAGCCAATCAGGGGGCTTAATCGTTTCACCCGTACAACTTAACGGCACGAGACAGCTGAACGAGTCGTTCAGGCTAACGAAACGAGCAACTTTATCGACGGTTTGCGTGGTCGCAATCTGTGCTCCTCGTGAAGCTTCTTCTTTGTGGTTATTTTGCACGTTGCGAGCGCTCACGTGTTGTGATGTCACCGCCCTGAGCGAAGAGCAGGCTGGCATCGAGGCTGCATCTTCTCTGACCAATAGGACTGTTTCATTTGTTCCGATAGCTCGCATTCTCGTGCTCTCATACATGCTCATTGCGTATAAATTGCGTTCCAATGTTCGTTCCCAGGCTCTTTCGTCATCTTTTTCTTCCCGTCTCAATATATGGCTCGCTAGTCGTGTGAAAATAATTAACAAACATGTACGTCACTGTAAGGATAATCGTCGAGCTCTACGCAAAAAATTGTAAATCATTTTCCTACCCTGACGATGGTGTCGGGTGAGAATGGTCTGAAGTATGATACGAGAACTAGTGTGTGCTGAGTTCTAGTTCACGTGGGAGTCCGAGACCAGAAAGGAAAGACGTAGTGGTATCAGAAGTATCAAAAGAAGAAAGAGGAGGAGGCTGCCCGTTCTGCTCAACGTGTACACTTATTTCATTAACTTCATGTAACTTTTTCCTTCAAGCATGGAAGTACAATGCGCAGCCTTACAGTCAGGCTTCATAAACAGTGCGAACAGCATTTTTTCCCGGACGGAACAACTTTACAAAATCTATCTGGTCCAGTTGAAAGGCATCCTGAGAGAACTGATCATCCTGGCATCCTGACGCCTAAAATAAAATAAATTCGCAGTGCAGCAGTTTTCTAGTGAGCTTGAACAGAACGTCAGTGAACTGAATTCCATGTTAGCAGCGCGAACCAAGAAAATGTTATGGAACTATTCAAGACAATCGACCTCAGAAAATCCACAGAATCCTTTGCTCTTCCTTTCATTGCTACATCAACACTATGTCCGCAATGTACTATTAAAGAGAACAATTCGAACACTACTATATGCATCCATTTCGCCTTTGTTGTTCATCACAACACCCGTAGCTATCAAGACGGAGTGAAGTACACGGTCACAAGTCCTCACAAACGGTGCGGAGAGCGTTTCTTGGCGGACGGAAGAACTTTACAGAATCTGTCTCGTCCAGTTGAAAGGCATCCTGACGCCATCACGTCCATGGGGCACAGTTAGCTGGTTGTGTGACCGCCCAAGCAAAGAATCACTCCGCCATCTTTCTTGGGCAGCTTCAACGTCAGCGTGTCGTTACGAATAACGAAACGAAGAAACTTATCGACGCCCTGCTGTGGCCCAATCTCTGCTCCTCGTTTAGCTTCTTCGTTGAGGCTACCGTGCTCGTAACGAGCCGTTACGTGTTGTGATGTCACCGCCCTGAACGAACTACAGCTGCCAACGAGGCTGCAATCTTGTCGACCAATGAGGTTGTTTAATTTTATTTGGATAGCTCGCATGGTTTGTCTATGGCTTGTCGTTGTCACTTCTTAGTCTTCTTTCTCCTCTTCATCTGCATCTTCTCGAGAATATATCACAGCCCTCATGTATCCACTGGTGTAAATACGATGAAAGGGGGAGCATGTCATCTTGTACACAGTCGTGAAGCAATACATGTTCGTTTCTGCAGAAATTCCGTTTCTGCAAATCTCCAAATGAAGATGTTTCACATTCTAACGAGTGGGTAGACCCACTCGTTAGGAAAACGATCTAATTTGATCGTAACTGGACCGAAAGATTACGCCCCTGTCACTTTAACGAAAAAAGCGCGTCATACACCACGTGCTCGAGCTCCCGAGTGCCTCGCGCCTCGTTAGATCATGAGCCATGTAGGCGATGTAGCCTGTGAGCACGCGAACACATTTCTTTAGGCAGACGACACCGTCGGTCGTTACGCGAGCAAGAGATTACGCCTTTGTCCCGTTAACGAAAAAAGCGCATCACGCGTCACGTGAAACGTGTCACGTGTTCGTGTTAACGAGAGCTCCGCCCCTCGTTGGCTCGCGAACGATGGAAGTGATTAAGCCCCCTGGTGTCTCCGTATTAACACTTTCGTTACCGCCGCAAAAATGGCCATTTATGGGTGATCTGACAAATATATTTTTTGTGGCTGACGGTATCACTTCAGCGTATGTTGATATACAGGAATACGTAGATGAATGCCCTATGGAACGATGTGAGTTTCAGAAACAAAGCTATCCATGCATTTCCGAAACGAAATTTGGAACACAAAAAAATCGGTGGAAACAGCACGAAACTCATGAAGATACGCCTGTACCTTGAACAAAAATATCAATATACGAGTTGCGAAATATACAAAATGTGGCAAATTGGGTCAGAAATAGCATTTCATGAGTTGTGGAAAATAACTTCAACACCGATGTTGTTCATGTAACTGAGCGGCAGAGTTCATTGAATGAGTAAAAAGAAATCAGCATAATTTCTCCAGGAAACATTAGTTTCATGCTCAACTTTCTTTTTCTTGTACAGCTTCGGTCAACCTTAATAATAACACCGGGAAAAATTCGGTCTCATTTCCCAACGTGATAACAGCCACCCTTGGACACTGGGGGAATGTTAAGTGAAGAAAATCCTTGCGTTAAACTAACAGAATCATTTTGTCCAATTAAGATTCCTTCATGACCCCAACGGTTGCTGTAATCGAGATCGGTAAGGAGACCACATTTTTTGCAGTGTTATGGCGGTTGACCGCGGCTGTACCACAATTTGCTGCTTCACCGGGGTTTTTTTTTCTTTTTTTATTCCTTCCGGATAGTTGTCAGACAGGAAGGACAGTGCAAGTTATACATATGCACACATTCAGGACAAAAATATGATTATCTAACGCCTTATGAGTTATGTGCATTCTAATCGAACACAAATCAGATGAGAGTATTGAGCATTTGCGAAAGAGGACCGCCGCGGGAACGCGACGCCGAGACCAAGATAAGATCTCCACACCGCCTCCTTATTGGCGCAGTGCCAGCTCACCACCACGAGGAAAACCTAAATTTGAAAACGAACACATTCTGTAGCGTTTGTACTGCCTACCAAATGTCACCCTTCGCCGTAAAGGCTGGTTTAGAGTCCGACGGAGCGGGGCGTAACGACGCTCAGTGCACCGCTGCGCATCGCGAGCCGCCGCCGGTGAGTTCATAGTGCGACGACACTCGGCGAAGCGCGGCGCGGCGGCAACGCACGACTACGCCAGCCGCCGTCGGGGGAGTAGAGCAATGCTCTATATCTGGCGGTTGCCAGCGAGCTGAGCACGGCGTGGACTCGCATTTTCCAACATGGCGTCGCCCATTGAGCTTTTGATCGAAACTGGAATGGAACATCCGTGCCTATATAATAAACTGCGGATGGACTGTAGAGACAAGCAAAAGGAGAAAAGCTGGGAAGACGTGCGTCTTTCTTATACAATACGCTGTGCAAGTGCGTCTCTGCGCATGAGAGGAGGCAGTGAGAGGGAAGAGCGAGGGCGCCGCCTTAGCCAATGGAGCTTCCCGAGTGGCGAACGAGACGCGGACCTCTTCCCGTAGCGAACGCTGGCTGTCGGCGCGGAATGCGGGCGGCGATGGGCGAAGACTACGTCGGACTCTAAACCAGCCTTATCTGCTTTGGAGGACGAGTAGCGCGGCTCGGAAGCCGTCGATCACCCGTGATCGATGCTCTATGAGCGTGGTAAGGAAAGTGGTAATATGGAAGATTCAGTAGTTTGCATCTCTACTGGTACACTGCCACCCACGACCTACTTAATAAGAGAACGACCAGTTCATTTGACCCCCCTTCCAGCGCCGGCTTTTTTGTTTCACATGTTTGCCGCAGGAGCATTGGTGGCGCTGCCGACATTCCCTACTTCAATGGGGATTGTAGTGCTTATGCGGTAGCTTTCTACGGACTTCTTCGCATCTGCGTCAGATATTTGTGCCTTCTTTTTTTTTTTTTTTTCTTGCCAAACATATCGTAATCTTTACGCACCAAACCGCCGCGAAGACCTCAGTTCACATGAGCATGGTTTATTCCGTAGTGCCTTTTTGCAAGGCAAGATGCCTCCTCGCGTGAAGCGAAAAAGTACGTGCTGTCATCCATCTGAGATATTTCTCCAAAACCTTGCAATTCAGCTGCGGTCACTTTTACTTTGCCCCTTAACATATTACTAACATTTCTTCCTTTTCTTTTTGAGCATGTAGAATAGATTTCCTACAACAATTCACTTTGGAGATACCGAGTGTGTACATACAGACGCACTTATTCAGTGCGTGGTGGCACCAACTTTAAATTAATCTTAAATTTAAATAACGGCATACAGGACCGTATCGCCACAGGAAGAGCAGCAGGAACTGCTCTTAACCTATGGCCCTTTTTTACCAACAGTGGTTAACTTTGGACTAAGATCCAGCGTTGCGTGATCTGATGAATATTCCAGTGACAGTAACTTCCTTTAGTGTAGCATAGTTAAGCGTTAAATTCAAGTTAAGGGACCGTTGTTCTCGGTTCAAATGCTAATTGGTGATGGTGAAACCGGGCCTTATTAACTGGAACCGAAGCGGTCATCGGTTTGGTTACGGTTCAGTGTCAGAACTCTGAAAGCGGTTACAGGTGGGAGGCTCGCCGTTTTAATGCTTGTGGCTACCAGTAACCAAACAGTTGAACCGGTACTTTTTCGGTTTTCTCTAGGATGTATCTGCTGGCTGCGTGGATGTCACAGAAGCACGTTCAACGCCACTAATCAGAGTTGTAAAGAAATATATATCGCATCCAAAGCTGATCGCGTTCACGCGTGAGCATATTCTTATCAACCGGTAACCGAAATCACATAATTCGGTTCAGGTTGCGGCTTTGGTTAGTTGCGAATGGTGGATTGCAGATGTGGATATGGAAGAAATTTGGGTTCCAAGTCGTCTTCGGTTTGGCCCCGGCTTCAGTCCCTGCGCGTACTTCCACGTGCCAGAGCATGATTGTCTCCACTGCTGGATCGCCAATGAGTTCATTGGACAGCGATATGGGGGTGGTGAAAGGGCTCACTGTTGTCTGCCTCACAGATGTCACGACTAAAGCCCTGGAGGAAAACGCGTCCTGGGGCAACTTCATGGGAATTGTGCGGAGATATGTATAAAAGTGTCTGATGAAAGCCCACGAAAAAATCCACACTGCACATCCAGCTCCGGGATTCGAACCCGGGTACCTCCCAAGTTCTCCCAGGTATGGGGGAACTTGCTTTTCAAGGACGGCGTGGTATCAAATGAAGTACCTTGTACTGTGTACCAATGTGTCATCGCACGAGAAAACAAAATAAACGGCGTCCATGTAAAGTATACCCCGACAAAACGAGCACAGGAGTCGATGTTGTACACTACAAATCAATATGGACGTCGAAAAGATGTACACGAGTCAATACGAACACCATCTCGTTACATGTCCCAATGCAGAGTCGCCCTGTTTTAGGGAATGTGGGCAGCGCGCCAAGCGGGCGTTTCACCTGTGAGAGGAGGAAATTGCGAGGAGGTTCCGCGGACAGCCGCTCCATAGGGATTTGGGAAAGTGACCTGGTCGCTCTCTTATTAAGTAGGTCGTGCTGCCACCACTCCTGTAACATCCTTTTTCAACCGACGTTCCTTGCTAGTGGTAACGGCAAGATAATGAGGGATGTAGCCCACGCTGCACAACTATTCCACAGAGGCGGCAAGGGCCTGCAGACTCTCATACATGGCGCGTATACAGACACCGCATAAAAGCTGCGGACACGTGATACATTCCGCGTTACGCTTCATGCCCAATATAATAGCTCGGAATTACGGATTTGCCACTGTGGTATAATTGACACATTTTATTTCATATCGCATTGGTAAGAAATCGGAAGTTCACATAGGCTGTTGGGTATCGCGCGGCAGCCATGACTACTCTAAAACTTGAAAGCGTTGAGAAAATCAATCTCACCCGTATCTCGTTCTAAGAACAACTCCGGTGAAGTTTCTCCGGCGGGATCCATGGGTTCTTGGTGTCGCCAGTGGAAAGCTCGTAGGGTTTGAGCCGATGTTGTTGTTGTTGTTGCTCCTCAAGCGGGATGGCGCTTATCCGCTAGGGAGATTGGCCGATGGTTCTCGAACTCTACTCACGAGCTGTATTTCTTCTTCTTCGTCGTCCCACGGAGAATGGCCATTAGCCACAAGGGAGATCGGCCAGGGCTATGAGGATGTCCAACTGTACTATGACTTGACGGTGACAATTTGGGTGGAGAATGTGAAGGTTGGTGGAGAATGTAATGGTTGAAGCGGTGGAGGTGCTGAAGTTCGCTTGTTTTGGCTCCATGGCACAAGGGCAAGCATCGTGCATGTCGTGGTTATTTGCATAATTGACATGTAGAGGCATTGCAGTATTCATTAGTAGTAGACATTGTAGTAGAGTCATTGTGTAGTAGTCAGTGTAGATGCGTGGCTGTGTGTTTGACCGTAGCTTTCCACTCCAGGTAAGTAAGAGCCCGCGGAGTTGGATACTCTACACTGAAAGTGTGGCACGAAGTTATACTTGGGGTAAACCAAAGCAATCAGATGCCATTGTAACCTTCTGCCACCCTTTTCAGACTTATGTTGCTTTTGACTCGCCTCGTGCGAGGGAGCCACCGGAATTTCTCAGACCTAATGAGCTCCTTCGGCGTGCACGTGGTAACACTCAATGGGTGATTGTGGATGCAAAGGTGGGATGATGCAAAGGTGGGCTAGAAGCGGCGCGAGCGAGAAAGGAAATATGCAAGCCCAACCGCTACCGACCTATCCCAGCTGGAAGTGCTGGAGGCTCCAAACGAAAGGAGGGCTGATAGGGACACGGTAACCCCCAGCAGACGGAGTGGAAGACTTATAGAGGCCTCTCGAAGCCTAGCGTAAAAGCTGCATTGCATGAGGAAGTGCTCCACCGTCTCGTCCTGGCCACAGAGGGGACACGCGGGGGATGAAGAGCGGCCGGCTCGGTGAAGATAGAAGTTGAGGGGGAGGGCGAGACCTCTGACTGCCGAGAAAGACAGGAATTCGGCTTCCACGGGTAGCACAGATGGGCGTACGCAGGGCGCAAAATGGGGCCAGAGGATAGCCGTGCAAAATGTTTGTATCTGGCGACACACACCTGTGCAAGGGGAGGCAGCAGGCCAATAACCGCCCCAGAGAGGGACATTTTTGTGAGGGAGTCAGCGGTCTCGTTTACAGCAAGCCCACGGTGACCAGGAACCCACGTTATGATGATATCGCGTATGTGCGAGGGAGCGAGCGTAAGCAGAATGGAGAGCAAGTTCTGGGAAGGGGTCGCCAAAGCGGAAACGACTGAGAGTGAGTCTTCTTGTTCCTCCTCCTTCTTCTTCTTCAGCCAGTGGGGGGGGGGGGGGGGGCAGAGGCCGCTAGCCACAAAGGGCGATTGGCCAGGGCCTCCTCCGTAAGTGTTCAGTAAACGGGGTGTGGACAGAGTGATCTTTTCCTTGTCATTTTATGCAATATTCTTCGAAGCAGTACTGAAACCATTACACATTATTTCAATTCCATTTCACAAATTCGATGGAGTCCAAAATCATCATAATGTATTCAAAACATAGCAAATTCAAACAAACAAGACAAACGTCTTGGTTTCGGAAATGTGCTGTGGAACCAGTGCACTTCAACAATACACACATTTCTTTGTTCCGAGGTTTTGCACATGGTTTATGTCTTTTGTGCAAAACACTACGCAAATACGTGTAATAAAAAAATGTAGCCTGTTATTTTACTTGTATTTCCTCATGGAATCAAGTGAAATGACATGAAATGAAAAAAAATAACACACTGACGCTAACCAAGTAGGACAAGCAAAACTACGATTGTGACACTGCGCTCAAGGCGGATAAGAACCTCTCGCCTTTGCGCACGTAAGGGATAGGCTGGTGGTATCTGCACCCGTTTTTTTTACCCATTCCAACTGCCAGGTCGTTGCCATCCGAATTTAAAAAAAAAAGAATGTCTCGAAGGTACTCCCGCAGGGCCAAAAGGCTTCGGGCTACTGCTTCTGCTTCATGAGGCGCTGCCGAAATGTTTCTACACTTCTTGTCAGAAATTTTGAACCTCGAGCGCGCTATTATGCCCTCAACAAGGCCCTGAGTTGCCGACGCGACGAAAGATGAACAAGGTCAGGCCACACCAGCTCTTCCCTCGTCCGGCCGTTCTCTCTCCCCCATCCGAAACGGAAACTGGTCGCGGTGGCGGCACTGTGCAGTCCCAGCTAGCAGACGTTCCTCAGACGCTTTCAGACATATGTCGGCGCAGTTCCCTTAGAAGTCGGCCCAGGACCCACATTCTCCAAGGGCGTCAGTCGTGGCGTTGCCCACTGCTGTGAGGCCAACAACGGCGAGCCCTTTCAACACCACCACCAGCACAGCTAGCAGACGACAAAAGTGTAATACCTTTTCCGTTTTTTGTCCAGGTTATTACCAGTGTTGTGCCCGCTACTCAATTTAGGTACCGATATACCGCTACCCACCACTCTATTTAGAAGTAGCGCGATACTAGCGGCGCTACAAATTTACGAATGTAGCGCGATACCGCTACCGCTACCAAAAAAATGTAGCGCAATTACCCTTCCGCTACTTTTTCGCCGATGGCCTATGAATATGTGCCATATATACGCCAGCCAGATACAGGGCTGACCGACGGCAGCGGCTCGACTTCTTTGAGTCGGGCTTACATGATCTAACAGCGAGTTCAGTGGACGTATCTAGCCTCTCATTTACTCCCTCAAAAGTAGCGCTAGCGGAGGCGGTGCCGCTACTCAAAATTGTAGGGGAAATTACTTTCCCGCTAGAGATAACAAATGTAGCGGAGTTGCACCTCCGCTATTGAAAAAAGTAGCGATTAGTGCCGCTACAAGTAGCGCCCCTACGCACAACACTAGTTATCACACACTCTAAATCTTTTCACACCTTTAAAGGTGTAATAGCGTGCATGGCGCACGCCTTTTTAGGTGTAATTTTGGTAACATCATAATGGAGCACGGTTTCGCATAAATTTTCTTTACTCGAGTGTTCTCTGTCCTCCAAAAATTTAGTCTTGCAACATCTCAACATTGTTCAACAGTATTGTAGACACTTGCGCGTGCTCGATTATCGATAGCGATGCATATATGTATTAGCTCGTACCGACGATATCCAAGACATAATGAAAGCAAGATTTGCACTGGCACTTGATCTTTAGTAATGCTTTCCGAATTTTGTAAGATATCATACTGGAGATGCAATGTTACGCAACCAGATTGAATGTGCATAGCGCACACCTTTAAAGGTGTGAAAAAGTTTACAGTGCAGACGTGTGACTGAATACGCTGAACAGTTTGCTTGAACTCTGATCTCAAACAAGCGACGCACAGCTTGACACCATTTTGAAACCGATCGGCCACTACGGGGACGTTTTAATGAACATTTTTAGTGTTCTCCCCATAGAACTCCATGCATTCATACGAAGAGAAACAGAAATTTGTATAAATTCAACCAAGCGCCGCACAGAATCGAAGATGGTGTCATTCCATGCTGGATATCTCATATTCTTATCTGCGCGACGTTCGATTGCGTACAGCCGTTTTAGAGATAACCTGGACAGCACGAGCCCCATCGAAATTATATTGGGGTGATTCCACCTTAAACACCCTGGAGACGCTGTCGTACCTTATTGAGATATAAATTGCCAAACCGAAAAACCAGAACTGCGCAATTCTCGGGCTGAAACGACACTGCACTCTTATAGATGAACTTCACCACATAGCACTCTCTTACCCAACCATCAACCCGTGTGACATCGTTTTTTTCTCCTGATTTGCTGAAAACAGAGCGTACGCCACTTTTATTGCAACAAAAAACGCATACGCCCCCGGTTTTTTCATCAGCTCAAGGGAGAGAACGGTGTCATTTGGGATGATGGGTGATGTGATGGGTGGGTGAGATGGATGTCGTGAAGTTCTGCTTTTAGAATGTACCTTCACCTTTTCTAGTGGTGGTGCTGGCAATGATGGAACTGCTTGACATAGCCGACCACGCTCAAACGAGCAACATCACGACTATCGCAGAAAGATCGTGCGCCCTTCGCAGACTTTTGTCTAAAGGCGTCTGAGGAAAACCCAGGTGAGACACCCCGACAGTACCACCATTGTAGCCACACGGTGCCACAGTGCAAGCCAGCAAGTACATATACAAACGAAAGATGGCCGAAGCTCTGCGGCTGCACGTTGAGCATATGTTTAAAATTTGCTCGCACACTCCCAGTCGAGGACAGCTGTTGGCCCCACCTAGCCTGCGAGCAAAATTTCGTATTATAGCAAGTTGGAATATCTGTAATATATGTACAGTCAACCCTCGTTTTATAAACCCGCGATATCCGAATTTTTTTCCCGAAATTTTCAGGCAACGAACCGCAAAAGCACGACGCGGGGACGACTGTACGGGAAGTACGGGGACCGTGTCAACAAAGTTCAAGAAAGAATGAAGGTCAAGCACCTGGCTTTGTGAGTGGAACACTTCCCAGGTGAGCTGTGGCGGCCCAGTCGGCCGGCAGTTGCAATCATACCCAGATAGGAGAATAGGCTCTGATCGCATCTAGAAGATGGAAACACCTCGTGGGTAGAGTCACTAAATAAGAAGTAGAGTAGCGACACTCAGCCACGCCGGCGAGCGCGCCCGCCATCTTGAGTCCGGCGCGGCTGCGTCTCCTAGCAGTGCGACGCCAATCTCCCCATTCTCCTCTGGAGCTCGCAACCCAGGAAACCGGTTTTGGACGGAGGGGACTCAACATGGACGGCGCACTCCTAGAGTTCTTGGAAGGAGAATCCACGTGACACGGTCGGCCCAATCGCGGACAGTGAACGGCGGCTCCGGCGCGGAAAACGAATGCCATACTCTGTACCTCTATTTAGTGACTCTACTCGTGGCTCCAAGAGAAAGCGATCAGCTCGAACAGCCGGTGACAAACGGGATATTTGCCATTTGAAACAGCTTCATCCCTCCGTTAACATCAATGCCGTCGTGGACTGAATTCACAGTGACTGTGGACTACGGATCGCGAAGTCAACGCTCTCTGTAACCCTTTGTCCTTCAACCTTCATCCTTAGTCCGACGTATGGCTTCGCGTTTCACCGTGCGAGAGGCGACTTTCAGCGAGGAAAAAGGAAGGTGTTCCCTCGCCAAGCATCCCGATGTTACCGCAGACCAGGCAACCATGCCCCGGACTGCGGGACAATCCGGTGTTACTACTGGGCGCCTTAAAGGGACGGACTCGTACCCCCTGTCCCTCTCATAAAGTGTACCGTTCCATTGCCCTTTGTTGGAAATGCAATACAGCGAATTCTTTTTATTTTTTGCGTGTTAACGCCGCGAAGCAACTGTGGCTATGAGCGGCGTACAGACGTGGACAGATGGAGTGAGGACAGCAGGAAGGAGTGGGGGGGGGGTGTTAGTATGCGTCCTGGGCCGGTGAAGTACGTCCCAGTTATAATAAGATTGCAGATCATACGGCGATCTGTGTTGGCAACAATAAGAACGGTTACGTCGTTCTGCGGAAAAGTCAGTGATTTGATGCAGGAATCGTCTGCTTTTGCGCGTGCTAGTGCACCGGCGTGAGCAGACGACTTTCAGAAGTGAGTGGGGACCGCGGGAGGTCTCGTACATTTTCTTTCAGCTCTTAGGAGAAAGACGCACTTCCTGTAAGAAGTGGCCCACTTGCTGGTTTAGAAGAACTATGTCAATCCGCGGAGGCAAGTTAAAAGTCGCAGGACAATTCCTACCCGCAATCACAAATATCAAGTCATCTGTCATCGACGCGCATGGTCGCGTTACAGCTCCGACCAAAAATATATTACGCGCGCTTTCGCTACACTCCTCGTTGCGCACTGATCATGTTTCAAAATGACGCGGGCGATATACATGCAGAAGGAGTGCGTGTTTATTTAAAAATTGCATTAGATACTCGCGGAAAGAGAACACGTGACTTAGCTTCCATTCTCGAAAACCCCCACAGTCAATGCACGGGCTACATTGTCCACTCGCGGAAGTCTCAGCGTCCCCATTTCGAAAGCAAAGGGCAGCTTATGGCTTATGGGGATGACTCAACCCAAGATCACTCTAAGTTGCAACTGCCGTGGCAACGGCGACAACTGCAAACTGCATCTTTGCTCTTCGCTCAGTCAAAGGGCGACGTTGGCGTCTTACCCGCAGGCCGATGTCATGCGTGACGTTGCATGAGAGTGAAGCGCAGGTTTCGTCGTCTGCTAATACGGCACGTTTCGACAAATTCCTCGAAGACGACTTCGTTATTCCGAATGAAACCTGGGGGGGGGGGTTCTTCATGAACCCAACCGAACCGAACCGATATACCTGAACCGGTTCAAGCTGATAATTTCGTATCAGCAGAGCTAAACCCGAACCGAACCAATATGCCTGTACCCGAACCCGAACCGGACCGCAGAAAATACAGATTTCGATCCCTGGTGTCAACTGGTGGCTCCTAGCTGGTGGCAATCGCTAAAGACTCTATTTGACACTGCTCTTTCACCCCGCCGCTGTCACTGAAATTTCAGGAAATGAACTGTCCTTGTAGCGTAATCCTAGCTCTCATCGGGTTCATTCGCCATCGCTTGGTACACCATGGCCGTCCTATAACTAGCAATATCAGCTGTACTTTCTCACTAACAGTTCCTTATGTCGAACGCAGATAATCCAAGTCCGTGGTTGTGACGTTGAAGTGTACGTACGCAGCAATGCAACAAAACCCTGCAGCACACGGTCCCGAACTTTCTTCTGTACATAAAAGTAAATTTTGCATCACACCGCTAACGAAAAGTTTAGGGAAGAGCATCAGAACGTGAGCCAACGATAATTGCAGCGGTCACCGCTATTCTGGGCACAGCCCTTGCTTGTCTCAATGACCTTCGTTAGGGACCGGCGAAAAAGTAAAGACGAAATGAGAGGATCCGTTGACCAGGAACAATTTTATTTACTTATTTATTTGAAATACTTCTGGCGTTTGACTCGCCATGGAAGGAGGGACACACATAGTTCGCATATTCCACTACCGTCACTACCACTATATAACGGCAACAACAATAATAATAATAATAATAATAAAATAAAAAAGGAAAACACGCTATGCCAACAAACATGAAGCTGTACTCAAGATACTACGTTAGCTATACATATGCATATACACACATACATACACATACATATATAAAGGAAACACAGTTATGATGCATAATGTAAAAAACCCCGAGACTAGGGAACACGAAGGGACAGACACAAACACGAAGTCTCAAACACAGCTGAAAATTTTACTTCACAAAACAGAAATATATACAAGCGGAAAGGAAAGGAACACCAGTTGAGAATATATATTTCTGTTTTGTGAAGTAAAATTTTCAGCTGTGTTTGAGACTTCGTGTTTGTGTCTGTCCCTTCGTGTTCCCCAGTCTCGGGGTTTTTTACATTATGCATCATCTTCACCAGCTCGCTTGCTTCCTAGCCATTTTTTCACAGTTATGAGTCACGATAGAGTTCAGTAATACAGGAGACAAAAGAAGGGATGGTGTCGCAGTCAATGGCCGTCTGGTGTAACTTATTCCACTCTTCAATGGTTTTAGGGGAAAAGGAGTACCGTAAGCAGTTTTGTTTAGTTTAATTCCGCAAGCCTGCTCCCACGAGCTCCCAACGTAGAATGACGCAATCAAAACGTTACAATGCAAAATCCTCCTCGTCTTCATCATCGCTTCCCCCTCGTCCTCGTTCCTTGAAAGCAAACGCGAAGTCCAACACATTCCCCCCAAAAATGGCGTAGGCATTTTCATTCTCCTAACTCCAGAGGGTACAGTAGTTGAATTGGTCCCTTCAAAGCGATGCCGCTCGGAATCTTCAGCATGCACGATCTGACTTCCCCATCTCTTCCGACGAAACATTGTTCGACTCTTGCCATCTTCCACTGCTGCCGAAGTAGCATAGTCTCTTGCAGAAAAAAACTAGTTTTCCTTCCTCAATCGTTGCTTTCCGTCCTCTCGTTGACGGCCCTGTTTTCAGCTCAGCAAGATGCTCTTTGGACCATCTTTTCCAGAATGCTGCCACAACCATCTGGCGATCGGACCACGATTTGCGCTGCTGATTGTGTGCTATGTCGGTCACTTCCGGACCCGTTAAGTTCGGTAGCGTGGTCAGTCTTCTTCCTGCGAGAAAGTAAGCGGTACGAAGTGGGCACTGGCTCGTGAGGTTCATCATAGAGGTGGGTTAGAGGCATTGAGTTCAAGACTGCCTCTGTTTCGCACCAGGTACGTTGTCACCTCGTCCGCGGACAAAAACTTGGCCCCGATAGTTTTCTTCAACGGCAGCTTCGTGGATCCCATCAGACGCTCGTATACCCACCCCCACCAGGGGACTCTTTCCACGATGAATTTCCACGCTGCACCTTCTGCCATGCGAAGTGATCTTGCACCGCGCGGTTCCGAATTGCGTTCCAAAGTTGTTCCAAGTGCTTCTTGGATCGCTTGAAAGCCAGAGCATTGTCAGTGTAGATGTGGTACTCCTCGCCGTGAGACGAATCTTTTTTTTTTTTTTTTTTCTTGTTCTTCTCTTGCTTCAGTCAATTGATGTACACGCAGTGAAGCGTTGAACTGTTTCTTGAGGATAGAAAACGCACAACATTGGCTATAGTACCAGTACGGCGTTCCCTACAGAAGGCGATTGAAAAGATGGACGTCACTGGGCTCGAGAAATGGTCGACATAGGGCGGGCGAAAGTGTCAATGCTGAATACTTTGAGCGATGGCAGAAAAGAAGAAGCTATTGCAATTTCAAAGAAGCTAAGATCCAATCAATTGATTCAGTGAACCAGGACTAATATGCTAAGACCACGAGGGGAACGACCTCTTCTACATTTCCATATTAAGTGGGATTTAAAAATTTTTCGCTGCAAATTTTTGTTAAGGCGGGCTCACTTCTAAAGAAAGTCAATGAGGAAATTTTGTTCGCAGGGTTCTCTAAACCTCGCTAAGTTACTACAGGGAGCACATCCAGGAGTGTTCCTGTCTAGTTTATCTAGGGAATGACATCATTTTAGAGGCCTGGAAACGATGCACTGATTTTTGGCGAATTACAGTTTGTCAGTCCATGGGAGAGACTACAAAATCGCTTCTCTCGGCATGCACGGTAGCGGCACCTGGTCCAAGAAGTCATTCCCTAGATCAGTCTTTCTTTACATGGGTCCCGCGAGCCATATGCCGAACTTTCGCGCACTGTTTGGCGCACGTTAGTGTAACTTGACCGCCTACGAACGCTTGCTTCGGAGAGCGTTGTTACGGGACCGCGCTCGAAATCTGATCTTTAGCATTGGGATTGACAGAGATCGCAGGACGAGGCAAGACGGGCATTGCTTCAACTCACACAGCTCCAGCCGGCAATTTTTCCGCGCCACACTTTTACTTTCCTCTTGTGTCTCGGAAGCATTACAAGTACTTGAAAAGTCAGAGCTACTTCGAAGAAACGTTGGAGCTACCCCCTGCCTACGTGGGTCTTCGGATGTAGGAGCATCAGTGGCAAACACAATATGTTGTCATACAGTCCAATGAATCCCTCCGCCAAAGCCATTTATAGAGAGAGTTTATTTACAGAGAGAGGCTATACGGTGATGAAATTCGAACTGGTGAAAGCCTTCCACGAGCAACCGCAGACCCAATAAAAACTATGCACAGTAAAGTAACAGAAAACGTCGATAGCAGTCAGTGCTGCTTTAGCCGCGCCTGCTTGATTAGCGCAAAAAAACGCGCGCGAAAGGTGCGGAGAGAGGTGTCCCCGCCACCTGTTTTACCTCATATTGCCAACTGTAGGATGGGACAAGTGTAAGTAGGTTTTTACCTGTTTTTTTACCTTCCTCCGCTTTGACGTTGACAGTGACGAAAGTCTCATCACAAAGAAAACAAAACGCAAGCAAAACAAATGGAGGCAAGGACACTTCCTCGTCTCGCCGCATCTTTCGCGCGCATTTTTATTTTATTTTTTTATTTCGCTACAATCAAACAGCCGGGCTAAAAGCAGCACTTTCTGCTGCTGTGGTTTACAGTTTTGCTGGCGCCGCGGTTATCCGTGGAAGACCTTATTTCTGTAAAAATAACCGAGTTCTATCGAAAAATAAATTTCCCACAATTAAAAATTGTGTAAAGCCCTCCTAAATGGCGACAAGAGTTCCCAGAAGGTAATTGCCGAATGCTCAATTATTAGGATGTTGAGGAAGATGTTATGTAGCCGCACACAAAGATGCTCACGGCCGTGCCTTTGGGAGCATCTTTATTGCTCAGCAAACGGGCGTCCTCAGCCTGGGACGGATACATGGGAAAAGAGGCCCTGGGGGGTGATGTAGGGGGAAAGTGCGGTCAGCCTGCTCTAAAGTGGCGGCTCGGTGCACCCAGGGGATGGAGAAGAGGGAGGGGGGAGGGTGAAAGAGAGAGGAGAGAGATGATGGTGGCACAGGAGAGGGAGAGGCGTGCTAACCCTCTTGCTCTGGTATTTGGGTAGTCCGAGAGGACTACCCACCACAGAAAACATGCGAGCATCCATCAGTAGTCTTCATTGGGAATGAGGCCCTGGCACTCAGAGCCAGCGCTTGTATCACTTTACAGTGGTACAAGGGTGAGGAGGAAGACACGAAAGAAAAGTACAACAGCATCGCCTGAGAAGCGATAAGATATCATCGGCACGTGTTAAGAGAAGATAACTCAATGACGTCACTACGCGTAATCCTAGTGATCGCGCTTGAGCGAGGGTTTCTATTCCACTTTTTTTTGCATTAAAGGAGCATTAAGGTGGTATCTCGTAAAGCAGCGTGTGAGAAGCATTCCCGCAATATGTTTACCCAAAGTAGTTTCACCGCGGCGCAATGAATCACCCACGCTAAGTGTGACGTTTGTGGTCGAGAGCCTCCTCATTCGTTGGTGGGAAAAACCGTCTGCTACGAACATTGCAGACGCTTTCTAGTTGACTTCTCTGACAAAATAAGGTTGCAATCACGAGAGTAATATATCCGTGGCTTCTGTGTAATGATCTCAGAATTCACAGTAGCAGAAAGCAAGCGACCATGGCGGTATTGTGGCGCCACCTGTTAGCCAAACCAACTATGCCATCCACGTGCCCGCCCTGTCTCAAAAGGGCCTAGGGTATTGAACTAACTGAATGTGCGGAGAAAACGTCAGAGAAACTGATGTTCTGAGGCAGGAACAACATAGAAGGGACAAATACATATATAAGGCCTCAAATTGCCAGAAGAAATTAACGATGCAAGATGAGTCACTGAAAAGGTCAAGAAAAAAGGTAACTCAAAAGCTGTAGGGCTCGAACCCACATCTTCTGGGTTACCGGTCCAGAACTCTACCAATTGAGTTAAGCTAGCACGCCATCCCCAGCGACTACAGCGAGTCCTACAGCTGGCTAACCTTTTCAGTGACTTCGACAGTGACTTACGCAATTTGAGGCTTTGTATGTATTTGTCCCTTCTACGTTGTTCCTGCCTCAGAACATCAGTTTTCTCATGTTCAACAGTTGCCGCTTGTGTCGATCCCGTCGTATGAATGTGTGTATGAGTGAGCAAAAATGTAAGCGAAAGGAGTAAGAGTATGCTTTGTCCCTTCAGATGACGCAGCCTGGAAGTCGCTGCTGAGGCGTGTAAGCTTAGCTCACTTGGTAGAGCCCTGGACCGGTAATCCAGAAGATGTGGGTTGAGTCCTACAGCTGGCTAACCCTTTCAGTGACTTTCATCCTTAATCATGCATACTGCACACTGCTGGCACCCAGGCTGCACACTGTCGGCAAGCACAGGGGTATCACTGTACAACACGCAGTTAATTTCGGGGTGCACCAGTCGTTCTTCCCGTGATGTCTGCGGTCCCAAAAAAATCTTGGTTATGACGTTGACAGCCTTCGAATTCTCCGTATCAGACATCACGCAGCCCGAGAATGCGTCGCATCTCCGAAGCTGCAGCAGACGCTCCGGCCTGCGCGGCGTTGCTCACCTCGATCATGTGATCCCATCTCCAATGAGGAGCGTCCCTACCACTCGGGTCACATAGCGACGCACGCGACGGGGCTCATCACGTTTCCATCGTGAAGGTGAAGGAGGGCGTTTCGCGCACGGGAGGTTCAGGGGGCTATTGCAGGCGTTCCAATTTCGCTACGGTATCAGTAATTGTGGGAAACTTGTTTTCGACCACCTAACATTCCATACCGACCAAAAACAAACAAAGTTGTGCGCCTCTAGATTGCTCCTTTAAATGGACATCTCTTATGTCCCTTCTGGGGCTCCTCGGCTTTATTCCACATCTGGAGCCGAAACCCTAGATAGAGATTTTTTGAACTATGACGAGTATCATCAAAGATCTGAAGGACACTCTTAGCTACATCGCCCCACGATCCCGCTCAGCTTACTACGAAGCTGACGTTTCTCGAAACAAAAGCATCAACCTTGACTCAACATAGGATATCACACACCGGAGCAAGTAGTAGAACTAGAACAAGAAGTACAACTACATGTATCTTAGTCCTGTGGTTCATTTCTGACAAAATAACTACGCCTACACGGATCTGCGAAGCGAGATGAGCTATGCCACGATGACCCAATATTGCATACCAAGGAAACCTATAACCTTTCGGCCTATAGCCTATAAAGTAGGGTTAAATGCCTTTCTCACATTCGGGGTGTAAACATCGGGATTTTTAAATCTAATTCGGGAAGAAATCGGGCGATACATGTGCCTTCGGGTGTTATCGGGTGCTTTTTTGTTTCTTTCGTTTCGTTTCCTTTCCTAATCTTTTGCTTCTGTCTTTTTGTGGGTGACCTACCAGCACTAATCCCCGGAGGCATAGATAGTATCGACACATATGGGTGTATTGCTGGGAACGCAAGTGACCCATTCTTACATGTGTTGCACGTGGTAACATTTATTAGTCTTCAGTGAAAATTGTTCGGAGCTCAGTTCGGGGGCGGGGGGGGGGGGGGGGATAAGCGGGTCCAATCGGATTTAACCCGAAAAAGTCAGTCCCTACTTATAAGCCAGCCCTGACACCCCTGCATAGAAATGACCGTTATCACAGTGAGTACTTTCTGGAAAAGAAAGCAGACAAACCACACACAGCGAAATCAAACCGACGTATATCTTTGCAGACATCACGTGCAATCGCGTCATCGTATGCGAATAACTTCGTAAAGTTCCGTAAAGTTCAAGCATTAAAGACAGCCTCGTCGTTGCCGTTGCCGGTAAGCCTCGCCGGACTGTTGCGGTGTGGAACTGACCTAGAAAATATGGGAGAAATAGTCTTAGTATGGGAAGGGGTTTATTTTTATTTATTTATTTGAAATACTACTGGCTTCCTCCTGGAAGCCTAAGTAGGAATGGGAAAAGACAACAAAACCGAACAATGACAGAATTGTACATCTATGCCAACTGCCCTGACAGCAACGACAGAAACTCAACTACAGTCTTCGCCGTGACAACCTCCTCCGGTAGGCTATTCCATTCCTCTACCGTCCTGGGGAAAAAAGACAATTTAAACGCGTCTATTCTACATTGGTATGGCTTTAACTGCAGAGCGTGTACACTACGAATAGATCTCTTTTCCTGGAACATAATGTACTGATCCCTATTAATATTAAGCTTATTTTTGAGGATAAGAAATAAAGTCTTGAGTCTTGCAATTTTACGTCTATTTACTACAAAGCGACACCGAACTCAGTCTCTCGTATCTATTAAAAATAAAGCGAAGTGCTCTCTTTTGGACTGCTTCAATTTTAGAAATATTTTTTTACAGTTAACGGATCCCACACAACACTTGCGTATTCTAATACCGGTCTAACATAGGCTTTATATGCCGATAACTTTGTCTGCCACGTGGCATGTTGAAGATTACGTTTTAAATACCAGAGCTTAGCGGAAGCCTTCTGGACGATGCTGTCCACATGCAAATTCCATGTCAAATTATTTGAAATATTTACACCAAGATATTTAAAATTACTAACAGTGGATAACGTACATGAATTAATCTGGTAATCGAAAAATAGTACTTTTTTTTTCCTAGTCACATTCATGCACACACACTTCTTCGGGTTTAAAACCATCTGCCAAGTGTGACACCAAGTCACAACCTTCTGTAGAGACTGGACTTGATCTTCAACAGTTTTAACTTGGGAATAAATAACGCAATCATCTGCAAAAAGGCGGCAACGAACGGAAACACCCTTCATAATATCATTGATAAAAATTAAGAATAAAAAGTTTATACGGGGTTTCCCGAATAATTGAGAGCCTAAGTAAGCGTAACGTGAGCCCGCCTATATTTTTGTGACTCGGGGTAATTGGACTGTGTGCGCAGAACCTTCTCGATAGCCCCCCCCCCCCCCCCGGCGCCCTCGAGTGGTTTATGGACCTAAATTCAGGCGCCAATGGCACTGCCACTACTCACAGCCTGATATGACTCCCAGTGAAATTAATGGTTAGGCATTTGTTCACACGTAAAGCATCCCCTTAATGGCCGATAGGTCAGCTTAGAACATAACACGAGCGGAAGTTCCCGACAAATGGCAGAAAATTTCACTGGTGTCGTATCTGGCGTTTTCTTCTGAGCAATTTCTAACCTTTGCCGTCGTGCCGCCACCCTCGAATAGCCGCACTCCTCCGGTGGTTTGGCGTAGAAAACAAATTCCAGCTTGTATCCCGCTTCTTCAATTTTCTCGTTACTGTGAAATAGCTGAAATGAAACATGTGGTGCGGTTAAGTCAAACGTATTCCAGCTGTATGCTGGGCATGAGCGAAAGTAGACAGACGCCTGTAGAAGGCTAAGGGATATAGGCAAGCATACAGGAATTGCCGAGAGAGATCCCTACAGTTTCAACCAATAGACTTGAGAGCATTGGGATGAGTCCGATAAGGATCACCAATCTTGACTACTACAAAAAAACCCTCTTTGCCACATTTTTGTTTGTCCGACGAATAAGGATTACGTACCTCCTGCAAAGCTCCAGTATCAGTTGTACGAAACGCGCTGCCAGTCATGTGTTACGCGTATGCATTACATACATTAGGTTAACATTCATCAGTATTATTTGGCCTTATGGGTGAAGTTTTTTGTCCGCCGACGATGTCGTTGTCTTGTCTGTCTTCACTGCGATTGTACCCGCATTGATAAGGTACAGCAATACTGTAACGACGACGACGAGTCCGTAAGAAGGGGAGGACGATGTGGTCGACGTGGTATAGTGGCGGTGCTACAGAGACCACTGGGCCATATAGACATAAGACGGGACTTACTACGAAGGCTGAACTGACGCGGCTGCTCATAAACCTGCCCATGCTCACAGGCTGCCCCAAAGATTTGTACTACCCTTACTACTTACAGTTACTATCATACCACCCTGGCCTACGTCAGAGCTCACACCCTCGGTTCCACAGACGGGGCCGATGTGGGCACCGGATCCCGGAATTCCAATCCCAGTGTTTCGAAGCTCGAAGTAGTCTTTGCACACTCCAGTGGGGCCGCGGGGTTCCATATTGAAGGAGATCGTATTCTGCGGAAACACGGCACAAAGAATATGGATACATTCATTGTCCCCATGTCGTGTGTCACCTATAGTGCCCTCGTTTCAGCCGTAAATACTGGAGGCTTGCTCGTGCCTGTCTAAAGCTTGGATCGGAACAGCTATATATCCATATATATAGAGAGAGATACTCATGGAACGATGCGACAGCACCAGAGGACACGTGTTTCGCCGTGTTTGCGGCTCGTCAGCCCTGGGTAGCTGCGTATCGTTCGGTATTAGCAAAGCAGGGGTCACTCAGCGAGCGACCCCTGGTTTGCTATATATATATATATATATATATATAGTTGAAATAAATGGGAGACAGAAGACGAAAGTAGGGGAAGTAACAAAAAAGGGGTTTATTAAAACTTAAAAATCAAAAGTTAGGGAGCATGTCTACGTTACGGCGGATGTCTACGTTACGCCGTCATTCTCAAGCCCCTTATCAGCCTCGTGGCCACATTTAGCTCTTTTGTCCCGAAGAAGGCGGAGCTTCCGCCGTAACGTAGACATGCTCCCTAACTTTTATGATTTTTAAGTTTTAATAAACCCATTTTTTGTTACTTCCCCTACTTTCGTCTTCTGTCTCCCATTTATTTCAACTATAATTACGTAGTCGTCCGATCCAACTTTTCAAGATATATATATATATATATATCTAGGTATTCAATAAAGATCAGAAGTGGAGACTGTGCTTCTACAGGACAAGGAGTAAAAGGGGAACTTTATTAAAAACTAAGAGGGAGTTTTCGACGTTTCGACAGCAGTGCTGTCTTTAACAGGAATGGGATATTATGGTGACGCAAGACAATTGCAAAGAATGAGAGGGAAATATGTACAAGGGGAGAGGGCAGCACATGTGCTTTGTCAAACAAGGGTAAAAGGGTACAATGAATCACAGGCATTTACTCCTTGTCCTGTAGAAGCACAGTCTCCACTTCTGATCTTTATTGAATACCTTTATTTTTCGTGGTCAACCGCATTCGTTTATTTAAACTTATATATATATATAGCAAACCAGGGGTCGCTCGCTCGACTATAATGCAGCAAATATATATATATAGCAGTATACAGCAGTACCTGACATTCAACAGTTGCCATTCGCGACATACTAAGTTAGTCATCCCTTACAGTCAGGCCATACGCTACAGAAGAATCTGCTCCCGCGATGACGAATTGGATGCTAACCTTGACAGAAACTTGACAACAGTTAATTGACAATTCGCGTAAGACCTAGTGAAAAATGCACTCAGTAAAGCTCGCCATACGAACCGCACGGATCTCCTGAAAAAAATCGAAGCGACCTAAAGATGAGGGATGTGTCAGCCACACTCTAACCTTTAACGATAATATAACTGACCTAAGTATCTTACAACGGCACCAGCCCCTTCAACCTCAGTCGGAACGTCTAAAGGAAATATTCCCTACATCACCACGCATAACATACCGTCGCGCGCGGAACATTCAAGATCATTTGGTACACGCTAAGATTAACAAACTGGAACATACAGTCAAAGGCTGCCACCCTTGCATGAGACGTAGATGTCGCGTAGACGTAATTTGTAGCCTGATGCAGACCGTGGATACAGTATCCAGTACAAATTGTAATTCCCATATAAAGATCAGTGGCGATCACGACTGCAACTCCTCTAATGTCGTACATTTAATACAGTGCAATTTCTGTAATGCACAGTACATTGGCCAAACTACAACAAGTTTCAGAATTCGATTCAATAATCTTAAATCTGATGTGACAAAGAAACCAAACCTCCCGGTCTCCACCACTTTCGCGAACCCGGCCATTCCTTCAATGACAGCTATTCAGTTTACCGTCAGGTTTCGCATCCAACCGCAGCGCAAGACCCATAAATTCCAATGCACAATTAAAGAAGACCTGGGCACATTGTCCACAGTCCGCAGCCTGGGCTCATGATTAGATTTGAGCACATCGACCCACTTCCGTTCTTTCTGCCGCCTTTTCCTTTTACCTTTACAGATCCCCACCCCCAGCAACGACCAAGGACAATGCTCCTGGAAAAACCCCAAGAGCAGCACCCGTTGAACGTGACATTCCTCCTCTCCCGTAACCCTTCCCGCCCTTTTATAAGCCCACTACAATCCCCCTTAGTCCTGTTGAAGGCGACGCTGTTGCCGAAACGTCGACCCCTGTAACATGTAAATAAACCTTTGTTCTCTCCCACAACTCTGCCTCAAGGCTTCTGATCCCTTCTTTACTTTTTCTGTACTTATATATATCCTGTTGGGGTTCAGCTCTCCAACCGAGCAAAATACCGGTTCGAACCGGCTTCAACCGATCTCAACCCGTTCAAGAAAGTGAGCTTAGAGAAGATTGTCATGGAGCTCAAACATACAAATAAACGATGAAAGATGAAAGTCACTGAAAACGTTAGCCAGCTGTAGGACTCGAACCCACATCTTCTGGATTACCGGTCCAGGGCTCTACCAATTGAGCTAAGCTAACACGCCTTCTCAGCGACTTCCAAGTGTGCGTCATCAGAAGGGACAAAAAAGCCATTCTCGCTCACTGATCCTCCTTTAACTCACATTTTTGCTCACTCATACACACATTCATACGACGGGATGGACGTATGAATGTGGGTTCGAGTGGGGACGAGATGTGGGTTCGAGTCCTACAGCTGGCTAACCTTTCCAGGGACTTTCATCTTTCGTCGTTCACTTCTTAGGCAATTTGAGGCTTTGTATGTGTTTGTCCTTTCCATTTTGTTCCAGCTTCAGAACATGTTATTCTGATACAAATAAGGCTATTATAGATAAATTAGGGAAAAGCACAGGCTCAACACACACACACACACACACGCACAAATCAGTCAACCTAACCGCGACAGGTGCAGTGGCGAGGCGCACCTTAACTGTACAGAGTGGACTTAATACAGCCGCACCAAATCGATATAAAGCACTGCATTTGGTAAGTTGTAAGTTGTAAGCTTCGCAATACAGACTCAAGAAACGATATACAAAGCACCACAGTGCATCACTTGGCGTTTGGTGGGTACGACATTCTTAAATTCCTGTAGACCTCGGATACAGTGACCATGCTCTAAAGAAGCTCGTTCCAGCACTAGACATGCGGCACCATAACAAATAAATAAAGCGATCAGGGCTACTGTGCTTCACCCCGACCTTGAGAGAATGATTTAGTCTGCGAATGAATACTATGGGAGAGGAAGATCTTTCTTCGCGGAGCCAAGGTAGGAAGAGACAGCTACACTGAAAGAAATCTATTTTTTGTACAAAAGTGACAGCTCACTATGCTCTTGGCATATGTGCCGTAACCTAGTCATAGTCAAAAAAGAGAAGCACACTGCAAAGCTCCCATAAGGAATAGAGCTCTCTATTAAACGTTTAAACGTGCAAACGTTCAACAGCACGTATAAGGTTACGGGATACGTTTAAAGGTTTTCGTTTTCATAAACGTACAGCGGCACGTATACGTATATAAACGTTTTCCTAGGAAAGGTTTAATCGTCTCCTTTTACATAATTGTTTTCTTTCCTCCTCTAAACACCACAGCACACTTTCGCTGAAAGACAGTGCAGGGTATCTTTAAAGTGGCACTTTGTCCTACTCATTTGTGATCGTCTCATGTTTAATGAAGAACAGTCACAGCGCACGGCACATTTTATTCAGTCTCTTGGTGATTAATAGAGCATTGTCACGACCCCGTTCGCAGCGTACACCGAACTCCGCTCCGCGTGCACTCTTGGCATTGGGATCGCTGACACTCCAAAAACGAAGCTTTATCTCATCGACATCGCCCGGCAGAATTACAATTCCGGGTGTTATCCTTTTCTCCATCCCAATTTGTTCATAACGGGAGGTATACTGCTCCTTGTGGGAATTCGCGTCAGTGCATGATGCCACAAAAGTAGTGCTCATCCCTTTTTTCCCACTCTGGAGCAAGAATGATATCATTCGGGACAGTTCTTAACATGTAATTGACAAATTTTGTGGTTTTAGAGTGCAATAGCCGGAACCAGCAGGAAAGAGCAGGCTACATGCTTCAGGCTAAAGTAGTCGCTCAAAATCAATATTCCGCGTTCTTTTTACCAAAATACTACTCACGTAAAGATAAATACGGAATCTTTAGTATAAACTACTCAAAAAATTCAAACGTCATCACCGCCATTACGAGCTCGACATGTCTCAAACTGTAGTGAAACACGTCGGTTCATAATGAAATGTACGACGAAAATGAACACAAATAGGGTTGTTTAAAAGCCAAATATGACCTGAAGTAATAAGCTACTTATAAGACAGTGAGAAACTGGCGTAGTTGGTAATTACTGATGGGAACCATGGACGCGCCACGCATGACGGCGCCGGCTATCCGTTTCGAAAGGCGTTGCCTTTCGTATTAACAAGACGTTTAAACGCTTCATCTCGACATAACGGTCAACAGCTTCATTTTAACAACATTAACGCATTAACGGCACGGTTAAAAGTTTCGCATTAACTAAACGTTTAAATTTTCGCATTATACAAAACGTTTAAACGTTTCATAAGGAAAGGTTTGCCAGACTATACGTTAATGTAAACGACGTATAAAACGTTTAAACGGAAACGTTTTAAACGAAAATCGGAAAAACGTGGGAGATCCCGAGCCCTAATAAGGAACCGTTCTGTGTGCACCCCAAATACGAATTTTGTGCACCATGTAGGTTACGGTACCATATGCCAGTAACAGAGTAACAGAGTTAGCACCACTTGCGAAGTAAATTTACTGACATTTTACAGTGTAGATTTTTAAAGAGTTACCAGTACTCTTAACGTTGGATCTCTGCAAGTGCTCAAACATCGGCATGCCAGTACTGGACGGCTGTTGCCACACACGTTGCCTGCGCGTGCATTGCTGACGATGGTCCAATAAGGAAGCTGTCCACTCTACTGGGATGGCAACTTTTTGAGCAATTACAAACGTGCTCTATACGCGAAGCCCAAGAGCTAGGGCTTGTTTGTTGCCTCTCATGGTTGTAGTCATTTAAGAAAGCTCTTTTTCTGGACACCATCAGACTTGGATCGTTATTGTGAAGGGGCTCGTTATTTTATTCCCCACTTTCCCACCAGCAATGTGGTAGAGTATCGCCTGTGGCGATGAACCTCCCCACTCTCCAAAGCCAAAATAAACTTGTTGTTGTTATCGGCTCTGTTGTCTGTTCTATGGACCGTTCATAAGCAACCTGCCGCTATATTGCGCAAGCGTGAGCTCGTACACAATCTCTCCAATGGCAGACCTTGAGCAGTTGAGAGTGCCGCCGATGCCCCAGAGTATTCCCTTTGGGCTGCCCATAATATAGCGAGGGTGGTCAGTCCAGGAGAGTCTGACTCTTCCTATATTGCGCGATTCTAGACACAATCGTCGACAGACAGGACGTGTGCGGCAAAGGCTGATAGTAGGGCCATCCATGGAAAAGAGAGGCCGTACAACTTGTCCCTGGGGAATACCGGATGACACAGGGGCAAACGACAATATGGACACTGTGACATACTGGCTCCGATTGGCGAAGAAATGTCAAATTGAGATAAGGACTAGCGGATGGATATTGAGGTTAGTTTTGGTAAGAGACGAGTGTGCGGCGCGACATGAGCGCCCTTAGCAAAGTGGAGGAGGGTAGCGTCCACTTGGCGACCAGCGTCGAGGCTGACAAGTTGAGTCTTGCGGGTCATCTTGAGTATTCTAAAATCGTGTAGATAAGAAAGTAATCGCATTTTTTAAAAGAATGCTCCCTCCAGAGACTCGCAAGGCAGGCTTGTAATTCAAGATTCTCTGTAGCTAGACGGAGACTGAGGATCCTGGTTACCTGGTACCTAGGGTACCTGGTTTGCGTACTGAGACGATCCTATACCGCCAAGTCAGTGGACAGAGTTTGGCGTAATTTGCATTACAGAGGAATTGCATTTAAAATTTACTCAATCAGCGCCACACGAGGAACAAAGTTGCAGTCATCGAAGAGTTTGAGGGCGCTTGGTACGTACAACAGGGCACATGATGGACAGGTCTTCCGTTGTAAATACTGAGATAAAATACTGGTTCACACTTTAGTATAGTCGTCAATGTTATTAGCTGAACCCTCCAAACACTGGAAACACTGGTTTTAGTAGGGGACATCGTACTCCAGAACCTCCTGGAGTCACATTAACACTGGAGGTAAGGTATGTCGGTGAGACGCAGTCGTATAGCAGCTTGGCGCTCTCATACTATATCTGAGGTCATTCCAGGAATTACGATGCGCAGCGTCAGATTTTACGTATTGCAGTCGTAACCACCTCAACCGACACTGCCATAGAATACAACGAATACAATCTCGAACTCCCTCAGCGCAGGGACGCCCTCCTAAACAATGATATCTCGTGAAACATATTCCGAAAACTTTACTGTACATCCGGTTACAGCCCAGGCTTTCCGGTAGAACAGTCAGGCTTAGTAAGCTACCAGCATGTTTACAGAACTTGGCAAAAAGTTGATAAGTTCGTAGATATCGAAGGGAATGTGCAGCTGGGACGCTCCATAGGTGCCACCGATTTACATAGCGGCTACGCTGTTGTAATGACGGGTTGGAATTTGTGCGTCTCCGTCAGAGTGTCGGTTAACTGCGCTGTTACACAAACTTACAATTCTCAGAAAGCACCCGTATGCGTGGAAGCATTCTCGGTAGCAGAGGTTGCTGTTGTAATGACCCGCTCCATATCCTGGTGAAGTTATTGTGTACGTCGTAGGTTTGAGGAGGGTGGTCTCGTTGCATAGTGCTGTTGCTGCATGGAAGCATGGAAGGCAAGACAGCTGGGTGAACGATGATTCATACACAGTTGTCGCATTGGTAGTCGACTAAGCTGATCTCGCAAATCACAACGTTGGGCCGCGCAACCGCACTGGATGAAAGTTTCCTCACGCAGAGAGAGAAGGCCCTGCGGAGGCAATTTAGGCACCAACGCCGGTCCACTTTAAAAAAGATCCAGGGTTGCTAAGACTACTCAATTTTTTAAAAACTACTTGGTGACGTTGTGAATGTTTCAGCGACAATAACTCCATTTAGTGAAGCAGAGTTAAGGGACCGTTGATCTCGGTTTCAATGTTAATCGGCGTTGGTGAAGCCGGGCCTCATGGCACTAAGACGTTTGAATGTTTTAGTAGAACTACGAAGGCCCCAGGTGTGTCGGAATGTGTGTGTGTGTGGGGGGGGGGGGTACCATCCTCTGTGCTCGGACTTCCCCATTCACGCATATAGACACCGGTTGGGGTTCCTGATATTCTCTGATACGAGACTAAGCATGTTCACGAACGTGAATTTAATCACTCCACGTAACGTCTTTAAAGGAGCGCGAAAATGCAAAAAAAAAAAATGAAATTCTCTCAACTGAAATTCTGCGTTTCAATTAGTATAACAGAGGCAAAATTAGTTCACACAGCGCTACCGCTTAGAAAAAAAACGCAAGGAAAACAGCCGTCTTTTGCGGCAGCGAATGGAATCCACTGGAAGCCACGATTGGCGGCATGCAATGAAACAGCAGGACAAGCACGCGCTTACCTATCGTGGCTGTATGGTTTTGGAACACGCCCGATCGTAGTGTTCCTTATATATGCGCGACATGATGCGCACTGCTCCATTTTTCAATACCGACTTACTGAATTGTAGCCTACAACAGTTCTCACAAATGTTCCCCTGACAACATTTATTTGCACGTCCTTCGGACAGCGACGCCAGTTTCGCGCCGGAACTGCGACATGACCTAAAAGCACCGGTGCAGGACCTCAAACGACGTTCACTGCTTAGCGCGGAAGCAAGAGAGAGTCCCGTATCTTTTTGATTACACCTTCGCAACGGAATCGAAGTTCTGAATTATGATAGCAAGTACGAAATTAAGATGACGTGGAACGTGATTTGCAGTGAACTTGTTTTTGCATTTTAGCGCCCCTTTAAGCGAGATTACTTGTTACTATGAATGCAAAGGGTGTCTGACTGAAAATTTGCCAGGAGCTAAAGAAAAATGAAGCGCTCTTCACAAATGAAACCAATTGTACATGCTTGACAGTTCTGTGTTATTTTTTCATCGCCCCTTGTCAATTAACTATCGGAGGAAGTGGTTCGAGGTTGCTATGGTGTGCGGATTCGTTTTTTCCCGGGTTAAAAGTCTATTTCAGATGCCGGCCGCACTGCAGATCGCTGCCCACAATCTGGCACCTATGCGCGAGGTTCCAGCGCACTCCGGAGTTATCCAAGGTTAACCCAGGTTGTGTACACGAATTGTTCATGAAACATGTAACATAAGTGCGGTTTCACTTGTTTTGTTCAAAAGAAAGAAACGGTGGGAGGCCTGTGCTGCTCGCCGGGAAGTGTGCCGGGATCTGTACTCTAGCTTCCGTACCAAGTGAGCCTCTGACTTCTCCATCCTCCCTACATATTTATATTCTTGACGTTGGTTCAACTTCCAACGGGTATCACCCTTGGTGTCGACCTAAGGATGGCCTTTACCAACGAGAAAGCGGCGCATATGATCCTACCCTTGGGCGCGGCAACAGGAGAAAAGCTGTCAAAATGTATCGAAAATAGCATCCCGGGAAGAAGCTGTCTCCACGTGCAACAATAAGACTGGACAAACAAGAGGAAGCGGCGCTCCACCACGTTTCCAGCGAAATTCCTGAGTTCATGATGCGACAGCAAACATCGTGAAAAGTCATCAGTATTGCATCGCTGCGGCGGGTGACTTGTCCGAGCACACCTCGTAGTCCTGGGAACAGAAAGAAAAGAAAACAAGGTCTTCGACGAGCTGTCGTACAGCCCGAGAGTTTGTCTGTTTGGGAAACTTGGCACAAGGCAGTTTTTCGGTCGCAACGTCTTTAATATTTGCCTCTTTTTTTGGGTGGGGTGGGGTGGGGGAGGATCTCAGTTGTCTCGCGACGTGAACCCCCAATTATTAATATTTTTTCTTGGTTCCAAAGACAGCGTTTCTTTCTACAAAAATAATCACATTTTCATGTGTCTGCTTCCGTTCGCAACTTATCGCGATCAGATGGGGCTCACCTTGCTTCCATGACCCGTCACGGAACAAGCGCTTATCTCAAACGAACGTTTACATTGACCTTGAGATTAGCGCTTGGAGACGATCCTTCAGCCACGTCATGCACGAGGAAGATATTTCATCTGTTTCACAACACACCTATCAGAGCGCACTGCAGTCGTCGCGCGCGGGCGCCGAATTACGTGGAGCGCTCTGTGGTGTGCGCGGCTTCTGAAACATATTTTTAAACCCGAGAAAAAACGAAACCACAGGGAATATATATATTATATATATATATATATATATATACATATGTTATATACTTATGTACTACACAACTGCCAAGCACGTACAGTTGGTTCCATTTGTGTAGAGCACTCAGTTTTTTCTTTAGCCCCTGGCCCGGGACACCATGTGTTTACTATAGGAACTCCACAGTGCCGCGTGAAAAACCACATCCGCGGCATGATAATCTACCGCTCGCAGGCTTGAGCGATAAGTGACACGTGACGGAGAGCTCCTGTTGAATCTGCTTATTTTGGCAGAGAAGCCTGGGTTGTCCCTAAGAGCGACCTAGAGATAGGAGGCGGTCGCCTGCGGCGCGCCTTCCTTGCACATGTGGCGGAGGCGGTGACCAGGGTCACATGGCGTGGCGCTGCGATGCACGAGATATACGCCATATACAGCTTCGTATCCCATTCGGGAAGCATCCAGATGAGCCGAATGCATCGCATCACTCCCCTCCCTCCTTTACCCTCCTCTCCCTTGGTCTTTACACCTCCGAACGTCATGAGACGGCACGTGCGTACAGTTTCAGTACCTTGACATGGAAACGAAACTTACTGGTCATCGCGCGTTAGCTCGTAACAAATGAAGTGCGGACGTGCATTTATCGCGCGCTACGGCATGACGAAAAGTGAGCATGGAGCCCCTTGCCGCTAGCTCACATCACCTTACCACCTTTGCCACGACCTACAACAATATCGCGAAGCAGTCTGGAGACTCTGGAGTCTGGAGGATTCTGGAGACTCCTTCGCTGGCGCCAGACAAGGTACACGCCTCAAGCTTTACACTGAACTGGGTCACGTGGGTGACATCGAATGTATTGCTCCGTAGACGATATAGCGTGCTCTGCGTGCCGTTCTCGTTTCTGCACAACGTTTTGGATCCCTTCCGATCACAGTAATTATTTTTATCCGACAATCTCGCAGTAAAACGCGCAGTTTTCACATAAGGCCTCGTCCTGTTGGCGACTTCCACATGTGCGATGAAGACCGCGGGTTAAGACTCAGTGAGCCGATGCAATGTACTTAAAGAAGAAATGGTGTTGCATGTTGCAAAAGGAGAACCGCATAGTTTACGCTGGCAAAATACGCCCATCTCTTGGCGTTATGACGACGGAAATATATCGGTAAATGGCGAAAACAAGGTCAAAGTGACGTCTTCTATAACGTGCGACCAGGACAAGATGGCAGCTTTGCCAAAAGCACCCGCTTGAAGGGAGTTACAATAATGGCGGGTTTGTGTCACCCCTGTGGTCACACAGCTTTTCGTAGAGGAAAATTCATCACTGAAATTAAGGCATTTCACGAAGATTTGAAACCTATGTGTCCCCATGTAAAGCCGCCGGGTTGCAGTGCCAACTGGCGGCGCGTAGCTCTAGAGCGACCTAGGCTTGAATGCCGCTAGAAAGCTCCCATCGGAAGACACCTCTCTCAATCTGCCAATAGAGCAGACTAAGCTAAGGGCAATCGTGCCCTGTGCGTTCAAATGGGCCAGTTTTGCCTGCGTTGGAAACACGGACGAGAACGGTGTTCCTGCGAGACAGGCCTGAGGGGAATTTTGGGAGGAATATATTTTCTCGCACGAAGCGGATTAAGCAATGCGTTCATTCCTTGGAATTACCTTCCATAAGGAATGGTAATTTCTGCAGCATTTTCAGCATGTCAACAAGCTTCATCGTTAATGCGCTAGTTGGATTAGCTGCATTTACATGCACGGTTCAACGCCACGCAGGTCGCAGCTGCAATCGCCTCTAGCCGGGCGGGGTTCACGTAAACACCGTCGAATGAACTCAGCTTGATATCCAACTCGACCCGCTATGCCGAGCTCATGTAAACGCGACTTTCGTCTCGTCCTCGTCGTTTTAGCGCTCTTAGTTGCAACCCGGTACTTACGTCGTACATCAAATATGTCACAATCTGGTGTTGTTGTTATGATCGTCGTCGTTTCGGCGGTTGTCGTCATCATGGTGGTTTCCGTGGTGGCCGTCGTCATTGTCGTAGGAGTGGTTGATGGAGCTCGTGTAGTAGCTGGTGGTAACGCCCTTGTTGTGCCTGCCGTGCTCGCAGCTGAAACGCTTGACGTGAGGTTTACAAGCGGAAAAAGATACGGTTCGGTTTCGGTAGCAGCGTCGATCGTTTCCGTTTTCCTCCAAAACACCATCACTGTAAGGAATACAGAATTCGCAAATGTAGAGGTTGGGAAAAGGGTATTTTAGTTGACGTGTACACTCAGATCTTCACCTGATGAAGTGCAGGTTCTGCACGAAAGCATGTGTATACTAGAAGTTTTATTTCAAAGAGTGCTTCATTCCCTGGATTTATTGGTGTGCACACAGACAAGTGCACATTGTTCAGGCTGCAGGAGCACCGTGAGGTACAGTTCTGACCAAAACTTCCCCAAGCAATTCCTGATGTCTTCGAGCGATCTCCAGCGCGAGATGCGTTTACGGTTATGCTCGCGGGTACTGTAGCTAGGAATATCTGTTACTGTACTTTTTTTTTTGTGACTCACCAAACCGGCAAGTGGTCATTGCTTTTCTGGATTCGCGGCTCCGTGCTGTTTTGCACACTTTCCATCATTTCGACAGTACCTCGTTCCACATTTCGAAGGAAACATTGAGCGTTCACGCTCTAACGAAAATAGTCGAATCACGGTAGCGGAGTCTTCAAACGCGGCGCCTCGATCGGGGGCAGCCAGTGTTGCCGCTTCAGACAGCTTCACAGTGCGCTATTTTCGCGTCATATTGGCCTACAACTCAGTGAGCATTGATCATACGGTTCATGCTCAGTCTGTTCGCACGCCACACTCACCCGCCAGGACAATGAGGAAGATGACGGCGATTATGCAGCACAACAGTATGGCGGCTACGAGCTTGTCCCTAGAATAAGTACACACATCTACACGTACTCCTTGTGCACACGGTTGTCTCAAGTCTCCAGCATGGGACGCAGCGATCCCCTATTGGCGGCGTCGCCACAGGGAGGAGCTATACCAATACAGTGTCCTAGGGGGGACCGCCATCTCTCGCGGTCGCAGACGACGTCTGTGTATAGGGCGATTATCTCTTCCAGCAGGTGGCGGGCGAGCACCGCAGCTCCTCGTAGCCAGTCTTCATGTCATCCCTTCACGCGCGAGACCGCAGGTATAGGGGACAACTGTGCCACAGGCTAGAGATTTCAAACGCCGTGTCGCGCGACCAGTACGCTAGGGCACAGAGCAGAGCAAGCGGCGTCATACAATTCAATCTGAACGTAACGTACTTCTATTGAGACGTGAACTGCAGAGGTGGGGGCACATCCGGAGTACACCAGTGACTTGCTGGCGAGGTACAAATTGCTTGAACACTTCTTGCGCGATGATAGAGTGAACACGGTGTGCAGTGGCGTCGCTCATCCATCATGTTGTACGATGTAAATACGTGTTTTTGGGATAACCCACAGGACAGCCTCCAGCAGAGCACAAGCTCAGCAGTCTGCACCGAATAAACGCGCCTGCCCATACGAATGGATCATATATCGCAGCCTCTCGGGATGCCCATTGGCTCTGCAGTTCAGCTCATTTTCACTCTCATATTCAAGTCCAAAATATGGCATGTCGCTCCACATGCATAGTCTTAACTTACGATTCATCTGCGAATAAAAGAACCACAAATAAACCACATTTTCCAACGAGGGAAATTCCGAACATGAACTGCGAAAACTGCACGATGGTGCCGACACGAAGACACTGTGAAGGAGATGGAAGGATGTTTGACTGGCGCTACGGTCTTGCGTGCCACAACCCTCCAGTGCTTGTAGGAAGTTTAGCACCGCTCTACTTTCTTTACTGGCAAATCCTTGCACCTACCTTCACTTTCCTCGGCTGCTTGCAAGCCAGATTGGGAGCCAGATTGGGAGCCACGTTCCCGCCCTGCCATTACTGCATGTGAAAGGAATCGCAAGTCACGACCAGCGCCTACAGTGCAGTGGGACGTTTTGCTTGAGGGGGTTGCGACAGTTTCATCGACGTGGTTCATGACATCTCCAACGCTCTGTACTGCACTCCACAACACCAAGGGGAAATGAATTATTCTGCTGTCTGTCGTACTTAGCTGCATAAAAAAACCTTCGTACGCAGTTTCGAGCAAAGCGTAGACGTCAGAGAGCTCAGAGCTGCGTCCATTCCCATTGGCAGTCGTAGGAACGTGACTTCTCCCGCGCTGCCTCACTGGCGCTGTCGAGAGCTGTGACGTCACAGACTCACGCGTTTCGGTATTCGCGGTGTCCATTTTCTCCGCTTCTATTACCCTTCTCGCTGTGAAGCTTTCAGTGGAGGTTCACATCGTGCGAAGAACAGTCCTTTTAACTTAATCTGGGAAAATGTGGGATGACCCGTCGCAGCCCCTTTAAGTTATCCAGATCAGCACAAGGCTTCAGAAACACCAACCAACAGACAATTTTAATATGGAGAGTGCGCAAACTGTCTGATGCATTATTATAGGAAGGTGCGAGAACCGAGAGACACTGAAAAAATAGACACAAAACAAGTTCTCAACTTGTTTCACTGTCTATTTTTTGTGTCTCTCACATTCGAAACGGACATCTGTCACCTCTGTGCGCCAGAGAGATAAGGACTGAACCCACAGGCAAGCAGCCTCGATAGCCAAGTGTTCTCGAGGAACCACAACGCATATCATCGGAGGAGAACTGCGCATGCGCAATATTGAGACCAGTGCTTAGGTATGTTTTCAAGTGTTAAGAGAAATGTAATCATCATCGAAGGACATAGGCGAAAATGTTTCCAAGTTTTGCACAGCGAGACGAGCGCGATAAAGAGTGACTGCCATGACCAATGCTTAACATGTTAACACCATAAACATCATGTAAACAACATCATGCAACCATAATTACCTCTACGTGTGATTCTTTCTTACTACTAACTACCTACGTACAACAGGTACTAGCTCTTGAACGTGCCCTCAAGCCACAACTTTCCCGGCTTTCTCCACGAACGCGTGCCTTCAGCGCGCTATATCTTGTGAGTACCATAACAACCTACGCGTCTCATACCCCTGCCGCACGAACACGAAAAATGGTCTTAATTAAAATGCTTAATTGACAATGTGCTTAGTGCATACGGAGAGACCATGCCGACATGAAGATATGCCGATTTCGGAGCGATACTCGCGCTGTGTGTTCCTTACCAAACATTGAATATGTGTGCGAAATATCTTGGTCCCACTGTTCGTAGTTTTTATAATTTTTTTTTTTTTAGTTTCCCCACCCGCCTTGAGACCGTCGGCCAACAATGCGTACGGGCGCACCGACGTCACTGCTATAGGTTTACCTGTCCTTGGCTTGGCTTGGCCGCTTGGCTTCTTTGGTCTCGTTCTCTGTGCGCCGTACATTGGCAAACGGCTGTTATGTTATTGCTTTGCCGGAAACAAGGCTTGTGAACATTTCTGTGGCCCAACGTTATTTGGAAAGCGCACTTTCTTGTGCTGACCTTGCCTTTCATGAGCTGAAGCGATGTGGTACGTGATATGCCGCGGCGAAGTTGCCGTGCAGCACAAGAGAAATTTAGTAGTCTGTTACACAAGTGCTACACAAGTTACACAAGTGTTCCTCTACGGGCATACTGACTACAGGAACGATATGCAACAGATGCCACATTGCTTTTGAATTGGGTCAGTACGGTATGTTACAGGCTGTAACATACAGCTTATCCGCGTAACGTTTCTCTTGTTAAGTTTCCGACTGTTACACGCGCGACCCGTTGAATAACGCTTTACCAAAGTTTTTAACCGCATATAGACTGTAGACTAGTGAGCGCACGGCATCGATAACACTGTCATAAGAAACTGACCTGCACCACATCCTTTGTGGATAATGCGGTTTGGAACCTGAATGGCGCAACTTAATGATCACTTGTACTGCCTGTGTGGCATAGATATTACATAATGGACGTAATTGCGTGTAGACGTCCTCTGTCGCGTTCTAGTCTCGAGTCAAGTCTTGTTGGGGTGAGTCAGTCGTGGAATAGAGAACAATGGCTAGAAGACAAGCCTATACTTACCGTACATGTCATCCTGGCTCTCTGAAAACAGATAGAAGGGACAACTTACAACAATGCTTCGCACCTATACATCTACATATCCCAAGGCGTCATGCAAGGCGGTCGCAAGTTAGTCGCAGTTTTCGAGTCTGCTGACATAGAGCTAAGACGAAGCGAATTTTGAATATTGCCTCGTTCCCAGCACCAGCGCACTGTATACCAGACACGTTTCCATTAAATCGTGAGAACAGGAAAGCACAACACTTTGCTCCGTCGGGTCTACGACGCCTTAAGGACTCGAGCAAACTTCATTAAAAATTTAAAGACTAACTTAGCACTAGAACATTAAACGTTAAAATTGGCACTAAAACTACCCTGCTACAGTTTTGATGTTAGCGCTCGCCAGAACAGAGAGAGAGAGGTCGCATGAGCATTATGCCACTTCGGCAGTATTCGTGCAGCCGAATTCTTTTGCCGAGGAACAAGATGGACTTTATTGTATTCTAGGGTGGAATTGCCGAAGAAAGCAAAGGTACGTAATCATATGGCGATCTCTCACGGAAGGCATCAAAAAAGATATCGGCGTTCCCGCCGCAAAAATGGCCATTTATGGGTGGTCTGACAAATATTTTTTGTGGCTGACAGTATCACTTCAGCGTATGTTGATATATAGGAATACGTAGCCAGATGAATGCCCTATGAAACGATGTGAGTTTCAGAAACAAAGCTACCCATGCATTTCCGAAACGAAATTTGGAACACAAAAAAATCGGTGGAAACATGGGAAAACTCCTGAAGATACGCCTGTAGCTTGAACAAAAATATCAATATACGAGTTGCGAAATATACAAAATGTGGCAAATTGGGTCAGAAATAACATTTCATGTGTTGTGGAAAATAACGTCAACACCGATGTTGTTCATGTAACTGAGAGGCAGAGTTCATTGAATGAGTAAAACAGAAATCGGCATAATTTCTCCAGGAAACATTAGTTTCATGCTAAACTTTCTTGTTCTTGTACAGCTTCCGTTAACCTTAATAATAACAGCGGAAAAAATTGGGTCTCATTTCCCAACGCGATGACAGCCACCCTAAGACACTGTGTGGATGTTAAGTGAAGAAAATTCTTGCGCTAAACTAACTAAATACTTTTGTCCAATTAACATTCCCTCATGACCCCAACGGTTGCTGTAGTCGAGATTGGTAAGGAGACCACATTTTTTCCAGTGTTATGGCGGTTGACCGCGGCTGTACCACAATTTGCTGTTTCACCGGTGTTTTTTTTTTCTTTTCTTTTTTTATTCCTTCCGGATAGTTGTCAGACCGGAAGGACAGTGCAAGTTATACATATCCACGCATTCAGGACAAAAATGTGATTATCTAACGCCTTATGAGTTATGTGCATTCTATAATCGAACACAAATCAGATGTGAATAGTATTGAGCATTTGCGAAAGAGGTCCGCCGCGCGAACGCGACTCCGAGACGAAGATAAGATCTCCACACCGCCTCCTAATAGACCATTTTAGAAAAGCAAGCGCCACCTGTGGTACGCAAGGGCTCATGGGAACTTAGAGCGCCTTCAAGCATTGCGATACGGCCAGAGGTGGAGGTAGAAGCAGAACAACAACATTCCCGGTGTGCGCAGCATCAGCGTCAGACGATATAAACCATATCCGAAGCAGACGACGGAGCAGTGTCCCTCAAAGTTCCCATGCTGCCTTGCGCCACGCGCTTGATGGCGCGCGCATCTTTTTAAAATCGTCTATTGGCGCAGTGCCAGCTCACCACCACGAGGAAAGGCTAAAAGTGAAAATGAACACATGCTGTAGCGTTTATACCATTTACCAAATGTCACCTGTCGCCGTATCTGCTTTGGAGGACGAGTAGCACGGCTCGGAAGCCGTCGATCACCGGTGGTCGACGCTCTATGGACGCGGTAAGGAAAGTGGTAATCTGGAAGATTCAGTAGTTTGTATCTCTACTGTTACACTGCCACCTCTCCTGTAACATCCTTTTTCAACCGACATTCCTTGCTGGTGGTAACGGCAAGATAATCAGGGATGTAGCCCACGCTGCACAACTATTCCACGGAGGAGGCAAGGGCCTGCAGACACTCATACATGGCGCGTATGCAGACACCGCATAAAAGCTGCGGACACGTCGTACATTCCGTGTTACGCATCACGCCCAATATAATAGCTCAGAATTACGGAGTTGCCACTGTGGTATAACTGACACATTTGAATTCATATCGCATTGGTCAGAAATCGAAAGTTCACATCAGCTGTTGTGTATTGCGCGGCAGCCATGACTACTCCGAAACGTGAAAGCGTTGAAAAAAATCAATCTCACCCCTATCTCGTTCTAACAAAAACTCCGGTGAAGCTTCTCCGGAGGGATCCATGGGTTCTTGGTGTCGCCAGTGGAAAGCTCGTAGGGTTTGCTTCGTTCCGATGGTTCCGATGCGTGGCCGATGGTTCTCGAACTGTACACACGAGCTGTATTTCTGGAGCGTGACTTCTTCGTCTCCTTCTTCTTCTTCTTCTTCTACCAATGAGATAATGGCCGTGAGCCACTAAGGGAGATTGGCCAGGACAAAAGTATCCTTCTAAAAGTGTCGCATGCACTGAGATGCCCACCGACTATACTCTTCTTCCTCTACGTCTTCTCAAATATGGCGCAGAATTCATTGGTAGATGTAACCAGGTAAACATATATATCTGGAACGAAACGTCAATTAAATCGTTGCTCTGAGTCGGTGTGTGTGTTTTTGTTTATATATATCTGGGTATCTACCATGGCTTTTTCCCAGACGCTATAAGACAAATGTCGGCACGGTTCGCTGCGAAGTCGGCCCAGGACGCACTGTCCAGCTACGTTAGTCGTGACGTTTCCCGCCGAAGTGTGGCTGACTACAAGGTGTAACTGCTGCACCTGCTTTTCTAAGAGTGTACGTCACAAGAGTCGCGATAGGGAGTCACGACAACAAGAGTTGAGAACCGCTGCCCTATAGAGTACCCGTCTAAGAATTGGTTGTAATCAACAAATTAGTAAACTGCAGTAAGTATTTTTCTAGACGGTTTTGTTCTTTGCTTTCATGTTGTGCACGCTGGTCCTATTACACCACTTCCTTAGAGCGCGGGAGGACAGCAAAAGCGAGAAAACAATTTCCCGACGGTGCCGCCATCCCTCGCCGGAAGCGAACGTAACTAGGTCGCATGAGTCCGCCGTAATGTCTAATTTCTGTAGAATAATTTCCAAATTATCTGCGGAGACGGATAAAATGATCTGAAACTGGGGATCGGAAGTTGGGATAGCCTCTCCGATGTACTGAATGTCACATTTATCGCACATTATCCAGTGACAAAGGTCCCAAGGATAACAATAAAGTGCGTACATGTTCACCTATGTACAGGGTGCACTGCTCTTAAAGGTCAGTCATATTTGAGCACGTAGGTTTCTCTGGCATAAAGTTTTCACTGTGTGGCAACGAAAGATTCTCCGTCAAGTAGTTTTCGCGTCACAAGAGAAAATTTGACCCTTTAGAGGCCACACCCTGTACGTCTATGTGCGGAATTTATAGCCACATGACCACTGTGCACTTACTGTTACTGGCCCACACAACCACCGACATCCCAAGGATATCCTCGAATGATCCCGACGTCCTGGTCGTTCGTGGATGTCCGAAGGATATGCATAAAACATCATTAGAGATGTCCCAGTGTTGTCTGATCGGGATCTCCCCAATTATGTGCCATGCCGGCTAATGCGGGTAATACGATAAGTGATCCCCAAGTAAGTCAGTAAGCAACAGCTGCCAGATGTCCACATAATGTCTATTAAATGATAGTTGGGATGCTGCACGGACATCCTCTAGACGTCCCGGAATGCTACTAGTCCCCAGAATGACCCATGTATGTCATCGGGATGAGAAAAGGTGTCCCTGAGACAGCTCTTCGTCCAAATTCAAACGTCCTGTGGACGTTGAGGAGACGTCGATGGTTTGCTGGGGTATTACTGTTACTGTACACTCACTTACTGTACAATGTGTACCGTACCGTGTGTGGCTACTGTACATACACTGTGTGGTTGTCGCCTTCTGAAAAGCACTATGCATTTTGAGAATATCTCCGCTTCGCTTAAATGGCAAGCCAATCAACTCAAAAGGTGATGCAATGTTGCAACCGCGCATTTTGTGTGCATCTTCACAAAGCCATAGAGATTGCTGTTTGTAGTTCATTACGGGTCCGCTATTTGTCGCTCAACTCCTCTATACAAAAGCTTTAGTTTGCACACACCACAGGCATTGCTATACGCGCACACTAAACGCTAATAACACCGGTAACATCCTGTCCGGCGAACCAAGCGTCAGTTCAGTTTCAATAGCGCAACGAGCGATTCTATAGCTCATTATGGGAACAAGGCGGGGTAATGGTGCCAATCCATAACCCGTAACAAACAGCAGGGAAACACTGAAAAGTGTGAGTAATAAATTAAAGAATAAATAAAAGAGTGAGTAAAAGACTAGTGCAATAAATGTAGTTGAAAGTTAGCAGTCCTGTCTGTGTTTTACTCATAGATTGAGAAGTTACCCGCCAAAAAGAACTCGTTACAAGTTACCGTGGGAAAAATGTAACTAAGTTTATAACGAAGTTCTTCAGCCTGAAATGTAACTCGCAGTTACTGAGTTACTTTAAAAAAAAAGGAGTTATTTCGAAGTTACTTTGGACACAAAATAGCATTACGCAGGTGCAGCGCGCGTGAGCAGTTGAGTTAGACCTTGAGGTGCCTGCGGAGAAGTGCAACACGCTTAGATCGTTTTCGTTTATGTCCAACAATAGACCTCTCCCTGTTTGTAAACAAATGACGTCATAGTGTTCGACAGCGACACAAATTTGGTAGAATTGAACTACGCTCGAAGCTAGAGGTGAACAAGGTCGCACCCGAAAGCCACGGTCTTGAGGGGATTACGATATGGTCCCTTAAAGGGACTCGACCCTCGGTCCTGCTTTTCTTTCAATGGGAGGCAGCGAACAAATGCCCGTTCGTGGAACCCAACCCTCTCCTTCCTGTTTGTTTCGGTTTCAGTCTGTCTACCAATGTCATGATGACGTTTGCCTGGTAGAGGTCTATTTGAACGCTTTGCATCTTACTCCCTGTGGGCGCACAATGGTTCAGCTTCATTTCAATGGCAGTGGTTCTTACTTCCTGAATAAAATACTGTCATTGATTGAATATCACGTTTTATGGCAAAAAATGCCATGAAGGAACCGGAGAGAAAGCAAGAAAATATATGGACATGAGTGAAAAGCGAGTTAAAAGCAACTTGGAACTTAAGTTACTTTGGCAAAGTTACCTGAAAAAGGAACGAGTTCCCCTGAAAGTTACCACGGCGCAAAAGTACCGAGTTAAGTTACAAGTTACCAAAAAAAGGAACTTAGTTACAGTAACGGGTTACTTGCAACGAGATACCACGAACTCTGGTTTTACTCACTCTTTCACGGCTGCTAGTCATGCGTTATGGCTTCCAGTTCCGTTTTTTTTTTTTTCAGCATACCCTCGTGACCGTTAACCACTGCTCCAATCGTCGTTCCTGCATCCTCGAAGCAGGGATCCCCCCCCCCCCCTTAATGAAATCCCTGAGATTGCGTAATACAGCTTGGGTATCAATGCATATGCCCATAGGAATGTATCCACAGCCAGATACCTCCCGCCCCCGGGAAGCTCTGGAAGCCCTCGGAATTCGATTTCTGGGGACATTACTGGTTCGCAGTTGCTTATTCCCAGTCCTCCGCAAAAGGGAAACGTGGCAACAGACGAGCATTTGGGGTGTCAACAAGCGCTTGCTGGCTGGAGGCGAGCGCAAGGGACGCTACTTGAACATGAGAGTACTCATGTTCTGAGGCTGGAACGACATAGAAGGTCGACATAGAAGGGAGAAACGCATACAGGGCCTCAAATTGCGTAAGAAATTAACGATGAAAGATGAAAGTCACTGAGAGTCACTGAAGTCCTACAGCTGGCTAACCTTGACTTTCAACGCTACTTGACGCTGCTCGATCACCCACCTCTGGCATCGCAATTTTAGGAAAGGAACGTTCCTTGTAGCGTAATACTAGCTCTTATCGGGTTCATTCGCCATAGCTTAGTACATCATTGCCTAGTCGATTTTGTGCCGTCTCAGGAAGCCTACCCCGTGGCCGGCCTAGCTAACATGACCAGCTGTAGTTTTTCATGAACCGTTCCTAGCAACAGAGATTGCCGAAATTAGTGCTGCTTTAGCCGCGCCTGCTTGATTCTCGCAAAAAAGCGTGCGCGGAAAGCGCTAGAGGTGTCCCCGCCTCATGTTCCGTCCTCCGCTTTGACCTTGATGCTGGTGACGACAGTCTTATCACAAAGAAAACAAAAAGTCAGTCACAGCAAAACAGGAGGAGGCTGGGACACTTCCTCCTGTCGCCGCACTTTCGCGCGCAGTTTTTGCAACAATGAAGCAGGCGGGGTTAGAGCAGCACTTTCTGCTGCTATGCTGTACAGTTTTTGTTGGGTCTGCGGTTATTCGTGGAAAAGGTGAGTTTTTGTTTGGTCTACGGTTATCCGTGGAAAAGGTGAGTTTTATTGAAAAGTAAATTTCCCTCGATTAAAATCCGGGCCTTCCTAAATCGCGGCAAAAGTTTCCAGACGGTAATTGCCGCATGTCCAACAATTCTTCGGCGGGTACGCCACCAGTTTTATTTTATTTTATTTTTTGTCACAACCTGTATATACGGTATAACACACCGGAGCAATAAACAAGTACAACTACATGTATCTTAGTCCCCCCCCCCCCCCGCCCCCCTGTAGTTTACTTCTGACAAAATAGCAGTCTACGTTTACTCTACGCGGATCCGAGCGGCCAGCTCAGCTATGCCACGATGACCTAATATTGCACCAAAGCCCTTCGGCACCAAAGCTAGTCCTGACGGCCCTGTATAGAGATGACCATCATCACCGTGAGTACTTCCTGACAAGGAAAGCAGACAACGACACAAAAAGAAGGCAAACCAACGTATATCATTGAGCACATCACGTGCAGTCGCGTTATCGAAAGAATATTCACGCATTCTATGCGAATAACTTTGAAATACAGAAATGTAAAAAGCTGGAAGTATCCGTAGAGTTCAAGCATTAAGATCAGCATCGTCGTCGCCGTTCCAGCCATCGCAGTCGTCGGTGTTGAATTGACCTAGAAAATACGGGAGAAATATACCATCGGAAAGAGTTCATCCGGGGTTTCCCTGATAGTGAGAGTCTACGTACGCGTAACGTAAAAGTCAGCCTGTATTTTTGTGATTATACGTGCCGCATCTTAGGGCTGCGGACAATTGGAACGTGTGTAGAACTTGCTTGACATCTTGTCAACGACCTTCGCCCTCGTGTTTTTTTCGGGACCTAATCTCTGCAGCCAATGGTGCTACCGCTACTCGCAGCCTGAAATAACAGCCGGTGAAACCAAGGGTTGGGCCTTGGGTCACACAAAAGGCTCCTCCCAATGGCCGACATGTAAACTTAGAACATGCATCTAATAATGCGAGCGGAAGCCATTGGACCAGGGGTGCCGAACTCATTCGTGTCCGCTTTCACGTGATGACAGTGTCACCAACAGGCCACAAGGGGGCGTTTTAATAATAATTACGATGACATCAAACATATTTGCGTTGCTGAATCACGCGGTCAGCATTCGTTGTGGGCTGAGGAACTTGGCACCTCTTGTTTCTAACTATCCGCGAGTCCAGCGAACTATAGGTGGCGCACGCCGAACCTGGACTCGAGGGTTGGCACTTCCACCGCTAGGTGGCTACGGCTTCGCTGGAGTCGCGAATTGCGTTGTACCGAACATGGACAGGTTTCTCTGCGACAACATATACTGTCGCCCAATGTAAGAATGAAACGAAGCCTCACCAACTTCAGCGAATTTGTTCTACACCGGTACGTCGCACTTCAGGTCAATCAGTTCCATTTCTAAGTAGTCATAAGGAACGTTATCCACAACTACAGAAAACGGCGACCAAAAATGTCCCGTTTCAACTATCCTTCAACCTTTCAGTGGGGAGATCGCCAAGCCTGCGACTGAACCGGTCCGTTTCTGGTGGCATTCAAGGCACCAATATTGCGAATAGACGCCTTCAGAAAAGCCCAGTGTTCTTTCTCTTGCTGAGCGGGGGGAAAGAATAATAATCCTTCACATTTCGCTTTCGCTGACCTTGACACGTCGTGAGCAATGGACTGGTAGGGAAGAAATCGCAACAGTTTGGAGGTCCGTTGGAGGTCGGTGGAACGTTCGTTTCTTTCGTATTAGTAAACTCCCACACTTCAAAGCGACGCTAAGCACTCTGGGATAACTCTATTGGCCATGTAGTGTCTGCTCAGAAATTTTGGTAGGATAATAATCAATCAGCCGCGCAGGGGCAGGTTTCCAGCGTCGTCAGCGAAGACGAAAGTAACCCTGAGACCCAGATACGGAACGTCGAACTATGATAAAACATTGAAAGTTCGACATTGCATGTCTGTCTTTGTGTTACTTTCGTCGTCTTCGTTGTTGTCATGTGCCAACGGGCCCAGTTCGTCCCTTATTGAGAAAGACATCGGCTGTTATAGGTCAATAGCATCAGCTTTTATATGACTAACCAATGCCCAGACAACAGCCCAGAAAACGATCGTTCATGAAGGTTGGGACGATTTTATATGTTTTTGTTCTGGGGCCACGCGGACGCACCCCTGCAGTAGACTGTCACCGGCTTGACAAATTGCAGAAAATTTTAGTCTACAGCGGTGGCAGTTCCCAAAGCGTGGTCGACGGACCACCAAGGGTTCCCGAGAGTGTTCGTGGGGCTCTGCGACGATCGACGACAGCCAGAAGGCAGTCTTTGGCGAGCGCTGGTCACGTCATCTCTGAGGAGCACGATATTGATATATGACGATATACAGGGTGTTACAGGGTGTTTGTTCGTTATAATAAACACTCTGTAACGAACAGAGTGTTTATTTAAAGAACTAGCGCGGAGCTAGATAGGTTCCGTTTTTTGCAGTTGAGTTCTACGGCCAGGGTGTTGCTCCCTAAAATTCTTGAATTAACTCTTAAAATTAACACTAGAGGATTTGGGGGCGAAAGCCGGACACGAGAATGAGAGGCCGTCCTAGTAGAAAGTCATTCCACGTTTAAAAAATCCTGGAACATCCCCAGGTTCCATCCCCGAATGTTGATAAGGAAATGAGCCGAAACTGAAAAAGCGCATCACGTTCGCCGACGGAGGCATATCTGGGCACGAAACAGGCTTATCTGGCCCGCAGGTCGGCAACTAATCCAATCATCTACATCGCTGCGTTCCAGGTTGCCGCGGTTTCGGTTTCCGTTCAGTTGCATATCAAAATTCGGGGATGGATATCGTGTTTCAGGTTTTTTTTAACTGGATTTAAATTTTGCTAGTCTGATAGTCTCTCATTCTGATCTCCCGCTTTTCCCCCTAATTAAAAAATGTTATAGCCTGGAAAAATAAAAAATAATGTGTTCCTTCACGAATTTTTTGCGGACGATCTGTGGAACGGATTTTTTTCTGAAAACTGCTCCGATATCAGGTGGCCGAGGGGACCAGATGTTCTCATTCGGACAACTTTTGCTTTTATATTTAGAAATAATTATTTAATAATAACTAATTATAATAACTTAAGTAATATTGCCCCTGGAGTTTGCTAATGCCCTCCTCAGGAGTGCCCTTCAGCATATGCATATAGCGGGGACACCATGTGTTGGAAGTTACTGCTACGCCCCTCCCCTCTCTAATGCTAGTAAGCCCGGAGTGTATCATATAATAAAATAAAATAAATAACTTAGTAATTAGTCATTTGTGTTTGTATACTTTCTTCAAGGGAATGCCAACCTTGCCGTAGAAGTGAACTGCCACTCGAGTTGGAATGATTCCGGAATGATTCTAGATTTGTCCCAGCTCGGAATGGAATTTGGATGGAATGACGGAAAATGTCCTAGGAATTGAATGGGAATGGAAGAAGGCAGTTTTTCGCAGGAATGGAATTGGAATGGAATGGTCTGGGCGCCCCGGTGGCTGCTGGGCTAGCCAGTGCGGTTATACCGGTCCCTTTTCTTTTATTGATGGAATTAACGGAATGGAATGGGGTTGCCAAGCCATTGCAGGAGTGGGAGTTGGCCATACCTTTTCATTCTGAGGAATTTAACGGAATGGAATTATCACAAACACCTCAATTCCTCGAAATGGAATCGGTTGCCCCATTCCGCAACCCTGCTGCACAAACGGCATCTATTCTGTAACGATTTAAAAAAAACACACTATGATACTAAAGAAGGCAGAAATATATACTACCTTCTCGTTTCTTGTGTGGCAGTACAATGTTTGTTTCTTTGTTTGTTTGTTTATTCTTTCTTCACGTTGATCATTTATATGCCAACATGAAATGTACTTAACGTCTGCCCTCGAATGGATTCTCAGTGGTTGGGGAGTCCGACACCACGAAAAGTTTGGCAAACGCTGATGCATGGCGTTTTCTTATCTCCAACATCTGACCTTTGCTTTTAACTTTTTGAACTTTTTAAAACTTATATATTCTTACTTGTTTAACTTCTAACCAGGCCCGATCGTGCCGCATGTGCCATCAACTTGTGGGTCCGGTCCTTGCGTGAAAACAAGTTCAAGGTCGTAGCCGGCTTCTTCGATTACATCGTTACTATGAAATACCTGAAATTGAACACGTGTGATGGTTAAGATTCCCCTGCCAAACGCATTCCAGCTGTACAGGGCAGGTGCTAAAAACAATACAGACGTCAAAGAGCTAAGGCATCAGGGTCTAGGAGATAAAGGTAAGGAGACGGGACATTATGAACCTACAGCCTAAAGCAATGACCTTGAGAGCGTTCGGTAAGAGTTGCCGATCTTGATTGCTTGTCCATAAACCCCCCTCCCCCCTCTGTCTGTCCACACACCCTACTATAAACCCTCTTCTTTACAATATTTTTGTTAATCTGATTAATAAGGATAGCCTAGCCAGTAGCTCCAGTAAAACTCCAGCACGGGTTGTGCGTAACGCATTACGAGCCATACTTTAGGTCCATTACATGACGTTACAAGACTGCATGTGTATTACGTTTTGAACTAATTTTTCGCGTAACATGATTGCAATTTTTAGTAATGAACTGGGGAGTCATGAATTACATTTGGAGCGGAGTCTCCCTCTTCTCTCTCTTTCGTGTGTCATGTAGGATGCCCTCGGATTTGTACTTCGGGTTGCCACCAGGCCGATATTATACCGGCACGGCCGGTTATTTGCTCGCTCTGCCGGTCGCCGCTGGGAAGCTGATACCGGCAGCCACTTGCCGGTATTTGTGGCCCAATACCCAATCTGCAGCCGAGACCCAACTCCGCAGTCACCAGTCGTCTTATTTATTATTATTATTATCATCATCATCATCATCATCATGCCTGTTTATAGCAATTTCTAACATCAACGATCCAGCGACACACACAGGAGCATTCTTTCCCTCTCTGGGTGGGGACCCTCCAACCCTCACCCACTTTCCCTTTCCCTTTCCCGTGTGCCTTTCCCCCTTTCCCTCTGTTTTACCTCCTCTCCACCTGCCGGTATTTTTCCCTGTACGAAAGGTGGCAACCCTGTTTAAAAGTGTACTATATACTTACAAATTGCAGCCTACCCCCTTGACCTCCGTCAGCGGGTATACTTTCCTCCTTTCCCTCTATTTTACCCCCTCTCCACCTTCCGGTATTTTTTTCCCTATACGAAAGCCGGCAACCCTGTTTAAAAGTGTACTATACTTACAAATTGCAGCCTACCCCTTTGGCCTCCGTCAGCGGGTATACTTTCCTCCTTTCCCTCTATTTTACCCCCTCTCCACCTTCCGGTATTTTTCCCTATACGAAAGGTGGCAACCCTGTTTAGAAGTGTACTATACTTACAAATTGCAGCCTGCCCCCTTGGCCCCCGTCAGCGGGTATACTTTCGCTTCCGCAGACGGGGCCGGTGTGGACCTGAGATCCCGGAGCCCCATTCCCTTCGTTGAAAAACTCGAAGTAGTCATTGCACTCTCCGCTGGGGTTGCGGGGTTCCATTTTGAAGGAGATCGCATTCTGCGGGAAACACGACACAAAGAACATATCGACAAGTCGTTCCCGTCTCGTCTCTCACATATATAACGGGGATACGGCAGATTCCTATATAGTGCGCCCCTATAGAGTCAACCCTCGATTTATGAACACCCCCGGTTCCCGGAAAAAAAATCGTTCATAAATCGAGGGATTCACGAATCGAAAATTCCATTACGTCAATACTCTATCGAGCTGACGAAACGGTATTTGCGAGTTGGGATTGCGTTTATAATGTAATATATTGTGTAATTTTGCTTTCGACCACGCCTTCTATTGTACACTTGGTTGTCACTATAACTCGTCCCCAGGAAACCCGTTTGTTGTTCGGATTTTGAGGGGTTAAGACCCAGGGGTGCAATACCTGGAAAAAAGATTCGTCCGTTCCGGCATCATTCGTGAGACCACGGAATAATCCGTTCATAAATTGAGGACAAAAACGCTGGGCAACTCCTAGTTGGTTGCCAGAAATTCCGTTCGTTATTCGGGTACCGAGGTTCATAAAAGGAGGGAAAAATGCGTGCAAAAAGTTTGGTTCCTCGTGCCCCTGTTCATAAAACGAGGGAACTCATAAATCGAAAGTTCATAAATCGAGTGTTGACTGTATGCGGGTCGGCCGTAAGTGGTTGGAGCCTTGCTCGTGCCCGTTCTAAAGGCAGCCGCGGTGTAGTCATTGTCGAAAGGCGCAGGAATATGCGCCGTTTCGCTATAAACCGCATATTCCCACTGCGCCTTAGTGCTTTACGGGTGCTGCGAGGTTTCATGATTACTGAGTGTACCAAAACACCGGGATGGGCATTAATGAATTTTCGAATACATTTAAATATAAATACGAAATACTACGCTTAAATATGTATTTAGATACATGGCATAAACGCACTATTTAAATACCATAAATACCAGCTCCCATAGCATAGCGGTTAGGATGATCGCTTTCCACGCCGAGACTGGGAGGTGATTGATTGATTGATTATGTGTTTAATGGCACAAAGGCAACAAAGGCCATAGAGCGCCAAAACCATGGTGACACGGGTTCGAATCTTGTCACCGGCTGTGCTGTCTGAGGTTTTTCCTGGATTTTCCGAGGACGCGCGTTCTAGACGAATGTCGACACAGTTCCCCCTGAAGTCGGCCCAGGACGCTTACTAACCCCCCTGTCACCCACTCCTTCCTGTTGTCCTCTCTCCATCTGTCCACGTCTGTACGCCGCTCATAGCCACAGTTGCTTCGCGGCGTTAACACGGATTGGTAGAAATGTGTGACATCGATGCTGGTCGATTGCTCGCTCAAGTGCATATATCCATGTATACCCGAAAGTGTAGTATGCCAAAAATAGTATAAATACATTTGCCCACACTGTACTCAAATACAAGACATCAATACACCTATTTATAGTTTAAGTAGTCTTAAATAACACGTACTTATATGCTAGCTGCCTATCCCTGCCGCAGCCGAATATAGCGCGCATATTTATTTTCTCATGTTACAGGGCCGGTTTGGGGACACTATTACGGCCAATAAGACCCAAACAGCTGTCCAACTACGGGTACCTAGTCACACTACTGACCTTACAGTTATATACTCTACGCGCAGCAAAAGAGCTCCGGCTAATTTGTTTTTCCCCCTCTCATGGTTCTAGGTCTCATGGTTAAAACAAATAGATCGGCTCCGTTCTATAGCACGTTGATAAGTAAGCGTAACCTCATAAGTGTAGCCTCTTTTTAACCAATGGGGATCAATGAGCGACTGAGAGCGAAGCAGGTACCCGAGAGTATACCCTTTGGGCTGCCAATAATGCAGAAAATGTGGTTAGACCAGGGCATATCGCGGAAGACGTGCAAACCGGTGTACTTGCAATAGGTTTTCATTTCATTTCATTTATTTCGTTTCATTTCATTTCATTGGTGATGTATTGGACATACGGGTCGCCAAGGTGGAAGGGGGAATGGAAAGGACCAGTGCGTGCGTGGATAAGGCCTTTTGTCAATTTAGGAAATAGTCAATGGATATAAGAACTAACAGATGTATGTTTACATTCGTCGACTTAGGTAAGCGACGAGTGTGTGGTAGCCCTTAGAAAAACCCATTCCCTAAATCAAAATCAAAGTCCGTGGAAAAATCGAGGAAGACCGCGTCCAACGGCGACCAACGTCGAGGCTCCTCGTGCTCATAAGTATTAAAAAAGCGAGAAAAGCAAAGGGCGTGTAATTGAAATTGGCCTGTAGTTAGACGCAGACTGCCTGGATCCTGATTTGCGTACTGAGATTATCCTATATACCCACAAGCCAGTCGACTGAATTGGGCGCACTTTGGGTTACAAAGGAATTGCATTTGGGATTTGTGCAATTAGCGCCACACGGGGAAGGATAGTTAACAATCATCAAGGAGTTTGAGGACGCCGTCATGCACCAAATATGCGCATTGGTGGTTAGCATGGTGCATAGGGGACATCAGGGACAGGTCTTCAGTTCAGGGACAGATTCAGCACATTGGTACAGCCGTCACTTGACACAGACCATTGGATGGACCTATCAAGTGTACAGTGAGCCCTCGTTAATATGACCTCCACCGTTCCTGCAGACTTTTGTCATGAAGCGAAAGGTGAAACTGATGAGAAACACACCCTCCGCTAATCGCAGATGCCGCTTTGTTCCATCTCGACAGTGTAACCGAATTCTGTGGTCACTACCGTTTAATGCACAACAGCGCTTTGGCGGTCCGAAAGCGCATGAGTAGTGCAGAGGTCACAATATCGGGAGTCAGCAGAAACCTCGGCGCCCTGCTTTAGTACTTTTCACCCACTGCCTGAGGTACGCGGTAGCCTCTCCATGGGCCTACCCTGCTGGTCACGTGACGCGGCCATAATAACGAGAAGTAATCTTTGTTCGACCCTATTTGTGACAAAAATGTCGGTCGTAGTCCGATGAGCGGATTGTCAAACTAACGAGGTGGATTTACATGGCTGTGAAGCGGCACCCACAAAAAATGAAAAACTATGTCAGATTATCGGGGGTCATATTAACGAGGGTTAGCTGGATATTTAACACCTCAGTAGGGAATATTGAACTCCAGAACCTTCTTGGATCACTGACGGTAAGGTATGTCGGTAAAACAGTCTGTAGTTTTTAAAGCAAATGTAAACTGCTGCTCTGCTTGATATTATGTTTTGACGGCAGTTTTGAAATTACGACGCGTACCTATAGCACCTATATGTGCCAGCAGCCATCGCTACCATAACCGTAATAGAATACAACGGTGATCTCTAACCCTGTCTACTGCGCAGAAGACGCCCTCATAAACCATGACCTCTCTCAAAACGCAGTCCGGAAAGCATCGATGCACATTCGGGTAGATAAGGACCTGCTCAAGCTTTGCTTCACAACAGTCATGTTCAGCAAGTTACAAGCATGCTTCACGATACAGAACCTCGCAAAACTTCACGAAGGTGGTGGATATCGAATGCATGGAATGTGCTGCTGGAGCACACCGCAGGCGCCGCTGATGAACATAGCGACCTGTACCCTTGTAATGAGCAGTTGGAATTTGTGCGTCTGTATCAGACAAAATGGCAAAATAGACAGACAAAATAGATGCCGGCTATAGCTGGTGGATGAGCTCCATGGTGTAAAAGCCTAAGTCTGGGAACAGACCCTCTGTGTGCCCAGACTAAGGCTTTTATGCTATGGAGTCTCCATCAGAGTGCCGGTTAATTGACAAACATACATAGAAAGACAAACATAATAAGACAAACTTACAATTCTCAGAAAACACGCATTCGCAATGATGCATGTTCGGTGGCAGATGTTGCTGTTGTAATGACCCGTTGCATAGCCTGGTGAAGTTAGCCTGTACGTCTTAGGTTGGTCGATCGAGTCGTCTACGTCGCACGGTGCTGTCGAGAGACACATGGAAGGAGTCACGTACAGTGCATGGCAACCGTAGCCTCCACGAACAACGTACGAGAAGTGTTCAAGACTACAGTATAGCATCCCTTTCTTTTATGCAATGTTGCTTTATCGATATTCGACTAAACTGATCTCGCGTATCACACCTTGGGTAGCAAAGTACCGCTGCATACCCTGCCTGGCACTTAAGGCCTCACACAGAAGACCACACTGAGTAGGCCTCAAGGAGACCACACACGACTAACGAAGGTGGTGAAGGGAGCAGAGAGGGGGGGGGGCGGGTGAGAGGGGTTGAGCGTGCCCTGTGCTCGGGCCTCCACTACCATGCAGACACCGGCTGGGGTCCTCATATTCTTTTATAGCCATGTTTTTAGAGGATATGCATGTTGACATGTTGGCCTGGTAAGGCCTTCGAGAGAGATTGTGTTGCTTGCTATGAATGCGCAGGGTATTACATTTTCATCTTTTTTAGCCACTACAGGATTTTACAGAGAAAGCAGGGATTCGAGATTTGGGAATCAGATCCTTGTGACCAAAACGGCGAATCGAATGCTTCGAATCCACCAACCAAGTCTGTCTGTTTCTTGAAATATACGAAATCAATGCCTACTTGTCAGAGCCGCTGCTTGCGCCCCTGCGGACATCTTCAAGTACTGTGAGGACATCCGAAAATATCTCGATTTGAGGAAACAGTCAAAAAGTTCCTGATCACAACAGTAATGTCAGAGACTGTTCAGCACATCGGGTGTAAGAGCTGATAAAAAAAATGCAGTAGGCTAGACCCTGGGCCGGCGAGAATGCTGGCATTTTTGAAGAAAAAAAATCTGCGTTTCACGCAGAAAAAAAATTCACGTTTGTTTGTGTTTGTTTACATTGCTCTGGATTGAAAGTTCAGGCAGGAACTCTTACATCATAGGTTTTAAAGTAACATGGTATAGCTTCTGATTGTGTCTTGATTTGTTACGTCACGTCAACGAGTAGACAAAGCTTTATCTATGTGGGTGTTGCCTAAGCAATGCGTATATTGTTCTTTCGGACAAAGGAAGGGAATTTGCTGGATTTTCAGCGTACCAACAAGCTTCGTTGCATTATTTGTGATCTACTTGTATTAACGATGAAAGAAGGAAGTCACTGAAAAGGTTAGCCAGCTGTAGGACTCGAACCCACATCTTCTGGATTACCAGTCTCTCTACTTGTATTAGCCGTGCGTACATGAACTTGCCACGGATGGGTTGAGTTCAGCTGTCGTCTGTCATCTGTCAATTCGTTCATGTAAACGCTGACGGGCTGAGTTGCCTCCACATCGAGTCGAGCCAACCCTAGAACGGCGTGCAGGAGTTGACTCCCTCGACATGTGGGTGCACGTCCACGCGGTCGGGTCGAGTCGTTCGCTTCGCTTCCACGGGCCAGTAGTTAATTACATGTAGTTAAACTACTAGTTAAACTACTATTTCGAGTAGTTAACTACAGTAGTCAGGTTACTGCAAGCGCCAACTACTTCCGATTTTGCCGCAAGCTTTACGGCACGATTGTGCTTCTTACTTTTACCTTGAGCTACTTGTTTGATGAGAACGGAGGTGCAGAGCAATTGTGCCATGCATGTGTACTAAATGTTCACTTTCATCACTGTTCGTGATTCATATTTAGGTGTCCAAGGACACTATAGAATGGGATTGGTGTTGATGGACAACGTTAAGTAGTTAACTACCTCCCATGAAAAGTAGCTGAACTACTAGTTAAACTACTCCATCGCGAAGTAGTTAGTACTGTAAACTACTGTAACTACTGTAAAAGTAGTTAGTGGCCATCACTGGTGTAAACAGCATCGGGTCAGGTCGATTCGACACACAACTCGATCGACCTGCTCTGATGTTAACGCGGCTATTGCCTCGTCCTCGTCGTTTTAGCGCTCTTAGTTGCAACTCGGCACTTACTTAGCGGACCACCTTTGTGACACTTTGGTGTTGTCGATGTCGGTGTGTTGGCAATAGTTGTGATCGTCATCGTTTCGCTGATTGTAGCAGTGGTGGTTTCTGTGGTGGTTTCTGTGGTGCTTCCTGAGGTGGTTTCCGTGGCGACCGTCGTCATTGTCGAATGGGTGGTTGATGGAGCTCGTGTAGTAGCCGGTGCTAACGCCTTTGTTGTGCCTGCCGTGCTCGCAGCTGAAACGCTTGACGTGAAGTTTACAACCGGAAAATATTCGTAGATCCGTTCGGTTTCCGTAGCAACGTCCATCTTTTCTGGTTTCCTTTGAAACACGATGACTGCAAGGAATGCAGAATTCGCAAATTTGAGCAATGACATTCAAATGCAGGGGTTTGGAAAATGGTATCGTATTCGGTGTGCACACAGACAATATTGCACATTGTTCCGGCAGCGGGAGCACAGTGAGGTTCACTTCCGACCATAAACTTCCCCAAGCAATTCCTGATGTCTCCGAGCGGTCTCCAGCTCGAAACGTCGTGATACGTTTACGATTATGCTCGCGGGTACTGTAGCTGGGAACATGGATTACCGTACTATGCATGCACATTTGTAACACTATGACGTTACATGTACTACTATATGAAGGGTGCAAAAACCAAGGAACGCGCATGGCTTGTCTATATTTAACAGCAATGTGATAGCAAATGGCGTTACTTTGCCTTGTTTTGGCTTCCCTCGTTCTAGTCGGTGTGCTGTCATACTAAACGGGGTTCCTGAAGTGATCGAATTGGTCCTGTTCGTCTTTAGGGATATGATAATTCAATTCGGTGCTGTAGACTTCCCGATTGTTGACAAAAGGAATACCTGCGTTTTGTGACTTACCAACCCGGCAAGTCATTGCTCTTCTGGATTCGCGGCTCCGCGCTTTTTCGCACACTTTCCCTCATTTCGACAGTACGACGTTCCACATTACGAAGGAAACATTGAGCTTTCACGTTCTAACATCAAAATAGTCGAATCACGGTAGCGGAGTCTTCAAACGGCGCCGAGGGTCGAGGGCCGCCGGTGATGCAGTCTCGATGCTACACAGTGCGCTACTTCTGCGTCATATTGGCCTACAACTCGCACTGGCACAGTGAGCCATGATCATACGGTTCATGCTCAGTCTGTTCGCACGCCGCACTCACCCGCCAGGACAATGAGGAAGATGACGGCGATTATGCACAACAGGATCAGTATGGCGGCTACGAACTTTGCGCTGTCCCTAGAAGAAGCACACACATATACACGTACTCCTCGTGCACACTGTTGTCTCAAGTCTCCAGCCTGTGAGGCAGCGGTCCCCTATTGGCGGTGTCGCACAGGAAGGAACTAGACAAATACAGTATCTCTCGCTGTCGCAGACGACGTCCGTGTGTCGGACGATGATCTCTTCCAGGCTCCAGCAGGTGGCGGGCGAGCGCGGCCTCCCTCAGAGCCGTATATTAAAAGGGAGTCTAGCCATTGGGAGGAGTCATAAAAAGAGGGTCGACCTGTCAATCACAGTTTCGCACCACTGATTGGTATGCTTTTCATCAAGGGGATCGCCATGACACCTCACTGCCACCTAAAATGGCGACGAAACACAAACAGTAAAGCGGGGATTTCGTGGTAAAATCAGACTACTCTGATTTTACGCTGCAAGTGTACGTCCTCATATACGTTTCTCGGGAATCAGTTTCAACTGATGATCACCCATCGATATTTAACCGAAAATAATACGTTTTGTCGCCGGTGTTCGGTCTCGTGAACATGGCGATCACAACGAAATCGTAACAAAAAAACGGCACTGTGCTGTACAATCTATCATATTTAATTGTGGGATTTCACGTGTATAATCATTTTTGCCTTTTATATTCCAACTATTCAACCGTACCAACGACAGAATGTGTAGCAGTAGATGGGTCTGCCGGCAGCGCTACAACGACGGAAGCAGGCGACAGTTCCCGACGTGCCCCACGCACCCTAGGTGGCGTTCATGAAATTTGCACCAACAATTCAGTAGCCACCCAAAATGGCGCTGCCAATGTTGGATAAGGGGACAAATCGTAAGGATAGGTTGATGGATAGCGCCCCATATTTCAAGACTCCATAGGCCAGAAAGCTGAAAAAGTGGGTGGAGCTTCAGGTTTAGGCATCACCCATTAATGGCCAGATTCCCTTTTAATATACGGCTCTAGCCTCCCCTCGTAGTCAGTCTTGGTGTCGTTCCTCCTAGCGTGAGACCGCAGGTAGGGGACCACAGGCCGGAGATTCACAAACACCGTGACGCGAGCAGTGCGCTATGGCACAGAACAGAGCCAGCGGTATCATACAATTTAATCTGAACGAAACGCACTTCAATTGAGACGTGAACTGCAGAGTTGGCGGTACATCCGGAGGACACCTGTGACCTGTTGGCAGCGCACAAATTGCTTGAACACGTCTTACGCGGTGATAGAGTGAACACTGTGTACAGTGGCGTCGCTTATCGATCATGTTGTATGATGTAAAGGCACGTTTTTGGGATAATCCACAGGACATCCTCCGGCAGAGCACAAGCTCAGGAGTCTGCACCGGAGAAACGCGGATGCCCTTACGAATGGGTCATATATTGCAGCCACTCGTAGGTGCGCCCACACTCTAAGAAAAAAAGGAGTACTTTTACTCCTTTTGGGGAGTAATTGCATTGCCAGAAAAAATAGTCCCTTTCGGGAGTAAATGCACGGGAGTAAATGAATGTCACAGAGTGCAGACCGCATTTCACGCGCTGTTGTAAGAGTCCCAGGTACATAATTGGTGCGCATGCATGAAAATACTTTGAAGCAAACCGTCAACCGTGGTATATCGACTGATATAAAATCTTGCGCCTATACTAGGGCACAATTTGCGAAGAAATATGCGCTAACTGTTTCTTACTCTGTGTGGCTGGAAAATTGCTACGTTGTCTGAGTTATACAGCCTTATGTCGTTCAAATTGACCAAGGGCACATATTTACGTAGACTGTTGCATTCAGGAGACCATTCGCGAAGTTTAGTGACAATTTGCAGTCCTGGGGAGTAAATGTCGGGACTAAATGTTGGGTTAGGGGACTAAAATGGGGAGTAATTGCAGACTAGGGGAGTAGAAGCTGCAATTACTCCCCTTTCTACTCCTTTTTTTCTTAGAGTGCATTGGCTCTGCAATTGAAGCTCATTCTCTCACATTCAAGTACAAAATATGGCGTCTCGCTCCACATGCATAGTATTTACTTACGATTCATCTGCGAATTAAAAAAACACAAATAAACAACGTTTTCCTACGAGGGACCCATTCCGATAATGAACTCCGAAAACTGCACGATGGTGCAGACACCAAGGCACTGTGAAAGGGATCGAAGCATGCTTGACTGGCGCTGCGGTCTTGCGTACCTCAACCCTCCAGTGATTGTAGGACGTTTAGCACTGCAGACGCCATGCGCTTACCTTCTTCCTCGAGTGCTTGCAAGCCAGATCGGGAGCCAGATTGGAAGCCAGATTCCAGCCCTGTCATTTCTAGGAGTGAAAGGCATTGCAAATCACGACCATCGTCTACAGTGCAGTAGGACGTTTTGCTTAAAGGGGTTGGGACACTTTCCTTGACGTGGTTCATCACATCACGAACGCCTTGTACTGCACGCCAGAACACTGAGGGAATTATCCTGCCACCTGCCGTACTTAAAGAGATGCAAACCCTCGTACACACTTCCGAGCAAAGCGTAGACGTCAGAGAGCTCGGAGCTGCGTCCATTCCTATTGGCAGCCGCAAGCACGTGACTTCTCGTGCGCTGCCTCACTGGCGCTGTCGAGGGCTGTGACGTCACAGCCACACGAGTTTCGGTATTCGCGGCGTCCGTTTTCTCCGCTTCTATTACCCTTCTCGCAATTACATTTTCAGTGAAGTTTCACATCTTGCAAAGAACAGTCTTTTACCTGGGATAATCTGAGATGATCTGTCGCAACTCCTTTAAGTTATCCAGATCAGCACGGGACTTCAGAAACACCAATCTATAGACAATTTTAATAAGGAGAGTGCGCAAAGTATCTGCTGCATGATTAGAAAGGTCCAAAAAGCGTGAGACACTGAAAAATATAGACACAACACAAGTTATCAACTTGTATCGCTGTACCTATCTTTTTCCCGGTCTCTCACCTTCTAAAGGGGCATTTGTCACCTTTGTGCTCCAGACAGATATGGACTGAGCCCACAGGCAGGCAGCGTCGACGGCCAAGTGATCTCGAGGAATTTCCACGCTAATCATCGGGGGAGTACTCCGAAAGCGCGATAGTGAGACCAGTGCTTCGGCATAATCTTCGTTTCAAGTGTGAGAGGTATAATCATCATAGCAGAACACGGGCGGTAAAGTTTCCAAATTTTGCGCGTCGATAAAAGGCGACACTCGTGACCGAAGCCTGAAATAAAATCATGTAACTATACTTACAACAACGTGCTATTCTTACTTACTACTAACTACTTACAACAGGCACTCGTTCTTGAACCTGCTCTCACGACACAACATTCCCAGCATTCTCCACGAACTCGTGCCTTCAGCGTGCCATACCTGGTGAATGCCATAACAATCTACGCGTCTCATAGCGCTGCTGCACGGCACGAAAAATCGGCACTGCTTAATTGACAATGAGCTGAGTCCATTACTTCTATATGGCAGCCGTGCGGTGCTATACGGATACACTTAATGACATTTGCCCGAATGACAGTTCCTCCTTAAAGGGACTATGAAACGATTTTTTTCTTCGTTTCGTTCGAAAGAAGACATTTTTCTGAGCCTAGAACCGAAATTTTACTTTCGTCGCGTGAGCGGATTTCTCGGGAGCGAATTTAAACGGAGCGGTGAAGGGAGGACAGCTGGCGCCGCGCCGTGACGAGCTGCCGAGCGGAGACACAACGGGTAACTTGACGCGACCACGGCCGGCTCAGCAACACGTCATCGTGACGTGTTGCCGAGCCGAGGAATCCCGCCAGGAGCATGCGCCGTAGGATCCCGCGTATGCGTTCATCGGGAGTGGAAATCTCCATGACAGCAGCTTTCGCGCGATCGGCAGATTTCGGCAGTGGCGGCAGCCACAGCGCGAGCTCGGCATTACTTGCCATTGTGCAACACCGGTGACGTAACGGGGAACCGAAGAGCGGTCCGTACAGTTACACCATCGGCAGGGAAATATACGCGGGAGAGGAGGAACGCGGAAGAGACATTTCCAGCGCGCGCTCCTCGCAGAGTGGAGCGATTTCGTCCGGAAAAATTTGTGGCATATTAGTTTCTCTGCGGGAAGAACAGTTTCCATCGAAAAAAGTATGGGGGTTCGGGAAATTTCATAGTCCCTTTAAGGAGATAGCGATAACTTAACTGTTTTGTTATTGCATAAAACCCCTTTGGACCGCGCAGCACAAGATTATTTCGTAGTCTGACGATACACGACTATTCCTCTACGGTCATACTGACCACAGGAACGATGCAACAGATGCCACATTGCTTTTGAATTGGGTCAGTACGGCAGGTTACAGGTTGTGTAATATTCAGCTTATCCGCATTAAGTTAGTCTTGTTACGTTCACAAATGTTACATGCCTTTACCTTGGATATAAACCATAGTTGACTAGTGAGTGCGCGGCATCGACATCGTTGAGTACACTGTCATAAGAAACTGAACTGCACCACAACATTTTCGGATAATGCCATTCGGGGTCTGAATGGTGCGTATATCTTGTTCTGTCTGTGTGGCATTGATATTACATTGTATGTAACGTATGTAATTGTGTGTAGACTGTCTCTGCCACGTTCGATTAAGTAATGTTGGGGAAAGTCAGTAGAGAATGCGAGGGCGTCGTTCGCTGTGGAAAACCAAGGCTAGAAGACAATCCAGCATACTTACGGTACATGTTGTCCTGGCCCTCTGAAAACAGATAGAAGGGAGAACTTACAACTATGGTCCGTACCTACATTTACATATCCCAAGGCGGGCGTCATTCGCGAGTCGTCAGGTCGTCATCGTCAAGCCGCAGTTTTCGAGTCGGCTGACGTAGATCTAAGATGAAGCAAATTTGGAATATTGCCTCGTTCACAACACCAGTGCACTGCAGACCAGACATGTTTCCATTAAATCGAGAGAACAGGATAGCACAACACTTTGTTCCTTCGTAGGGTCTGCGACGCCTCAAGGGCTGGAGTAAAGTTTGTTAAAAATCTAAAGAGTAATTTAACACTAAAACATTTCATTGGACGTTAAATAATAAACGTTAAAATTCGCACCAAAAATTTTGACGTTAAAGCTCGCCGGGACACAGAGGTCGCATGGACATTTTGTCGCTGTGGCACCAGTATTTCGTGCCGTTTTTCGGGCAGTGTTTCGGGCAGTTTTTTTGCCGAGAAACAACGTGGACTTCACTGTAACTATCTCTCACGGAATGTATCAGAAAAGATATCGACGTTGCAACCAAATCTGGTGTCTCCGTATTAACACTTTCCTTACCGCGGCAAAAATGGCCATTTATGGGCGGTTTGATAACTCTTTTTTGTGGCTGACAGTATCACTTGAACATATGTTGACATATAAGAATGCGTAGCCAAATCAATGCCCTACGGAATGATGTGAGTTTCAGATACAAAGCCATCCATGCATTTCAGATATTAATTTTGGAACACACACACACACAAAATCAGTGCAAACAGTAGAAAGCTCATGAAGATACTCTTACACCTTCAACAAAAATATCAATATACAAGTTCGGAACAAAATGTGGCAAATTATGTCAGAAATAGCATCTGCAAGTATCAACACTATGATACAACTATGATAAAAAAGTTCTTGAGTGTGGAAAATAACGTCAACACCAATGTTTTTCACGTAACTGAGCGGCAGAGGTAATCGAATGCGTAAACAAGAAATTAGCATAATAATTTCTTCAGAAAACATTAGTTTCATGCTCAACTCTCCTCTTCTTAGTTAGCTACCATAACTTGCTATTTTATCGTATTTGTATTCCTTCCGGATAGTTTTGAGACAGGAAGAACAGTAATAGTGCAAGTTATACATATCCACACATTCATGACAAAAATCTGATTATCTAACGCCTTCAAAATTGTTATTTGCATTCTAATAAACAAAGTCGACCACAATTATGCTTCAGATGCGAGTACTGAGAATTTGCGAATGAGGTCCGTCGCGGTAACGCGACCCCGCAACCAAGATAAAATCTCCACACTGCCTCCTTGGCGCAGTTCCAGCGCACCACCAAATGGCACCTCTTGCCCGTATCTGCTTTGGAGGACGAGTACCGCGTCTCGGAAACCGTCGATCACCGGTGGTCGACGCTCTATGGGCGCGGTAAGGGAAGTCTTAGTCTGGAAACTTCAGTAGTTTGCATCTCTACTGTTACACTGCCACCTCTCCTGTAACATCGTTTTTCAACCAACATTTCTTGCTGGTGGTGGTGGCAAGATAATCGGGGATGTAGCCCACGCTGCACAGCTATTCCACGGAGGAGGCAAGGGCCTGCAGACTCTCATAAATGGAGCGTATATAGACACCTCACAAAAATCTGTGGACACGCAGTACATTCCGCATTACGCTTTCATGCCGAATATAATAGCTCGGAGTCGCGGAGTTGCTACTGTGGTATAACTGACACATTTGATTTCATATCCCGTTGGTCGGAAATCGAACGTTCACATCGGCTGTTATATCGCGCGGCAGCCGTGACTGCTCCAAAACTTGGAAGCGTTGAGAAAATAAATCTCACCCGCGTCTGATTCCAAGAAAAATTCCGGTGAAGTTTGTCCGGTGGTATCCATGGTTTCTCGGTGTTGTCAGTAGAAAGCTGGTAGGATTCGAGAACTCACGAGCTGTATTTCTGGAGCGCGACTTCTTCGTCTCCTTCTAAAAGTGTCGCATGCACTAAGCTTCTTCTTCTTCTTCTACCTCAGGGCAATGGCCGTTAGCCACTGAGGGCGATTGGCCAGGGCTAGTCATGGTGTAACGCGTGAAGCGACCTTAGATATCAGGTACGATCAGATAGGATGACAAAAGCAGCCACATTAGACGCTACGGCCCAGCTCCACCTCCCCAAGTGAGAAGCCCCAAATGATAGGATGGACTGCAGGCAGAGGGGGGCGCCGGCTCTGGCCAGAGGGCGAGCCAGGTATTCTTGACGAAGGCGCTCAAAGCGGTGGCAGTGGAGAAGGAAGTGCTCCACAGTCTCGTCCTGACCACAGTGCAAGCACGCGGGAGAATTGGAGACTCCAGCTCGGTGCAGATAAAAGTCAAGAGGGAGGGCGAGGCATCGGAGACGTGTAAGGAGCACCTCGACGTGGCGAGAAGCGCAGCAGTGAGGCTGCCATGAGTAGGAGAAGTGGGCGTATCTGAGGGGAGCAAGGCGGGACCCAGTGAGCTGCAGGAACCTCGGATACCTGGCTTTAGTAACGTCAGCCAGAGGGGGGAGAACATTGATGATCGGACCAGAGAGTGCCGCCTTGGCTAGGTTGTCTGCTGCCTCGTTGAGCGAGAGGCCACGGTGCCCCGGTATCCAGGTGAGCACAATCTCTGAGACGTGAGGCGGAGCAAGGGAGGCCAAGAGCTGCTGTAGCGGGCTTGACGGGTTAGAGAGAGAAGAGATGACGGACAGACAGTCCGACAGGACTAGGACTTTGCAGAAGGGCCCTGGGACCATCCTAACCGCAAGGGTAATGGCGAGAAACTCACTTTCGAAGGCTGGAGTGTAGTCAGGCAGGCGGACAGGGAAATGCGCGTCAAAACGAGGGCAGACTATGCCTACGCCAGCCCGCTCCTCCGAAACGGACGCATCGGTTGCAACCGCTAGGTGGTGAGGGAAAAGGCCCACCACTGAGCTGCCCACCGACTATATTCTTCTTCCTCCACGTCTTCTCAAAGGTGGCGCATACTCCATTGGTAGATATATCTGGAACGAAATGTCAATTAAATGTGTTTGTTTCGTTGCGTTAAGACGGTGCGAGTGTTTTTATATATATATATATATATATATATATATATATATATCTGGGTATCTACCGTGGCTTTTTCTCCGACGTTATAAGACAAATATCGGCACGGTATCGCTGTGAAGTCGGCCCAGGACGCACTGTCCAGCTATGTTAGTCGTGACGTTGCCCGCCGAAGTGTGGCTGACTACAGCGAGCAGATTCATTACCACCGTGACCGCCACCGCCTTGGTAAATATACATGAGCCAACCCAGTTGCATGTACCTTCATGTACTGCAGACTACGGAACTGAGCATACAGCAGACGGATTACAGAGTACTATGTACTAAGTACTATGTGTTGAAGGATGTTGATGCAAGCGGAAATAAGTAAGTTAGAGCTAGTTAGTTTGTTGGTTAGTTAGCCAGTTAGCCAGAGTTAGAAAGAAATAGGTTGGAGTTATATCGTAATTGCGTGTGGCTGACAGATGCAGGCGAAAAACTCCGCACCAAAAAACAAGAAAAATATACAAATTGCTACCTCGTCCAGTTCTCTGTGGAAAAACCGCGAAAAAAAAGCTGCTGCCTTCAGCAGTGAGGCTTCAGCTTGGAAGGCTGGGACACTTCCTCCTCTCGCCGCACCTTTCGCGCGCACTTTTTGCAACAGTCAAGCAGGCGGGGCTATATCAGCATTTTCTGCTGCGACAGTTTTTTTTGGGTCTGCGGTTATTCGTGGAGGACTTTATTTCTGTAAAAAAAAAGGAATAGGTTGGCTTCGCAAGAAGAACTTTCCCTGAATTAAAAATCGTCTAAAGCCTTCCTAAATGGCGGCAAAAGTTTCCAGAAGGTAATTCCTGAAAATCCAACAATTCTTCGGCGGGTATAGAGAATATGATAATAAACAATGACAATGTATAGGAGCAATAAAAGACGAAACACAAGCTACATGTATCTTAGTGTCCCATACTTTATTTCTGACAAAATAACGACGTCTACGCGGATCTGCGCAGCCAGCTCAGCTATGCCACGCTGACCTATACCAAAGCTAACCCTGACGGTCTCAATAGATTTTTATTGCGTGTTAGCGCCGCGAAGCAACTGTGGCAATGAGCAGCGTACCGACGTGGACAGATGGAGAAAGGACAGTAGGAAAGAGTGGGCGACAGGGGGGGTTAGTATGAGTCCTGGGCAGACTTCATGGGGAACTGTGTGCCGACATTTGCCTTCGGAAAACCCAGGGAAAACCTCAGACAGAACAGCCGGTGGTAGGATTTGAACCCACCACCTCCCAGTCTTCAGCGCGACAGCACGACGTGGCTACAACCAACGAGCGAGACGCCATAGCCCACTCGGCCATGCCGCTGGTGGCCCTCAAGGGAGATGACTGCTATCACCGAGAGTACTTTCTGATAAGGAAAGCAGACAACCACACAAAGCGAAATCAAACTGACGTATATCATTCACGTGCGGTCGCATTATCGAAAGAATATTCACGCTTTGTATGCGAATAACTTGGAAATACAGAAACGTAAAAAGTTGGAATCATCCGCAGAGTTCAAGCATCAAGGCCAGTCTCATCGTCGCCGTTGAAGCCGTTGCAGGTAAGGCTCGCCGAACAGTTGCGGTGTGGAACTGACCTAGAAAATACGGGAGAAATATTTATATCATCGGAAGGAGTTCATCCGGGGTTTCCTAAATGTTAATTCAGAGCTGAAGTGCACGTAAGATGAGTCTATTTTTGTGACCACACGTGACCGCAGCGTATAGGACTGCCTATAATTGGACTGTGCGCAGAACTTCCTTGATAGCTAGAGTCAACCTTCCCCCCCCCCCTCGCCCTCGTGGACCTAATTTCTGAAGCCAATAGTACTAGCACTGCTCAGTCTGAAATGACACCCGGTGAAACCAATGGTTCGGCATTGGTTCACACAAAAGGCTCGCCATATTGGCCGACGCGTCAGCTTAGAACCAAGGAAGGGTAACGGAGATGTTTCTGGTTACCATTTCCATTTGCGTTACTACAATGTTTTCGTTTCCGTTATTCGTTTTAGATGCCAGCTTCTCAATTTCGTTTCCGTTACGTTGCTGTTACTGTTTCCTATAATGGAACGGCTGTTACACAGCAGCTGGAGAACAGCCTGTCTCCGTCAGCACTGTCAGGTTCTGTCAGCACCCTGTTTTGTCCAAGTGCTGCGTCCGGCGGTACGCGTACACACTCCACAAGTAAGTTTACGTCGTTGGGATACGCACGTCTTACAATATTTTTTTTAAAGAGATGTACGCGTAGTAACATGTCCAGCAACCCAAGTTGAGCGTAACCTTCAGCCAATGAGGCGGACGCTCTCAGTAGTAAACAATACTGCTATATCACGGTGAAATGAAAAAATGTAGAAAAAATCGTAGGGTGTCATCCTCGTGGTATGGTGGAGTAGAGTGCGTGGGGTCTATATTGTGTAAATCTCATGTGTTGATGTCATATGGAGCTATGAGGACTGGGACGAGTAATTAAGCGAGGGGTGCACTCAATTGACGTTGCCCACCTAAGTGTGGCTCACTACAGTGTGCAGATTCAGTACCACCGTGACCGCCACCACCTTGGTAAATGTACATGGTCCAACCTAGTTCATGTATGTAACCTTCATGTATGTAAGGGTGATAATTAGTGATTAAGTGATAATTAGACTACACGGAATTGCTACTTTTCCCGTCCTCCGCTGGAATATTCTGGAGAAGGTCCCTCGTGAAAATACATGGTATGGCGCCTTCTCCGAAGGCCCACCTTTGAACTAGCCAGTAGAGTAGACAATACGTCGTACATTACTGAATATCAGCGCCTATGCTTCGAAGTAACTACTACAGTACCTGGTGCCATAACCAGTTCTAGGATGCAATTGTACAATACAACGTGCACGATACAATTGCGAAACAGTTAAGAAGTATTTCGCACCAATATTTACGGTGCGCTTATATCGTACCTATAGACCCTTTCGCGACGCCAGGTTGCGCCAACGCGCGACATCTTAATGTGCGTCCCGTTGGTCTTCCGGTTACAAGAGTTGCTTGCAAAGGCCCTTTTGATAGCTCAACGACGCCAGGCAGCGCCAGGCGTCGTACGTTACGTTACGTTACGTTACGTCGCACGTTAACCCGTTTTGTTCCCCGTAGGTCTTCCAGTTTGCGCCGTTTGTTTGCAAACAGTGAAATGGTCTATATACAACAACATACACACACACGCAAAAAAAATGCGATTCAAGGAATGAGCGCCGTCACTAGTGCTGCCACCTCGTGGTAGTCATAGGAACTGTGCACGTGTGGACTGCTGTTTGCCGAGTGCCGTCATTACGGAGTTTGAAGAAACCGTGATCGCCCTCCGAATCCTTTTTCGTACTGCCACCAGCCAATCAGCGATCAGTGTAGCACTCGCCGATTGGCTGATAGCGATACGGAAACTGAATCAGAGGGCGATCACGGTGTCCTAAAACTATCTATATTCCCGTGTGTGTTTTCGTTCATTTTCGTGTCCGTTCGTGTTGATTTCGTGCCGGTTCATTTTCTCCCGCTCGGGAACCGGTATCTATCGGGACTTTTGCTTGCGCCTTGGGCAGCTTTACGGGAAACCTGGCAGCGTTGGCCGTACAGCACCTGATGAAGACCAGGACAGGATTCTTACGGGCAGTGGCGTAGCCACGGGGGGGGGCTAGGGGGCCGAGCCCCCCCCCCCCCTAGCAAATCGAGCAAATCCGGGGAGAAAATAATATATGGGGGGGGGGAGCAGTGTGACAATCGCGAAAGTTCTTACAGTTCATGGCGCCTATCTAAGCTGCACACTTGAATGGTTTCCAAAGTATGAGGTTTTCAACATCCTTCCAATCTCGTGACACCACCTCATTGGGCATCACAGTATAATCGTATTGTGAATGACCAAATGAATTATTTCCGTTTTTTTTTTTTTCAACTGCTGCGGTGTGCACAAGTATTGTGCGTTGTCGCACCCAGGATCAGCGCGGGGGGGGGGGGTAGTCGGGCGGGTTTTCGTATAGAGCCCCCCTACCTTGGAGGTCTGGCTACGCCACTGCTTACGGGCACTGAACATACAGGGTGCCGTTGTGCAAGACTACACAAGAAAAACAGTTTGCAGAACATCGTTTACTTTGTTACGTTGTTTTATTTCCCAGGCATCTTAGCGAACTTTGTGTTGCGCTGTTCTGCTAGTCATATTCACCCGGATATTCCGTGCTCTCTGGTGGGTCAATATATGTGCAGAAGCATTCGTGACGGTCGCAACCGGGTTCGCTTCCAGGAGATTCTTTCTCACAATGTATCTTGCACTTCTGTTGTACTTCCGGTTCGCAGTCCCAATAATCCGGGTAATGCGTGTCTTCATTGCCTGCAGAGAAGCATCTCCTGTTGTATGTGCCCTTCTTCTGAACCTTGATTGGTGCATAGCGTAATCATTCAAATTCTTTTGTGTGACAATGCCTTAAAGAGACGGTCGCATTAGGAAACCCATCTATAAAGCCGATACCACTGTGTTCGGCATGAGCCGACGATCTACCCGGCTACATTTATTTCGTGACGTCACTCCCTAAGCGGAGGAGCGAGAGAGCGGCACTCGGAGAAGCAAGGACGCCGTTCCACACGCCCCGTAAAGCCCCGTACCCGCGTGCGGTAGAGATGTGCGCAACCGCCTGCCGCTTGCCGGGCGCATGCCTGCCACCCCAGCCTCCTCCCGCGACTCTCCACAGCGAGATCTCGTCCAACGCGAGGGCTTCTGGGACAGTGTTTGACAAGATGGCGAACGACAGCGAAGTCGAGCGCTTGACTGTAGTGAACATTTCCGTTTTTACATCTGGGCTTTTGCGAAATCAACGTCACAGACGCAAGAAACGCAGGCTTTGGGTTCACTCACTGTTTTCTTGTGAGCAATGTTTAGCTTTCAACTTCCTGATGGCTATGAGAGTCAATATCTTACTTTACTTGCCTGCACTCCCCTCCCAAATTTTATACCAGTGTCGGCCCAAAAAGTCATTTTAATGCAAGGCGCTATAATGCAAGCACCAATGACATTTTATTTCCTTCATAAATTCGCCGGTTGAAAAACGTGAGTACCGCTGCAACGTACCTTCCTGTCAACGACGCCGTGAATGCTCTCCGTGCGGGACGCCGGAAGAAGAACGTTACGCAACTTCCGTTTATTTTCTGATTGGCCGAGCATGTGCGGACGCCGCTAAAAATCGTGCAATGCGCGACCGCCAAAATGCGGAAAGCGGAGGTGGCTTTTCGCGCGCAGCGTCAAGGGTTTACCGCGCCGCGTTCGCGCGTCAGCCGCGTGTGGGTACGCGGCCTAGCTCTATGAGACGCTCGCGCGTTTCTTAAGGTCGCGCCCTCATTGGTTCTTAGGGAGTGGCGTTTTCTCGTTTTTCCGGTGAGGGAATCTCGGGATATTCTCATCATCCGTAGCCTGTTATTCTCACCTATTCCATGGAATAAGAGTCAAACTACGCCACTCTTTCACGTAGGATTTTTGGTACAGCGGCCAATGTGGTCCACGACAGATGACAGTGTGGTCTCGAAATCGAGTGAAACAGATGCGACCGACCCTTTGTAGGCCCTTGAGGACATTACCTGTGCACTAAGGGCGCATTGGAGCCCGTATGTAGCATCAAGACATGCCACAACATGAGTGTGTGTTTTTGTTTTTCTTTTTTTTAACCCTGGATGGATATGACGGTGAGTATCACTTTACTAGCGCAACTTAATAAGGACCAAGAGGAGAGAAGACGAGACGGCACAGCGCTAACTTCCAACAAATTTTATTGCAGCACGTCAGGACGCATCCTTTTATAGACCAGAATTTTAGCTACGAACCAGCGCGAACCGGACACTCCCCGTACTCTCGACACAGCGCGCCACCTGCGAGCTCGTTCGGCGCGGGGACTGCGTATGAAGCTGTCGGAATGCAAGTTAACTGTAGGCGCGGTGTTGGTTTGTGGCATTTTCGTACGGCCTGGATTTTTCTAAATCAACGACATATGTTTATCTAGATGACACTGTTCTGTGGCTGATTCTACGAAGAATAAACGCAAACAAAATGGACGGGATTTGTAATACGAATGGAGGCGAAAGGGCTATTGCATTACATGTACACCAGCTGCACAGAGTCCTCACAGCGCTTGAAAGGCGTCGGGAATTCGAACCGCTGTCATGTTGATGCACATTGCTTTACGTAGTCACCCAAAAGGAAATTGTGGTGTATAATAATGCGTTCATTTTGCCCGCGTCCGGCAAACCGTTATTTTAAGTCCGAAGATCGTTTCGTTACACATTTCAATGCAAAATGTGTACACAGCAGCCAATGCCTTCACCAATGAAGCTTACCGTAATGGTTGTCGTTGTTTAAAGTTCAAGCAATTTTTTACTGAGTATCCACAGCGAACTTCCCAGTGTTCATCGCAAACTACGAAATTCCTAGTGGTGCACAGCATAAACAAGCTTGAGTAAGCAACCCGGAAACTGAAATTATGAAAATCTTGTTCATGCAACGTAACACAGTTAGCAAGCGTTTTAAATTCCATATTGCGGATTAGTGATAAACGTTTTTCCTTTACCGCTGAGCGCTTTTGTCATGTAACTTTACCCTTTTATGCCAGTCGGTCTGTGGGCTGTTTTCCAGCGAAGAGCGTCATAAAAAATCGAATTATGGGGCGTTATGAGCTAACGACCTGTTCTACCATGAACTATTAACGACGATCAGAAATAATGATGGCAGTTAATGTTACTGTTAGAGTGTGGGGTCCTTGCTTCACACGTGTACTTATTTAATTCTGTAAAGTCGATTGAATATTACCCGCAATGTTATAGTCTCTCGCGCCATACTGCAAAAACTTTGCGTTGAGACTGCACCACATGTACGTAGAAGAAACATACATATACAGAACATAACTATGTTCGATGGTTCAAGAAACTAGGAAATGCATGTAGCGCCTGCGCTATCGCTGGGGTTTACTAGATGCCACACCCTTTGCTGACTTCGGTTTTTGCTCTGTTTTATTTCTAAGCCTTATGAAACGCAACTCATATGCATAAAAATATACACTTATGCTTCTGTACGGGCAACGGGGGGCTCGAACAACGATCCATATCCCGAACGCACAGCTTCGCGAATGGACTGAACCGAAGAACCGAAGCGCCCGCAGTCCCCGCAGGAAATACTCGCACGATGGCACCACGGTCGCTACAAAATGGCCGCGCAGTGGAGACGGCGAAAATTCTGGTCTATACCTTTACCGGGATCTTATTTCCACTCCGAGTGCGTCATCTCGCTATCATGCAGGTGACACTCACACACTTCCTCTTGCCCTATATCTCCATTTTTTTCTTCTTCCATACTTTCGCAAGTAACTCTGTTTGCGCAGTTGGACATGGGGGGGGGGGGGGCAGAGCATTGTGAACAATGTAAGTGTGATCCCGTCCTGCCACAGCGTGTGTGCTTGCTAAAGGTACCAAAGTACCCGAGCATGGTTACTCGTGAAATTGTCGAGGCAGGGAAGATCGGAGATCTAGCACAGGAGCGTGTGAGTGTACCTTCCATTGCGGTGCTGTGGACGGTCCGTCGGCACCCACCTAGAAGACCTATATTCCTCTTGATACGAAACACGCGTGTTTTGCTCGCGAACATATTGCAACGTGACCTACTCGCCCTGGGTGAACGGGAGTTCTTCCGCAAAATGGCGGTCTCACCTTTTCCCTGCTTGCGCGCGATGGGTGTGTAATCCTAGAGTTTAGAAGATTCCGGGCTCTAATAATAACATATGCGAACGCTATGCAAGATACACTCACAAGTCCCCTTGAAACGTGCGGACATAATGCCGTAGTGAGCACCACTGAACTACCAGTGGCGAACTTCCTGGGGCAAGCACAAATTTATGTATCCCAGTATCACGAGCACGAAACAGACATGTTAAATTTCAAAAAGCAAATAATTTTATGTATATCTTTTGTATATCAAGTGTATTCATTCTCAAGAATCAGTAGTACGGTTACTTTAAGTGCACACCTATGTTCAAAGTTAGCAGTGGTGAAATGTTCGTTACCTTGGCCGCTGCTGGCAGTCTGTGATTAGTTACATATTTTTCCCGTTGACTGTGATTAATACGTCTCGAACTGCTCAAGATTCGTTATCGACCGTACGTCAGCTACGCAAAACCCGAGCAATATCAGCTCCATGGTAATTAGATCATACTCACCTGCCGATACCTCCAGCACTGAAATGAAAGATCACACAATATTATATTTTCATAACGTATTTTCTTAATAAAGATCACGACATCATGCATGCCTAGTTTTTTTTTAGAGCGATAGCTTTCTTTGCACCGTTGACGGTGATTAAGGCGAGCGTAAAGAAAACGTCACCGCGGCATAACGTCGCAACATCACGTAGTAGTACTAGAGTGGATGCCACAAATGGCATCACACACACGACATCACACCACCTGTAGCACCACCACCGGCAGCTGCGGTAGTCAATCTCAGCGGGGGAGAGGGAAATGAACATATAGCTGCGCGCTCGCCGCCATTGTACTCCACTACGTACGCCACTCCTCACAATGGGGCAGCCACGTAAAAGTGCGAACGCCATCTGAGGAGGGAAAGTGGAATACGCAGCGCGGCCGCTGCTGCTCTTGAGTGGCAGCGGCGCCCAACACTAGCTCGGGCGATGACATATTATTTTTATTAGTAATTAACTCATACTCACATGCCGATAGCGCCAGCACTGAAATAAAAGGGTACTCCATTATTATGAATATTATCTTTTGGAAACTTCACCGTCAACCCCGCAAAACCGCCCTATCCATGTATAGCGCGGTTTTGCAGGGTTGACGGTGATTATGGCGATCGTAGCGGAAACGAAATGACATCATCGTGCCATGACTTTGAAACATCACGTGTTACAAACACACACCACCTGGAGCACCACCATCGGCCAGTAGAGCAATCAATCGCAGCGCGGATAGAGGGAAATAAACCTGTGACAGCGAGCTCGTCGCCATTGTACCACACTCCTCACAACGGGGCGGGCACGCAGTGTGTGCACGCCGTAAGAACAGCGACAGTGTAAAACTGCTGCTCGTGAATGATGGCAGCGGCGCTCGACAACAGCACGGGCGACAATGTAAAGGTCTGTTGTCCTCCCCGCGTAAAGAGCAAGTGTAAAAACAGTTCGCATGCTAACTGCCACTCCTTCGCACGTTGGGGGTGAAGAGGCGCGTTTTTTATGATAGTTCACGCTTCTTTTTTAGCTGTTCCGTGAGCGTGTTATACATAAGGGGCACTATCTCAGAGATAGGGTATGTTCCGTCTGCACACAGTGGGAGGAACAACGATTCATCTTAGGTACATGGCTCACTTCAAGAAGATACAAGAACTCATGTCGATTCTCTTTTTCTTTCTCTCTCTCTCTCTCTCTCTCTTTCTCTCAAGGTGCAGAATTTCACAAGCGTAATGAACCGAATTTCTTCCTTAATAACAATACAGCAACTGCACAATCATAAGAACTGTCATAAATACAGCGCGAGATGCCCCTCTAATTTGCCTTCCGATTTACTTACCGAGTAGCAGTGTACTTCCAACGAACCAAATTCTACGTAGTATTTTTTGTGTATCTCAGTAGAGTTGCATCTAGTGGTGTAGTGACGTGGCCTCGCAACTTTTGGCTCTGCATTATAACTGGAGGCTGTTCTTTACAAAGCAAGTGTACTTAGATGTGGTCTAAATAAGCCAAAACATCATGAAGCTACTTCAAAAAATGCTACAAGCCGCCTAATAGTACCGGTACGAGTAACGTTCACTACTGTCTCAAACATTAAAAAAAAAAAAAAAACGGACCGATTTCGCTGGCAGGAGAACGCAGAGCGCATTGGTTTACTTGAAACACGACGAAGATACTCTAAATAGAGTTCGCTGGCATGGCTTTGTTACACAACAGAAAGTTCAACATCCCCAATCTAGAAACTTACCTGCAATGCAAATAAGGGCAACACAAATCTTGCTCATCTTTGTTGGAAGCTCACTCCCTCTTCGCTCGAGCGCTCGCACGTTAATTAACCGCTTGAAGCTCGGACGCGCGCGTCTAATATACAACCGTTATAAAGTTTCAGTTGCGCGATAAACTCCCTTGTCATGTCGCGAAAGCCGTTGGGAAAGCATCATAAATCACATTTGGCACACAATCCGTAGGCAGGAAAATCGTACTCGTTAGAGAAACACGCGGCAAGCGGGTTCCCACGTGTCACACGGGACCGCGCACGGCAGTTGAGTTCTTGTGCGACATCGCACTATAGCAGCTGCGGCTCAGGGTCTCGTCGGGCCTGTTTGAATAAAGGGCAACCTATTTTCTTTTCTTGTCGTATACTGTTTGTACGCGGTAGAACGCCTTCTAAGATAGCGTTCTTGATGCGTGTGTAATTGCTTACCGCTCGAGATGAAAAAACGATTGCAGACGATCGATTGCGACCTTCAGTGCCAGCTGTTCGGGACTTTTGCTAGATGTCGCAAAACCTTCCGTTACGGTCCACAAATTTGTTTTCAAAATGTCTGTGATATATTTGCTGAAAGGTCATTAAAGACACTAGGCACAGTTTACGACTCGTTTCAAACTGGTTTCTTCATAATGTAAAAAAACAAAAAAAGAAACACGAAGTCTCGGAGACTTCGTGTTGTGTCTGCCCCTTCGTGTCCCCTAGTCTCGGGGTTTTTACATTATGCATCATCTTCACCAGCTCGCTTTCTTCCTAGCCGTTTTTTTCATTGGTTTCTTCACTTCTTGCGAGGCAGCGCGTGCGATACTCATTGTAAGAAGGGAGGACAAAGCGCACCATATGCCTACGAGACGCGCGCGATATAACGGCACCAATCTATTTACACAGTAGCTAATGATGGCTTTATTGTCTAAGAAATGATTGCTGATGGCGTCGGTGTTGTGAACCGAGCCCATTGTCGGTCCGGCTGTCACGAAATCTATGCAGGTGGCCAGTCTCACGACAGTTCAGGCAGGGAGGTCCCATCGACCACCTGGATTTTCACTATTTTTTTATATTTAGAAGCTAACCCTATATACATGATAGTCAACAGCGGTAAAATGAATAATTTCTACCGAATAGTTTTCGTGCAAAAAATCGAGAAAATCCGGCGCTGAATGTTTCTGAGTGTTTCAGTTTTGCCGTGTTTGCAGGAGTATATCTCCCGGGTTTTAAAAGATATTGTATTGAAATTTTTTCATGCTTTAGTATGCCTACAGATCAGCAGTCTAATTGCAATTTTTTGCGCGCTGGCGCAACGCTGTGTGCTATAAAAATGGCGAACGTGCTCTCTCTCGCTGTTTTGTTCCAACTTGAACGTGTGATCTCTCTGGCTATAGATATCCCTCATTACCGTACTTGCTATCAGTTCACTCCGCTTTTTATGCTCTTTCATCTGATATATCTATCGTGCTTATACCTTTTACAGGTATCTCCTGAAACAGGCAAATATTTAGGCATATTTCGAAAAAACAAGGATTTTGCGCGTTCGTTTCTTAAAAAGGCCCCTTTTGATTTCATTTATATTTTGCCAGGACATGGCCCTATATTAGACCTTTCACCTGACGTAAAAAAAAAAAATCTGCTTCAATAGGAGTTAGAACGCAGCCCTACTCTGCGCGCGTACGTCTCGGAGCCCGGCTGGCAGTACCGCGGCATGGCGGTACTGCCATCTGTCGATGTCGTAAAGGAAAGGAACAACTTTGTGTAAATAACAGTGATGGTTTACGTCGATATATTTACAAGACTGAAGCGCCCTCTGATATTTACGATTGCGGAAGCCTTGACTCCGTCCAAGTACCCTCCCTCCTGTGCAAGAGGGAAAGAAACCGCACCATAATCCAGAGAGTAGAAGCGAAACGTTTATCGGTTCGGTTCGGGTTTAGGTTCGACGGTAAGGGTTTAGTTCCGCTTCAGCTCCGGAAGGCTACTATAATGCTTCGAACCAGTTTTTCACCCCAAACGGTTCGGTTCACGAACCGGTTCAGGGACCGCAGGTGGGAATGAAGCTCAACAGACAGGTTAAAGTGCCACTACGGACTAAATGTTTATAAGTCCCAAACGTCGCCACACCAGCATTGGACAGCTGTTTCGGCCTTATTGGGCCTTAGGCCCAATAAGGCCGAAACAGCTGTCCAATGCTGGTGTGGCGACGTTTGGGACTTATAAACATATGTTCAACGTGCAGCCAAAGAGCGTATGCTATTTTTCTTCATACTAAAGCATTTCCATTTTTTTCTTTTTCATTCACTCACTCACGGACTAAATCTCGTGCCTTCAGTGTCCTATCAAAGCTATGTTGGTGAAATCTTTTTGCCACACTTTACATTCGGGCAAAATATTTTGGCCCTACGTAATGCGAAAGCTATAGAGTATTTTTATTTTTTTTTATTTTTTTTCTTTAGAATCGTGACGTCATGTCATTTTCTGACGGAGCGCCCGGCTCTCATCTGTCAACGTTGTTGCCCTTCGCGTCTTCCGGCGGGACTCACTTTTTGCACTCCCTTATTTATTTATTTATTTATTTATTTATTTATACTTCTAGCGTCTTAGACGCCAAAGAAGGAGTGGGATTACATACACACGGAGAAACATCTTGCTCCGTAGCAGCCGCGGATATACAGAAAATTTAGATGAACCTCGAACGCATGTATATACCATATATCAAAAACCATCTACACACGCATACAACCTTCACATAAGATTACAACAAACGTAGCAGCACACTCTACCTATAAATTTGCGATCGCCAGCATAAAACTCGACAAGGTGTCACACCGTACCATTTCTTCCGTCAGTTCGTTCCATGCCTGAATGGACAGCGGAAAGAAAGAGTACATAAGGCAGTTAGTCCTAGAAAATAATTGTTTAATGGATTTGCTATGCTTAGCGGAGCCCCACGTGACATAACCAACCAACCTTGGAGAAAACACAAGGAGGGATAAGTCATCTATCCCATTTTCCCCTGTTTCGATCAGCGTCACGTCACTTCTCTACCGAGACGTGACCCCTCCAGACGCCAGCGTCGTTGCTAGGAGTCGAGTACCCTTTCAAGAGCATGACATCTTGCAATTTATGGGCTTATGGTTACGTCACCCGCTTTTTGCGTCATCGAAACTTGTGGAGGCTCAGCAGACCTTCAAAAATTGACATAAATGCACAGCGTTCGTAAACAGGATTGAAATTTTGCGTATAGAACCCCTGCGGCACCTTCTTTTTATGGACTAAATAAGATAAACGCTCTTTTTTGGATCCGGAATGGCACTTTAGAGCACACTTCACTTTCTATGGTACAGTTAAAAAGCGATAAAAACCGGGCTGTTTGGTGGTACATCTAAAAGTTTGTCAGTCAGTGCTTCGTCTGTGTTGTCTCTTTGTGTCCCCTGCACCGGGGTTTTATCGCTTTTATATGGTACAGTGCTTGATGTGGACAGGAAGACGTCAACGGTCGTTCCAGATTTTGAGAGATTTTGCGCAATATGAAAGACAAGATTATTAGTGGTTACGACAGGAGCATAACCATGAATTACCGGTTTGGGTTGACTGTCCCCGCACTTAGCTCATGTCGCGGTGGTTAACAAACCCACCGGGTTCTTCGCAGAATCTCAGCAGGAATATAACAGTACACCAAGCCTGCTACATTGGCCTAAGCCATTGAAGTCATTGCAATTATTGATTGCCAGTCAGGAGACGGGAATACAGGTTAATGAGCAAACGACGCTTCATTGTAGTTGAATTGAAATATTGCGATTCGGATCGCGTGGTCTTTAAGTAAAAGGCCTCGTTACCGTGTCATCACTGACCGCGGCCGTGCTACCATGTCGGCATTAGAGTGGAGTGTCTGTGGAACAAAGACAGAGCACGGGCAAGAGAAAGTGCCAAACAGGTAGTTCAACTAATTCTCGATCCATTGGCTATCTTTAAATGCGCTGTCAGTGTGGTTGTTTATACCTCTGTGATTTCAAATGCACAAAGAAAACCAGCCTCGTATGTTCTATTCATTTTGACCAGCGTAAGGGTAGCTGACCCTTTACTTCCTGAGGGACGTTTGTAAGTTCACACACGCGTGTCTGGAGTTTATACTGCAACGTCGTAGACACGGACGCATGCTGTAGTTGAGCTCGGTTAGTTTGCTTTTGCGATGCACTGTATCAAAAAGAGCAGAATAAAAACACAAAGGAAGGAGAGAAAATTTGAAAGATTGAAAAACGCACATCCGACGACATATATCCATCGGTTGGTCCGCGTACTCGCATATAGGTATATACGCGGTGTCTTTTTTTTTTTAAGAGCTACAGATTTTTTATAAGAAATGTATGAGAGCAACACATATGTCGTTTTTGCAATTGAGTTATACGGCCAGACGGACACCCTCTCGAAGTAAGTACGCAACTACGAGATCACTAATTACGTAAAATTCATTAATGTGCTCTTTAATTAGAGGATTTCGGGGAAAAAAGCGAGACTGCAGAATGAGAGACTATCCTTGTTGAACGCCATTCCACGTCTCACAAATCCTGGAACACGCACGTGCGCCATGAAATATCCATCCCCGAATTTTGATATGCAAATTAGCCGAAACTGGAATCGCGGCTACTGGGAACGCAGGGAGCACAGCGCTCATTGCACGTTCACAGGGCCACGTGATTTGGAGCGATGGAGATGATTGGAGTAGGTTGGAGTGGAATAGGTTTCGGTTTCAGCTCACTTGCATAGCAGAGAAAAACTGCTGGTATCGTGAGAACCAGACGCATTTCGAAATCGGTGACAGTGGGCATAGCTTTCGGCTACGACGGTTCTGCCCCCTCATTTGCCCTGGATCGTTAATTAATTAATTATCGGAATTCAGTTAACTATAGTCACCGAACACTGATGCGACCAGCCATAGGAAAGATGTGCACCAGGTCAGGTATGTTATACGCCCAAACGGCGTATCTGGGGCTCTTGTCGATTTTTAATTAAAAAATATGTGGCACCTAAAAAAGACCCAGTATACAGGGTGCTCACGATAACTGCATCTAGAAATGATCTCGATCACATAACGCTGTCAAAGAAACACTGATAGATCTCCTATGACGATATTGGATATTGTTACAAATGGTCTGATCTCATAATGGAGCACCTGTTTGTAACACAAACGTCATTGGAGAGCTATGGGTTTTTCTTTGAACCGCACCCACATGTGTGATATCTCATTTGCGTGGGTCATGTGTGTGTGTGTGCGAGCGTGTATGTCGCATTCCTTTCGTCGTCATCCCACTCATGTATTAACCCACATGCAATGAGGTATGGTACCGCAATTTTTGCGGTGAATCACCTCATCCCACCGTTATTCATGCATTTGCTGCTTCATTTCACAGCGCTATGCGTCAGCGATCATTTCTTCAGTTAGAGTGGACACCCTTTATGGCTGAGGCTGATTAGTATGTTATCATAATATATGTCGCTTCTTGAATGCTACCCGAAGCTATCGTTTATTCCTAATTCGTATATATGTTCACGTGTATGTCTTAGACATTATTAGTCATAATATTTTAGTCATAATAGTTTTCAGTCACCATCTTTGTTGTGATTTCGCGACTCTAGAAAGTCCAGAGCGTTCCTTCAGGGCACGGCTTTTGCCTGCAAGCAAGAGGAAGACTACGAAACTAATAAGAGAAGGGGTCCATACCCGTCAGCAACGCAAATCATACGCGGGGTGTCTTTTTTTTTTCATTTTCGGTACAGGTTTTTCATTTAAAAACCAAACGGGCTTGAGACACCCTCTTTCCACTTCTATCATCTCTGGGCCCGCGGACGTTCTTGGCCATCTGTTGCTCAACCGTCGAATGACTAATTACCTAAAAATCATTATTTAACTTTTCAATTATAAAAACTACGAAGTTGTCCCAATGGGACCATCTGTTCCCTTCGGTCATCTGATGTCGTGAACGTTTTCAGAACAAAAATCCGTTTAGTAGATTGTCAGCAAAAAATTCGTGAGGGAACACCATTTTTTCTTTATTTTGTTCATTAACCGTTCATGTGCGTCTTTCCTTCACCTCCAATGTGAGAGGGTGAAAGTGCACACTTTCGCCTCTTGCGTCCTAGAAAAAGAGTAAAAGAAAACAGAAAATGCAACCCAAGATAAGGGTTCCGACAGCGTCACCCGATACATTTGTTTTTTGTTTTTTTTTTGTTTGTTTGTTTCCGCAAGTTAAAGCTCCCCAAGCAGCACAATGTACTGAAAGTCGAGTGCAATAGGGGTGGACGGTATATGTGTCTTATCGATGTTCCTTAGTTTCACGAGTCCGTTCAAGGCCTTCCACCTACCCGTCCACCCCTATTGCACCCGACTTTCAGTACATTTTGCTGCTTGGGTCATCTTCGACGCATGAGACGTCACTGTTTTCCTTCGCCCTCTCACATTGGGGGAGATGGAAAGACACGTCTGTGAAGATCCGCTGTGAACAAAATAAAGAAGAAAAAGGTGTTACTTCACGAATTTTTTGCGGACGATCTATCGAACGGATTTTTGTTCCGAAAAGGCTACGAAATCACGTGACCGAAGGCAACAGATCATCTCCGATGAATAGAAGGATTAGCCATTGTGTAGAGCACACCACTAGGGGGTGCTACGAGCGGCGCTTCACCACTAGGGGCCACTACTGTCGCTTTCCGTGGATGACGTCATTGCTCTGTTGGGGAGCATGGTGAGACACCACGGTACAGTGGACTAGAAGAAGTCTTCTAGTCCACTGTAACCACGGAAGGCACGGGATGGCGATGCGAAGTAGAGCGCTCTTCTGCCGGCTGTGGTGGCGCTGCGGGCGACAGGAGAGGCGCTCTCGGCGGCGGCGTTGTTATAGCCTTGTGACCGCGATATTAACTTCATACGCGGCGTCGGCGGCAAAGGGTTTTGGGTCCAGCGTCAGGTACCAGACTTTGAGCGAGTTTATATTAATTTCACTCCGTTTGTTGTTCCACTGATGGTTGTTGTTTGAGAGCTCAATTACTATGCTGTGAGATTGGGGTGTACGGCACGCATACGACAATATAAATACATAAATGTAAACAAAAGGACGTGCACGATAAATTACGCCACATTATTATGGCTTCCCGTGCTGCTACACTTTGCATTATAAAGGCGCTTTCGAGAACCAGTCCGTTCACAAAGAGCCGTGTGCATCTCGTCGTGTATATATTAGACATGGATACTTTCCTTTTAATTGCCTGATTACGCTTTTGCGACTCGAGCGCGTATATTAGCAGGCTCCAGACTTGCGCAATACTATTTTGGTGATGGTGCATATGTTCAGACAAGAGCCGAGCAAAGTTGTTCCTATTTGCCCCCCCCCCCCTTTCATGTATTTATTCACTTCAGTGTCATTCTCACATACTAGTTTAAATTTAATTAGCGGTTAGTAATACTGCAGTATAAGTACCTATATTTAGCACACTACAGCGCTGTAAGATATATTGTAAGCATCTTATGGCTGCGGAATCACTGGGTGAATTTCAGTAAAATTCTGGTGCTCTTTTTCTTTTTTGTGTGTGTGGCGGTCACTGTGACTAATACGGATTCAATTAAGTGTTGTGGCAACCCCAATGTCAACATCTGCCATATTGGAAAGTGAGTGATTATGGTCACACAAGCCTTATAAACATGATACCTTCTACTATACCATCTGAGATTCCTAAATGTCAGTATGAAAATATGACAATGTACGAATAAATCTTAACGTAGTGCATGCCATCCAAAGGAAGTTCTTCCACACCCCACCCTCAGAAAATAAAACGGGCCTTGGGTTTTCCTCTGGTAACATCATTTAACAAGAACATGACTACAGATATGTGCAATCACACACATTTGCAAGGAAAGCATGACGATTATTGCAGATACAACAGTCATCTCAGTAGGTCGCGTCTCGACACATATAGTTGTCTCATGACATAAAGCTGCAAATTACCAATTATCGCAAAGCACTGTTGCCTAACGTGAGTAAGAGACTGTAAATAATATCTGTTGCCTAGCTGGAATACGACAGGAGCTCAAGACATGCATACAGGGCTGTGTAGTATTTATCTGTTGATAATACGGCGATTGTTACATGTGTTGAGAAAGATCACACAGACTGTTCCCATTCTGATTGGGAACAGCGAACGCAATGCGTACCTTTGTGTCCACCAGAGAGAAGAAAAAAAAAAGCGCATGTAGCTTTTCTAATGAAATTACCTAGTATTGATAGAAACAGTCCGCAGATGCACTCTCTCAGCAAGGCTTAGCATTGAAATGTGTCATGACGACCCAGAATGCGACTATACGGACACTTTTATGAGTAGAATATGTTTAATCTAACTTTATCGATAAAAAAACAAAAGCCTCAGGTTCAGAGCTGCCATGATTTCGAACAGTGTGTTCATCTGATTGATTTGATTTGATTGATTTTTAAAAGAAAAAATGAAAATGGTAGTCTCGAGCCGCTCGGGACTGGCTACTCCAAGACGCGTTGTTAAGAAAAGAAAGGGAAACTACACAAAACTCGACGCTTTGCAACGAAATGGAAACATAATAAATGAGAACATCACCACCTATATAGCTTGACACGAAAAGCGCCATCCTCATCACTGGCCTTGGAAACAACACCCGATAAACAGCTTGCAGAACACCATTGACTTTGTTGCGTTGTTTTATTTCGCAGGCATCTTAGCCGACTTTGTGCTGCGCTATTCTATTACTCGTCCGTAACCGGACGTGGCGTCCTCGTAAGTGGTTCAAGATATATGCAGCCACATCCCTGATCGTCGCAGGTGGGGACGCTTCCAGGAGAATCTTTCTCACAGTGTATCTTGCACTTCTCTTTTTCTTCCGGACTGCAGTTCCCATAGTCCGGGTAACCAAGGTCTTCATCGCCTGCAGAAGAGTATCTCGTGTTGTATCTGTCTTTCTTCTCAACGTTGATTGGCTCATTCCTAGCGTATATGTAACCATTCAATTTATTTGTTTGACAATACCTTAAAAGGACGGTCGCATTAGGAATCCCATCTACAGGGTGGTCCATCAACCATGATAGAAACTCATAGTAAAAAACGTAAGCCCCGGAGAGACATGCGGTGAACGGAGTTTTTTCTGCCAATAGCTTTTGCCACATATCGGTAACATTTTAATTTCATTTCAATTGAGGAAAGTTAATTTCTTGAACTGAACTCCGAAATTTCCCAAGGCAACCTGACGTTTTCTTTGCGGAAATGGGTTCCTTTCGTGGGGTCATTTCACTCAGTGTAGCACATAACTCCACTCCTAATGCAGTGGTAATTGCCGAAATAAATTACGCGAAAATCCGTGGAAATGAGCACTTGCCTCCGCCTCTTTTTTTACGGCTCGCAGTTTGAGCGCAAAGCTGCGAAGAAAGGAGGGAACTTTGACACGCCACATGAGGGGGGAAAGGGTTACAAGCCGTCGGGTGACCTAATTTTTGATAAGATAGCTCTCGTTCCCGCACTCACCGCGCGTGTTTGTTCCATGGGTTAAGGCTTGTGACCCTTTCCCCCCTCGTGTGGCGTGTCAATGTAACCTTCTTTCTTCACAGCTTTGCGCTCCAACTGCGAGCCGTCAAAAAAGAGGCGGAGCCAAAGGCTGCGCCTCCAAAGGTGATGCGCGAATTCTACCAGACCGCCAGTTCTTCCACTTCTACCAGACCGCGACGAAGGTCTAAAGGGTGATGCGCGACTTACTACCAGACCAATGCAACAATTTGTCCTTGTGTGTACGTGATTATCATTTTACTAGCGCACCTTAACAAGGACCAAGGGGAGACGAGAGACGGTATACGGCACTAACTTTCAACAAATTTTATCGAAACATGCCAGGACGCATCCTTTTATACCTTCGCCCCCTACCAGGAACTTATTTGCCACTCCGACTGTCGAGGTGCGTTATCTCGCTATCAGGCAGGTAACACTCACATTTCTTGCCCTGGACCTCCAATTTTCCCTGCCTCGATAATTTCGCGAGTAGCTCTGCTTGTGCAATAGGGCGGGGGTGGTTGGTGGGGGTGAGTGGGTGAGCACGGGTGAGAGTGGGTGAGCAGTGGGTGGGTACGTTGTAAACAACGTAAGTGCGGACCCGTCCTGTCCCGACGTGTGCGTTTGCCAAACGTGCCAGAGCATCCCAGCTCAGTTACTCGTGAAATTGTCGAAGCAGGGAAGCTTGGGGATCTTGGACAAGAGCGTGCGAGTGTGGCGTCCATTCCGGTGTTGTGGACGGCCCGTCAGCGCCGACGTAGAAGTCCTGTATTCTTCTTGGTACGAAACACGCCTGTTTTGCTCGTGAACATATTGCAACGTGACCTACTCGCCCATGGTGAACGGGAGTTCTTCCGCAAGATGGCGGTCTAACCCTTCCCTCCTTGTGCGAGATGGTGGCGTAACCCTAGAGTGGCATTTAAGGGCAATGCCCTATTGGCGTTTGTAGGCAAATGCCTAAGATTCCCGACCCAAACAATAACACATTCGAACGCTTTCCAAGGTACACTCACAAGTCTCAGTGAAACGTGCGGATATAATGCGCGTGTCTTAATGCCGTAGCGAGCACCACTGAACTACCGGTGGGGAACTTCGAGGGGCAAAAACAAATTCATGCACCCCGGTATCTCGAGCACGAAACAGACATGTCAAATTTCGAAAAGCAAATAATGTTTTTTTAATTTATATATTTTTCTTGTAGATGAAGTGTACCAGTTCTCAAGAATCAGTAGTACGGTTAGATTAAGTGCACACCTATGTTCAAAGTTGGCAGTCTGTAATAAGTTACATATTTTTCCCGTTGACTGTGATTAATACGTCTCGAACGGCTCAAGATTCGTTATCGAGCGTATGTCAGCTACGTAAAACCCGAGCAATCAGCTACACGGTAATTAGATAATACTCACCTGCCGATAGCTCCAGCACTGAAATGAAAGATCGCACGATATTATTTTTTCATAATGTAATTTTTTAATAAACATCACGACGCCATGCATGTGCAATTTTTCTTTCTTTTTTTTTTTGTTCCCCTAGAAGAGCGATAGCTTTTTTACAAAGTTGACGGTGATTATGGCGAACTTAGCAGAAACAAAATTACGTCTCCGCCCCATGACGTCGCAACATCTCGTAGCGGAGTACTAGTACAGTGGATGCCACGAGTGGCATCACACACGATATCGCACCACCTGTAGCACCGCCACCGGCAGCTGGGTAGTCAATCTCAGCGCGGGGAGAGGGAAATAAACATTTAATGCGCGCTCGTCGCTATTGTACCAGACTCCTGACAATGGGACAGACACGTAAAAGTGTGAACGCCATCTGAGGAAGGAAAGTGGAATACACAGCTAGCTGCTGCTGCTCTTGAGTTGCAGCGGTGCTCAACAATAGCTCGGGCGATGACACAAAGGTGGTGGTGGTGGTGACGAAAACCGGCTTGTCGTTGTTGGCCTCACGTATGTAGGCCGCGACACAAAGCTTACTCTTCGTACCACATGCCGTTGTCCAATGCAAACAAGAGAAAGAGCTTGGAGAACACCAGTGAATTTCTTGGATTGTTTTATTTTCCATGCATCTTAGTAAACTTTGTGTTGCATTGTTCTGTTACACAACCGCAACTGGAGGCTCTGTGGACGTCAAAAATGTGTCAATATACGCGCAGCCGCAGTGGTGACCGTCGCAATAGGCGACGCTGCCCGGAGCATCTTCCTCACACCGTTTTTCGCATTTCCGTTTCTCTTCCGGACTGCAGCCCCCTAAGGAAGAGTATTCTTTGTGGAGTATTCTTTCTGTGGAAGAGTATTCTAGGAGCGTTGTATCTGTCCCTTTTTCCTCAACGTTGGGCTAGTTCCTTCCAAGAGTATGTGGCCGTTTATTTTATTTGTTTGACGATACTTTAAAGGCCAGTCAGGGTATAACTAGTCCAGTAAGAGGGCATTAGAGCTCGTACATAGCTTGAACACGTTCCACAACATTAGTGCTCTCTTTAAAAGCCTGGATGCACATGACAGCGAGACATTGAAGCGCGACTTAACTGAAGCGTAATTGAAGCAGCGGAGGCACCGCCGAGTGCCGGATAGTTACGATATACAGTATCATAATACGCACTGCTGATGACGGCCCAATAATGCCGAAACAGCTGTCCAGTGCAGGTACGACGACATTCGGGCGCTTATAAACACATACACTACATGAAGTCACAGAGCTTATCCATCCGAAGCGTTTGCATCGAGGCACCCTAGAGAGCACGACCTCGTGCATCTCTTAGCGGCCGACATTTTTGGGGGCCGCGTGCAAAGCAACTGCAGTCGTGCATAATAACACAGTACTCTTTGCGAAGCATGCATTCAGAAAACTAACTGAAATGTGAGAATCCGTGTGCGGAATGAAACGTGGGGATATATCATCTGTGGCATAATGCCATAGCGCGTCCCACTCAACTTATACGAGTGATGAATTTTATAGAACAAAAACATATTTACGTACCTCAGTATCACCAGTGCAAAACAGACATTTTTAATTTCGAAGCGAAAATACTGCTTGTGTGCATTGGGCACGTGAAATGCATCCTGTCTCAAGGAGCATGGACAACAGTTAGTTCACATTTATGTTTATAGTCACCGGTGGTGAAATTCACGTTACAGTGGCTGTTGCTGGATGTGTAAAAGTGGCATTTTCCCCTGTGGCTGGGATGTGTACTTCTGGAACTGCTAAATATTCGTCAGTGAGTGTACGCCAATTATAAGGAAAACCCGTGTAATTAGAGCAAGTATAATTAAATGTGTCTTTTTGTTAGTAATGAACTCGTACTCACATGCCGATAGCTCCAGGACTGAAATAAAAGAACATGCCATCATTTTTTTATAAACATCATGACGCTAATGGATATTGAGTTTGTTCAAGTGATAGCTGTATAGGGCGGTTTTGCCGGGTGGACGCTGAATATGGCCATCGTAGCAGACACGAAATGACGCTACCGTGCCGTGACGTTGAAACATCACGTGATACAAGCACACACCACCTGGATCAACACCATTGGTCGGTACAGCGATCAATCGCAGCGCGGAAAGAGGGAAATAAATCAGTGGCTGTGCGCCCGTCGCCATTGTACCACACTGCACACAACGGGGCAGCCACGCGGTGTGTGCACGCCATGTGAACAGCGAGAGTGCAAACCGTAGCTCGTCGCTGCTGCTCGTGAGTGATGGCAGCGGCGGTCGACAACAGCACTGTGGCGACAACGTAAAGGCCTGTTGTCCGCCCCGAATAAAGAGCAAATGTAGAAGCAGTTGTCTATATGGGTGTGATGAACGCAACCGTCGAAACGCTGCTCCCCATTTCGCGAACATGCTATAGCTATCACTGCCCCTTCTTCGCGCGTTGGGGGCGATGAGGCTTGTTCTTTATGATAGTTCACGTTTTGTTTTTAGCTGTTGCGTGAACGTGTTTTACATAAGGAGCACTATCTCGGAGATTGGGTATTTTCCATCTGCGCGCAGTTTAAGGAGCAACGGTTCATCTTGGGTTCATGGCTCAGTCCAAGAAGATACAAGAACTCACGTCAGTTCTTTTCTTTCTGTCTGTCTCTCTCTGTCAAGGTACAGAATTTCACAAACATAATTAGCGGAATGTCTTTCTTAATCATAATACGCGAACGTATGTCGTTCCTGCACAACTATAAGAACTGTCATAAATACAGCGGAAGTTTAAAGTAACTGGTGCAAGTGATGTGGAATTGCGGGCCTCACACTAGTGAAGCCAAAATCTCCATTTTATTTTTTCATCAAACCAAACCAAACCAATAGCGCAAGATGCGCACTAATTTGCGCTCCGATTTACTTACGGAGTAGCAGTGTACTTCGAGCGAACCAAATTCTACATTGTATTTTTTTGTGTATCTCAGTAGTGTATCCTCTAGTGGTGTAATGATCTGGCCTCTCAACTTTTGCTCTGCACTACATCCTCCTCTACATCCTCTAAGTACATCTGCTTTCTAAAGAACAGCCTCTAGTTAGAGGCTGTTCTTTAGAAAGCAGATGTACTTAGATGTGGTCCAAATCAGCCAAAGCATCATGAAACTATACTTCAAATAAGGCTGCAAGCCGCCTAGTAGTACCGCTACAAGTAACGTTCACTACTGGCTTTAAGATGTCAAAAACAAAACAAAAAAAAAGGGCCGATTTCGCTGGCAGGAAAACGCAGAGCGCGTTGGTTTACTTGGAACACAATGAAAAAACTCAAAACAGAGACGCGCACTCCACAGGCTCTATACGCTCATGCACGTCTGTCTGTAAGTTCGGTAGCCCTTGTTTCCCTGTATATTCCTTGGCCCCATGTCCGCGGCCCCCTCCTGGACATGTACGGTGACCTCCTTGATTGTGTCATTCTGGTGGTGGTGGTGGTTGGTAAAATAACCAGGGGAGGTTGAATTCGCGCAAGCGAATTCTGCTACCCCCCAAAAAAGAAAGACGGTACACCCCAAAGCAGAAAAGAAAAAAGAAATGAAATGGTACGATTGCACCACAGAATGTGCGAGCGCACCGCAAAAGTTCACTGGGGTGAGCGTCTCGACCGCGACAGCGCGGGACCGAGCGCGCCGTTCACATCAAGGATCATAGTAATGTCCACGCTCCGTCTACGCTGTCCACGCTGTGTCATTCTCTTGTGTGTGCCCACACTGATGATCTCTCCTGCATAGGGAACGAAACGTCTGTTGAAGTGAATTGTTATGGTGTTACGTTAAGCCGGTGTAGTTATATCGTGTATCCCCGCTATGCCTACTCGCCGCTTGTGGAATATTTTTGCATTCCCTGTATCCGTCAACATCGGGACCTCGGGATCTCTTCAGTTAGTTCGGAATGCTGTCCGTATACCCTTCGCTGACATAATTTTGTTACATAACAGAACGTTCAACATCCCCAATCTAGGGACTTACCTGCAATGCAAATAAGGGCCACACAAATCTTGTTCATCTTGGTGGAAGTTCACTCCTTCTTCGCTCGAGCGCTCGCACGTTAATTAACCGCTTGAAGCTCGGACGCGCGCGCCTAATACAACCGTTACAAGGTTTCAGTTGCGAGATAAACTCCCTTGTCATGTCGCGAAAGCCGTTAGGAAAGCCTCTTAAATCATATTTGCCACACAATCCGTAGGCAGGAAAATCGTACTCGTTAAACATTCGGCAACCGATCTTCCACGTGTCACACGGTACCGTGCACGCTAGTTAAGTTCGTGTGAGACATCGCGATAGCAGCTGCGGCTCAGGGTCTCGTCGAGCCTGTTCTAATAAAGCGCATCCTATTCTATTTTCTTGTCGTATAGTGTCTGTATACGTGGTAGAACACCTTCTAAGACAGCGTTGCTGATGCGCGTGTAACTGCTATACAGCCCAAGATGAAAAAAAAAAGATTGCAGACGATCACGAAATATGTTGCAATTTTCAGAGGCAACTGTTAGGGACTCTTGCTAAATGTCGCAAAACTGTCCGTGACCGTCTATAAATTTGATTTTAAAAAAAATGTCATATATTTGCTGAAAGGTTGTCAAAGACACTGGGCACAGTTTTCAACACGCTTCTAACTGGTTTGTTTATTCCTCGCGCGGCAGCGCGTGCGATCCTCATTGTAAGAGGAGAGGACAAAGCGCCCCAAATGCCTGCGAGACGTGCGGGATATAACGGCACCAGTGTATTGACACAGTAGCGAATAATGGCTTTATGGACTGAGAAATGATTGCTGCGATTACGTTTTTGTTGTGAACCGAGACCATTGTGTCTCCGGCCATCACGAAATCTATGCAGGTGCCCCAGCGCGTCGTCGGATGGGTGACGTCGTTCTGTGTCATAAATGTCATTAATCTGCTCATGCACTTGTTCCGTGAATGCAGTTGTCTTGGATGGCTGCACGTTAAAGACGCAGACTACTGTCACTAGCGAGAAAGAACTATACGATATTATACGAATTAACGGGAAGAGCTATACGATAAAGGAAGATATCAAATCAAAGCTTAGCAGTGCACTCTTAAAAATGAACTTCACTGCATAGCACGCCAACCATTATCTCGAATGATATCGTTATCTGTCCTGATTTGTTGAAAACGGGAGGCGTACGCCTTTTCTGTGACAATTATGAACAGCATAAGTGTCACAGAAAAGGCGTACGCCTCCCGTTTTTAACAAATCAGGGCCGATAACGATATCATTCGAGATGATGGTTGGCTATGAGCGTGCTATGCGGGGAAGTTCATTTTTAAGAGTGTGTGATGTCACCCGCATCAAAGAAACGGGTCATTGGCGTATCGTGCTTCCGGAATCGTTATGCAAAGTTGGAGAATTAGATAATGCATGAAGTTGGATAGTGCGTGAAGTCGGATAATGCGTGAAGTTGGCTAATGCTTGAAGTTGGACAATGCATGAAGTTGGACAATGCGTGAAGTTGGACAGTGTGTGAGGTTGGATAATGTGTGGAGTTGGGCAATGTGTGGAGTTGGATAATGTGTAAACAATTTCCCACCTCCTAAAACTCGCTAATAAATTACGGAGTTTTCGGAAATACTAAGCGCCTTCCCATCCCGGTCAGATGGCAGTCACGTGATGTCACCTACTAGAAACGTCTTGTCCGAAAGGGCACGTATGCTCCTAACCAACCCGTTAGCATGAGTGCTCTCTCAGGACATCAGGCAACTCGCACAGGGCATCAAATGAAAGCTTCAGCGGATAATATCGCTCAGCTCCTGTACCTCGATTGTTGACGGTGAATCCAGCTGTTTGAACGTAATAGATGATACTGAACTGCAGTTAGGGTTCCGAAAAAATTAGAAAACATAACGTAAATTCATCTAACGACAGCTCATCAAGAAAAGTCATGGCGGGTTAACCATGTTCGTTTCCTTTTAGGCCGAGATTGCCTCGCATAGCGGACTCTACTCGACATGGAGGGATATTGAGGTCGTTTCGTTGACGGTCTAGGGATTTGCTTTTTCCGTTTCGTGCGAATCATTCTTCCCCTCCTCCTCAGAGTAGAGATGGGAGCAGAGACAGCACACAAATCGTTCTCTTGGAATCGCGGACAGTTGGTGCATGGCAGCCAGCAAGAAGGGACGCGAACGAAAGCTGACTTGTGAGTGTGTCAAGGAAAATTCGGATTTCAAGAAGTTCGCGTTGCCACGTGACCGTAATATACAGGGTGTTACACGAGAGGATGTCACTCACCATGTATTCACAAAAGCGACATCCTCACAGAAGATTCTAGTGAAAGAAAAAGAAACAAAAAAAACTGCCCGTGGAGCCTAAGTTATTTTGCCCCGTGTTATATTGAGCATTCACAAGGTTCCGAAATATTGGAAGTGGCGTGCTGTGCACTTAGCAGACGACACTTGGCAGACGACACCGTCAGCGCCTTTCCTGTCGTCTGCTACGAATATATTGTGGCTGTGTCGCAGGATATTCCCCAAGGTTTACAGCGCGCGTGAGGACACGACGTTGAGCGTTGGCGCTCACGTGACACCATTTTGTTATGACGTTTTGCTTTAATTCCGTGTTAGCGCTGCGAACCAACTGTGGCTATGAGTGCCTTACAGACGTGGACAGGTGGAGAGAGGACAGCAGGAAGGAGTGGGGGACAGGGAGGTTAGTATGCGTCTTGGGCCGACTTCGGGGCTAACTGTGCCGACACTTGTCTGGAAAGTCTTCGGAAAACCCAGGGAAAACCCCAGACGACACAGCCGGTGCCAGGGTACGAACCCGTGTCATCTCCCAGTCTCGGTGCGGAAAGTGATCATCCTAACCGCTATGCCCCGGGAGCTGGATGACGTTTTTCGCATCTTCCGCTGAAGTATTCTGAGTTATGTTGTTCGGGGGAATACACGGTACATTCCTAAATATAGGTTCTATAGGTCATGCAGACTTTAGCCACAGAGGCCGTTTCCATCCGTGCTACGCATTAATTACGTTAATTTGCATAATCAAACTCTAAAAATTGCCAAGCAAAGGTATAATTTTTCTTCCCGAATTCGGAATCATAGGGTCATTACAGACAATTTCAATCAAAATCGCGGAATTCTTCAGAAGATTTCCTCAAAAATTTCACAACCTAAAATCAGTCGTTTTGCGTAGCGCGTTCCGCTGATATTTAGGTTTGCGCAAGTCTTGGCTCCCCCTCCCTTCTGTGCAAGAAGAAAAGAAACCGCACCACAATCACACATATTGCCTTTATCAAGGTGTCCGTCACCAGTCGCCAGCCACTGATAATGACGGGCTGTGCGACAAGGTCTTTGATCAGAATAAAACTGTCTCGCCTCCTTTCTACTTCGCTTAGATAAAGGCGGAGCCAAGTGTGCCGCAAACTAAAATTTCACCGGGCTTACACTCTTAAAAATGAACTTCACCGCATAGCACGCTCCTAGCCAACCATAATCTTGAATGATATCGTTATCTTCACTGATTTGTTGAAAATGGGAGGCGTACGCCTTTTTTGTGACAATTATGAACAGCATAAGTGTCACAAAAAAGCGTACGCCTCCCGTTTTCAACAAATCGAGGCAGATGAAGTTCATTTTTAAGAGTGTACATGACCCAACGGCTGATCTTCAGCTGTCAATTTTTTGTAGAAATTTTGTGAAAAGCATGTGATTTTGATAGGAATTATGTGTTATGGTCATAGGCTTCCGAATACAAGAAGAAAAATACTGCCTTTGCTTGGCAATTTTTCAAGTTCAGTTACGCACGTTAGCCTAATTTATACGTGAGACGAGTACAAACGGCTTCAATCTGTGGTAAAAGTATGTATGAGTGTATACTCCACGTAGTTTTATCATTTTTTGAAGTAGAACCTATTCTTAGGAATTTCATCATCAGACATCCTCCCGCTGAACACCCTGCAGTTGTTGCGTCTAGAAGCTCTGGCGCACAACAGGAAGCATTTTGAAAAGGCACCTTATTATTTTTGATGCCGTTTTACACAGCCGAATGCCGGATAGTAACTCAACTGTCAAAAATGAAGAATAAAGACCTCCGAAACGCATCCTTCAATTGTGCCAAGAGATACCGACTAGCCAGAACGCTACTCATAGTTTCGGTTACGCAGAAGCGTGGAACAGAGGCGGGGAACTTCTGGGGGACGTCCGGGGACGTCCATCATGTAAACATGCGACCGTGTTAGTATACCAGTGGCTAATGTGTAAATGCCAGCAATGGCTCCGTGACATCACTCAATGGTCACTCCTCCATGCAGTGGACCCGTCATTATCATTTAACGTGCCAGGTGGCTTCCCCCGCAGCTTTACGTCACTTCTGAGGCGTCTACGACTCAACGTCACCTTCACCCCTGTGTTCCGGGTTAAGCTGGGTTACAGTAACACGGCGCTGTGCTCAGCTTGCCACACCCCAGCTACGATCCTCCATATCATCGACGACTGCGAACGGTACACGAGTGAACGCCGGGTGTTTCGAAGCCAACTTGAGCTCCTTCACCATAGACCATTCAGCTTGTCCAAAGTACTGGGCCCGTGGAGCTCTCCTGCGCATCAGTGCCGGGCTCTTCGCTCCCTTTTTGCTTTCATGCAAGCCACTGGACTCCTCGAAGAGTTCTGAACAGAACTCCGACCAGTCGTCGCTTCGCGTTCACCATAATTCATCCTCTCATATTAACCGCTGTGAAGTGGGGTATAAGGTCCTGTGGCTACCATGGGGAAACATCCCATGTCATCATCACTTCTCCTTCATTTACTGTTGTTGTTGTTGTTCTTGTAAATATAATCTCACATTGGTTACGCTGCACGTGTGTTAGCGTTCCGAACGCACGAGGAACACAAAACGCACACGGACGAGGTTAAAGGGGCACGCCTCAGCTGATTCTTGCACTCAGCGTATAACGTTACGTGCCACGTACGAACCCTCGGATATATGACATGCGTCCATTTGCCGTTATTTACTGCGAACCCCGCGCACCTGGCAAAAAGATAATTCTTCGAAGGCGCTAGTTTCAGTCCATTTCGTTTACGCTCTAGCAGTTGTTTCTGGTACTCACTTCTTCGATGCCTAGCGGTTTCACCACAAACAGGTGCGCACGCGATGAAGTGACAGAACTTGCACGTTTCTGCTGCAAATGAACTCGCCATCAACGCTCCCCTTACCCGTCGGCATCCGCGCCTGTGGATGACAAGAGACGCACTCTAACCCTGGTCGTAAAACGTTGATTTGCTACGTTCGTTAATCTCGCCTGTGGAGAGCGACCTCGCTAATCCCTCCCCCAGAGAACTTCGGGACTCCGCGCAATATGCACAAGCCGGCGTTGGCTCTTGTCTGCATTGCAGGTACGGTATTTTTTTGCCATTATTCAATTTATTTTATTTCAAGGAGTTGCCCTGAGAAGCAGAATACGGTTAACCAACAAGTCCGTTTTTCCTTCTTTTTCTCTTATTCCTTCTCTCTCTCTCTTTTTTTTTTTTTTTGTCTAATATACCGGGCATGCAGAAGAGTCCTGTATTGTGTACCCGATTGTGAAAGCAGCCCCGGATCGAAGTTTTGTAATGAAACCGTACGAGTAGTTCCAATACCAGTGCGAAAAATCCAGCTTTACTATAAACGAGTTCTCCATAGCTTCTTCGTAATTCTGTGTCACCGTCATATCATCGTCATCCTGTATTTCTCTCTCTCTCTCTCTGTGTCACCGTGCACCTCGTGCACTTCGCGCTCTTCTTTCCTTTCTGAGGGCCACCGGCCTCCTTCAAGAACTGTAAGGGTTTCTTTTGTTTTCCTTCCCTCTTCATCCTTTCATGTGAACTTTTTGGACTGGGGTAGGGTCCTGCACTCAACGCCGGGAAACAACCCACATCATTAACACCATCCATTCATCTACGTTGTTGTTGTATCACCGCCGCGAATCAAATGTAGCTACAACTCAGGTGCACATGCGGAGAGGTGTGAAAACGAACATTTCGCTGAAAAAAACTTGACGGATCTTGATGGAAATCCATGTTCTGAGGCTGGAGTAAGAAACAAACACACAATGCATCAAGTTCGCCTAAGAACGAAATGATGAATGAAACAAGGACGTCACTGAAAGGGGTTAGCCAGCTGTAGGACTCGAACACGTATCTTCTGGATTACCAGTCCAGGGCTCTACCAATTGAGCTAAGCTTACACACCTCAGCGGAAGTCGTCCGGGAAGCGCGTCTGTTTAGCTCCATTGGTAGAGCCCTGGATCGGTAATCACGAGCAAGTGGGTGCGAGCCCTTCAGCTGGCTAACCTTTTCAGTGACGTCGTTCTTTCATCGTTCTCACTTGACAGAGCTGTTTGAGGAACAAGGATGGGACGGGACAGTGTGAGCAGACTCAACTCCCGTCCGTCCACCTGATACCACAGCTGTGGGCCGTATCAAAACAGGTGGGGGGATTAAAATAACATAAATGAATGATAGAGGAGAGTTGAGAGGAAATTCTCCATTCTCGAGCGAAACCCCAGTCGATGGCGCGACCGCCAGCGGGACCAGCCACGGATCTATGAAGAATCGACGCTGTATTCGTTCGAGGACGACAAAACCACGTTACTCAGTAATGATCGCTTTCCACGCCGAGACTGGGAAATGACACGCGGGTTCGAATCCCGTCACAGGCTGTGTTGTCTGCGGTTTTCCAGGGGTTTTCCGAAGGCTTTCCAGACGTATGTCGGCACAGTTCCCTCTGAAGTCGGCCCAGGACACATACTAACCCCCTCTCCTGTCCGCCACTCCTTCCTGCTGTCCTCTCTTCATCTTCATGTGTCCACAACTGTACGTCACTCATAGCCATAGTTGCTTCGTGGCGCTAACGCTGAATGAAAATAAAAAAGAGAAAGAAACAGTACGCAGACGACCGCTCTCGCAACGATGGCGTGGGAAACAGGGGCGGATTTAGCTGGGGGGGGGGGGGGTGCGGATGTCCTGACCTCCCCCTCAATTCGAGACTTGAACATAGGGTTCAATGAACCAATCCCAGCATGCACCTGGCACTTGTTCATAGCGGACCCCCCCACCCCCCCTCGGAAAAATCCTAGATCCGCCCCTGCCTGGGGGTGCGTCGATCCCACACCACCTAGATGGAGAAAGCATTCTACTCGTCGACGTGACGTAACAACTAAGAGTCAGCCAATCAGGCTCGTGTTTCCAACGGCGGTAGCCAATGGCGAACGTGCTTCCACTGGTCGTAGCTATGCAGACGAACCACCGTCGTCTGCGCGTACAGTGATTGAACGTCCCCGGGTACTAAATGGAAAAGCTTTACAAATAAAGCGCAAAACGGTCCCATATCTTTGTCATGACTGATTTTCTTGTGATGAGGCGTTGCACTTTTTCTCTGCAGATTCAGGTCAACAGGTTCCAAGTTAGCTGCACTCATTTGCGAGTTCTTGAATTCGCGGAGAGGCAAATCGTAGTAGCAGGCGAATTCTGACTTTCTATGTCCACGTAGAGAAGGAGGGAGAGGAGGAAATAAGCAGGTCTTCTGTATCTAGGTGCCATTGGTCAAGTCCTGCTCGAAGTGTATGTGTGTGCGGGGGGGGGGGGGGGGGGTGACGTCTTAGCATGCATGATACTGTACTTTTAGCATGCAGGACACTCCCATATGTACTTTTGTGCTCTTCGACAAAATACTGTGCAATCTCACAAATGTTTAGGGGGTGTCTCCCTCATTTTGGAGGGTGTTGGGGGGGAGGGGGGTCTGCTTCTGCTTCATTTATGAAGTTGAGCTGATATACTCAAGAAACGAAACCGGGTCACAGATAAACACTTTATTCAGATCATCGGCTACTAACAGAGAGACATATCTGATAAAGTGCTCGCAATATGTGCTCGCAATCTTGCAGGTGTGCCGAGATAGCGTAATTGATGATATTTTCTTTTATTTCAGCGTTGGCAACAGCAGCACGTGAGTACGGGTTTCTTTTTTTTTTCTTTTCTTTTTAGTTTCAATGTAAAAACAAAAAAAAAACGTTTCTTCTCAACTTTCAAAGTTGCGGATATTTTGATATCTATACATAGATGGGTAGAAATCCAGCGAACCGGTAGAGATGTGGGAAGGGAGTTGCCTCAGGACAGAAGCCGCCGATATTTCGAACAGAGACTGTTCTTCTTCTGGGCACCGTCCTCATCATTGGCATGGTATTTAAAGGGTTAGGTGTGACGTGTTTAAAGGTTCATGCGAATTGTGGGTCAACAGCCCGGAGGGAAGAATGGTCCGTACGGGTTTTTACGGCGGGAGTGAATAGCTGCTTTGTTAGAGTGTGGAGGGGATTATGTGGACGTAGTGATCTAGGCTACAGACCGGTTGCAGAAAAATGGAAGGTTCACGAACACGTGGACGAAACGGGACAACAGGCAAGAATTCGCAAGCATAGCGAAAGATAAGGTGGGTAGTGGTTACGTGGGGAAAATTCCAGAACGAGCAATTTTTTTAAAAATATATTTGTAATACAAGGTTGTGGCATGCAATAAAGAGAGCAGAAAGCAGTGGCCATGCAGAACATAACAGATGATAATGGAGGTAGATGGGAAAAGCATATTTTATTTGTGAAGTGTTTCTAGGGTGCCTTGTGATTTGTTGATACCGGACGGGTGAAGAGCGTTGAACTTGTATATGAGATAAGACTCCCTATCACGTCTGTCACGTGTGGATCTAAACCCGGTTTCTAGAATATATAGTTTAATGTTGTCAAAATTGTGACCAGGAACGTTAAAGTGTTCGGCGACTGCTTTGGGGAGTTTGTTGGACGTGTCGGTTCTGTGTCCGGTAAGGCGGTTGTTCATTTGTTGGCCGGTTTCACCAATGTATTGCATAGAGCAGTCGCCGCATTCAATGCAGTATATAACATTGGAGCTTGTGCATGTGAATGCGTGGTTAACGGGGTGGGTGTAATTGCTCGCAGTGCTTTTGATGGAGTTAGCGTGTTGAACGTGCTTGCATGTTTTGCAGCGCGGGAGGTTGCAGGGTCGTGTTCCCGTGTACGGGGCGCTCGTTTTGCTGATTTTGGCATTGACCAAGGAGTCTGCCAGGTTTCTTGCGCGTCGGTATGTCACCTGTATGGGATTTGTGAATATGTTGTTAAGTCGGTCACTGCTTTGGAGGAGGGGCTCGTGCTTCTGTAGAATGGCTTTGATGTTTGGAAGTGCGTTGGAATATCTTGTGATGAAGCTTATTTGGCACGCGTCGGGATTTTTTCGGTTTTCCAGAACCTCGTTTCGATCGAGTGTGAGTGCCTTGCGACGGAATTCAGTTAGGAGGGAGTCTGGATAGTCCCTTTGGGCAAGTGTACTGCAGAGTTCGTCAAGCTTCTCAGCGTAATCTGTGTCGTCTGAACAAACTCTACGTAGTCTTACACTCTGCCCATTAGGAATTCCAACCTTACAGTGACGCGGGTGGTGACTCTTGAAGTGAAGGTATTGTTGTTTGTCAGTTGGTTTTTTGTACAGGGTTGTGACGAGGTTGCCGTTGTCTAGTGATATCGTGGTGTCGAGGAAGTTAATTAAGTGAGTTGACAGTTGTGATGTGAACTTTATGTTGCTATGCGCGGTGTTCAGTAGATCTACGAACTTTTGAAATTCATGTTCCCCGTGTTCCCATATTATCAGTATATCATCGATGTATCGAAGGTACACCGTGGGTTTTAATGAGAGGGCGCTGAGAACTTTGTTTTCTAGGAACCCCATGAAGATATTTGCGTATGTGGGTGCAACAGGTGTGCCCATACTTGTACCGTGTACTTGTAGGTAGTATTCGCCATTGAACTCGTAGTAGTTCAGTTTAAGAACCAAGTCCATTAGAGCGAGTATGGTTTCCGTGTCTTTTCTGGTGTTTGTAGTAGAAAGGGTATTGCAGAGGGCTGTGATTCCGTCGTTGTGTGGGATGTTAGTATACAGTGATGTCACATCCAGCGTGGCTAGTATTGTGTCCCTACCAAATGTACGAGTGTTGTTTATATCTCTGATTATTCTGAGGAGGTGGGGTGTGTCTTGTACATGCGATGGCAGTGTTGTCGGAATATGGTTTAAATAGTGGTCCAGGAATTTCGAGAGTCTTTCTGTTGGTGTGTTGTTATTAGATACACTTGGCCTGCCGGGGATGTCAGCCGTATAGAGCTCGTTGGCGTGTACCTTGTGGATTTTGGGCAGTAAATAGAAACGACCTGCGTCTGTGTTTGATGGGGTGAGATATCTGAGGTCATCGCGTGTGATGAGCTTTCGTTCGTGGAGGTCCTGTATGGTATGGGTTATTAGCGCCGTGTACTCCTTTGTTGGGTCATGGTCCAGTTTGAGGTAGTGTTGCGTATTGTTGAGTTGCCTATGAGCTTCAGAGATATATTTATCTGTGGGCCAGATGACGATACTCCCACCCTTATCTGCGGGCTTGATAATGATATCATCTCTGTCAGCTAGCGCATTGATGATGTCACGTTGTGTTTTAGTGAGGTTGTGACCACGCGAGCTTTGGGAAATACCGCGAAGGATGTCGTTGCTTACTTGTTTAATGTACAGGTCTAGTGCGGGTTCTCGGCCGTGATTTGGTGTCCAGGTTGATGGTAGTCGGATGTCGTTGTTGTTTTCTTGTGTTGTATGAGCGAATAATTCTCTAAGGCGTAGCCGTCTCGCAAAGTCTGATATGTCTTTGTGGATTTCGTATTCGTTAACAGAATTGAGTGTAGGGCAGAATGTTAACCCCCTAGAGAGGACTTGTAGTTCGTCGCTGGTTAGTGAGCGTGATATATCTATTACGGTGCTTGCGTCAGCGTTTTCTCGGGGTGGCTCAGCGATGTTGCGGAGAGTTGTGGTTGTGGTGCTGGAAATGATTTGTTCGGCTGCTGCGTGTGTCGTGTTAGTGGGTCCGGTATCTGTGTCGTTGTTGGAATTAGGTTTTCCGAGTTTTGAGTGTTCCTTGCTAGCTAGCTCGCGGTTGAGTTGTTGAATGTGTAGTTCGAGAGTGTTTGCCTCCGCGTCGGTGAGACTGATATTGTTCATATGGGCCTGGATCGTAGCGAGTTGCGCGTGGCACTGTTTCTTTAATATTTCAAGAAACGTACGGGCTGTGTTGTTAAGGGCTGATGCCCACTCTAGCTCTAGTTCAGGTGTCATTTTTCCTAATGCAGGAACTGTTTTAGGGGTGAGGCCTTTAGGTACTGTGTTGTGAGCCAGGTGGTAGGTGTAGATCCGTAGATGATGTAGGTATCGGCTACGTTTCTCCATGAGTTTTCGCATTCGTAGAAAGTTCGTTGACTGCATGGTAGGCTGGTGATTAGATAGTCAACGGTGTTTTCTGCGTGTTGTGCGCGTGCGTCGTGTCTGTGGGGTCGGTGTCTGTGGGGTCAGTGGCTGGGGAGACTCGCTGTGTTCCTCGATGTCATCTGTCTGTGTTTGCGTGCTTGTGGTTTTCCGTGTCACAGTTTGCGTGAACTTTGTGTGTGTGCGGGTTGTGTTTGGAATGTTATCGTTTGCCGCGTGTGTATGCGTGGGTGCAGTGGTCGTTGTGGTCCCCTTTGATGCCATCGTGTGTTCTGGCGTGTTTGCGGTGCTGGCACTTGAAGTGTAAGCTGGTTGAGGATGTTGTGTTTGAGCGTTTGTCAGTGCAGGACGGCATCTATGGACCATTAGGTGTTTGATGTTGTGTACCATAGCTCGTACGCCTGCGTGGTTTGGGTGGATGCCGTCCCGAGCGAGATGTGCTTCAGCGTGGTATTCGAAAGCTGCGTGTGTGATAACCATAACGTTGGTGTGTACCTGACGCATGTGGATGAGGTGGTTGTTGACAGCGCGCGCCTTCCTGTCGAACTCGTGTAGCCAGGTGTCCTGGTATATGTATGTTCGGTGTTTGTTCTGTCTTCGGGGAAGTATCGTTGTCAGTACTATTTCAGCGCCTGGTCTGTTGTTTGTGATGAAGGAAACTAGTGTTTCGAATTCCTGGATGACATGTTGTGCTGTCGAGCGTGCGATGTCGTTGGTCCCTACGTGGAGTATGAAGTGCGTGATGTTCGGTGGGGCGGCGGTTACATGTGTCATGATGTCTCGTATTCTTGCGCCGCTTGAGAAGTGTATGTGAGGTCCGTGTTCTCCGTGCGGGATGTGTTCGTGTATGTACTTGTAACAGCTATCCCCTAGGAGTGCGACATGTGAGAAAGAGAGGACGGGTTGCTTACCTCCTGAGGCCATCGGATCGTCAGTAGCGAACGTAGATGGGTAGAAATCCAGCGAACCGGTAGAGATGTAGGAAGGGAGTTGCCTCAGGACAGAAGCCGCCGATATTTCGAACAGAGACTGTTCTTCTTCTGGGCACCGTCCTCATCATTGGCATGGTATTTAAAGGGTTAGGTGTGACGTGTTTAAAGGTTCATGCGAATTGTGGGTCAACAGCCCGGAGGGAAGAAAGGTCCGTACGGGTTTTTACGGCGGGAGTGAATAGCTGCTTTGTTAGAGTGTGGAGGGGATTATGTGAACGTAGTGATCTAGGCTACAGACCGGTTGCAGAAAAATGGAAGGTTCACGAACACGTGGACGAAACGGGACAACAGGCAAGAATTCGCAAGCATAGCGAAAGATAAGGTGGTTAGTGGTTACGTGGGGATATCTATACAGTATTTCATACGTTGGCAATTCTAACCAGCTATAGCTGATGCATTTTACGTCATTGTGACGTAGCAAAATCTGTAAAAACAGTACCATTCATCCGCAAGAATGTCCTCTTTCTTGAGGGCGGAAATGCAAAAATCCGCAGCAAGCTAGTGTTCTACAGTGGTTTTTCTGAACCGGTAGAATATGCGGCCATTAAACACGTATGACAAAGGTATTTAATAGCCATAAAGAGACAATTGCAAGAAGAACCCCGTAGTTGTTAGATTACCGCTTTCTACAAAGAGCAAGTGCCCAATATGTGGCTGAGATTCTCTCGATGTGGTATCATTACGGGGAACCTCAAGAGCTAGACAAATCACAAAACGCGTTTTTAGGAAACCTGTCCAGGGAACGAAGATAGTTTCCGCGTAATTTCCAGCTTCAGCAACTTTTTGAACCGGCGCTGAGTCTCACAAAACATTTACTCTGGCACCTGGGGTGTTGCCAGCCCTTCCGAGTGGGTTCCGAGTGGGGCGGTCGCCCTTAGCGCCTCCTTCAGAAGGAGCGCAGCGCTGCCGAGGTAGTGCAGGATCATCAGGAGGAAAGGCTGCGAAGATTGTTGCGATAGCGGGCTCATAATGTCAGCAGCACCAGGTGCAGTGGCATAGTCGGCAAAGGTTTACCATAGCGCGCGTGTGTAGTGTAGTGATGGAGCGATTTTTGAAAGAGAATTGTTGTGTACCGCAACGATGCACCGAGCACAAGGTGGCTTGTCGCGTCCCGGACTACAAGGCGTCGCAACACCGCGGTGTCGCGCGCACACAACCAGACTGGCCTGTTCGCCTACTGCAGTGGCGTACCTAGAGCTACCTGCGCCCATGGCAACATGGTTAACATGGCGTAATTGGGGATGCGTTTTCGTGTGGTCCGCACTAGGTTTCACACTACAACGTCCCTAATGGCGGGTGCTTTAGATCATTTATGAATGTGCCAGGTTGAGTGCCCGACCTGGCACATTCACACCCGACCACATAATGGCGCCCCTGTTCACCTGGCGCCCATGGCACCTGTCCACACCTGCCACACCCTAGATACGCCACTGGCCTACTGATCCAAAGGTTGCGGGCTCGAACCCAGCTGAGGACGCCAGCAGCTTGGTGGCAGGGTATACAAGTTGATTAGTTTTCTGCGAGGGACGCCAAATATGTCGTGTGTTGAGATTTCAGTGAGCAAAATCAATCCACAGATCAACCACTGAGGCGTACGTGGCTCATAATCTCAGTTGTTACGTGACGTGGAACCACGAATAATTATTAGTATTATTATGTGCGCAGACATGGGAGTCGTAAGTTTCCAGACAACGTGTTGCGTAGGTTTTTCCCGCCTTTCTTGTAGTTGTTCAACCGAGTGAGAAACTCGGCGTGGTTATAGCGTTTATATTTGGTACAAGAAGTGCTCATTTCTCTCATTGCTTCATTGAAAAAAGTACTCTAGTTCAGATCTAGAACGTCGCAAGGCGTTGGACGACCTCATTCCAAAGTCGCTGCTTTGCGAGAGTACTTTTGTGAGCCATCCCAAAGAGGTACACGTGCGCGCACTAATGCATTAATGCATGCAATAATGCGTTCACTAATGTCGGCAGGCATTACTTCGCACGACACTATGATTGTGCAGACTGGTGGCGACCTCTGTATGTCTTCTAAAGAACCGCGATGGTGGCGCAGTGCAGGTGTGTCGTGATTGGTGCTTTGCGTCGGTTTCGGGTGTCGCTCCGGACGACCGCAACCGAAAATCTAGCAGAGGCTGCAAAGGCAGCGGCGTCGCCCGCCCGCCCGCCCTTTGCCCGACAAGGGACACGTCGCGCAACTCGAAGATAGCGATAGTAATCACCCCACGTGGTTCACCCTTAACGGAACGCAAAGAGACTGTAGCCTCCACTCATTCCAACCAACACGAACAACTGTATTCGCTTCGTTGTTGCATCTACAATCCCTTCGGCTCGCACCACCTATTTTGTGCTGAGTGTGTTTGTCTTTATAATTTAGATAATTCTTACTTTAAAAAAATCCATGACAGCGGCTGAGATGTCGCTTTTGCACTTGAGTTATACGGCGAGGCGGACTTACTCTCCAAGGAGGTATGCAACTACAAGATGAGTAGTTAGCTAAGACTCATTAACAAACTCTTTCATTCAAGCATGTCCGCCTTGTCATATAACTTAACTGCAACAACGACATGTGTGCTACTTTCACAGATTTGTTCTTTTGTTATATAAAAAAAAAAATCTGTAAAGATGAAAATAAACTCCCCGTATATTCCCGACACAACTGTCATTCTTTTCCGATTTCTAAGTACGATGCGCGAGTCTTCGCCCTTGCCACAAAATCCAGGGAGAAAATGCAGGCGCTACATCGAAAAAAGTGGATCGATACGATACTGCGAATTCCAGACACCTAACAGCCCCAAACACTGCTGTTATTTTGCGCGGGCTTGGTAACCTCAACAGAGGACGCATAGTCGTGTACACTCTTAAAAATGAACTTCACCACATAGCACGCTCCTAGCCAACCATCATCCCGAATGACAACGTTCTCGCCCGCGATTTGTTAAAAACGGGAGGAGGAGCCTATTTTGTGCCGTGCATAATGGCACAAAATAGGCTCCTCCTCCCGTTTTCAACAAATCAGGGGCGAGAACGTTGTCATTCGGGATGATGGTTGGCTAGGAGCGTGCTATGTGGTGAAGTTCATTTTTAAGAGTGTAGGACTACTGGCCATACCTCGCATTGCGATTTGGGGGGCGGGGGGGTGAAAAAAGTGTCATCTTAGCTCGATTGGTAGAGCTCTAAACCGGTAATGCAGAAGATGCGGGTTCGAGTCCTACAGCTGGCTAACCTTTTCAGTGACTTCCATCTTTCATCGTTCATTTCTTAGGCAAATGGAGGCCTTGTATGTATTTGTCCTTTCCATGTTGTTCCAGCCTCAAGACATCAGGTATCTCATGCCATTCCTGTTTTCTTTGCGCAGATGGCGGCCCCGTGAAGAAGGAAGTGACAAAGCCTAATGCTGTGTGCGAGGAAGAGGCTTGCGACAAGAGCTGTCGCGACGAACAAGGGCCACACGGATTCGGGACCTGCGTGGAAGGCGGCGAGTGCGAATGTGGAGTAATGGATACGTACGAAGACTTATTCGGTCATCCTCCCACGTCCTCCACGACATCGGAGACAGGCCACGCGCAGCCATGAACCAATAAAAGTTGTGTTGTCCCGCAGAAGGTCAACGTTGTAAAGAACAAGAGGGTTATACTGTGATGTCCCCTTGGAACACGACCAAACAACGTTCCCTATGACTTTCGAGGCTTTGTTGGGAAGGTAAAACCTGAGCTAACAAGACGCGCGCTTGATTCAGATTCGCATTTAGCCCCGAGGACAGATTCGCGCTTGACGACCTTGATGTCTTGCCGCCTTCATCACGGGTTGCCTCGTCGGAGAACTATTCTTGTATGAAACGATACACACCTTCCACTTCGGCGAAGGACTAGCAGACAACCGAAAAGTTAATGCCAGTAAAGTAGTACGCGAAACAGGTTACCTGGCAAACCACACGTATAGTGCTCGCGACACGGTTATCTGAAATCCCCAGCCTTTGGCCGATTGGTGCCCTATCGGCAGTGTCGTACATGAAGGAACTATAACAATACAGTCTCCTAAGGGAGGCCGCTATCCCTCTCTCTCACTCCTCCGCTAGCAGACAACGTCCCGGTATACGACGATTATCTGGATTATCTCGCCCCACAGGTGGCGGCTCAGCCCGTCCTTCCCATCGGTGTCGGTATTGGTATAGTTCCTTCAAACGCGACACCACCTGACAGGGCATCGCTTCCACGCGGACTGGAGATTTCAGACAACAGTGTCGCGAGTAGTACAGTGCTGATTCTACAAGCCACGTACAGCACTCGCTCGGCCATGACGACTCGCTGAGGAAATCTTGACGGGACAGTGAATCACTTCGTACCCCTCCAGCAGGTCAACACCATCGCCATCGTTTCAATCAACATCATCATCGTACTTCTTATGCATTCCCTGGTAGACGGTAAGTCTGCCCGTCTGGTGGCGGAACGCTTCTCCGAGGTGATGGGGCAGACCGCGAGCTCTGGGCTGACGACAAGGTAACTGAAGGAAAACCCACTGAATTCAGAGAAAGAACCGAGACCGCACGGCTTGCTATGGTGTACGGTCCCCAGACACTTCACACGCTAGCACGGAACAGTCTTCTGCACATCCTTTGCACATGTATGCGTTTTTTTTAATTCCGTGTTAGCACCGCGAAGCAACTGTGGCTACAAATGGCGTGCAGACGTGAACAGATGGAGAGAAGATAGCAGGATCAAGTGGGTGATAAGGGGTTAGTATGCGTCTTGTGCGAAATTTAAGAGGAACTGCGCGAGAATATTCGTCTCAAAAGTCTTCCGGAAAACACAAAATAAAACCTAAAAGAGCACACCCGGTGATGGTAGGATTCGAATCCACTACCTCCCAGTCTTGAGGACGACCAGGGAGCCTTTGCCAACACGTCCATGTCGATTATGCATATATTAATTAACAAATCCAGAAACAGTGTCCAACGTAATGACCTCAGAGCCGGGGTAGCATTCTGCTCAATGAGCGGAAGTCATCCCCTTATCATCGTCATCATGTATTTCTCTCTCTCAGAGCCGCCTTGGAAACACTGGACAACCGTCCTCTACACTCTTAGAAATGAACTTCACCGCATAGCACGCTGCTAGCCAACCATCATCTCGAATGATATCGTTATCTGTCCTGATTTGCTGAAAACGAGAGACGTACGCCATTTTTGTGACAATTATGAACCACATAAGTGTCACAAAAAAGGCGTACGCCTACCGTTTTGAACAAATCAGGGCACATAGCGATATCATTCGAGTTGATTGTTGGCTACGAGCGTGCTATGCGGTGAAGTTCATTTTTAAGAGTGTAGGCACCCTAGATAGCGCGCGACAGCTGCTTTAACGGATATTTCTTGTGGACATTGCAGTGCCTCTAACTTTTTAGACTTACTGTTTCTTTTTTGTTTTTTTTATCATCATGTGTTTTTGAGGCCGGCTCCTACGTTTGGTAGGAGCCACCATCTCCATATTTTTCTTTTGAATTCCAACTCAGACACCTCGATTATGCGTATCTACGGACACGCTAACTCCCACAGATCAACTGTGCCTGGAAATCTGTGATGCTTAGGTGGGAGCATATGACGCCTCCTAGTGGCCACGTAGTGCGCGCACATAACTCTGAACTGCCGCTTCAACATTGATCGTGTTGCGTCCGTGACCACATGCTCGGACCACATTTGCGTGCCTTTAAAACATGCGTGCGCGAATATTCTCAGTCTTCCCATTAATTTTATACAGCGTGTTGCACGAGAGGCTGACCCCTGATTATTAAAAAAATAAAAAAATAAATAAAATATCTGCGCGAGATAAAAATTGGAAACCTCGTGCGCGACACTTGTGTAGGTTTTGCTACCCAAATAAGTGGTTTTCTATATGAGGTGTTTTCTTGAAGAAAAAACAAAAACAAAAACCTTAAATTGCGATCGGAATAGTATGTCGAGACCACGAACTCTCTAATTAACGCGAAAGGAAACGTTACATTTTCCTGTCGAGATTGTGCGTTGAACTGAGATAATTAGCATAATTAGTGAGCTACACTCGTGCGAACCGCCTGTTTCGGTGCTAAAAACCTTCGCTAGTGCCGTGCGGAAAGTTTCCCATTTTTATCTCACGTAGCTTCTTTATATAGATATAATTAAGAGCCACTCTTTTTAAGACAAGGCAACCCAGCTTTTATTTTTCATAAAGGCGGTCTTTATGTCTTCATCCACGTCTCGAAAAGAGACACAAGTGACGTCTTGCGGACGACATAGTCGTGTGCAACGTCTTCGACGTGGATCTCTACGGTGTGTACATTTAGGAGCGCGTTCGAGAAATATGACACTGTAGCTGCAGAATAAATTCAATTACAGACACATACATATACAGGGTGCGTCAGGTAAGACTGACCAAAATTTGTATAAAAAAAAAAGCTACAAGAGTAGCATAGATATTGTTTTCGCAGCTAAGTTCTACAGCCAGGCGGACATCCTCTCCAAGACGGTGTGCAACTACAAGATAACTAATTACATAAATTTCATAAACTTTTTAATCAGGGGATTTCGAGCAAAAGCGAGATGGCGGATTGAGAGACTATCCTACACTCTAAGAAATGAACTTCACCGCATAGCACGCTCCTAGCCAACCATGATCTCGAGTGATATCGTTATGTGCCCGGATTCGTTAAAAACGGGAGGCGTACGCCCTTTCTGTGACAATTATGAACAGCATAAGTGTCACAAAAAGGCGTACGCCTCCCATTTTCTACAAATCAGGGCAGATAACGATATCATTCGAGATTATGGTTGGCTAGGGGCGTGCTATGCGGTGAAGTTCATTTTTAAGAGTGTAGTTGCAAGCCATTTCACGTTCAACAAATCCCGAAACCAGCACGTGCGTTAGAATAAGCATCCCCGAATTTCGATATGCAAATGAGCAAAAACCGAAACCGCGGCGACCGGGAACGCGGGGAGTACAGCGCTGATTTTACGTCAGAGGGTCACGTGATTTGGTGCAATGGAGATGATTGGACTAGGTGCCCCTCAGCTGGCCAAATAATCCTCCGTCGGCCTGGGTGATGCGCTCCTCGGGCGCGCTCTTTTCGGTTTCGGCTCATTTGCATACAAAAATTCGAGGATGGATACCTTAGTGAAGTTGCGTGTTTGAGGATTTTTTCTAAACGTGGAGTGGTGTTCAACGATGTCAGTCGTTCAATCTGCTGTCTCGCTTTTGCCCGGAATTGCATAATGCTTGCTTATGTCAAACTTCTGGCTGTACCGAAAGAACGACGTGATTTTGAAGTCGGTAGGGCGAAATTCGCGACCTTTACAGCGAAGCTCTGCAAGCAAATGTCGGATTGCGAACTTCGCGAGAGCGTTTCTGATTCCGACGCGGCACGCTCGGCACCACGGATAAGGGTTCCGTTGGGGTCATAGAAGGCCGGGAGAGAGAATCAGGTGTTCATCCTCCTGGCATTTGTCCAACCGGATGAACCCTTCATGTGTGTGGGGCGCGGTCGGGATTCCTGGACCTCGACTGTGCGACCTGCTTCTTGTGGGCAGGCTGCACGGAGCGTACGAAGTCATTGTCTTTCCCTAAATGGAGGAAAACAGTCCCATTCACAAGCGTCCGTTGTGTACACGAAGACATTCGTCCGTACTAGACTCCGGTCACTACGGCGTTGCAGTAGAATCTCGAAGATACAAATCTCATGGGGTGGCGGGGAAAAAAAAATATCATCCGAAATTCGTATCAAAAGAATTAAACCAAAATAAATATTGAAGCGAGACAATAGATAGTGTGTGTTCATTTTCCATTGCTGTCGGTGAAATAGCCCGGTTGTAACGCTTTTGTGTCTTCGTTTTTGGCCTATGCTGCCGAAATTCGCGTGATGATTCAAAAGGCCCAGCACGTGCTTTCGACCCGCAAGTCGCGCGCTCGTAATGCGAACTTCTCCTAAAGCACCCAGGCGTTAGGTGAAGCCGACTTGTAGAATGGTGACATGTAATGTTGCAAGAAGTTGTCCTGATATGTTCCCTCCACGTGTTCTGGTCGCTGTTTTCGTCACTCAGGTTCGCGATTTATTGTTGCGAGGGGGGTAAAAAGGTCAGAACAGTGATAAGGTTCCATGTCTGTTGTAGACTCTAAAAACAGAACTTCACCTCATAGCACGCTCTATTTCCCAAGGCAACCTAACGTTTTCTTTGCGGAAATGGGTTCCCCGTGGTCATTTTACTCAGTATTTTTTTTTTATTGCGTGTTAGCGCCGCGAAGCAACTGTGGTATGAGCGGCGTACAGATGTGGACAGACGGAGAGAGGACAGCAGGAAGGAGAGGGGGACAGGGGGATTAGTGTGCGTCCTGGGCCGACTTCAGGGGGAACTGTGCCGACATTCGTCTGGAAAGTCTTCCGAAAACCCAGGGAAAACCTCAGACAGCACAGCCGGCGGTAGGATTCGAACCCACCACCTCCCAGTCTACAGCACGACCTTGGTTACCACCAACGAGCGGACGCCTTAGCCCACTCGGCCATGCCGCTGGTTTTACTCAGTATAACACATAACCCCACTCGTAATGCAATGGCAATTGCGGAAATAAATTCGCCGAAAATCCGTGGAAATGAGCCCTTGGCAACGCTTCTTTTTTGACGGCTCGTAGTTTGAGCGCAAAGCTGCGAAGAAAGTAGGTTACATTGACACGCCACACGAGGGGGAAAAGGGTTACAAGCCTTACCCACGGAACAAACACGTGCCGTGAGTGCGGGAACCAGGGCTATCTTATCAAAAATGAGGTCACCCCACGGCTTGTAACCCTTTCCCCCTCGTGCGGCGTGTCAATGTAACCTCATCTCTTCACATCTTTGCGCTCAAACTACGAACCGTCAAAAAAGAGTTGCAGCCAAGGGCTCATTTTCATCTTATTTATTTATTTCGGCAATTGCCACTACATTACGACTGGGATTATGTGCTACACTGAGTAAAAGGACCAAGGGGAACCCATTTCCCCAAAGAAAACGTTAGGATACCTAGGGAAATTTCGGAGTTCAATTCAAGAAATTAACTTTCCGTCAGTTGAAATGCAATAAAAATGTTACCAATATGTGGCAAAAGTTATTGGCAGAAAAAAATTCCTTGACCGCATGTCTCTCCGGGGCCTACGTTTTTTACTATGAATTTCTATCATGGTTGGTGGGCCACCCTGTATACGTTAGATGATGATGATGAGCTGGCCGAGTTTCGCTTTCACACAAATTTCCCACAGCCCTCAACAAGAGCTCACAACTTTCAACACGCGTGCTGCTGTAATGGACGTTTTTCACACTAGCGTCGTATCCTAGCGACTGTCCAGCGAGACACGTCCGGCGCGCGCCAAAACACTGTCGGCGCCATTTTGGCGCCATCTATTAAAGGGGCACTAAAATGCAAAAACAACTTTCGCTCAAATGAGAGTCCGTGTTTCAATTCGTGCAATTCAGACAAAATTAGTTCACACAACGGTACCGTTTAGAAGAAAAACGCAATGAAAACAGAGCCGTCTTTGGCGGCAACCAATGGGATCCCAGGAAGCAGATATTGGCGGCATCCAGCGGCATCCAGCGGCATTAACCCAGCAGGAGAAGCGTGCGCATAACTATCGTGTGCACAGAGGTGACACAAACCCGCCATTCTTGTAACTACCCTCAAGCGGGTGCTTTTGGCAAAACTGCCATCTTGTCCTGGTCGCACGTCATAGAAAACGTCATTTTGAGATCATGTGACTTTGTTTACATGTCGTTTTACCGCTTACCGACATATTTTCGTCGTCATAACACCAAGAGATGAACGTAATTTGCCAGCGTAAACTATGCGGTGCTTCTTCCGCAACATGGTAGCCCGTTTCGCCTTAGTTAAGTACATCGCATCGGCTCGGTGAGTCTTAACGCGCGGTCGTCATCACATCTTTGGAAGTTGTCAACAGTACGAGGCTTTATGTGTAAAACTGCGCGTTTTACTGCGAAATTATTGGATAAAAGTAATTACCCTGAACGAGATCGAAAGACATCCAAAACGTCGTGCAGAAACAACAACCGCATTGTTTACAAACGGTTTGGCCGCCCATCACGGGTGCCGTCATCTTTAAGGTCACGTGTGCCTTGACGTTTGCTGTGACGTACGACCAGGACCTGTCCAGGATGCATTGCGTTCGCCCGGCACGCTTTCGTCTACGGCGCAATACATTGGATGCCACCCCTGTGATCGTGTGTGTGTGTGGATCTGGAACAGGTACGTTCGTATATGCACGGTATGATGCGCACTCCTGCATTTGTCAATACCGATTCACTGAACTGTAGCCCACAACAGTTCTCGCGAATGTTCCACTGACAACATTTATCTTCACGTCCTTCGGACAGCGATGCCAGTCCTCTTCGCGACGCGTACCATGTTTTTCACCGGGACTGCTCCATAAAGTGGCACGCGCGTGCACGTGCAGGATGGACTAAAAGCACCGATGCACGAGCTGAAGCGACGTTCACTGCTTGGAGTCGAACACAGGGGTGGCATCCAATGTATTGCTCCGTAGACGAAAGCGTGCTGGGCGAACGCAATGCATCCTGGACAGGGGCTGGTCGCACGTCACAGCAAACGTCAAGGCACACGTGACCTTAAAGATGGCGGCGCCCGTGATCGGTGGCCAAACCGTCTGTAAACAATGCGGTTGTTGTTTCTCGATGTTTTTCGATCACGGTAATTATTTTTATCCGATAATCTCGCAATAAAACGCGCAGTTTTACACATAAAACCTCGTATTGTTGACAACTTCCAAAGATGTGATGACGACCGCGCGTTAAGACTTACCGAGCCCATGCGATGTACTTAAGCTATGGTGAAATGCACTACCATGTTGCGGAAGAAGCACCGCATAGTTTACGCTGGCAAAATACGGTCATCCCTTGGTGTTATGACGGTGAAAATATGTCGGTAAGCGGCAAAATGACATGGAAACAAAGTCACATGACCTCAAAATGACGTTTTCTATGACGTGCGACCAGGACAAGATGGCAGTTTTGCCAAAAGCACTCGCTTGAGGGTGGTTACAACAATGGCGGTGTGTCACCCCTGTGGCACCGAAGCAAGAAACAGTGCGGTATGGGCCTGTTGCTCTGCTCCAGGTGGCGCGAGTGAGCAGCAACGTCAGCGCCCCAAATCATGCAACACTCTCCAGTTTAGCAGACGACGCGGCACTTTCAGGTACACAGTTTCGAGTTGTTCGCGCTTTTCAAGAAGCACCGCCTTTTCTGTTGATTTCCTACAGGTTTTGTAGCTTCCTTGGCACCATACCGTTTGACACACCATGCAAAACCCGCTGATGGAACTCCTTGCTGTTGGGATCCGCGGCCGTTTGGGCCCGAAATGGCGCTGTGCAAACTTCACTACAACAGCCCTATATATAATTTTGATTGCAGCTTCGTAACGGAACCAGACTTTTGGATTATGATAACAAGTACGAAATTAACATAGCGTGTAACGTAATTTGAAGTGAAGTTGTTTTTGCATTTCAGTGCCCCTTTAAATATGTAGGGAACTCTCTCCGCCGCCGCCGCGGTCATAGAGCATGCGCAGATGCGTCGCGAAAAAAAAGTCCATTGGAATTCAATTACTTCTGAAGAGTAATTTTTACAAGTGCGCACTTGCGTCTGTAAGCGAACGTTTCTTTCTTGCCAACGGCGTTGCTGCGCGATAGTGCTAATGAACTGAGCAAATATTTCCCTTTAACTTCGACTTGCTTTGAAGGACGCCCTCCTGGAGCTTTAATGAAGATACCGCTATGATTACTGAACGCAAACCACCCTGTTCAAGTGATCGAATACGATGAACGCTTTCGAAAGTAAAAATAGGAACGGCATGTCCCGATTTTTCTGAGATAAGCTCGGTTACTTTAGATTCAGAAGTTTTCATAGGGGACGTGAACAAGTGCCACGAAAGATAAAGTAATTTCCGCGTGATTGGTTTTCAATGCAATCAAGACGACTGCGAAGTTTATACATTTCCGCTTCGACCGCTTATAGTTTCTGGTGCACCTCTGGCGCCCTACAGTTTTCGACAGTTGAGGGCAGAGACCTCAGTTCGGTTAACTGGCTCGAGATGGGTCTGTTTAGATTTGAAAATGCGCAGCAACTTTTACAGAAATGCATGGCGTGCTTAATGCAAACACACACAATAACTTCTTGGCGTCATTCACAAATTTACCAATTCATGTACCCGAAATTCAAACTCCTTCTCGAGGAAATAAGGGGCAAGGTACTCATGAAGGGCCAAAGGTAACTAATATGCAGTGATGGCCGCTAACTACTTCTACAGTAGTTTAACTATAACTACTAACTACTTCGTGATGGAGTAGTTTAACTAGTAGTTCAACTACTTTTCAGGGGAGTAGTTAAAACTACTTCTTTAACTACTTCAACGTAGTTTAACTACACCTATAACTACTTAACGTTGTCCATCAACACCAATCCCTTGTAGTGTTCTTGGACTCCTAAATATAAATCACAAGCAATGATAAGCTTTGGCTCAAGTCACTGCTACGACCGTGAAATACAAAGCTTGCGGCGGGATTCTTTCTGTGCTTCCGCGATAAACTGAGTTGCATAATTATTTCACAGCAAATGAGGCTTCACTGGACAACGGTGTTGCGGATTTAAATCCGGGGATTTGATTTAAATCCATCAAAGGGCTCGTGGATTTGATTTGGGATTTGGTTTACGGGGAAAATATGACGACGATTTGGATTTGGATTGAATCACATTTTTGACAGATGATTTGGATTTGGATTGAATCACAATTTTGGCAGATGATTTAGATTTGGATTGAATCACGTTTTCTTTTTTTTTTTTCGACGGAATTGGATGTGTATTTGGTCAAGCTTCTGAAGGGAAATGGTTGGATTTTGACTGCTACGAAATTTGACGTTGACGGGCGGGCAGATTCTTTGTCAGTCGTATCTGAGGCCGTCTCTGTAATTATGTTTTTACAAGAGATTTGACTGAATTGCATTTCACATATGTTTACACATGATGCAATGCAACTCTTAATGAGGAGAAGGTCTAAAAAGTGTTCGGATTTGAGATGGCTTGCCTTGCATCTCGCCATCTTGGTTCCCAATGTCCCGCTAAAAGTTGTGTTTCGTTTAAAAAGAAATGCCACGATTTTTTGATTGCGTGAAGCAGTCTACGGATACTGTTTGTAGACTGCTTCAAGTTTAAGAGGTGGTTTGTCTGTCAGACAGACCACCTCTAAGGCATATAGCCATCTTCCCTTCCAAGCACTAAAGGTATGTCATGCAATATTCTCACATATAATCACATGGGCAGTTGGATGTCTAATTCACAACGGTATCACAGCTTTCTACAATTTCTCAGAAATGGAACGCATTGGAGAAAGCACACCACTGGTCCACTGAGCTCAAACAATGTACGTTCGAGAAAAGGACTACCATACACGTATTTTGCCTGTTTTATTGGCTCTGAACTGCGACTGATGTCGCGTTCTGGTGTCCCAGAGATTGCTAAAATAAGTCCCGAAATGTCCGCATGAGAACCAGTCGTATGAGGTCATTGTGTCCAGGAACAGGAATGTGAATGGTGGTTGCCCTTTTTCACAGAGGCTTGCTTATGGTCAACTCGGTGCCACCGCAGAACTCTTACCGCAAAAACGAACGACGAAATCCTCTATTTAAGCGAGTGTACAGTAAAGGATGATGTTGTTTCCCCTCTCTGCTATTGGATGTCCGCAGTGGCCCGCTACCCGCTGCTTTGGGAAGTAGCGAAACATGTATTTGCAGTACCTGCAAGTTCTGGAGCAGTCGTACGAGTGCTCTCTGCAGCCAGCCTGATCAAGACCGCGAAAAGAAATAGGCTGCACCAAGCTACATTGGAGCAGCTGGTCTTTCTAAACAAGAACTTGAGAGAATAAGACTGCTTACGCGTGTTGGGCAGATGCACTACTGAGTTTGTTATAACACAACTGTGGTGTGCAGCACGCAGCCGTCACATTTAACACAACATAATTCCCGGCAGTTGGCTTTATCTTATGTGCCGAGTAAGCGTATTTGACAAATATGTTACTCCGATATCCACGTGAAAATAAATAAAATGTCAGTGTCAACCTTCGCATCGCTATGTTGGCTGTTCATACTCTTCGCTGCAGGTGAGATTTATATGTGTTTATACCATGTCACGGGTATTATCCAGCGAATGCATTCAGTAACTGTACCTTGTAGACATGGTCAGCTGCACGCTACAGTTATTTCGGGAACTTCAGCCCCCGGATTCGTTGACGGATTTGATGAATCCTGATTTAAAACCGGATTTGGTTTAGCACACCAAAAACAAATCCGAATTGAAAATGATATTTGTCGCCTCAAGTTTAAATCCAGACTTGATTTGGATTTGATTTGCGGTGTTCCGAAAAACATGGATTTGATTTAAATCCGATTTGACTCGTTAAATCCGCAACACTGCTGGACAAGCATTAAAAGTGAAGATTTAGTACACATGCACGACACCGTTCTCATCAAACAAGTAGCTCAAGGTAAAAGTCGGAAGCACAATCGTGCCGTAAAGCTTGCGGCCAAATCGGAAGTAGTTCGCGCCTTCAGTAACCTAACTACTGTAGTTAACTACTTAAAATAGTAGTTTAACTAGTAGTTGCCACTACATTTCTGCAAGTAGTCGATAACTACTTTTTAACTACAGTCTGGTAGTTTAACTAGTAGTTTAACTACATGTAGTTAACTACTGGCCATCACTGCTAATATGGCAGAAGTCAGTTAAAACAATAAGAAGCACAGCCATAAAAAAAAGAAATAATGAAAAGCAAGATGGCTTTACCATCTGTCGGAAACAAAACCTAATCATTCAATCAATTCAACTCAACCACTCATGAAAACCCTGCTCAACTTCCACTTCATTGAAGCGAGTAATTCTGGCTCTTGCGAAAGAGATCTCAAAGTTCGCTGCCAGTGAGTGACAAGAGACAACGCGCCTCAAAAAAAAAAAAGAAAGAAATGCTGCACCTTTCACACACAAAGAAAATGGAAGCGAGCGGTGCGTTATCACGAACGCTGGTTTGAAAAACGCGCTTCCACAAGCACGACATACATGCAGGGGGCTGATTGACCACAACTCCCACACCACAAAAGTTTTCTAGCGAAGCGCCATCTGTTGCAGATGCTGGACATGCTTTCTCCGCTTTTATCCTCGCCGCGCGCAGATGGCAGTGCTTGAGCATTTCAGAACAGGTTCTATTTCTCCTTGAAAGGTTGCCGTACATTTCACTTTCCGTGTGCCGTTTTTCATCAAGGCAGGCGGTTAACGTTCGATTCATTCCTGCGTACGTTTTGTAGCCCATTAAATCGTATATGCGAGACCCATAAAAAATTAGCCTCTCTCTTTCTATGCTCCACCATCTATAGCGATACAGCGAGTGTGCTTTTCCATTGTTTTACTTTATAGCGCTCGTTAGGCGAGGTTCAGGGCGAACTTCATTTAAGCGCAAATGTGTTTGCATCACGATCCACCCAGCTGTGTTATTAATTGCAAAATTGGACGATGCGCTTCTTACGCCTCGGTTTTCGCCGAAGCATCGTTTGCGTTGCCCTCACCTCCCACGGGGATGTAACGGATTTATCGCCTCAGACGATCAATTAATTACTAACCCTTTCTCAGCAGACACCGCTCTTTTATGCCTGTCTGACGAGGTCGTTGATCACGCAAGTGCTCCGCCTTTCTGATTTTCCGCACCGGTAATTTATTGCCGGACAAAAAATTTCAGCTACAAAAAGAAAGCGCAGCAAGGCGAAACGTGTTTCAAAACTCCCGCTCGAATCACAACGCTCCGGCTGTCGTCTGCAAGCGCGCGCACGTGATGCGAACACACAATCACGTGATGCGACCCCACGTGACTAACCGCGTGGAAGGGGGCGAAAGGACGGAACGTGTGAGCGAGAGTAAGCAACGAGGGGGGCAGGGGAGTTATGCGAGCTTTGGGGCGGAGAATACGCAGCAGCTTGTCTGCTTGCTCGCTGACGAGTGAAAAAAGTTTTGGAAGCTTGCTCCTCGTCGGAAATTAACTTCACGGTAGTCGCCGTTGTGTTTGTGTACGAGCTCGGAGCCCGTTTTCCGGAGGTAAAATCGTGACGTCTGCTACTGAGCTGTGTGTGATGTGATATCTGGCAAGCAGACGCCGACAGGTGGTGGAATTTAGCGCTCAACGGCGAGTTGTGTCTGTGTGGTGGTGGTGGTGATGTTGCACGTAGCGGATGTATCCACCGTGTGCGTGAATCCGACTAGCACGGATTGGGAGTGCGTTTCAGGATCCGCAACATGATGGGAATACATTGCGGCGGATGCTTGTTCTACAGTCGTCTCGTGCTTTCTCTCCTTGAAACCGCCGTCAAGGATCTGTGGCGAGGTGCCGTGCTGCCTTTGGGGTGACTGCTGAGGGATTACGTGTAAGTTAAAAACTTTCCTGTTTTTTAATTTTTTTTCTCTCAAAATCATATATTTTATGTATTTATTTATTTTCCGTCGAAGTTGTTGCGCATCGCTTGCTTCTACGTTGCACGTAGTTTGGATGAAGTTTCCAATTTCGCCTGTTATTTCCACATTCGGTGTCGTCTGCTTGGAATGTCACGGACACCCGTTCTATGAGATCACCTCGTCTCCGTTGCAGATGTAAACGATTAAAAGTACTCAACTGCGCACACTGCAGGCGGTAAAACGAATCACATGACGCTTCATAACAGTGATAAGAGATGTTTATTCTCACAAGCAGATCTGCAGAAAACAAAATTGCAGTTACAGTTATGCAGCACGTGGTAGAGAAGAAATAAAAACTGTTCTGCAGTTCGATGACACACCGCTGACTGTTAGTTGGGTACTCCGTAATAGCCTTGAGATCGCAGAGCTGGTACGAGAGTGTGAAAAAATAAAATAAAAACTGTGCATGCGTGTATAAAGTTTCACAAAGCAGATGTACAGCGAAAGCGGTTTAGTCTGCGTCGTCGGCTGTCCGGTTCTGCTGCCGTTACGCAGTTTGAAGAAAGTGATAAGGACGGCGTTGTTGTTTTTGAAGGAGGTACTTTCTTTTGAGGGCGAAGTGGGAAAGGGAAGTGGATGCGATTCAATTTGATGGGGGTCAAGTGCTGCCTGTTGTTTTTCTTGCGGGCTTGTTTCTCCTGGACGGTTTCCGAGTCCGTGTAATGGACAGGTGTTTAGCGGGTGGTTGCGTTTTTGAAGCTTCTCTCGTTGGGACGTGTGTCGCGCTTCGCACAGGCCTGAGGCGTCCCGTTCATTCTCGCAAGGCGTGCATCGGCCGGTTTCTTTTGCCAGCTGATTTGGGGGGCTGTAAGCCTCGGCATACCAATATTATCGATATCCTGTTTCGTGATGAGTTGAAGTCCGGTATGATGTTGATTCTGTTCCGGGGTGCTTCTGACACCACGAGCACAGGAAGTCTTCTCTGAAAGCTTTCAGTTGGCCTGTGCCCTGTTGCACATTCCCTTTCTCTCTTTGTTCTTTTTTTTTTTTACATCGTTTCCTTATTTGAATTGAGGGAAAACCGATTTGAGCACATGTATGAAACTCAACGCATAGGTAACAAACGTTTAAAACAATCGGTTTGACCAGAAGACATTCAGCCCGAGACGTTTTCGTGCCGCGCGCACATACAGCAATTCAGCTGCTCTCAAGTCTTATCTTGTGTGCAATAATACGGACAATTACGGACATTCATGTTCTCTCTCACGTGCACATTAATGTGAAGCAGCAGGGAATTATGGTATATTTTCCGTTTTCCGGTCCATATTATTCTACAACGCTGTTCGATATACAAGTCTTTCTTCGATTCAAAACTTGGTGCGGCTACTGAGCATCGTTCTAACAGGGTGTCCGTCAAAATTACCGTATTTTCACGCGTATTAGCCGCGGCTTATGCGCGATTTTTTTTTCTCGCGGACGCTCTGCGGCTTATCCGCGGGTGCGGCTTATCTGATGACTATTTTTCCCTGGTATTTTGCCCATACCCCGGATTACACGAAAGGGCCGACAGTGCCTCAAGTTTTTCGGAACAGGACCGCCCTCCCAGTGCACGAACAATACCGAACAGGGGCGGGCTTTAACAAAAGGGGTGACAGTGATTCATGTCTCCTGGAACACCACTAACCCGTCAATCCACGAAAAACACGCAACAAGGGCACAATCCGATATTAGTAGAACACTAGAACTGACCCCATTTGTTATACGTCATGCCAAACACCGGAATGTGGACCACAGGGTTTATGGCCTTCCCTACGGTCTCCTTTGCTGGCAGACCCACAGGAAGGGTTCAATACACCTGACATCGGGATAAAACGTGGTCAGATAAGCGTTAGTTCTCATTTGACGAGAGCAGCAGCATTCGTGGACACGGGCACGATAGTTAGAGGTGAGGCATGGCTCCGATGCGGAGGCACAGCTACGACACTAAAAGTCGTCAACTTCGAGGACCAGTACAGGAACAGGGCAGCTAGCAGGGAGTGCGACGTCGACGAGTGTTGAGAGTCTCTATTGATTTTGTATGTGCATCTCTGGTTTAGCGCACAAAGCAGTCGCGTCGTATTACCCGCGGCTTATCTGCGACTGCGGCTTATCTGCAGAAACATTTTCAAAATGTATCTAAAAACGAGTCCTGCGGCTTATCTGCGGTGCGGCTAATACGCGTGAAAATACGGTAATTACACGTCGTTCGGGAGCTTCACACTCTAACTCGCCCTTCGCGTGCCGTTTATTTTAACCCCCCTTGCACGCCGGTTGCTGAACTCCCCGGAGATATGTTAGGGTTCCAATTCAGGCAGGCAAACCCGTAATGGATTCGGGACTGTCTTACGCCAAGCGCGGATTAATATAGTTTGCAGTTCCAGGATGTTCGGTAACTGCGTTTCGCCGTCGTATTACGCCTAGCAACTTCTTGTCGCACGACTTTTGGGCCTAATCTCATTCCGGGCGGTCGCCACGAATTCTTATCTGGTGGCTCTATCGCAGCGCGCTTTTGCAAAGACCTTGTTGGCTGCACGGCTTGCCGCGGGGCTGTTGAAAGAAAAGATACGGAGCTTTTTGTCTTATCTCTTGGCTTTCTTTATGTCGGGTACTCTGAACCCCAGGCGACAGGCAAGAATTTGACATCCACTATGATATCGGTTTCTTCTTTTCTGTATGTCTATGGAATCTTTTCAGCCGTTGCCGTGACAGTTAAGATTTTTTTTTAAATTTCATGTTGGCACCGCGAAGCGACTGTGGCTATGAGCGGCGTATAGATGTGGACAGATGGAGAGAGGACAGCAGGGAGCAGAGGGAAACAGGGGGATGGTATGCGTCCTGGGCCGACTTCAAGGGGAGGAACTGTGCCGACATTTGTCCGGAAAGTCTTCGCGAAAACCCAGAGAAAACCTCTTACAGCACAGCCGGTGGTAGGATTCGAATCTCATCACCTCCCAGTCTTCGGCAATACCTCGGCTAGAGCTTGTCGTTGTCGGCCTCACAGAGGTGGGCAACGTCGCGACTAAAACGCTGGGGGAATATGCGTCCTAGGCCGACTTCTGAGGGAACTGTGTCTACATATGTGTGACAACGTCCGAGCAAAACCCTGGAAACACCCAGGACAGCACCGGGATTCGAACCCGAGTACCTCCCAGTTACAGTAGTCTACGTTAAAGATACAAAAGAAAAAAAGAAAAGAAAATAAGCTGGTCGAATCAGAGATGAGCAACGTGATATCAAACATTTCGAAGAAATAGTGCAATTGGCATATCTTGTTTTTTTTTTAATTATTTATTTCCGGAGAAAAAAAAAAGGAAGTACGGAGAAGAAAGACGGAAGTTTTGCGGTCCATTATCGTGTACATTTTCCGACCGAACCCTGCAATGGCGTGGTGTGATAGTAGAGTTATTATTAGGGACGCCATTGAAATATTAGGGAGTCGTCACTGACGCATGCCGAGGACCCAGTCCGTCCGTGTGTCGGCTGTTGTGCGCGCACGGTGTTTCACGTGGTGACCCAAACTCACCGCACAAAATGAACTCTATGTCTGCTACCGTGTGGAAGAAGACTGCAAGCTCGCCTCGACATAAAATAAACACAAGCGAGTAAAAACCAGGACTAGTGTACCTAAAAGGGGAAAAAGTGAGAGGACGTGGTCGCCTCTTTCCCCTTTTGGGTCCCGGTTTTTACTAGTGTGTTTTGTGTACCTGGCAGACCCTTTTTATCGTTTCGAAGTAAACACAAAGAAATGAACAAAGAAACGTTTCGAAATAAACAAAGTTGTTGCTGCACGCTCATGGCGCTCACTGTTTGGATTTTAGCGGTAGAGAGACGAATTTCTAAAAAAAAAAAGCTGCGTGTCGAACCGAAAAATTTACGGGTTCGGTACAGTTCCGTAGCGCAGAAATAACGGTTCGAACCTGTTTATTCGGGTTCCTAACGGGAAAGTGCGCTGCCGAGAAATCTGTGCCAACATTATGTGGTAACACGCTGAAGTGTAAGGAACCGCACGTAAGCTTTCCGACGAACACATTAGGTTCACAGTGTTTTGACATCAAACATTTAGTTATGTAAGATATTTGCCTAACGAGTTGCGCGCACGTGCGTTGTTGAACGCAAGCAGAAGAAGCAAGGAAACGTTATATATAAATCTATGTAGATAGATATAACGTTATATCTAGATCTGTGACACGTCGTTAATATAGCCAATGTGATTACGAAAGATCTTGAATTATGCGAGCAACCGCATGCCTAAGGGTTGGTTTGATTTTAAGAAAAATAAATAAATAAAATGGAGATTTCGGCTTCACTAATGTGAGGCCCGCAACTCCACATCACTTGCACCCGTTACCTTCGTGGAAAACTCCTGGAATAATGATGCCAGTGAAGGTGAGCAGGATGATGGCGATGCTGATGATGATGATTAGTGATGATGATGACCAAAGGGATTACGAGCATCGTGTACGGTATTCGCGTGTAGATGGAATTTTGAAGAACATTTGCAGCATATGAGTAGGGCCTTACTTTTTAGGGTTAAACCCGTATCCGCCCGATATTTACCCCCCGAACGAAATCTGTAAAATTCGGGTTTAACCCGAATGTACCCGAAAACATCCGGGTCGCGTGGCACACTCATAAGCGTGCATTAAAATAAAGTTTGATAGCATTGCTAAACATTAGTTCCATGTTAAGACAAATTTTTATTAAACAAAAAAAATCACCCGAATACACCCGAATTCCTGACGACAGAATATGCCGTAACGGGATTTAACCCGAATACACCCGAATTTGCAAATAAAAAATATCACCCGATATTTACCCCCCCCCCCCCGAATTTGGCCAAAAATAAAACCCGAAAAAGTCAGGCCCTATATGAGCAAGTTCTAGCCCTCGACCACGGCGTCCTTCACACCTTTCTTAGCATCCTTCTCCAGGGAAAGGTAACGGAATATTTTTCGTTTCCGTTACCACTTCCGTTACTGGCCCTTACTTGTTTCTGGTTCAGTTTCGGTTACCACCATTGTGGCTTTTGTTTCCGTTACGTTTCGGTTTTCGGTGCCCCCCCCCCCCCGCGCATTTTGTTTTCCTTGTTTCTTTTCTTTCCTTTTTTTCAAGCTTTGAGATAGTGACAAAACCTAATCCCTCTACGTTCCGAAGTCGGGTGTTGTTTCCAATGCAGCCCCCAATAGACGGATTATCTCCGATGAATAGAAGGATTAGCCATTGTGTAGGGTACACCACTAGAGGGCGCTACGAGCGACGCCTCACCACTAGGGGCCGCTGCTGTCGCATTCCGCGGATGACGTCATTGCTCCTTCGGGGAGCATGGTGAGAGATAGCGGGAGGCATTGGATGGCGATGCGAAATAGAGCGCCCCCTTGTGCAAGGCTGTGGTGGCGCTGCGGGCGACATGACAGACGCTCTCGGTGGCGGCTCTCCACGGCGGTGTCATGGTCTCGTGACCGCTATACGCGGCGTCGGCGGCAAAAGGGTTTTGGGTCCAGCGTTGTGTACGAGTCTTTGAGCGAGTTTATATTAATCTCACTCCGTTTATTGTTCAACTGATGGTTGTTGTTTGAGAGCTCAATTGCTATGCTGTGAGATTGGGGTGTACGGCACGCATACGGCATACGACAATATAAATAAATAAATATAAACAAAAGGACGTGCACGATAAATTACGCCACATTATTATGGCTTCCCGTGTTGCTACACTTTGCATTATAAAGGCGCTTTCGCTAACCAGTCCGTTCACAAACAGCCGTGTGCATCCCTTGGTGTATTTATTAGACTTGGATACTTTCCTTTTAATTGCCTAATAACGCTTTTGTGACTCGAGCGCGTATATTAGAAGGCTCCAGACTCGCGCAATATTATTTTGGTGATGGCGCATATGTTCAGACAAGAGCGGAGGAAAGTTGTTCCCCCCCATTTGCTTTATGTATTTATTCACTTCAGTATGTCATTCTCACATACTAGTTTAAATTTAATTAGCGATTAGTAATACTGCAGTATATGCAATTTAGCACACTACAGTGCTGTAAGATATATTGTACAAGCGCCTTGGCTGCAGAATCACTGGGTGGATATCTGTAAAATTTTAGTGCCTTCTTTTCTGTGGTGGTCACTGTCACTAATAGGGATTCAGTTAAGTGTTGTGGCAATTCCAATGTAAACAGTCATCTGCTATATTGGAAAGTGAGTGATTATGGTCAAACAAGTCAATTAACATGATACCTTCTACAATACCATCTGTGATTCCTAAATGTCAGTATACAACAAGTCAGTATATGACAAGGTATGAAGAAATGTTAACGTAGTGCATGCTATTCAAAGCAAGTTCTTCCACATCCCCCCCCCCCCCATCTACAAACACCCAGAAAACAAAAACAAAAAAACTGGTCTTGGGTTTGCCTCTGGAAACATAATTTAACTACACAAATGCAGATATGTGCAGCCAAACACATTTGCCATAAGGAAAGCATGAAGATTATTGCAGTTGCAACGGTCATGTCAGTAGGTCATGTACATCTTGGTATTTTCGAAATTTCCCAAACATTTCCATGTCTTTTATATTCAACATACTGGACATCTAGTGTGCAACACTTGATATCGAATCAAAATCTGAGCCAGTATTGGGTCATGAACACACCGGTGTAACATGAGCAACAAAAAGGCAGACCACATGTCAACAAGTTGCAAACCGTTGTTTCATCTTGCACATTTGTCATGCTCATCTAGGTATTTTTGAAATTTCTCAAACATTTCCATATCTTTTATATTCAACGTGCTGGACATCTAGTGTGCAACACCTGATATCGAATCAAAATCTGAGCCAGTATTGGGTCATGAACACACCGGTGTAACATGAGCAACAAAAAGGCAGACCACATGTCAACAAGTTGTAAACCGTTGTTTCATCTTGCACATTTGTCATGCTCATCTAGGTATTTTTGAAATTTCTCAAACATTTCCATATCTTTTATATTCAACGTGCTGGACATCTAGTGTGCAACACCTGATATCGAATCAAAATCTGAGCCAGTATTGGGTCATGAACACACCGGTGTAACATGAGCAACAAAAAGGCAGACCACATGTCAACAAGTTGCAAACCGTTGTTTCATCTTGCACATTTGTCATGCTCATCTAGGTATTTTTGAAATTTCTCAAACATTTCCATATCTTTTATATTCAACGTGCTGGACATCTAGTGTGCAACACCTGATATCGAATCAAAATCTGAGCCAGTATTGGGTCATGAACACACCGGTGTAACATGAGCAACAAAAAGGCAGACCACATGTCAACAAGTTGCAAACCGTTGTTTCATCTTGCACATTTGTCATGCTCATCTAGGTATTTTTAAAATTTCTCAAACATTTCCATATCTTTTATATTCAATGTGCTGGACAGCTAGTGTGCAACACCTGATATCGAATCAAAATCTGAGCCAGTATGGGGTCATGAACACACCGGTGTATCCTGAGCAACAATAAGGTAGACGGCATGTCAACAAGTTGCAAACCGATGTTCCATGTTGCACATTTGTCATGCTCATCTAGGTATTTTTAAAATTTCTCAAACATTTCCGTATCTTTTATACCTAGATGAGCATGACAAATGTGCAACATGGAACAGCGGTTTGCAACTTGTTGACATGCCGTCTACCTTATTGTTGCTCAGGATACACCGGTGTGTTCATGACCCCATACTGGCTCAGATTTTGATTCGATATCAGGTGTTGCACACTAGATGTCCAGCACGTTGAATATAAAAGATATGGAAATGTTTGAGAAATTTCAAAAATACCTAGATGAGCATGACAAATGTGCAAGATGAAACAACGGTTTGCAACTTGTTGACATGTGGTCTGCCTTTTTGTTGCTCATGTTACACCGGTGTGTTCATGACCCAATACTGGCTCAGATTTTGATTCGATATCAGGTGTTGCACACTAGATGTCCAGCACGTTGAATATAAAAGATATGGAAATGTTTGAGAAATTTCAAAAATACCTAGATGAGCATGACAAATGTGCAAGATGAAACAACGGTTTGCAACTTGTTGACATGTGGTCTGCCTTTTTGTTGCTCATGTTACACCGGTGTGTTCATGACCCAATACTGGCTCAGATTTTGATTCGATATCAGGTGTTGCACACTAGATGTCCAGTATGTTGAATATAAAAGACATGGAAATGTTTGGGAAATTTCGAAAATACCAAGATGTACATGACCTACTGACATGACCGTTGCAACTGCAATAATCTTCATGCTTTCCTTATGGCAAATGTGTTTGGCTGCACATATCTGCATTTGTGTAGTTAAATTATGTTTCCAGAGGCAAACCCAAGACCAGTTTTTTTGTTTTTGTTTTCTGGGTGTTTGTAGATGGGGGGGGGGATGTGGAAGAACTTGCTTTGAATAGCATGCACTACGTTAACATTTCTTCATACCTTGTCATATACTGACTTGTTGTATACTGACATTTAGGAATCACAGATGGTATTGTAGAAGGTATCATGTTAATTGACTTGTTTGACCATAATCACTCACTTTCCAATATAGCAGATGACTGTTTACATTGGAATTGCCACAACACTTAACTGAATCCCTATCAGTGACAGTGACCACCACAGAAAAGAAGGCACTAAAATTTTACAGATATCCACCCAGTGATTCTGCAGCCAAGGCGCTTGTACAATATATCTTACAGCACTGTAGTGTGCTAAATTGCATATACTGCAGTATTACTAATCGCTAATTAAATTTAAACTAGTATGTGAGAATGACATACTGAAGTGAATAAATACATAAAGCAAATGGGGGGGAACAACTTTCCTCCGCTCTTGTCTGAACATATGCGCCATCACCAAAATAATATTGCGCGAGTCTGGAGCCTTCTAATATACGCGCTCGAGTCACAAAAGCGTTATTAGGCAATTAAAAGGAAAGTATCCAAGTCTAATAAATACACCAAGGGATGCACACGGCTGTTTGTGAACGGACTGGTTAGCGAAAGCGCCTTTATAATGCAAAGTGTAGCAACACGGGAAGCCATAATAATGTGGCGTAATTTATCGTGCACGTCCTTTTGTTTATATTTATTTATTTATATTGTCGTATGCCGTATGCGTGCCGTACACCCCAATCTCACAGCATAGCAATTGAGCTCTCAAACAACAACCATCAGTTGAACAATAAACGGAGTGAGATTAATATAAACTCGCTCAAAGACTCGTACACAACGCTGGACCCAAAACCCTTTTGCCGCCGACGCCGCGTATCGCGGTCACGAGACCATGACACCGCCGTGGAGAGCCGCCACCGAGAGCGTCTGTCATGTCGCCCGCAGCGCCACCACAGCCTTGCACAAGGGGGCGCTCTATTTCGCATCGCCATCCAATGCCTCCCGCTATCTCTCACCATGCTCCCCGAAGGAGCAATGCCTCCCGCTATCTCTCACCATGCTCCCCGAAGGAGCAATGACGTCATCCGCGGAATGCGACAGCAGCGGCCCCTAGTGGTGAGGCGTCGCTCGTAGCGCCCTCTAGTGGTGTACCCTACACAATGGCTAATCCTTCTATTCATCGGAGATAATCCGTCTATTGGGGGCTGCATTGGAAACAACACCCCCGAAGTCTATTTTGACGACTCCAGGGATACATGCACACAACAGACAACGTTTATTCAAAATATACATATACGTTATTTCTGTGAACAGTTAATGTGAACATGGTTTTTCAGGAGTGTTACTGGCGCTTGCAACTTACCAGTCACCATAAGCGTATAAGAACTATGCTTCTTCTATTTACTGTATACTACTTCCTTATATGCTCCAGTTTGATAGTTCATTTTAGTTTTAGTTCAGTTAATTTTAGTTTTCTTCATTGAGGTTTACTTCATAAATTTATACATGATACGGTAAAGAATTGCAATAATTCGGGTCCTGCGGTAGCCGAATTATTACCGTAATTTACTGTCGTTTCTGTTTCTGTTTCGGGTATTCTAAGTGTGCGATAGCCGTTTCTGTTTGTTTTACCGTTACCTGTTATGTTTCGGGTATAATTCCGTTTCTGTTACCGTTTCTGTTACCTTTACCTGTCCTTCTCCAAACCGTTGAAAAAAAAAACAACAAAAAAAAAACGCTGAGCCGCTTGCCGGACGAGTTTGGAACAGTACTTTCCATTATTTTCGGTTCAGTTCTAAGATGACAAAAAAAAAAAAAGTTCCGATCGTGTTCAGAAAAAAATAGCGGTTCCGTTCCGGTTTTCGGTTCTGTTCCGTATCGACACCCCGTCCCGCGCACCGCCTCGTTTGCGTCCGTCGCACGCCCCGTTTACTGGTACGCTAAAATTGCGCGCACAATTGGAATTACACCTGGTGCTTTATTTCTTTTTCTGTATGGACCGTTTTTTGGGTGTGCTCAGTACCATATGAACCGAGGCGAGGTCTAAAAATTTGGGAAAGTGAACGGAAGACAAGCTATACAACTGGGATATGCGTGCAGAAAGTGCTCATATTTCAAAATAATTCGGCGTATTTGTGTGTCGAGACAACTGTGGTCATCCACCATCAGCGGTGATCGATCTGTTGATTCATTGGTTGGGGGAAACGAAGCAGGGCTAGAGTCACTTCGCTTCAGAGTATCGACACTGATTTCCAAGAGCGAGCATGCGCCATTTTGTTTCCGCCCCACGGTTGCCACGCGCACACGCACTTCAGAGCTCTGGCGCATTTCTGTGACACTTTAGCGCACGATGCCATCTGTCCTGCGCGGATGAAATCTTCCTTTCTCTTGCAAGTATCTCATCAGGGTTGACAGCCTTGCGCTCACCTTGACATCCTCGGGACGCTCTGGTGAACAATGCATGCATTATCGCATAAAAGTAATACAGGCTTCTCTACTCTATTCTACTCTAGCCCACAGCGAGAAATATGTTTAGCCGTCTTTTGCTCTTCAGCTGGGGATGGTGCCGGTGTGGTGCGGACACAAGATGGCGCTCATGTTCTCCCTTGGACATCAGTGTCGATACTCTGAAGCGAAGCTTATTTAGTGACTCCAAGCAGTGCATGCCTTCTCTTCGTTTTTAGGGCGAGGGTAGTACTATATTTGAAGCACGACGTGATGGGCAGTACCGCGCTTTTCCAATCCTACAGTTGGCAATACGAAGGAAATATGCACACGGATATATATATATATTTTAAATTCGGCGTTAGCGCCACGATTCACCTGTGGCTATGAGCGGTGTACAGATGTGGACAGGTGGAAAGAGGACTGCAGGAAGGAGATGGGGACACGGAGGTTAATATGCGTCCTGGGCAGACTTCAGGGGGACCTGTGCGGACATTCGTCGGGAAAGTCTACCGGAAAACTCAGGGAGAACCTCACTCAGCAAAGCAGGTGGTAAGATTCGAACCGACCACCTCCCAGTTTTTTTTTCTTCTTCTTCTTTTCTTTACCGCTGTTGGAAATATTTTGCCGGACAGGTTCGGAAGGTAGTGTGTTCATATCACGCTGCAAAAAAAAAAAAAAAAATATATATATATATATATATATATATGTGTGTTCGATGTGCGATTAATAGTTTGGGCCATTTTCACACTCGCGTCGTATCCTGGCGACTGTCCAACGAAACACGTTTGGCGCGCGCCAAAGCACAGCCGGCGCCACCTTTGCGCCATCTACTGAATATGTAGGGAACCCTCTTAGGCGCGGTCACGGTCACAGGGCATGCGCAGAAGCGTTGTGAAAGAAGTCCATTGACTGACATCTTGCCGCTCACAAGCATGGGACACCAGCGACATGGCCGAGCGGGCGAAGGCGTCCCGCTCATTGGCGGTAGCCGAGGTCGTGTTGAAGACTTTGAGGTGGTGGGTTCGAATCTTACCACCTGCTGTGTTGTCCGAGGTTTTCCCCGGGTTTTCCCGAAGACTTTCCAGACGAAATTCGGCACAGTTTCCCCTCAAGTCGGCTCAGGACGCATACGAATCCCCCCCCCTTGACCCCACTCCTTCCTGCTGTCCTCTCTCCATCTGTCCACATCTGTACGCCGCTCATAGCCGCAGTTGCTTCGCGGCGCTAACACGAAAAAAAAACAAGAAAAAAAAACAAGCATGGGACACGTACGTGTCACGTTAGAAATCGCCTAGCGAAAGGAGTCATTTTGCCTGACAGCAACGGTCCCACATCCACCCTTTCCCAACAGCAGTCGTGTGGTATTGGCATTGCGCAGCTGTCCCGTCTGTCAGTCGCGAAGCGAACCTGCTCGGTCGAGCTTCTCATTCGCAGTATTGAGGCGAAGGACAAAGCGACCCTTAATCCTCGGGGAATCTTTATGAAATGCTCGTAAAGCCGGGGTGGTAGATTACGATTTTATGGTCGATTCCTATCGGCCGCGTTTGCGTGCAAATATGAGCTGCAGTGTTCGTTCGCCTTGCCCTACAGAAAGTGAAGGATTGATTGATGAGGTCCACTCTTAGAGGAGCGCACCGGCTCGTCGCTGAACAGCTCGTGTTCTGTAGTGTGGAACCGGACCACGACCAACTATAGTCGTGTTTAACTTGAAATGCTACAACCAGTGATGGCCACTAACTACTCCTACAGTAGTTTAACTATAACTACTAACTACTTTGTGATTGAGTAGTTTAACTAGTAGTTGAACTACTTTTCAGGGGAGTAGTTAAAACTACTTTTTTTAACTACTGCAATGTAGTTTAACTACATCTATAACTACTTAACGTTGTCCACCAACACCAATCCCTTGTAGCGTTCTTGGACACCTAAATATGAATCACAAGCAATAATAAACTTTGGCTCAAGTCATTGCTACGATCGTCAAATACAAAGCTTGCGGCGAGATTCTTTCTGTGCCTACGCGATAAACTAAGTTGCAGAATTATTTCACAGCAAATGAGGCTTCACTAGACAAGCATTAAAAGCGAAGATTTAGTACACATGCACGACACAATTGCCCTGCACCTCCGTTCTCATCAAATAAGTAGCTCAAGGTAAAAGTCGGAAGCACAATCGTGGCTTAAAGCTTGCGGCACAATCGGAAGTAGTTGGCGCCTTCAGTAACCTAACTACTGTAGTTAAGTACTTAAAATAGTAGTTTAACTAGTAGTTGCCACTACATTTCTGCAAGTAGTTGATAACTACTTTTTAACTACAATCAGGTAGTTTAACTAGTAGTTTAACTACATGTAGTTAACTACTGGCCATCACTGGCTACAACGGACTAAATCTCGCGTCTTCAGAATCCTTCCAAAGTTATGTTACTGAAATGCAACAGCGTGCGATGCGTAAAACTCACTATTGTCCCACCTATTAAGATCGCGATGCGCATGATGATTGTACCAACTAATTATCCTGTAATCGTAATATCATTTTAAAGTAATTTACATGTCTTAGCTGCTGTATTTTTTTTTTCTCTGTATTCTACGTCTGTGACAGGGGGTGCTGGCCTCGTTTCTATAAAAATATCGTTACACTACTATCATTAGCTATGGCCTTCGTCGCTTTTGCGCAAAAAACAAACAAACAATCAATCAATCAAAACTATCATTGGCACTTTTCCTTTTCTTCAGTACTGCCTCGCTTCCTACGCGGGCACATGCTTGCCGTATTATTCTTCTTTCGCAACGTGTCACAATGTTTGCTCGTTAAACGTAATAAAGCAACTTCATAATCTGTTCGCGTGCCCTATAATTGTATTAACGACGAAGCGTTGCAGCTGCCTTTCGAGGCATCATAACGTTAACGAACTCTGGAACCCCCCACAACAATACTTTCAAGCATGATTCGCCGTGGGGCGGAAACTCTCATCGGGATCCTGTTAGGTCAGAAACTCATTTCTAGACACTTTCGTGCTTGAAATGATTGATCGTTAGCTGTGCAGAGGTGTGACATTTGCGAAGCGGCTGAAAATTATCAGTAACGGCTTCTTTGACATTTTACGCTAATTGACTCTCTCGCTAATTGAAACGCTGACATGACCCAGATTGCATCTGACGGTACATTTGATAAACAATCGCACCAGAAACCGCTTCACTAATGAAACAATCCCCTGACGTGTTCCCTTCCGTCTGTCTCTCTCTCTTCCCAACATTGTTGTTCTTGCTGCGCAGCAACTTCTTTTCTATGCTAGATGATCTTTTCCCAGAATGCATTGTAGTTCTTGTAGTTGTTTCGCGTAGACTGCATCAGGAACTTTGCGGTTTCAACCAACTCCTCGAAGAGAGGTGCTGAGAGGTAATTGTATGCATTGTATGAACGAATGATTGATTGATTGATTGGCGCCATGAATCGAACCTGTGTCTTCTTATCTGCGGTCGGATATGCTAACCGCTACACCACACCAGCACGCCTTTCCCTTGAGCTAGAGTGCCTCAAGTTCGATTCCTGGCGTTCACCTCACCGTACCTCAGTACCTATTTTCCCTGAGTTGGTTGAATTCGTTAATTTCTGGGCGTTTCAGGCTTAATTGTCTCTGTCGTTCCTATTTGTGGTTAACCTAGGCCGATTCTCGTTGCTTACTTCGCAGTTTGTTAAGAATTTTTTAAATTTTTGTATTATAAATCGAAGATCCAATCCACGAAATATACGTGGTTCCCACTGGTTCTTGAAAGCGTTAAACGCCCTGTAATTTGAAAATGCCCTGGAAATTAACGATAAAAGATGAAAGTCACTGAATAGGTTAGCAAGCTAGTCAGCAAGTTAGCAAGCTAGTCCTACAGCTTGCTAACCTTTTCAGTGACTTTCATCTTTCATCGTTAATTTCTTAGGCAAATTGAGGCCTTGTATGTATTTGTCCCTTCTATGTTGTTCCAGCCTCAGAACATCAGTTCTTTCATGCCCTGGAAAACCCCCCAAAATTTTCAGTCCTTGAAAACACTTGATCCTGCATGTTTTTCTTGCTTTCATGGAGCTGCTAGCTCAAGTTTCGCTTATCCGGAGTCATAACTGTAATTCCGAAACCACAGAAGTCAGAACTCATTGCAATAGGAATCTGCATCAAGAAATTAAAGGCAGTCTCCGTTATATTAATAAAATTACTTTTCTGACATATTATCTTCAACATTCAGTATTCGCAGGTCACATTTGTGAACGGATCACTCTATTGTGCAGTCCACCTGTATTCTCTCATGTAGCTTATATAAATATTCTTGTGAAATATTGAAGCCCTGGTCATAAACTGTGTTTTACGGCTGATTTGGCTACGATTAATGCCAGCATGTTTTTTTTTTAACGTCCTGCAACGGGCACGTACTTTGACGTATTCAGCGCCAAGCTAGTAAAAACGACACCTCTCACGGCTCTTTATACAGTAATCTAACGAAGCAAAACACTCCCGTATAGTAGTCTGTTACAGCTCGCAAGCAGGTTGTTATCGCTTAACTCACCTGGTTACACCGTACGATACTCGCACAAGGTTGCTTATGCGTGTTTTGAATGCAGTTAAAGTTGACTCACACGTTTCGCTCAGCTCGAGCGTCGGCAGATTTTGAGATAACGGAGCGCTGCGTGGGCTTGCAAAACTTTGCAGAGTTGTTTCGAGTGCTGTTTACGCATATAGGTGTACGGAGGACGTGCTGTGTTTGTCTGCAGGTGTGGCAGAAAGGTGCATTGTATGGGGGGGGGGGGAGCCACTTGCTTTAGAAATGGTCTGCTAGACGTAGATATCGACAGAACGGCAAGGGCGCAGTCTAGCTCGTATGTAGTTGAACGACGGGAACCTGGAGAAAGAGACAGATGAGAATCTGTTTGTGTCTGTCCTGTGCTGCCCGTGTCTTCCGGTTCCATGTCGTTCATCAAAGACGTAGATATATCATATGTACGAGGAATGATAGAGCGGTAGTAATATTCATTAGATACACACTATAGGTGGGAAGAATCCAGAATTTTTCGAATTCAAATCCAAGGAAGCTGCTGCAGATCAACGAATCCTTTCTTTGTAATGAGTTTTTAAAAAAGAAAACACCTCTACTGAAGAGCGTTTTGAAGCAGACTTTTCATATCTTTGTTTAATGGAAAAACTAATTGCATAATAGTTTACTTTCAGGAGGAAACATACCCATAGACTTCTTCTTAAACGTATTTTATATAACGTGTTGTTCGCCGACTACAGGAAATGCATAAACTATCGAGTCTGAATTCTTGCCATAAAAATAAGAAAGAATCAAAAGCGAAACCAAATTACTTTTAAATTTGTAATGTCGGAGCTTTATGCTGTGATTTTGGCACGCCCCCGGAGCCCGCCGGCCAATCAGGCTTTCGACGGACTCCGGAGGCGCCAATTTTAAAAATACACAAACAGACGTGGTTGGTGGATTCGAAAGATTCGATTCGCCGTATTGGGCGCTGGGATTCGGATCTCGAATCCCTGCCTATGTAGGATTTGAGGATGGGCGGACTCGGTTGGCCCATCCCTAATTACATACAGCGTGTTTCGACTAATGTATTCAAGTATTCTATTGAAATCTGCTTGTTCGAAAATCATGGAGTCAACGGTATTTCTCTTTGGCGAAATTTTCCCGCTACTTACGTGTAGAGCAGTCCACGGGCTCGGGCTCGACCATTATGTGGTGGGCGGGGCTGTCCATTGCCGGGCCTGGCTCGTGTTCGAGTCTGTGTACCCCTCTCTGTTAGTTAACCACGGTCAACTTTTACGGCCCGCTACACTAGGCCGCGCGCCGGGTAGCCAATAAATATCTCGGGCCGGGCCCGTGCCCGGTAGAAGCCGTCGCAGGCTGGTCCCGGGCGGATCAATCAAAAGAAGCACTTGCCGGACCTGGGCCTATAGGAATGCGGCTCGTGCAGTGCTGTACTTACGTGCACTTTGATCGATTTTCTATCGCAAGAAATTGAAGTTTCTGAACTTAACTACGAAACAGGCCACGTTAACGTAACGTTCCTTTCCTTTTTTTTTTTTTTTTTTTTGCCAGAAACATCTAACGCCTCTCGAATTTACCCCCGATTACGAAATACGTTCCCTACTACAATGATAACCAGAGCGTCGGATCGAAACGTTTTTCGGTTTGGTTCAGTTTCGGTTCTGGTTCAGGCCAGCAGGACCCCCCTTTCATCCCTTCTCCGAGCAACGTGCCGCCAATCTAGGCAGGTAGTCCCCTCGAGTCCCCACTCTCACCCCCCACCACACACCAACCCGAACCGAACAGGTATTTCAAACCGGTTACGGAAGTTTTTATATCGGCTCGCTTCCGGTTCAGCTCCAAGATGGCGCTACTAATTACGGTTCAGTTCCAGCTAAACATTACGGTTAATTCCGGGTTTCGGCTCGGCTCAGCTCTGATGGTAAACAGCTGAGAAAAAATAAAAAGAAAAAGAAACCTAAAACCGGCTAAAGAAGGACGTGGACCCGCCCCTTCAGTTTTTTTTTTTTTTTTTTTTTTTACGCTTCTGCTGATAAAAACAGCCAGGTCACAAGCCAGCTATCTGAAGCAAGAGTGAGAAAGCCAACAGAAGGGGAAGGTCCGTTCCCCCCTTTCGGCGCTTGTTCCGTTGGGTTGACGGAAAATTCAAGTCTGCCTACAATTTACGCGTCTTTAACACGCAGTTTTCGAATTTTTCGCCATCCATTACCGTTGTAGAAGTGAATGCGCTTCGTAATGGATTAGGGGGAAACCCCCATGCACTTTCTGTTCTCGGCAAAAACAATAAAAAAGTAACGTTCCTTTTAGGCGGATTTCGGAGTTCAACGCGGAAAATTCAAATTCTTTCGACAGTCAATTGATCAAAGTGGTCGCAAGTCGTGGCACAAAAGCTCGCCGGAGATAAACAACCCGTCTACTGCGTAAATTTCGGTCAAGTAGATTTCTTGATATAATTTACACGTGCGGTGAAAGACCCTGTATGCTAGGCTTCAGCAGTCGATCAGTATAATCTTGAAGTAACACTGGGATTATTATTTCCGGGTACTGAATTACTGGATACAGTGGGAATTACATGTAAAGCTTTTTTGTGTGCTTGCTTGTTTACGCAACATAGTAGCGACTGAAGCACACAGCAATCACGCCTCACTGCACCCTCTTGCATACTTTATGAGGTGCCTTTTTTTTGGGCGAGCGGTATAATAGGTACGAGGGGCGTTCACGTCATACCGGGACTTTTCATTTTTGGCAAAAGTAAAATCAACTTAGAGGCGAGGAATTAGTTTTATTTTTCAACGTAATCTCCAGCTGCACTAATGCACCTGTCCCAGCGTTTCACGAGAGCTTGCATGCCAGCAGCGTAGAAATCCTTACCGACGCGTAGCAGCCATGATCGGACCACATTCTTGACCTCGTCGTCGCAGCTGAAGTGGAAGCCCCCAAGGAACGCCTTCAGTGGACCGAAGAGATAGAAATGGCTGGGGGCGAGGTCTGGACTGTAAGGGGGATGTGGCAGCAACTCCCAGCCAAGTTCCTGTAAGGTGCCTGTCGTGAGATGTGCGGTATGCTGGCGCGCATTGTCCTGTAGGAGGAGGACTCCCTTGGTGATGAGGCCCGGCTTTTCGAAACTGCAGGTCTTCATGAATGGTTGTGTTCAACGTTCCCACAGAAAGGTCCGTCTTTCGAGCCAGTTCGAGACATGTTATCCGTCGGTTCTTGAGGATCAGGCGCGAGGATCAAGTTGGATGTTCTCAGGAACTTTGACACTGGGCTCTCAGCCCTCTGAAAATGACGAAAAAGAAGTAGCGCGAGCCATTTGTACACTCAGGAGACAGAAAGTCCCGGTTTGACTTGAACACCCCTCGTAGATAGAGGTACACTTAACAACAACATCACATGACAGAGTAATGGGACACAACGGGACCTATGCGGCTGGGGTCGACCTTTGGAGGAAGAGCGTCACAAACTGCCGTGGAACTTGATCCTGCCGCCTGTCAGCGTTTTTTTTTTTTTTACGTGGAAACATATTTCACAATATAATAGTGTGCTATTGCTGAAGCATTGCGAAAAACCTGTTTATATTTCTTCACTAATGAATGGTTTGGTTTCTTCGGCGGTTATAAGCCAGGCGAGAGGGCTTGTCTGTAGCATTAAGTTAGCACCTGTTTTTCGCGCACACTGCTAAATAACCAGCGCGGCGCGCGAAAGGTTAATCGCCCTCGCGGGATTCAGTGTATTGGAACAACATGGACCTCACAACAACAGGTACAGTTCGCCTCAGCTGGTTTTCCATCGCGCCTTTTTAACCGCCTTTGAATTTTTCTTCTTCTTTTTTTTGTTTTTTGTATTGTCCGTGACACCAATACTTTGCAGAATGGATTACGTTCGCAAAATTTGTTTTTAATATTCCTCGAATAATATTTGCAGTATTGTGCGGTATATGCTGCACCTCGATATCCCCGGTTGCGAAATCCCCCGATCTCGAAATTCACGTTTTCGACACAAGGAAAATCAAGGAGAATGCTTGATTGCTTCGTAACATGATATGCCGCGTTTAAAAAACACGACATCGCTATTTAACCACTCAAATTCACGGGTTTGCCGTGTCCGTCCAGGTTGTTTTAGCGAACGAAAGCCGTATTTTAATGGCGCGGTTAGGCTTAGCAGGGCGGACACGACGGAACAGCACACTGGTTAGTTTATTTTTAGTTAAGTCCAAGTTCGGTGTTTGCATTTCTATGTCCAGGTTAGTCAAAGTTCGCTGTTGGCAGATTCCCGCGCGCGACTGTGCATTTTATAGTCAGATAAGATTCATTCAGTGTAGTTTATTTTGCAACGGGGATTTCGATCGCTTTATTTCGAGGTACACCCCCAGCGCGCACAACAACCTAGCGAGCTAGCATTGTATAGCGGGAAATGCGGCAACTGTCGCGAAAAATATTTTTGTTTCTTTTGTGTGTGTGTGTGTGTGTGCGATTCACTCCCGCTTTGTGTTGTTAGCTTTGCGATATAAATCATATAATCTATCGAGTAGACTTGTATATTAATGTATGTGCAAAGTTTGGTGTATTTTATTTATTTATTCGTTTGCTCCTAAACAGCTGAAAGCAAACACAGTGGTGCAAACGCTAAAAACTGACAAAAAGGAAATAGAAGGACCAACGACGACGTACTAAATTATTACAAACGATATAACAGTGTTTTGAAACCCCAGAAACTCGTGGTGTAAATTTCGATGTCCTTCACCGGAGCAAGCCTCGTTAAGCAAATACTGAATCCGTAGAATTGGCGGGTTCGAGTGTTTATGTGAAACACTCACTTCAAACACACGTGCATGTCTTAACCGTCTAGGTGGTACATTAATGCAAATAGCACGCGTTAAACATTCAGCATCGATAATACTATGCACACACTTATAAAGAAATATTACATCACGTTTTCTACGTCTAGCATCCAGTGATTGCATTTGTCAGCGTTTGATAATTCTTTCATATCCGTAATAAAAACGTACGTGCGTTGGATACTTGGGTGCCCCGTTTAAAAAAAGTTCCTTTATCCGATTGCACGACAGTCGTTGAACACCTGTGACATCAAGAACTGTTACCCAATACCGCTACCGCTGTTAATGATAAATGGTGTTTTTATTACCGAGTACTCGGAACTCGTTGTGTATAATGCTTCAGGTGGTGGCGGTGGGGCTAATGAAACAGCTCGCCCTTGTTCATCCTCACAGAGGTGGGCATGACTAACACTCTGGGGCAATAGGAAGGGAGTTGCCTCAGGACCGAGGCAACTCCCTTCCTACATCTCTACCGGTTCGCTGGATTTCTACCCATCTACTCTGGGGCAATGTGCGTCCTGGGCCAACTTCTAAGGGAACTGTGCTTATGTAGATTCTAGTCGACTGGTTGGTGGGAGAATTCGTATCATACGCGGATGTCGTGCCTTCGCGGATAACTTCACAGGTGCCAGCCTTGCCGCAGTTTGTCTGAGTGGGAAGCGGCCAGACAGAACAGCATGTGCCGGATCTCAACCGGAGTCATCCCCCAGCCCCATTACGGAATACGATCATGTAAGACATTACGTCGGCGAGGAATCTGGGGGCTTAATCGCTTCATCGTCATTACGGTCGTTGCAAGCTAACGAGTGGCGGGAAATTCAAAAGGGCGGGCGGGAAATTTTAAAAAGTGGGCACGTGATAAAACATGTGCACGGCGCACTTCGCGCGATACGTGAAGGCCGTGGTACACGTCACGCGCAATGTGTCACGTGCCCACCTTTTTGAATTTCCCGCTAGCTTGTAACGACCGTAACGACGACGAAGCGATTAAGCACCCTGGAAAGGAATAATGCCCACAGAGTTTAAAAATAACGATGTGCTCGCATGTTTTAGAACCACGCTGTGCTACAGTGTCACGCGCGCTATTTATAGACTCAGCCTTGGCATTCTGGGCATGCTGGAAGGTCTCACGGCAGCTGCGTGACAAATGGCACGGGAAATAACTTCGTAATACGACGTCTGAAAGTGAGCTCAGTTGCTGCTTCATTCGACCCGTGTGTCGTATATTAAATCGCGGTTCACAGAATTAAATCCACAGGCGCGACGGAATTTTTTTAAAATCGCGAAATTCATTGTGGCCGTGATCTTGATTTTATTCGTGCAGTGGCCGAAGTTGAAAGGTAAAGAGAGAACTATATTGCCATTGGAACTGCCATCAGGTAACGGAGAAACTGCTGAGAAGACTAGCCGTTGGCAGACACAGGACATAAATAAAGTCAATCAATCAATCAAACGAAGCACAGCATGGACTGCGAGCCAACATTCTAGGATTCGTTACTTCAAGTGGTAGTCGGACGTTGCGGAAACGTCCCAAGGACATCCTAAAGTGCGGCGAAGGCTTCGGTACCTGTTCAGGGATTGTTAGGAAGGTATGGACCGCCCGATTTGCACTTTTCTTTCCTTTCCTTCTTTCTTTCTTTTTTTTTCTCCAGTTAACATTCCACGGAGCCTGTTGAATGTGACGCACCTCACACAGTCCGTGCTTCTCGTGTAGTGCTTTGGAGAACATGTCCGTATAGAGAACAAGTATAGCGTCTCTTACATTTCAACGCTCAGTAGTAGAAGATTAGAAAATTCAGCGAACTGGTAAGGAAATAAGTAGGTAAGTGCCTCAGGACGAAAGCCACAGATATTTTGAACACACAGACTGTTCTTCCTCCGGGAAGAAGCACAGTCCCCCAGAAGAATAACAATCTCTGTTCGAAATATCGGTGCCTGTCGTCCTGAGGCATCTCCCTTCATAGGCTCAGTAGTGGCGTGCTTTTTTTTTCTCTCTCTCTCTGTTTGCAACAGGAACAACAATGAACTTTAAACAACTTTCTGAATTCTGCTAAAGGCTCCCGTGGGAAGTGTAATCTACTGCAGAAAACCTTATATCCGAATAAACCACTGACGCTTCAGTGTTTTCTTTTCATGATTTCATTCCCCACATCACCACTAGCAATGGGGTAGAGTATCGCCCCTGGTGTCGAAACCAGGGATCGGAACCGGTATTTTTTTCGGTTCGGGTTCGGGTTCAGCCATATTGGTTCGGTTCGGGTTTAGCTCCGCTGAACCGAAATTATCAGCTTGAACCGGTTCGGTTCGGTTCGGGTTCGGCTCAGGGAGAACCCCACCCCCACCCTCGCACATACACAGACAAAAAAAATCTGTCAGCGGTTGGGGCATTTACAGGGATTGGAACAGTTACTTTTTTCGGCATCGGTTTAACCGGTCCACGGGCAGTAATTTTGCTATATGCAAGCAAGCTTACGCTCACAGCACACGATTGTAAGAGAAAGGTGTGAGATAACCGTTCAGGTGAGCAAAAAAAAAGGTCGGTCAGTAGGGCAATTAATTCACCTCTGAACCGATTCCCGAACCGGTAACCGTATCAATTTTTTTCGGTTCAGTTCCGGTTCGGCTCAGGAGAAGCAAAAAAATCGTTTGGGTTCGGTTCGGGTTCGTCAGAAAATAACGTTTTTTTCCTGTTTTCGGTTCAGTTTCGGTTCCGATCCCTGATCGAAACTCCCTATTCATCATCTCACAATAAAGTTGTTGTTGTCCTTTTATTATTATTATTATCATCATCATCATCATCATCATCATCTGTACCAATCCGAATTACATTTTACCCTTGCCATTCTTCCATTGCTCACTGCAAGACCGGCGAGAGCATTCGTCGCAACCTTGCGCGCATTCCGTCTCGAAACGTTATCGAGTAGTTTGCTGCCGACATTTGTGAGGCATCTGAGGGAAACCCAGCCGGGAATCACATTTCACGGTGTCACTTTTGGCATTGTTGGCCGCTTCCATTATCGGTAGGACGCATGCGCTGTAAGCAGAGGACGCGAGTCAGCGTCTCCCGAAGCCGCAGCGCAATCACTCTCTTCGCTTCCATGTCTGCTGCTAAATATAAGTCGTTATCATTAATTGCCGCGCGGCGAGCAGCCCTGAGAGGAAGGATGTTTGCTGCCAAGCAAAAGATATATTGGAAACCAGGGAAAAGAGTGCTCGCTCTTAAGGAAACTTGTTAGACGAGGCGTCGGGCATGTTGTGGAAAAAGTTGGACGAGGAAGTTTGCATACACGTAGATATGCTCTGAACGATTCGGATGAGAACCGCGAGCCAGTTTTTAGTGTTGAGCCGACTGTATACATTACGTGCGAGTGAAATTGCGAGCATCCATGTTTCAACGTAATCTCCCCCCGATGTTTATGCACTGGTCGGAAAGGGTGCGCTACAAAGCGCGAAAAAATAAACGAAATTTAAATATGGCTGCTTCTTTGGGCACTGTGCCAAACGCGTTTCAATGCGGTCGCCATCGTTGGTGGCACATTTTTGGCACACTCTATCTATTCTAACTCTATTAAATCTTCCGTGATAGCTTTCTAATGCTACGTGAAATCGCTTCTCTCTCTCTGTTTGTATGTGTGTCTGTTGTTACTGTGGTGGTTACGCAACTTCGACGTACCTGAAGCACAGTCTGATGATCACGTGGTGTCACGTGATCTTGTGAAGCTACGGACGGACATACACGGTGGCTTGTCCCACAAAGCTATCGCTTTAAAAGTCTTTCGTGCCTGCGCGCAACCGGCCACGCGCAACATTATTCACTTCACCGTCGTCTTAAAATGTTGTGCCAACAAAATGCTCTTTGAAAGATCAAAAACAAGCGAAAGTTTGAAGCTCGGGTTAGGTCAGGCTAAAGTCGGGGGAATAAGCAAGGTATGGGAGACATTAAGTTCGGAGACCGTAGATGGTTGTGACAGAAGCAGTGTGAGGGTGTGCTCTGTCGTGCTGAAGAGGAACATCTTTCGTTAAAGGGACACTGCATGAAGCGAGAAAATTTCTCCTCGTGGAATAAAAGATTCAAAAACATCGCTAAAGCAGTGCTAAAAACACATAAGGACGACACCGGATGGGCGTGCTGCGATAAAAGATTCAATTCAATGAAGTCAAGTTCATTTATTTTCACAGAGATGCTGCTACCTTGACACAAACACGAAAAGAACGGGACCCACGCGCTGCGTGAGCAAAAGGTCGCAGGACGCGACTTGACGCGAGGACTCGCCTCCCGTGTAGGGCATGCAGAAGCGTAATTACCATTAATCTTCATAGACACTTCAATTTTCATTCGCATTTAGTCACTCATTTCATTTCGTTAGCATTAGTTTCATTCAGCAAACCAATAGATCTCTACCCGATAAATGTCATCATGACGTTGGTAGACAGACTGAAACCGAAAAAAAAAATCGGACGGGGAGGGCTGGGTTCCACGAATGGACACTTGTTCGCTGCCTGCTATTGAAAGAAAAGTAGGACCGAAGGTCGCGTCCCTTTCAGGGGCCATCCCCTCACGACCGTCGCTTCCGGGCGCGATCTTCTTCGCCCCTATAGCTTCCAGCGTGGTTCAACTCTACCAAATTGGTGGCGCTGTCGAACACTATATGACGTCATTTGTTCACAAACAGGGAGAGATGTCTATTTCCTTGTGACACATTGCCAGCAAGACACTTTCGATAGGTCGAGAAGGAACTTGCGGAAGGCATGCAGTGACGTCACAGATTATGCCACGTATGATGGATTACGCCGAGTATAATTAGGGGTTGGAATCGTTCAGTTGTAGTTACTTGATCGAATGAAGGGATACGGTTGGCGGAAATTTGTAATTATAATATTTGTAGTAGGTAATCTGCATTCTATGCATGAAGGGGTGGGGGGGGGGGGTCTACCATGAGGCATAAATGCTAGCCAATAGGAGGTCACCTTCGCATTACTGCTCCTCACCAGAAAGACGCGGCTAGCGACTGCAGCCAATAGGGAGACGCGTATAAGGCGGGGTTTATACGTGCCGCTCTTACGTTGAACAGGACTATAGTTCGTGTCGTCTGGATAAGTCTTGCCTGTTCTATTTGCTTGTCTTATTCTTATTTTGTGTGGCTCTTTTTCTTTTTGTTTGCCTGCCTGTTTGTTTCTTTCGGATTGAGTTACCCGTGCTTCTTTCCTTTTTGTCCGAGACTTCCAGTTCCGAAGTCGCCGCTCTTGACCTCTTAGGACTCAACGACTCCTATTTTTTTTTTCTTTCGTCCCTACCTAATCTAATCTAAAGTGTACCATTTGGGAGCAATTCGCGCTCAGCATGCACAGAATAGCTGGAGTGCACAAGAATAGCGGACGGTCGCACTATCAGTCGAGAGCTTAGCTTCGTTTTTCTTCGGTGGAGGGGAGACTGACATTGAAGAATACGTATATCCCGATGTGCTGGCAGGTTAAGTACATTATGCTGTTTAGCCTTTACGTAACAACTTGAACAGCTCCAGTAAAGATAAGGCTCCTGTCGAAGACCGTCTTATGGCAACACCTGTTTTTCTTTTTCAGTAGGAATCTCGTAAACCCCCTCGAAAAATCAGATTAGTGTCTCTAGACGCAAAAACAAGTCACGGAGACAAAAAAAAGAAAAAAAAAGAAAAAAATCGCGGTAACCAGCCTCTATCATTCACACGGATGATAGGTAATAGCGACTGACGCGTGACTGGTTTGCAGGAGTTCTTCGTTTTATTCTTTACCTCGTTTGCAGAGCTGATATTGTGTTCACATGACGACGGCTTAGAAAGAGATTGGATTGATACGGCGACAATCCGACGCCAACGGCCTCATGTCGCGCTTAAAGACGTAGACGATGTTTTGAATACCGATAAGATCGCATTGGAGGCGGAAAAGTGAAAGGTATTGGCGTTGTAGCGAGGCAGGTGTGTGCACCGCAAGTAGTGTTGTGGACGATGGCAGTTCGCGGCTATGCGTATCATCCACGCACGGCATCCAGTGTACTATACGTTGCGTCAAGCTGGAACCGCTTGGTGCGAAATTTCACAGGGAGAATCGGTTTCTGGCGCGTCAGCAGCCTCTTGATATACGGGAAGGGAGTTGCCTCAGGACAGAAGCCGCCGATATTTCGAACAGAGACTGTTCTTCTTCTGGGCACCGTCCTCATCATTGGCATGGTATTTAAAGGGTTAGGTGTGACGTGTTTAAAGGTTCATGCGAATTGTGGGTCAACAGCCTGGAGGGAAGAAAGGTTCCGTTCGGGCTTCTACGGCCGGAGTGAATGGCTGCTTTGTTAGAGTGTGGAGGGGATTATGCGAACGTGTTGATCTAGGATACAGACCGGTTACGGAAAAATGGAAGGTTCACGAACACGTGGACGAAACGGGACAACAGGCAAGAATTGGCAAGCATAGCGATAGATAAGGAGGTTAGTGGTTACGCGGGGATTACGCTGGATTTCTACCCAACTTCCTTGATATACGGGGGTTTTCTTCTAAACTGAAAAAAAAAAAAAAAATCTAACTGGCGGCGTACTCGCCGGAGGATTCTGGGACTTTCGGCAGTTACCTTCTGGAAACTTTTGCGCCATTTAGGAGGGCTTTGGACAATTTTTCATTCAGGGAATTTTTTTTTTTTTTGCAATTGGACTTTGAAAATTGCGAAAGGAAGCTCACTCTTTTTTTTTTATACAGAAATATGATGTCCTCCACGGATAACTGCAGACCCAACAAAAACTGTGCACAGTATCTCAACAGAAATAACCTAAAAATAGTGCAAATGCCGCTTTAGACCCCACCTGCTTGATTGTCGCAAAGAAGAGCGTAGGGAAGGTGCGGGGAGAGGAGTATGTGTTCCCGCCTCTTGGTTTACCTTTCTTTCCCCGGCTTTGACCTTGATGCTGGTGACAACCGTCTTATCACAAAGAAGACAAAAGAAATGAAGGCGGGGACACTTCCTCCTCTGGACGCACATTTCGCGCGCGCTTCTTTGCGAAAATCAAGCTAGCGTTGCTAAAGCGTATCTTTACTGATTTTTTTTTCCCCACTATTTCTGTCGAGATACTGTGCATAGTTTTTGTCGGGTCTGGGGTTATCCGTGAAGGACTTCATATTTCTGTAAAAAAAAAAGGGTGAGGTTCGCTTAGCGACTTTCAAAGTTAAATTGACAAAAATAAATTTCCCGCAATTGAAAATCGTCCAAAGCCTTCCTCAATGGTGGCAAAAGTTTCCGGTCCCACAATACTCCACAAAACTCCAAAAGTTCCACAATACTCCGACGAGTACGTCGCGAGTTAGAGTTTTTAATCACTTTAGGGGAAACACCCTGTATTTCACGCCGACGGCAACGTGGCAATCACAGCCGTGCATGGGCTGTCAAGCTGGAATCGCATGGGACGTATATCAGGGCATCGCGCTGGCGGCTTTGCGCCTTGAACTTCCACGTGCCCCCCTTCACTCGCAGGAGGACGTCGTCTCCCAGCAAATCTGTACCAAGTAACCACGTATATCTCGCAAGTTCGACAGTACAGTCCTTTCCGTGTCCACATTTCTCGGCCATATATATGTGGCAATATACAGAGGTGTGCGCAGTTTTGCGATTTGCGGGCGGACATTCGGCGTCTCTGCGTGTTGTGCGTAAGATGCGGTTGTACAGCTCGCATCAGAGTTGACTTGAACGCCATTCCGGCCTGCGGTCCCCGCTGGTGCTTAGAAGAAATAACGGCGGAGCGCGCTTGGGTCATCTCATTCCACCTAGAGGGGTGACCATCGTTATGGAGGGCTTTCCGCTTCGCTGGCTAGCGCGACGTTCAAGTTAATTTTGACGCGAGCTGTGCATGCAATGCGTCCGCGGGCAGTGCGGGTAAACCCGCATGGCCCGCGCCCACTAAACTATGCGTTTTGCCACCCTAAGTTACTCGTTAATTCTGGCATTTTTCAGAGTTTTCATCGGGAAAGATACACGAGCACTAAACTCTTTCGGACATATCCTGTGGTCATTTGACCTTTCACCCGAAGCCCCTGCAGGCTTTCACTTAAATAGCGGATAAATTCGACGTCGAACATTAAGCGAATTAGATGATAGGCAAGCCTGAGCGATGGGCAGGACACATAAACAAACACAAACACGTTTGTTTATGTGTCCTGCCCATCGCTCAGGTTTGCCTATCATGGAATTCATCCACCAGCTAGCCTGCATTTACGCCATTCTGTCAATTCAGCGAATTAGCAAGCGAATTAGCGCGTGCGTGGAAATAATTCCTCTCTTTTTTTTTAACTCAACTCTATCCGTGACAACGCACGAGCTGATCATCTCGCAATGTTGCGATCAGATTGCTCTATAGCTGCTACCCCGTCAGCCTTTTCCCACGGAGGCTCCTACTGCTCCGTTCTCGATCTGCGCATGCGTCTTCTCCGCCGCCCATAGTCGGAGTTCGGCACTAACGAATAATTAAAAAAAGAACATGCAATCGTTCTCATTATACAGAACATCTTGTAACGAGTTTAAATGTAATTTTTTTTCTTGATGCGAAAACAGAAGAAAAGCTTGTACGAATTATTCAGACCTGTGCGGGTCTTCGGTCGCTATTTCTGCAGTAGGTCGTCCTCTTTTCTCTATTCCACATATCACCGTGCCGCATATCGGCGCTCCATTTAATTTCGTGTATTCTTTCCGGATATCCCTTTTTGTTTTGTTTTTTATTCCAAAGAACGTTACTTTCCTCAAGGCTTTCACCGTTGTACGCGCGTGTGTCTCTGACGATGATGACGATGAAAAGAGAGTGGGATAAAACAAAATGGCAAAAAGAAAAGAAAAGGAATGATATTTGAATGAAATTCCATGTCTCAGTGCGACGAAAAAAAAGCGCACCTGTGCGAAATTTTAAAGGAAGCCTGGATGTGAAAGAAAAAATGACGCAGATGATAGTTCCAGAAACTGTGTGGATCCGTCTACACTCCGGAGCACCTATAGAGCTGACCGCTCAGCAACCGCTGGGGATTGGGGCGAAAATGAAGCAGAAAAGACTGGAATAGTGCATCGGACATGACATGGAAGAGCAGGTAAATGAGAAGGCAGTTTACTTTTAGGTAAACGGAAAGCAGTGTTAGAACAGTGGCTTTCCATCGGGCAAGGAAAGAGTGTTGTTACTGTCGCACGAATGTGCGAGATTATAAAACGACGATAAGCCGGGTAAGGCCATTTTCGTTTCGCTGGATGCTTTATACGCTTTAGAACTTGGTGTTCGCCTCAGAGGGTATGGTTTTAGAATAACGCAAAGGGCCCCAAAGAAATGAGGGGATCGTCGTCACTGTGGATTGCGTATGAAACGTTTTTAAGTTCTGGGCATGCGCAGTAACGACACCCTATTTTGTGGGTGCCCCATAGTGCTTCGGTACCTTTTCAAACAATTATACCTTTATCTCCAATTTCAAAGATTACGTTAGTGCCATCACTGAAGCATGACGGGATTGAATCTCAGCGCCGTCTGTGCATATATCCTCGAGGTTTGTGTTGATTACGTGTTAGCGCCGCGAAGCAACTGTGGCTTTGAGCGGCATACGGATATGGACAGATGGAGAGAGGACAGCAGGAATGAGTGGGCGACGAGGGGGTTAGTTTGTGTCCTGGGCCGACTTCAGGGGAAACTGTGCCGGCATTCGTCCAGAAAGTCTTGGGAAAACTCAGAGAAAACCTCAGAGAGCACAGCCCGTGGTAGGATTCGAACCCACAACATTCCAGTCTTCAGCACGACCTTGGCTATCGCCAACGCGCGAAACGCCTTAACCCGCTCGGCCATGCCGCTGGTACCCTCCGAGGTTTTCTCTGGGTTTTCTCAAGACTGGTGTCGTCGCAGTTCTAGCTGAAGTGTGCCCCGGACGCATGCTGTCCCACCTTGTCTCTCACTCATAATTTCTCTCTTCTCTCCATCTGCGTACTCGCGTACACCGCTCAAGGCCCCCGTAGCTTCGCGGTGCTTACAAGAGATAAAAAGGAATCGAAAATGAGCATCGCGCTTGCCGCTTACTACGAGACACGATTTTAAAGGGAGACATTCGCAAAGACCGAAAAACGCTGCTCGTGGCGTTTGGTGCGTAAGAGGACACGGTTAACCCCCATATAAACTTCGTTTTCTCCTTTCGCGATTTACTATGCTCAAATATCAAATAATGCGTACCGAAACTGGACTGTGGAGAGAAAGAATTTCCCGTGCTCCTTTTTTCCTTCTCCTGGAGTAGCGGTGTGATACGCGGCGTGACGTCACGGCGCATGCTGCCGGCTATCCGGCAGGAGCGAAGCGTAGTACCAGTTCGTCACATAGATACAGAAGGCCTGCTTATTGCCTTCTCTCCCTCATACATATATAGTCAGAATTCGTCTGCTACTGCAGTTCGCCGTTCTGCAAATTCAAGAACCCGCGAATGACTGCAGTTTACTTGGAACCTGCAGACCTGAATATGTAGACAAAAAGTGCGACACGCTTTCCAGAAAATCGGTTTTGAAAGAGATGGGGACAGTTTTGCGCTTTGTCTCCAAGTTTTCCCGTTTTGTACGCGGGGACGTTCAGTCGCCACTCGCAGACGACGGTGGTTCGTCTTCATGGCCACGACCGCTGAAGGCACGTTCGTGATTGGCTACGGCCGTTGAAAACACGATCCTGATTGGCTGACTCTTGATTGTTACGTCAAGTCGACGAGCGCGCAGGCTTTCTGTATCTAGGTGGTGTTGGTATAGTACACGGTTATGGGGGAACAATGTGGACCTCCATTTGTGCGCTACGCGCGTAACAACTACGTAGTCGACTCGAGACGGCTTCTTTGTATGTTTCTCTCTATTACGGATCACGAGTAGCCAGCCATACAACTTAGACTGTCGGAGTGTCGGAAAAACAGTGTTGGGTGGAGCAGCGGAACGCTGACCTTTCGTTCTTTGGATAGGGGCCGATACCGACCCTCCCTCTGTGTGTGTGTATGGGGGGACAGGGGTTCTTTCTGGAAGTGCGTAGAGAGGGGAGGAAGACGGGGAAAGATAATGTAACGTAATGCTTTGATGGGGGGCGATGAGGCGATCGCCCACCCACCACCCTTGTCCCCGCTCTTCCCGCGACACTACTACTAGCTCGAACGTGCATAAAAATTTGTGTTGTGATGTCACAAAAAAGAAAAAAAGAAAAGAGAGAGAGAGAGAGTAATTAAATTCATCGCACCATGAGTTCTGCAGCTTACGAGCTCTCGTGTTTAACATATCAGGTGCGAAATGATCGGAAAACGCGTTATTTCCAAATTAAAACGTGACCCTTTCTCTTACTCCGGTGAATGTCCGTCCCGAACTAGTGTGCGCATATTCGATTTCGAACCCTCGTCAGGAGTATTTCACTGAACGAACCGACCCGTTCAGAACCGTGCGGTTCGTTCTAACTTCTCGAATTTTTCCCGTTTAACTATTGTGTAGCTTTTACAAAACGCCAAACTTGATTTATAAGAACTTTCATTTATAGGCCATATATTTCCGTGTTATGCGTCCTCCATTATATTTTACCCCACTGCCCGGCACTCAGTGATCAGCTACTGACTGCGTTTCTCTACGTTGGGATCGCCCTTTAAGATAATCCTTTAACTAAATCAGTAAATAAATTCTGCTCGATGCCTCCCACGCAGGATGGCGCCTTTTATCTCCGAAGACGGAGAAATAAGTGACGACGTACAAATTGATTCGCTGCCCGGCCCACGCCTTGATGCAACACCTCGACCCGCCCGTAGTTGAGCTCGTTACTGAATAATGAACGCCACGCGCGCACGGCAATCGAAAGAACGCACTATACGACGTACAGCCACCCAGTGTTGCCCACAAAAGACTTACTTCTACGTAGAGCCAAAACTTCCGAAATTTCGAATATCATTTTTATCATTCCGGATTCGTTTTCAAGGTAGATATTTCGAAACTGTGTTCTGCTCATTTCAATGATTGTTTGATGAAAAGAAAATAATATTGAAATCGATTTTGTTGCGAAGTCTCCCTTTAACTAACCGTAGCTTGCATCACGTCCTTTCCGTAATGAGGTAAGTTTCATGCTGACATAGGATATATGGCCACCGTATATAATAATGTCTTGTGCAGATGTATGAAATATACACGCTTTTCTTCTTCTATTTTCGGCTACTTAGCTTCATAACTGGAGAGCCAATTACCTTGTCGTATCCTCTTTCCTTGACTCTAATTAATAGGTTCGGGTGGGGCAGTTTTCCCCCTTTAATCCGCAAGAAAATGAAGCGTTCCCTAGCAATATGAGCTGAAGAGTGTTTTAAGTGTCTGTAAGGTTCGTGAAGTGGGAGCCAGTGGAACCGACACAGTGCACCATATTGCCCTGCTTATGTTTTCTGTAACAATCAGAGACGGAATGGGAGACGCCATTCCGTCCCTGTTCCATTCCGAGGAATGGAGATTTGCGATAATGCCATTCCTTTCAATTCCTCGGAATGAAATGGTATGGTCAGTTCCCACTCCTGGAATGGCTTGGCAACCCTACTCCATTCCTTTAATTCCATCAATAAAAGAAAAGGACCGGTAACCATACTGGAAAGTCCAGCAATGCTAGAGGAGATTGACATTACCAAGCACGGAAAAAGCACAAAGACAAGGTTATTTCACTCTTGCCCGTGTGCACGTGCGGTGCAAAGGGTGCGAGGGCAGAAACCAGCACGCTGAAACCAAAACTGCCACCAGGGCACCCATACCATTCCATTTCCATTGGCTAGGACAGTTTCCGCCATTCCATTCCAACTTCATTCCTGGGTTTTCCTCAGACGCTTTCAGACATATGTCGGCACAGTTCCCTTAGAAGTCGGCCCAGGACGCACATTCCCCCAGGGCGTCAGTCGTGACGTTGCCCACATACGTGAGGCCGACAACGGCAAGCCCTATCACCACCCACCACCACCACCAGCAACTTCATTCCGGGCTCTGCTAAATCTGGAATGATTCGGGAATCATTCCAACTCCGCAGTGGTAACTCTGCAATCATGGTAACAACTATAAGCACGTTCGAAGAGTCGTTTTGAAACTACAGCCATTACAAAGCGAATAGATACACAGCCGAAGCGAATACGAAGATAAGAGTTGTGTGCAACCGCCAATCTAGGCAGGCAGACCGTTCGAATTCCTTCGCCCCCCCCCCCCCCCACGCATAATAATAATTCGTTGTTTTACGTCACGAGAAAACTGCTATCATGAGCGGTATGCCACAGTGGATTACAGTGAACCCTCGTTATTATGACCATGGTCGTTCCCAAAAATTTTGGTCATAATGCGGAACTGTCATATTAACGGGAGGGATTTGCAGATCTTTCACTGCATTGTTCCCCAGGAGTATGGTCGTAAAGCGGGTATGTCAGATTATCGGGGGTCATATTAACGAGGGTTCACTGTAATTGAATTAATTTTGCCCACCTGAAGGTTATTGATCGTGCGCTGGAATCTCGCCACACGGTATTTGACGTCACCCGCGGGTGATTTTTTTTAGGACAGCAGGAAGGAGTGTGGGGGACAGGGGAGTTAGTATGCATCCTGGGCCGACTTCATGGGAAACTGTAGTCTGAAAAGTCTTCGAAAAACCCAGGGAAAACGTAAGGCAGCGCAATAGGTGGTAGGATTGGAACCCACCACCTCTGAGTCTTCAGCGCGACCTTGGCCATACCACCAACGGGTGGGACGTTGCGGATGATGGCGTATCTACGCAACTTGTAGCCTGGCACCAAGTTAGTGACGTCCTCGGCTGGGATCGAACCCGCAACCCTGGGCTCGATAGGCAGACACGCTACACTCAATACACATGCCGAACGTGCACAGATATAAACGTCACCGTCTGTTTGTAAACAGTGCAAGGGTGAACTTCACCCTTTCACCGTTTACAAAAATGACACAACCGGCGGTTGTCTAGTGTTCCCTGCGTCCGCTGCAACATGTCGCGCCACGCAGTGTTACTCATTTCGGTTACACCCTTTCACTGTTCACAAATAGTGAAAGGTTTCAATGGTGAAAGGGTGAATACGCGATATATTCATCTTCGGCCTTATGTGTACAGCTTCGGAGCTATTCCAATACGTTCGGTGTCAAATAAACGTCAATACGACTCTGAACTCGAGTATGTAGATTCGTATTCGATTAGGAAATCGAATCGAGTATATAATTATTCGCTTCCTTATTCGAAAAATTCCAATGTTGGCACAGGCCTAGTAGGAACTAAGGCAGGGATCAGCTAGTTTAATCCCACTCGTTTTTTTTATCTGCTGTGCTTTAAATCTCACAATATATTTTTTTTTTCTTTGTGGGTTTGCCTCCTGTTGTCGTGGTTCTTGTGTTTATTTGCCCGCAGACTAATAGACTACCGCTATTGCAGCATGGGGTACGTGTTGAAAGGTCTAGGCCCCTGTCGCGTTACTCTCAAACGACCAACGTCCGTGTGATCCTTAGCCGCGTTCCCAGCGACAACACAACAGGGGTGAACTTGCTCGCACTCCAATACATATAGCTGGAGCAAAATGTATTTCTTCTTGTCGACCAAATCAGCACCCAACGCTTCAAAGTCTTTTCTGCCCGCAGGTGTCACTCTTACGTCACGAGGGTCACGCACGCAGGACGACCTCCATGACCCGACTAACTGGTCGGGCCGCAATGACCATGCACTCCTTGTATATGTGCTAACGAGTTATTCGTGCCGTGCCACGGTCGGCGGATAAGGCTGATTTATCGTTCGGGATTGTAACACTGTTGCGTAGATTGTAAACACGCAAATCATGCGGCTAGGTAATTTGTTCATGCTCATTGTTTGTTTGTTTGTTTGTAAGAAAGAAAGAAAAAAGAGAGGAAAAATTGAACTGGTCTCACGACCGTCATGCGTGCTCATTCAACACCGCTTGTTTTATGCCGGGCTCCGCAATAGCACGCTGCGTCGTACCCTCCGCAGGTAGAAAGTTTCATATAGAAAACACATTTATTTATTTATTTATTTTGATACCTTCAGGGCATATGCGTTAGAGTGGGGAGTGGATGACACACAGAATATGCAAAACAAAACTGCAAACATGCACAATAGTATATATAACTACTAAACTTAAACATATACATCATTCAAAACATAAGATGATTACAAAGAGCTCGTTTAAATAAATCAGTTGAAGGGATCGATGTCAAGTTTCCGGGAAGGTGGTTCCAGTCGAAAGATGTGCGTGGAAAGAGCGAATCACGGAATGCTTTGGTGGAACAAAAAAAAGAAAAGAAAAACATTGGTGAATAAGCGAAGTTAATCTACCTTTGTTCAGCAAAACTTCACCGCTTTACTCCCATGAGTTACGTGGTTCAGTTATAGCAAATGGTCGTTCAAAGGGAATCGCTTTGTGCCGCGCGTGTACTGAACGTGTACCGACCGTGTACCGACCGTGTACCGACCGTGTACCGACCGTGTACCGACCGTGTACTGAACGTGTACTGAACGTGTACCGAACGTGTACCGAACGTGTACTGAACGTGTTTCGAACTATCCTGCCTGTAGACTCCCCTTGGTGCGAAGACTCAGTCGGAGCAGCTTACGGCTTCCCTATCTCTTACTCTCTACCTTTCTTCATATAAATTGAACGTTTGCCAATATCGTCACACACAATTTTTGCCCAAATACTTGAATTTAGGCTTCCGGTGTTCGTCAAAGTCTATGCTGTCATTCTTTCCTTGTCACTTTCGGTTTTATCGAATTGACGCTTATATCGAATTTTTTCGGCCCCGTTGCATTCGTTATAACGGGGGTTTGCTGTATACACATAAGCGGTTTGCGGCCACAAAAGGTTGCGGCCTTCCTCGGCACTAATTTCCCGACTTCGTACTTAAAGCGACCATGAAAGGATACTTGACAGGCCCGCGATCTTTTTTAATTTTTTCCCCTGTACTAAAGCGTTCACTCTGTGAAATACGAAGTTGAAAATGGTTCAACTAGCGAAGATATTCTCTACAGTCAAACTCCTTTACAACGAAACTCAGGGGACAGCAAAAAAAAAAAAAAAAAAATTCGCACTAAAGGTATTTTCGTTAAAAAGGATGTCCATTATTGGACCTATAGGGCTCCAGCGGGACCGCAAAAAAAATTGCTGTAGTGGTATTTTCGTTAAAAAGGTGTTCGCTATAAAGGAGTTTGACTGTATTAACCACGGGCGTGTACGGCAGCCGCTACGGCCCGCCTTCCGAGGCGAACTGGCCGTGACGTCATACACAGAATACGTTGCCGATTCGTGGACGGGCTTTTGCGAGGAAACTCCAAAATTTGCAGACAAGCTTTTCATACTTCGTCATGAAACATGTTTTAATTGGACTTGGAGACAAGATTGTAACTAACCGTTGACAGAGAATCCTACGAGAAATGCAATATAGCCGTTGACTGTCAGCACGGTTACCTGAGCACGTTTTCCTCTTTGAACTTCTTCGTCAGGACATTCCTCCGTCGGTGACATTTTACTAGCCGCTTTGTACCGAACGGTCCATAGACGCTGTGTGTGTCGCATAATCTCTTCCTCCATTGCTGACAATTCGCCATGTTTAAAGCGATTTCAACGGCAGACATAACGGAAACCGTGCCCCCACATGGTCACGCGGGATGTGTCCTCCTCGTCGTTCACAGTTGGCTGAGAGAATTGGATGGCGATGACGTAAGCCCGCTTCCAAGGCATATATTCAGCGGTCACGCCCTGCTATTTTTGCCTTATAACTGCGCCCCCGTTGTACTGAATACGGTTAAAAGTCTTATGTGTGTACGATAGTGAGGGATCATGAGAACGGTTTCCTGCAGAGTACTCGGAATTTGGGGAAATCATTTCACTGTCCCTTTAAGACTTGTTTGTTGTGATGTCATACGTAAAGTACTTTCTTGCTGGATCGGTGCGATTGCAGAACAACGGTCTCCCTCCGAAACGTTTGTTGTATTCTGAAGAGACCATGTACGTTCTTGGTTTATGAAAATATCTACGGCTTTCTGTCGTATTCTCTGAAAAAAACGTGCTAAGGTTTTACTTGACTGTATACTTCTGTCGTACATTGTAAGAAGCAGAACACGCCCAGAAGCTATCATCATTAAGAAAGGTATTGTTACCGTTTCTGATTTCTCGGAAGACGAAATATTGGCATAGTTCCGTCTGAAGTGTGCCCACCATGCACACTAGACTCTTGTTTCTTAAAGACGAGGACTGGTGAAGTGTTAGAGTTAAGAGCACTGCTTCTAGTTGCCACATCTTCACCTGTTCCCGTCTGCCTTATAGCTAGAGTCCCGCGCGTTATCGGCATTTACCGAAAAATGCCGAAAAACACACTCCGAATAGTTCTTTTTTGATTCCGCATAATTCGAAGAACTCCGAATTATACTCTCACATACGGTGCTGCATGTGCAAAATGGCAGTACCCGATTGTTTCTTTTACCTTTTTTTTTTCTTCGGGGGCATCGCATTTTCGTTTCTCATTCACTTGGTGTCCGCGGTGTAACGTGGAGGGGGAGGGGGAACCTACTTACTTTGACAGGAAACGTCAGCCAGAATGGTCGGCTTGCTATTCCTTGTTAAATAATTCCGAGAATACCGCCCGTCGGAGCCGTTAGTCTCTAGTGCAAGGAGGGGCCTCTCTTTACTTGAGTTGGTTAATGTGCTCCTTTCAATAGTCATCCCTGCATAACTTTCGGTATAGTTATTACAGCTGCCGATTTTTGGACATTTCTTTTTGGTGAAAACGTTTCGAAATGCCGAAAATATCCGAACATGACATAAAATCTAAATGGCGAAAAACTCCTGCCGAATAGTCACAGTAATAAATCCCGAAAACGCGGAATCCTACTTTAATCTAAAGTTACTTCGCGATGCATCGTTTGCATAAAGAAAAAGAGAAGAAGAAAATAAACAATTAAGATGTTACAGCAAGAGTCATTGTAACTGATGCGCCATTCATGCGGACGCTATTGGACACTCACTCGCCTTCATCACCACCACCCTCTCCATTTTTTTTCCTCAACCACACTAAACATGGCCACAACGAGGCCCGCGGCGTGTCCTGAACACGTTGCAAAGTACCCGAGCCGAAGTGAGCACGCAGATGGACGGACAAACAGAGACAGCTAAAAGCCCCCGTCCGTTGAGAACCATTAAATAACGCAGTCGTCGAAAAAGCCAGGCTATCTATCTTTGTCTCGTGAAACAAAGGCGGGTACTCCACTTCGGCGTGTCAGATAATGGGAAGGACAAAAGGTGGTTTTTGTTCCCTACAAGTGGCTCCGTCTTCTCTAATCGCTGCTCAATGACGTCATCAGCGTTAGTCGTGATTACCCTAATGATAGGTCGGTCTACGTGAGGCAGGAATATAACGTAGTTAAAGAAGGGATCGAAATAAGCTCAAACTGGGAAGTAGCGTGGGAACACTAATTCGGTTTGTTTTGGGCACGAAATGGCATTTCTTTCTTTTTTATTATTGTCATAGAGTTTATTGTATTGGACGGGGACACATGTCCTCAGTTGTCAATACAGGCCTACTCATCTGAAATTTGGACCGCGAATATTCAAGCTCAGCCCTCTAGGACAGCACGAGTCACTAGCATAGGATCAGTGGCGTAGCCACGGGGGGGCTAGGGGGGCTCGAGCCCCCCCCCCCCTACCTGCCACGGACCGACCCACACAAATCGTGCAAATCCGAGAACATAATATATGTGTGTGTGGGGGGGGGGGGGGGGACCAGTGTGACGACCGCGAAAGTTCTTGCAGTTCATGGCGTCTATCTAAGAAGCCCTCATGAATGGTTTTCAAAGTATGAGCTTTTCAAAATACTTCCAATCTCGTGACACCACCTCATTGGTCATGACAGCCTATACATGTAATCGTACTGTGAACGTCTAAATCAACTACTTTCGTTCCTTTTTTTAATCCTCAGTTTGCAGTGTGCACAAGTATGTGGGTTCGTATCGAGCCCCCCCCTAACCTTGGAGGTCTGGCTACGCCACTGCATAGGATAGTCCCTAAAACTTCCCTCAGACCTCATTGCGTTTTGGTTCCGACATGACTAATGGTTGTAGTAACGCGTATAGTCCCCAAAAGGACACAAAAATACTCAGTTTCTTTCTTAGAGTGTACCGCTTGAGAAGCCAATTTAAAAAAAAAACACTCTGGGAATCCAATTCCCAACTGCTTCATCGTTCACACCCACGCAGCCTCGCTATAGTCCACCCTGAAGCCCTATCGCTGCATGGCAGTCTCGCATAGAAAAAAACTCCTCGCTTCACATTCACGACATCGTGTCCATTCCTATTGTCCGATTCCCTATTCCATCCTGAATCGTAACCTGATTCCCGGTGGCAGCCGGAACAGCCGCTCGTTCTCGTATTCCCTAAAGAGAGTCCAAGTTACGCATTCAGGCAGTCTCTTATTCTACCATTCTCCCGCATTTCAAGATTCAATCGCCCTTGTTTAGCAACAATTCGCCGAAGTCTCCAACAGGAGAAGCCGCTTTGACGATTCGAAGCACGTCACAGTCCTCCAGCAGGACGGCGCTGCTGAGGCCAATCGGTTCGATCTCTCTCGCCGCTGGTTGGCGCTCGCATCGTAAAATACGCTTTTTCTTCCTCGCTTAAAAGTCGCTTCCGACATGGCGCGTTGTTCCTTTTCTAAAACACTTTTGTTGAAGCGGCGTCTGTGCCGCATACGTAATAGAAATGCCTGTTCGCGTTTTAAGCTTTTTTTTTTATGCAAAGACAGTGTTTGCGGTGTCAGATTAGAATATTGTACTTGCGTTCTCTTATGTGTTGTAGAAGGTGTTGCTGACCTCTAGGCACTCAGAGGCGTTTTCCGCGTTGAAAGAAGCTGTATCTGCTTCACAGAAATGCAGTTAATAATAAATAATAATAATAATAATATTGGTACCGTGATGTTGCACTAAGGTTTGTTGTAGACTAGTTTTCCGGGTGCGCGGAGCAGTGGAATTAATAGTCATTTGACTAATACTAGGTACTGTTTCGGATAATAACAACAATGATAACATTCATTTGCATATAGGTGTCAAACAACCATGTAGCCGCTGGTGCTGGGGGGCCGAGGTGCTCTTCAAGCCTGAAGGCTTTTTTTACCTTGGTCCCTTCACCCAATAGTAGGGTGAAAACAAGAAATAAATAAACAAACACTCTATGGACTCGCCTAAGGCGAAGAGCTTGTTAAACGTGTCTACAATAAGCAGTAGTTTACCTTGATGCTCAGAATATATTTCTTGCATAATAATGAACATATCCCCCGTGCTTACAATAGCTTACCGAAAAACCCAAAGGAGTCAGGCACGGCACTCCCCCCCCCCTCCCCACAAGAAAAGAAAAAGATATAAAGTAATAAAATAAAGTAATTGCACGTTCGATTCGAATTCCAACTCGAATATGAGATACCGTATTCGAATCTCCAGTGGAGGCGATGTTTCTTCCAAACCGATTCTATGCCAATAGATCCAAGGCACCACTCGTCAGCGCACATGCGAAGAATAGGTGTAAACAACAAAGTGGGTGGATGTTGACACTCCTATTGCTGATACATTCGTAACTACTTTAGAGTGACGAGTACTGCCTTGTGATCTGGGTGTGATGGGTAGAGCTGGGACTAACGGGACAAATATATGAATGAAATCGGGACAAAAGCGGGAGAGGAAACGTTGAAAAATCGGGACACTTTACGGGACAACGTACCCATCTCCGAGCATGTCAAAACTGCTTTTATTACCTTTAGATTATTTTAATTTGTTGCGCATCACACGCGGGACCGAAACCGAGGGTTTTGTCATACGGCCACAACGATTTCCCGACACCTTCCTCCGTTAACAGCTGCCGCCGTAAAAAAAAAAAAAAAAAAAAATACAGCGCGCAGGAGGAGCCCGTTGGTCAAATTCAACGCGGGCGTTATATGCCGTGCATCACGGTACTATTCGCACAGGTCTAAATTTTGCATGTGGTACCTACGCGCATCTGACGGTTATACAACTCTGATTTGACTGTTTCAAGCTGGCGCTCTATATTATAGAGTGGCAGCGTGCATATATTTGCCACTCTATATTATAGAGTGGCGGCCTGAAACAGTCAAATCAGAGTTGTATTGCACCGTCAGATGCGCGTAGGCACCACATGCAAAATTTAGACCCGTGCGAATAGTACCGTGATTCACGGCATATAACGCCCGCGTTGAATTTGACCAACGGGCTCCTCCTGCGCGCTGTATTGTTTTTTTTTAATTTTTTTTACGGCGGCGGCTGTTAACGGAGGTAACGGAGGTAAAGGTAATAATAAAAGCAGTTTTGACATGCTCGGAGATGGGTACGTTTTCCCGTAAAGTGTCCCGATTTTTCAACGTCTCCTGTCCCGCTTTTTTCCCGATTTCATTCATATTTTTGTCCCGCTAATCCCAGCTCTACACATCACACACAGATCATAAGGCAGTCTATATGTACCTGAAAGTGGTGCCTGGTGATACGAGGTGAATTATGATGCTAGAGAGCTAGTAGCCAAACGCAGGGATAGTTGGAGTAATTATGCTTCGGCCACACTTCACGTCCCTCTGCTTCCTCACTTGCATGTTGTACCGGGTGTCTAAGTTAAATTCCGCGGCTAAATAATTCGCGAACGGGTGCACCAATCGACGAGCTTTCTCTTTTACAAGTGTCTGTCGGATAAGACCTGTAAGCTGCGCACCGTATGAATGAGTTGGAGGCGCTCATTATTTAAATAAAAATTCAAATCTGTTTCGTAAAAAGAAACATAACTTCTAAAGCAGGGCGCTGTCGGCATTCAAATGGGTACTACCCCTTTTGGGAGCTTCAGTGGACACCTTTCAGAGAAAAATCTGCCACCGAAGCGTGTCGTTTGTTGCAGTAATTAATTGATTTCGGTTTACATATTTTGTCGCGGCTGGCAGCGGTGAAGCGCAGAAGCACGTTATTCATTGGCGTAAGGACAAAATTAATTGCTGGATAAATGAGTGGAAGAGCGTCCTTTTGCGCTTCACTGCGACCAACCGCGACAAAAATACGTAAACCAAAAGCAATTAATTAATGCTACAGATGACCCACTTCGGTGGCTGATATTTCTATAAATGGTGTCCACTGAAGGTCCCAAAAGAGGCAGTACCCATTTTAATGCCGACAACGCCCTGGTTTAGAAGTCCTGTTTTTTACGAAACTCATTATAATTTTTATTTGAATAATAAGCGTCAACCACTTATTCACCTGGTGCGCAGCTTGTATGTCGTATATCGGACAGATACCTGTAAAAAAAAGGAAGTTCGTCGAATGGTGCACCCGTTCGCGAATTATTTAACCCGGGCATTTAACTGAGACACCCTGTATAACTTGACATGCGAGAACAACGTGGTGCGTGAAAGTGTGCTTGGGAGCATGTCATTATTCTCCGCAGTGCGTCATCGTCCACGGTGTGACGTGTATCTTATTCTCTGCTGTGCGCCTTTCAGTCAGCTGCAGCTCACAGGCGACGCGACGCTAACTAAGAACAACAGACGAAAAAAACAAAAAAAAACAAACGGGGAACACATTTAAATACACCCGGAGATACGTCGCTGTCACAAGCATTATTTCATTACGCCGTTACAGATTTGTTTCAATGTAGATAGAGTCGGAGAAAAGGAAAGCATGTATAGGTGTATGCTTCACTTATTTCGCTTCCATGTTGTGCACAGACGACAAGCTCGTTCTGGCTCTGACAAAGGGACCGACATAAGGAGGAAATGACGTAGTAATAAAGTGGAAGGTACCGAAGGAGAAAAAGGAATTGAGAATATGTAGCAGGTGCTTTACCGTTTTTTTTTTGTTTTTTTTTTTTCAAATGGTGGTTCCAAAAGTCAAACGAGCTTTGATGTTTTAGTGATTTCATGAGCCTAGCACTTCACAACTTCTTTTACAAAACTTTACTAGTACGAGAAGACACGCAAAAAAAAAAACAAAAAAACTGCAATATACTTGCAAATGGGGTTGTATACTCAGCACTGTATTTAACTTCAAACCTATGTGCCTGCGAAAGCCAAGAGTCACCCTAGTTGATCTTCATTTGTTATAATTATAAGCTGTTCAGAAAAAGTCGTTTTTGTGGCCTGTAATGGACATTATACCTAAATTATTCGGTATATTCCGGGTATTTATTTGTAAGAGTCCATAAACATACATATGTCTCAACGGAAATATAAATAATATAAACCAACGGAATTAAAACTCACCAAAGTTATTCACCATTTAGAATACACGGATAGCGTGATTACCAAGATACGCCCCTACCCAATGTTCCATCTTTTTTTCTTGTTCCTGTCATCGTCTTCGCGACTGGAAAACTACGCAAGAATAATTATGTCACGCATCTTATTACAGCAGCCAAACTCAAACTTTTCACAGAGTGCCTTTACTCACAGCCTGTGTTGTATATACAACAACACATTCACATCATCGTCGGCTGCGCCTCAACGCAGCCCGCACTCCTTCACTGCTGTTCAAAATGCGCCAGCAAGCGACACCCTTATGTTCTACCTGCAACGTTGAGGCAGGTATTCGTCAACTTCTGCTCGAATGCCTCCGTTCCAGGTCCTTTCGCGACAACCTCAAGTCTCGCCTGGCCAACCTCGGGTGCTCCATCTCCCTCGCAACACTACTTGGCACACGGAGCAGTGGTGTAACCGCGGCGCTTCTCCATTACCTACGTGATACCGGTCACCTCAGCATAGCCTGTGACATCGTGTGTGGGACGGCGGAAGACGTCTGACCCCTCATCGCCTTACTTTTAACTACCGCAGGACCACGCTTTGACTAATCATTTTTTATTTATTTAACTATAATGCCAGCCAACTGAGGTCGGACAAGGCATGAATGTACATACAACATAATTCAACGTACAACAACATTTCACTAAGTCGTATATGTAGCATCTAATCTATCACAAAAAGACTGCGACGACTGGGCACATACAACACTGTTTGGAAGAGCATTCCATTCAATAGCGGTGCGGTGAACGAAAGAATACTGATAACAATTCACCCTCGGTCGAAAAGTGTCTACATGCCGGCAATGGCGAATTCTGCTCTGTTGAGTGGAACTCAGCGAAAACAAATTTCGATAATCAATTTTCAATTCGCCAGCTAAAATCTGAAAAAAAAAAAACATTTTCAGTGTATGCAATTTCCGACGGTGTGCCAACGGCTCAATACTAACCTGTTTGTATAGAGCAGTAACAGATGATCGCATATCGTATGAGCCACAGATAAAGCGAAGGGCGAGCCTATGTACGCGTTCCAACTTCGTAATATTGGACACCGTGTAAGGGTCCCAGACCACGTCAGCATACTCAAGGATAGGGCGGGCGAGTGATTGGTACGCTGCTAATTTTGTGGTACGGGTACTGTGTCGCATGAAGCGTCTAAGGTACCAGAGACGCTTACTTGCTCTTCTCGTGATGTAATCCACATGGTTATTCCAACGCAGGTCTGAAGATATTATAACTCCGAGATACTCGTAAGTATCGACAACACGGAGTGGCACGTCATTTATTAAGGAATATCAAGTCTTCCTTTCTGGCTGACCTTTCCTGCGAAAATAAATAGATCCCCCGCTTCCCCCCCTCCCCCCCCCCCACACACATTCACACTACAACACCATACCTTCGGCGTTCCTGCTACACGCACGCATTCCCCCCCCCCCCCCTTTTATGCTGCCCTGAGGGACTTCTGCGTTAGTAGAAGACGGTGTTCGAAGCACGTTAGCGTCGAGTGTTGGGAAATGAGAGGGGCGGAAGTACGCCTGGCAGCGCGGGAAAATGCCAGCCGTGCACTGCCGATGAGTGTTTCGTTTCTGTGGGAAGCAAAATAGGATGTACACCGTGCAATCTACCCCGGCGTTGGCTCCACCTTTGTAATAGATCTGTGGGGTGGAACGGAAACTGTGAAACTGTGGTTTGGCTTTCACTGAATTAACTTGTCGTTGGTGGTCTTCACCGCATGGGGACTTGATAATTCAATTAAATTCAATTTCATTTTAATCTCAATTCTCAACACCTACTACAGTGCTGGCTCGTGAAAGCCGTACAGCTTGTGGGATGGCTCCAGCAGTGAGACAGCGACAGTACCGCAATAACGAAGAAAAAGGGGGAAAAAAAGAATTGGTAATACGAAATTACTTAAATGTACAAGAAAGAATATTCCAAACTCCTTATAGGCCACACTACAGCCTGCACAACCAAGAAACTGCAACTACGTACCTAAATAGGAAAATTACAAAATAATCGTTTTCCAGTAATCGTAGTTGTCGTCACGTGGCAGTAACACCGACCATCTTTATTTCGGTAATTGCCAAACAAATATTCTTCCAGCACACCTAAGCCTTGGGTTTATTAGATATTTTATATTTATTCTGAAATTATAAATAATAATAATAATAAGCCGTGCCTCGTCGCCATTTCAGGAGTACCCCCGCATCGCTCGTTATCTACCGATCAGTTTAAGATGCGGAAAATTTCTAATGGCACTCTTACGTCTCACGATACGCAGCAAAGGCAGCCTTATACCTCACTAGTGTAGTGCGTACGACGCTGGTATTCTTAGTAAATATAATCTGACATCAAATCAAGTGATACGAAATGAATCTGACAGGATGTGAAGCTAATCTCTCCCGCGAAACAACACAACCAGCTGAGCAAGGAATAATAACGAGAATCGGGGAGAAACAATCCTGGTGGAAAGTAATTGTTCCGAGGGCAGGCCGTGCCAGCGTCGTGTAGTGGCTAGCGCACTTAAACTGCAATCGAGAGGTACAGGTTGGGACAAAAGTTTACGGAACAGGCGAGCCGCGTACTTTTTCTTCCGTGCGACATCCTAGTGGTTGGGGGAAGCGGACGGGTTCACTGTTTCGGAGGGATGGAAGGGTGCGCTGTTAGCGACACAGAGCCGTAGTTCCGGTGTCGCTTTTGTGTACTTAGAAAGTAGAAGCCACCGCTGTGCGGCGCTAGCGGCACACCCTTCCACCCCTCGGAGGCAGTGAACTCACCCGCTTCCGCCAGCTGCTAGGGTGCCGCACCGAAGAAAAAGTACGCCGCTCGCGTGTTCCGTAAATTTTTAGTCCCAACCTGTAGATGGTGCGACGCTCGCCACTGTCTGGCTTTTTCGACGACTGCTATGTTTTACACTGCCGAAAGTTTACGTTACTTTACTGCCAAAAGTAACAAACCGCTTGTGATCCTTCAAAATGACCCTAGTTGGAGCCCCTGATGACAACACACTCCCTTGATCCGTCAGTCTATTTGCCCATTGTGGCACTTTTGTGTGTCCGATTTCTTCTTCAAGGGGGCAACACTTTCAATGAGCCTGAGAGAGACACAAGAAGCACACGGAACGAAGTGGACAACACAAGACTCAAAAGATGGCTAAGAAATAAGCGAGCTGGTGAAGTTAATACAGAATGTAAAACCCCGAGACTAGCAAGCACAAAGGTACAGACACAACAACGCCACACGGAGTCTCAGACACAACTGAAAACTTTGCTTCATAGACCGGAAATATATATATATATATACACAAGAGATGGGAAGAAAAACACACAGTTGAGGACAAAATAAGAGGTCAGTTCGGGAGAACGAGCAGTCTGCTCAAGGCCGGACCGAAGATTACGGAAGGGATGCGGATACAGTTCCCACAAGAGATTATGCAAAGGGTTTCTCTCAAAAGCCTTGTGTGAGGGTCCACTTCAGAAGCCTTTACAATTGTCTCATTCCATAGAGAGAAGCAATCTGAACATTACTCCAAATACTTGGCACTTTCGGAGTTTGAAGCTTTCTCTTTTACTTTGAAGAAATGGCCTCTCAAACAGCAACGTTTTGTCTGGCCGATATAACAAACCACAAGCTAGGGGGATCTAATAAACGACGTTTGAAGAACAAGGGATGAATTTGTCCCTGTGGTTCTTGCAGGTAACTTCAGGTTTCTCGAAAGGCGTGAGACGGTCAAGACGAAAGTTGTTCTTGAAAACAAGGTTGACTTGAAATATCTTCGCAACGGCCTACAAGTTGTGAGACACTTTGTGGAAGTAAGGTAAAACCACACGTTTGGAGACTAAGGGCATAGTTTCAGGCGAGCGAGGAGGCAAGCTGTTTACCAAAAAGCTTAAAGCACCAAGTAACGTACGTTGAGGATTACCAGCATCATTCAAACGCAGAAGCTTTCTCTCCGCAGGAGGAAAGACATGGTGACAACAAGACTTTTTTTTGCTGCATTTGATAGGATACATGTGATCAAATTGAGACTTCGTGTTGTGTCTGTCCCTTCGTGTTCCCTATTCTCGGAGTTTTACATTATGCAACAAGACTCAAACTCTTGTGTGGTCTTGTCGTGCGACTCAGTGTCTGGTGTCGTCCACTTCATTGTTTGTATGATTCTCGGGTCCAATAAAATGTTGCCCCTTTCCACATTACACCAGCTCGTTTGCGCACTTCCGATTTGATCATTCTTTAACATTTTTTCCACGACCTCGCGTGGTGTAGTGGTTAGGATAATCGCCTTCCACGGCGAGACTGGTTGGCGACGCGGGTTTGATCCACGGCACCGGTTGTGCTTGAGAGAACTGATGTTCTGAGGCAGGAACAACATAGAAGGGACAAATACGAACAAAGTGTTTGGAGTTTTCCTTGGGTCTTCCAGTAGGCTTTTCAGACGAATGTACGCACAGCCTCCCCCCTGAAGTTGGCCCAGTAGGCATACTAACACCCCTCTTCTTCCTGCTGTCCTCTCTCCATCTCTCCACGTCTGTACGCCGCTCATAGCCACAGTTGCTTCGCGGCGCTAACGCTGACATAAAAAAAGATACACATTTCATCCTATTTGCTGTTCATGTGAATTTTTCTCCAGAGATCGAGTAACCGAGTGGTTAGTCCTGACACTGTCGGCCCATTTTTTTTCTCTTCCTCTCTCGCTCACTCTCTTTCTTTTATTGTGAAATCAAACTGAAGACGGTACCCACGTTCTAAATGAAACCTTTCATCGAGGTTTATGCTACACGAGACACACATTGTAATTACTATATTTGCCATTTATAAAAGAATACAACAGCTAGGAGTGCCACGGAATAAGTGAAATGAATGTCTGGCCGTCATATTTTATTTTAACGAGCAGTCTATTATTAGTTCCATTTATCTCGTACGTGTCATGTCCAAAGACGGCTTTTTATTACGATGCCACATGGCACGAGGAACCGGTCGATGCGTTAGGCCGGACATTAGTAATTGCAGGTCATGTCAGTCATTAGGAACTACGCGGTCTATTTATGTGCGTCTCTGCGTTATCTTGTCTTATCTGTACCTTCGTCGTGTTTCATTGGCGGACGGTTCCCGACGTCGTACGCTGACATATCGTCGCTTCAATCGAGTGTGGACATCAATCAATGGACCTAAATTCCTTGGGAGTAAAAAAAAAGTACAAAATGTGCGTTCAGTTGGCACTAGGATGTGTTCGAACAAGATAGAGTGCTGAGTTTGTGGGGATACGGAAGGAAGGAGCGTGTAATACTAATTAATTAATTGCGTGTCGGAAATACGACGTGCTGGTGTTTGCTGATATGATATGCACTCGCGTGGGGTGGGATACCAGTGTTCATATAGAGAGCTGGAAACGGATCGAAAAAAGAGAGCACGGACATGTAAGCTACATCAACATGGATGTCGGTTACTTCGTAGCGCTTAAAGCTGCATATGCTAAGCCTAAAATTTAACAATAACTGAAGAAAAATATATGCTATAGGGACTCTGATCAATTGCAGGCACCCAAAAGAACAGGGTCAAAGTACCTACACAAACATACAAAACCAACTGTGACCAGAAACATGTCAAGCAGGCAGCTAACTGAATTATTATTTTTTGCTAATGACGCCTATAATGCTCACCAGTTAGAGATATCGTGTAATACCCCTGTCACACAGGCAGTCTTCAATTATCATTGAAACCAATGACCATTGAAAATGCGTGTAGTGACATCAAGCGTGTGACGTGTCAACTTCCCAAAGAGTATTGGATTCAATGTTCCCCGACAGGTTGACACGTTACACGCAAGGTGGCGCTACGCGCATTTTCAATGACGATTGGTTTCAATGATCATTGAAGACTGCCTGTGTGACAGCGGTATAACACGCTGTCACAATAAATCGAGCGCGAGCCCTCTAATTCCATTGTCACACAGGCAGTCTTCGATGATAATCGAAACCAGTTGCCATTGAACATCCACGTAGCGCCACCCATCGTGTAACGTGTCAACTTCTCAAAGAGCATTGCAGCCATGCTCCCAGACAGGCTGATGGGTTATACGCTTGGTGGCGCTACGCACATGTTCAAGGCAGAGCCATTGATGGGGAGAGTTTGACAATCTGTGACATTTCGCCGCCCGGAGATGGGGACCCGCGTCACGTCAGAGACGTCATGACTCTGCCCACTTGGCCGGAATGAAAGACGATCCGCGGCGGCACAGGAGGATTTCAGGGCTGTACCTCCACTCCAAAATGGCGGCGGTAGTTCTTATTCAAAATGGTGTCCGCTGGTCTTGGCGCCTCCTGTCGTGTGATGTCACGTGACGCGCTTTGAGAGAGGCTCCTTCCAATGGCCAAACTCTGGTTCAAGAGCTGTTGGTTGACATTTTTCACATACGCCTTGTATCCTAGCGGCTCTCCAGCGAACCACGCTTGGAGCGCGTCAAAACAAATCCACGTGGGCAACACAAAGGACAAAAACCGGTCCGAAATGGAACCGGCGAGCTTGCGCCTTCGCACATTCCCCCTTCTGTCGCAGGTCCCCCAAGGTCGCCATTTTCCCATGTATTTGTTCCTATCCCGATGCGTGCAATGCCGGAGGCCGCCCTTAGATACCCCATTGTTACCAGACGTTGGCTTGCGTTTGATTGTAGCGCGCTAAAGATCCAGTTGAAGCACAATCCAAGCCATGCCAAGTCACCGAAGGAGAAATGGACGACTGCGCCTGCGGCGCCTGGTGTACGACAGGTACGCTATGTGATGCACGCAGCCGTGCACTAGATCCTTCCGATCGCTCAACACGTTCAAAAACGGGACCAAAAAGTGAAACACGACCCAGAAAGTTGTTATGCGCGTTGTATTGTACGCAACCAGATTGAATGTGCATAGCGCACACCTTTAAAGGTGTGAAAAAGTTTAGAGTGTGCAGCTCATCTGGGTTCAGAATGCTTAGAGTCTGAGGCTTTCCCAATTAATCTTCATGGCACAAACGTAGTAGTAAACGCATCGCGAAGTGAAAGTCCAGCGAAATAGTACCCAGACGTCCAGCCTAACGAATTACTGAGACCGCGAACTTAACAGTTGGTGCGCCTCATTTTTTTCTTCTTCTATCCATCACCATCACAGTTTGTGCGGAAAGTTGTACCATTAAGTGGCACCTCTCCTACAACCGATCCACTGGGTATCTTTTTCACATTACCTATCATCATTTGCACATCCATCACTTTTCTTCGCCACCTCAGAAAAAAAAAAAGGGGGGGGGGGGGGTGATGGGCGAAGGCATGCAGTTTCCACACGAAATGAATGTTCCGGCGTTATTAAAAACGGGTGCACCACCGACCATTAACACAGCGAGCCGGCGAAGAAATTTGAATCCAGCGAACCTAGAATCCTTGAAAACCTCTCCGCACATAGTACACATCGCAACGGCAAGTTTTCGGGCTGTGTAATTTGTCGGAATAGCACGTCATTTACTAAGGCGACTAATCCTTCACTAATGGGAGGTGGTTAATGACTCGTGAGCCTTCCGTTTCGCTAGATGCATGCGGTGGTTTCGCTCGTTTTCTGAATGCTAATACAGCACGGCGTTTTCGTATTTACGTGACGTCTTTGAAAGGGTTAAGTGAAGGCCGCGAGATGATTCCTCGGGGAATGGTGTTGTAGAACGAGCTATAGCTCAGCAGCTTTACGCTGTGAGCTCAAAGAAACAATTGCGTGTGCATGTTCTCTGTGTATGTGTGTGGTCTTAGCCATTGTTCGCGAGCTGGATGCGTCCAGGTGTTCTTAAAATAGCGCGCGCGTTGCTAAAAACAGCACGGGCGTGCTCTTTCATGTTTTTATGTGCTCTTCAGTACATGCTTTCCCGGATTTTGCTGTTTATGCTCTGTTTTCACTGGTAAGGAACGAGGGTGAGTGTGCGGTGCCACAGGCAGTCTCCTCCGCGATCGGCAGCTGTAATCAACGTGGCCCAGTATCTGTGCGTTCACATGTGTATAGCAATGTTTGGTCGCATGGTACCGCGTGTTTTTGCCAAAGCCGGCGCATCAGCATGTCCAACGCTCACGAGGTTCTCTCGGGCCGCTACTGGAGCAGGGTATGTCGCGGGAAGAGGAACACTGAAAACGAACTAACGTAGTACGTTGTGGGTTGCCACAACGTTAAACTGGACGGACAGACGTCGAAGATATTTCTCTAAAAAGTTACCAGAGTCTGCAGAAAAAGGTTGTCGGCTGCGAGTGTGGCGTATAGATGCACGCCTGCTGGTGGGCAAACTCCATAATGTGAATACCCTGAGTCTGGGAACAACTAGAGGGACACGACACGAGTCGTGTGTTGGTGTGTGTTATGGATTTAGCGGATGCGCTCGATGCATTGCTCCATGCAAAACTTTGCCAGAAGAGTGCCGGAGCACTACGAGTGTCCTCCAATTAATAAAGACGTACTTCAAACTAAACTCGTGTATTGCGTCGGCCGACCTCGTAAATAACCGCTACTAAACTCACTATTAGATGTAATTCTTCTAGACTACAAAATATCTCCCGCAAGCTTTCACTGACAGAAATGTTAGTGAAACAATACTCGCTGCTCATTTCGTGAAAATATTTTTCTCATTTGATTCATTTGGTTTCTTGCATCTTTGCAGACGGAATGGCACGCGGCGTCGCCGCGTTCCGGCGCTGGGTGCTGCGATGCGGCGCGCAGCGCCGCAAGTGTGAACAGGACTGCGTCAATGCTGTCTGGGCGCTTCTTCTCTTTCTCGCTTCCTTCGTGAACCCGACGCGAGCTTCGGAGACCAAGAACCTGACCGTCGCCTACCTTCCCAACATCAGCGGCCCCGACAATTCTGTGCGGCAAGGTCTTGTGGTCTCCGGCGCGATGACGTACGCCATTGAGCATGTGAACAAAAACAAGACGCTGTTGCCTGGTTACACCATGGTGATGCGGTATAACGACACGAAAGGAAATATGGTGCATGGCACCCGAGCCGTAGCGGAGCTGTGGCGAGAAGGTGCCATGGCGTTTTTTGGACCTGAGGACTCCTGCTACGTACAGGCCGTCCTTGCGACGGCTGTCAACGTACCTATGATCTCTTACGTGAGTACAACTTGATGTTTTTCTTGTTGCGTTGTTGTTGTGAGAACTATTCATCTATACCAGAACTGTTCCAGCACACATTGTGCTCTGGAACATTCAAAGACGTGGAAGGTTTCCAGAAGCGAGAGCAAGATATTTATCAGCTCGTGCGCTGTTTGTCGTATATATCTCGACCAAACTGTACGGTTTCGAAAATAAGAACGGAATTGGAACTTTGCAGTATAACGAAAATAATTCCACTGTAATAGTGATTCCTGTGAACCGGGACTACGGCAACAGAAAATAAATATATTCGTGAGTTCAAGGAAGAGGGTCTGAAGGAAGGGGGAAGAGGCTCCCAAACCCAACCGTTTGGGTGCCACAAGGAAAGGAGGAGTCGCCACTGCGTATTGCGCAAAACCTTGGGCATGCGCTGTGAGGACACCTTAACGCGCTTGGATACCCAGTTCTAAGACTACTTATGATAACAACATGGACGGGTAAAAATCCAGCGAACCTGTTCGGGAATACGAAGGGCATTGCCTCAGGACGGTAGCCGCCGATATTTCGAACAGAGACATTTCGACGCCCAGAAGAAGAACAGTCTCTGTTCGAAATATTGGCGGCTCTCGTCCTGAGGCAAATCCCTTCATATGATAACAACATGACCGTCGACAAATCACTATTTAACCATTTCAGCGTTCTGTACGAAGATACCCCAAAGTCGTCCACGCTCACCGTTAAGAGCGTAGCGCGGATAGTCTTGTGGCAGATCGCTATGAAATAATTTTAAAAGGTCGCCTAGAATGGGACATATTGCTGATGGCATACTCCTGAACATTTTATGTCCCGACCAGTGTTCTTTCTCGACGAACACATTAGTGAGTATTAATATAACGTACGCTATCGCCTTTGCGTACGTAAGGGATAGCGTTGGGTTTGTTCTGCGCACGCGCAAGACACAAGCAGAGCTTTGCGCATTGCGCGGAACCACCACGCTATCCCTTACGTCCGCAAAGGCGATAACGTACGTTATACCATACTCATTATTATCTTGTTACGCGTCTTCGTAGTTTTCACAACAGCGCGTTAACAACAATCCCGACGCGTTTCTTTTTTTTTTTTTTTTTCACCCGTTCTGGCTCGGTGTCATAAAAAAAATATTCTGCTGGTTAAACTTGGGTGTGCCCCACTTTAAGCGGCAACTGGGGCCAAGTAGAGTGACGAAGGGTAGAGTTCCTTCTGGAGTTATGGGTGATGCAAGTGTGCAACAGCGATAAGCGTATGTATGCGGAAGTGAAAGCTTCCTATTCGATGGCCGGATTGAATAACAAGTGCTGACATAGATTTCTTAACTACTACACGTTGACTGAGTCACTATGTACGAAGCACTCTGATAGGACAATCATAACAGTTCAATTCAATTGAACTAATGCATTCAACCTAATGCAATCCTAGTAGTAATCCTTTTACTCTCACTTAGTTGAAACTTTTGAACTATATGTTATATTCCATTGTCATCTCTGTTCTTCTCTGGGCATCGTCTCTTTGTTGTTTCATCGTCTCATCATCTGTTTGTACTTTCTGCGTGCAAGTGTACCGGGGTAGCCAGTTCGACTTCGTCGATGCTCACAACCCCATTTTTTTCTTTATCGCATCGCATCACATCTAGTAATATCGGCGGGGTTGAGGACACTGAACTCATCTTATTATCCTGTTGAACATGAGAGAACTGCTGTTCTGAGGCTGGAACCACATAGAAAGGACAAATATGTACAAAGCCTCAATTATTATCCTGGATTATCCTGTCCACGGTATCAGCAGCGCACCGACTGTATCCAATAAGCCCGTTTAGCTCGGCCCGATGGCAGACCCTTCGATGTTGTTACGGTTCTGGGCCCTTGGACATCCGACCATCAGTTCCACACCGTGCAGGCATTTGTGCGATTTTGCGCAGAAACCAAGTTGGTGGACACAGTGTGTGTGACTGACTGACTGACTCCGTCACTCACTGTTCTGATTGTAGTTAGCCATTTTTGTTTTCCTGCGTGATCTAGAGTAGCCGGCTGTCTCAACGAGTGCCTTTTTCTCCATATTTTTGTTTTTTTTTCATCTCAAGTCAACTCGGTGGTGTTCGATCTGTGGCTCGTCCCTCGGCTTTCTGTCACTAGATCGATCGATTATTTTTCTGTCGAATCCCCCTTTTCAAACACTGGTTCGGTATTTTTCGCGAGTGGACACCTACACAACTGCACTGGCTTGGCGCTTTTTTGTTTGCGTCCTTGGAAACACAGCCACCATTAACCATGTGTATTCTTGGGCATGTTCTATTTCATGCGACAACCTGGGCCAACTGGAACGACTCACCGTATAGAGTTTAAGGTGTTCGCACTTATGTCTGATGCAATGTTGCGTGGGCAGGAAACGCGCAGAATTGGAGGAAACGATTGTCGGTATGTCGATGCTCGCCATCACAGAATGTTGTGCGACTGCACAGACTCCTAATACGTCATCCCCATATCATCGTCATCATGTATTTCTCTCTCTCTCTCTCTCCTAATACGTCATGTCGTTTAAGCGATCATGGAGTTAGTTCTGCGCACATAGTACAAGAACGATAGCACTTCGGGGTACTGGCATAGCCAGAGAGACGGGGGGGGGGGGGTTCAAACCCCCGAAATGGTACCTTAGGTAGATGCATATGGGAGAGGGAAACGAGGGGAAAATCCTCCTCTCCCATGTAAAGTCCCCACAGAAACCCCTCCCGAAATTTTTTTGTGGTCACAGCGCTGTTTCGGTGTCCATATAGTGGTACTGTCGTGAGAAAAAGGAGCCACACAGCGGTATTGATATGAGAAGGATAACTGGGGCACACATATGACAACGGCAGTGGTACCCCGTGGACGGCGGGCAACTCCGGTGATTCCCATATAATGAAGAACAACGTGGAACTCCCAGTGACCAGACTTGAAGAACGTAAAGGCAGCAGGGTATGCTAACGAGGGTACACCGGTGACTCCTAATGACGGAAGGTTATAGCCACGGGGCACTCGCATGGATGCGGAGAACAATAACAACAACAACAATAAATACGAGTACGTGACGATATGGGTATTTCACCACTGGGTTGCGGTACCCCACCTCATTGCATGGGCGCCATCGCAGTACTCCTATGAGAACAAGGGGCCACTGCGGCGCTTGCGTGATAGCGCACACACACACACACACACACACATACATTGGATGGTGATGGGGTGGGCGATTCACCGCCGCTGAGGCGGTACACTGCCCTATTTCGCGTTGGGGGAGGATGAAGGGATGATGATGGGGCTTTCAAAGTGCCGTCGCCAGACCGGTGGAGCACAAGTACTCCGCCAGAAGACGAAGGCCCTGCGTCTGGTGGGCAGCGTTCGACCACGGACCGAGGATCTTCGCTAGGTTGAACGACCGCTTGTCAATGCACTGCATAGTGAGTTCCATTAGGGCACGCTCGTGGTGGTATTGCCCACAAGCCAGGATGACGTGGCTGAGGCCGCCGTGCACTCCACAAGTGGGGCAGAGGGAAGACGAGGTGGAGCCGAGACGGTGTTGAAAGGCAGGTGTAAAGGCAACGTTGAGCCTGCGTGATAGCAGGGGAGCACACTAATACCGTATATATACTAGTACCGTACGGTGGTACCTTTAGTGGTTAGTCAGAAGACTAACCTTGTAGTTATGTGACTTGACAGTGCTTTGACAGGCAGGAGACACATTGATACCCACGTTGCAAGAAGAATGCGAACACTCCTTCTGACCCTTGTTAGGTATTTTGGAGTGTCTCGCGCCGACATAGAAACCGTAGAGCATTGCATCAAGGTTCTTGGCTGCCGGTTTCGAAAACATTGTGAAGTCTCTCTTCCTCGCTCCACTTGACGCGCGAACTGGGTCCAGGCAGAATGACTCAGGTTTAGCCTCTGAACGCTCTCTGTATAGTTCAGGCTGATGCAAACATGCAACAGAGAGAAAGACGCAAGCAACACTTCCTATGCCGATCTTCGCCTGTGCAAGAGATTTATTGCGTCTGTCTATGCGCTGCTCAAGACCCCCACACGTGTGCCAGCTGCGTACTTTTGCATTGTTATTCTGCTTTATTATTTCTCTTCCAGTTGTTTCGGTCACCTTTATCCCGTTTCAGGTGCACTGGTACAGTGCGAAGGTGTTAACTATAGTGTCTCCTGTTCGGTCTTGTTTTGGCGAATGCATTGAGGATAAATATGTGCACGTGCTGTTGGGCATTGTCTAACTTGATGATGATGATGGATAGAAGAAACAAATGGGGTGGTGAGTCAGGACTGAATCGGACTGGCTACCCCAGTACACCTACGTAGAGCAAAACGAAAAAAGGAAAAAGGGAATATCTGTAAGAAGAAGAGCTCCGTCAGGTGAAAGAAAACTAAAAGGCCACAGTCAAACACTGTGTGAGTCACAACGTAGTGTCACGGTTGCCGATCACAACCAACGCAGTAGTCCCGTAGTAATGTATATTGGAGTTACAAGGCACTGATCAACTTGGTTGACTCAGGAAACCGCAGCAGGGCTTGCAATGCGATCGTTTGGTGGTGGTGGTGGTGGTGGTGGTGGTTTAAGTCGTTATTCCAAATTGCATTCATTGTGTTCGTCTGAATACATGAGTGAATACTGAAACTACGTCCAAGTTTGTGGTAGCCTTCGCAGCCAGGTAATGTCGGTGCATACAACCATAAGTGCTTCATTATGAGTACATAGTCTATATAGTCCATAGTTTATATAGTGCATAGTCCATATATAGTCCATACGTGACCACAAAGACGTGTTCAGAAGTTGCAAAAGGTCGAAGTTACAAAACGTAACATACACCATCCACTTTCGTACACCGTTCCGTTATAGCTGGAAGATTGCAAGACAACTTTAGACCAACTCGTGTGGCGTAGTGTTTATGATGTTCGCCTTCCACTCCGAGACTCTGTATGTGACGCTGGTTCGAATCCTGGCCCCAGTTCTGCTATCTGAGGTTTTCCCTGAGTTTTGCAGCTGACCTTCCAGACGAAAGTCCGGCACAGTTCACCCTGAAGTCTGCCCATCTCACATCTAGTAATATCGGTGGGGTTGAGGACACTGAGCACATCTTATTATCCTGTTGAACGTGAGAGAACTGCTGTTCTGAGACTGGAACCACATAGAAAGGACAAATACGTACAAAGCCTCAATTATTATCCTGGATTATCCTGTCCACGGTATCGGCAGCGCACCGGCTGTATCCAATAAGCCCGTTTAGCTCGGCCCGATGGCAGACCCTTCGATGTTGTTACGGTTCTGGGCCCTTGGTCGCCCGACCATCAGTTCCACGCCGTGCAGGCATTTGTGCGATTTTGCGCAGAATCCAAATTGGTGGACACAGTGCGTGTGACAGTTTGTGCGGACAGTGTATGGCTAACTACAATCAGAACAGTGACTGACTGACTGACTGAGTGTCTCCGTCACTCACTGTTCTGATTGTAGTTAGCCATTTTTGTTTTCCTACGTGATCTAGAGTAGCCGGCTGTCGCAAGGAGTGCTTTTTTCTCCATTTTTTTTTTTTCCATCTCAAGTCAACTCGGTGGTGTTCGATTTGCGGCTCGTCCCTCAACTTTCTGTCACTAGATGGATGGATTACTTTTCTGTCGAATCCCCCTTGTTTAAACACTGGGTCGGTATTTTTCGCGAGTGGGCGCCTACACAACTGCACTGGCTTGGCGCTTTTTTGTTAGCGTCATTGGAAACACAGACACCGTTAACCATGTGTATTCTTGGGCATGTTCCATTTCATGCGGCAACCTGGGCCAACTGGAACGACTCACCGTATAGAGTTTAAGGTGTTCGCACTTTTGTCTGATGCAATGTTGCGTGGGCAGGAAACGCGCAGAATTGGAGGAAACGATCCGGTATGTCGACGCTCGCCATCACAGAATGTTGTATTGTATGCGTTCCTGTAGCGGCTTATCCCCGGGTCTTGGGTCTAGCGACTGCGAAGTATTTTACGATGACGCTCAAGAATACGATCGATAGTAAATGCTGTTTCTGAGCAACGCCACCCAGATGAAGAAGACCTGTTTAGTGCCTCGTCTTGTCCCTTCGCCACGTCGACATATGAAGCAGCTACATCATCATCTGTTTCAACCAATCGCCGCAGACGATTTCAAAAACCAGTATTTCTGTCACTACCAGTGGCCACCCATTGTGGCCCGAATTCACAGCTACCACCGCGAAAACGACAGTCGTGATTGGCAGACTGCTAATACGTCATGTCGTTTAAGCGATCATGGAGTTAGTCCTGCGCACGTTGTTCAAGAACGATAGTACTTCGGGGTACTGGCATAGCCAGGGAGAGGGTGGGGGGTGGGGGGTTCAAACCCCCGAAATGGTACCTTAGGTAGATGCATATGGGAGAGGGAAACGAGGGGAAAACCCTCCTCTCCCATGTAAAGTCCCCACAGAAACCCCTCCCGAAATGTTTTTGTGGCTGCACCGCTGTTTCGGTGTCCACGTAGTGGTACTGTCGTGAGAAAAATGAGCCACACTGCGGTATTGATATGAGAAGGATAACTGGGGCACATATATGACAACGGCAGTGGTACCCCGTGGACGGCGAGCAACTCCGGTGATTCCCATATAATGAGGAACAACGTGGTACTCCCAGTGACTAGACTTGAAGAACGTAAAGGCAGCAGGGTATGCTAACGAGGGTACCCGGTGACTCCTAATGACGGAACGTTATAGCCACGCGGCACTCGCATGAAGGCGGAGAACAACAATAACAACAACAACAATAAATACGAGTACATGGCGATATGGGTATTTCACCACTGGGTTGCAGTACCCCGCCCCATTGCATGGGCGCCATCGCAGTACTCCTATGACAACAAGGGGCCACTGCGGTGCTTGCGTGATAGCAGGGCAGCACACTAATACCGTATACTAGTACCGTGCGGTGGTACCTTTAGTGGCTTTAGTGGCCCTAATCGCTGCATCGTCGTTACGGTAGTTACAACCTAAGGAGTGGCGGGAAATTCAAAAAGGTGGGCACGTGACACATTGCGCGTGACGTGTACCACGGCCTTCACGTATCGCGCGAAGAGCGCCGTGCACGTGTTTTATCACGTGCCTACCTTTTTGAATTTCCCGCCCGCCTTTTTGAATTTCCCGCCACTCGTTAGCTTGTAACGACCGTAACGACGATGATACACATTGATACCCACGTTGCAAGAAGAATGCGAACACTCCTTCTGACCCTTGTTAGGTATTTTCGAGTGTCTCGCGCTGACATAGAAACCGTATAGCATTGCATCAAGGTTCTTGGCTGAGGTTTCGAAAACGTTGTTATGTAACTCTTCCTCGTCCCACTTAACGCGCGAACTGGGTTCAGGCAGAATGACTCAGGTTTAGCCTCTGAACGCTCTCTGTATAGTTCAGGCTGATGCAAACTTGCAACAGAGAGAAAAAACCGTATAGAGACGGAAGCAACACTTCCTATGCCGATCTTCGTCTGCGCAAGAGATTGATTGCGTCTGTCTATGCGCTGCTCAAGACGGGCACACGTGTGCCAGCTGCGTACTTTGGCTTTGTTATTCTGCTTTATGTTTCTCCTCCAGCTGTTTCGGTCACCCTTATCCCGTTTATTCAGATGCATTGGTACAGTGCGAAGGTGTTAACTATGAATTTAGTGTCTCCTGTTCGGTCTTGTCTGGCAAATGCATTGAGGATAAATATGTGCAGGTGCTGTTGGGCATTGTTTAACTTGATGATGATGATGATGATGGATAGAAGAAACAAATGGGGCGGTGAGTCACGACTGAATCGGGCTGGCTATCCCAGTACACCTACGTAGAGCAAAATGAGAAAAGGGGAATGTCTGTAAGAAGAAGTGCTCCGTCAGGTGAAAGAAAACTAAAAGGCCGCAGTCAAACACTATGTGAGTGTTACGGTTGCCGATCACAACCAACGCAGTAGTCCCGTAGTAATGTATATAGAAGTTACATGACACTGATCAACTTGGTTGACTCAAGAAACCGCAGCAGAGCCTGCAATGCGATCGCTTGGTGGTGGTGGTGGTTGAAGTCATTATTCCGGATTGTATTCATTGTGTTCGTCCGAATACATGAGTGAATAATGAAATTACGTCCAAGTTTCTGGTAACCCTCGTAGCCAGGTAATGTCAGTGCATACAACCATAAATGCTTCATTATGAGTCCATAGTCCATAGTCTATATAGTTCATAGATTATATAGTGCATAGTCCATACTCCATATGTAACCACAAAGACGTGTTCGGAAGTTGCAAAAGGTCGAAGTTACAAAACGTAACATACACCGTTCCGTTATAGCTGGAAGATTGCAAGATAACTTTAGACCAACTCGTGTGGCGTAGTGTTTATTATGATCGCCTTCCACTCCGAGGCTTGGAAGTGACGCTTGTTCGAATCCTGGCCCCGGCTCTGCTATCTGTGGTTTTCCCTGAGTTTTGCAGCTGACCTTCCAGACGAAAGTCGGCACAGTTCACCCTGAAGTCTGCCCAGGACGCATATACTAACCACCCTGTCCCGCACTCGTTTCTACCTGTCCTCCCTCCATCTGTCCACGTATGTGCGCCGCTCATAGCCACTGTTGCTTCGCGGCGGTAACACTGAATGTAAAAAAAAAGAAAAAAAACTTTGGCAATCGTTGCGCAATTTAATCACGTCTCGAAAACATTGTCATGCTCAAACGAAGCTAAACATCCAGGGACATCTTGCCCCCCATGCATTTGAATGGCTTATCTAATTCAATTCCGTGTCTGCTGCACGACCTACTACATTATAACCGGTCATGTCGTAGCTCCCCTTCCCAGCGCCGCATTTGGAAGCTAGCGGTGGCGCTGCTCATCGTCCCAGTTATTGCTTCCTCAACTTCTACAATACTTTGTACTTCAGCTGACTTTAGTATTTCTGTACAAGCGGTGGATATTCTACAGATGTTTCATTCTGAGGTTAATTGCCATCATCATTCTAGCGTTTTTATAGCAGCTATTGCTGTCGTCTGCTACAGTAGTCGTACGTACGCTTCTGCGCGTTCAGAATTCAAATTTCCATCGTCCAATCGTGATGCAGATCTCGCGTTCCGATGAGTAGCGCCCATAGCGGAATGTGCGGACGGGCTCCTCATAGGGTTTGCCGATTAATACACGGTCTAGTAGGTCTTGGTCTGCTCCACGTTCACCTCACCGCACACAGGTGGCGCGACGCACAGACAGAAGTGCAAGTTACGATCCCGTCCTCGACTGCTACGAGCTTTGTGTCGTCTGCGTTCAGCCCCGTCCTCGAAGCTTGCCCACATTGTTATCGCATCAGCAAAACGCATATCCTATTGACGTAAGTAGCGCCATCTGTGTGCGGTGGTACGAGAGAGAGAGAGAGAGAAATACATGATGACGATGATATGGGGATGACTGGTGGTGGGGCGGTGGTACGAAACTGAAGTAAACATAGGGGATAATGAGTGACACTGGCCGTTGATATGCGTGGAGTAAATCGTTGGGGGGCTTTTAATTGTGTTTCAACGCGACACTCGCGCTCGATCCCTAGAAAGATGGCCGTCAGCCTGCAAGGCTTAATTTAGGTTAGTTAATCCCCAGTTTGTTAATCCTTCTTTGCTTTTTTCAATAAACATATCCCCGCAGTTTGTGTTTTTGCGGCGTATTAGAAATATGTATTGATTGAGAAATTATCCCTGTAAATCTACGCACAGGAAGTGTTCTGGTACGCCGCGTACTAATCGACCATCGCGTACCATCAGATCAATGTAATAAATTTTCTTTGTATATAAAAGGAAAACAGATTTTTTAAGTGCAGTGTCGCTCTGGAACTGCCCTTGTTATGGTGCTAGGCTAGATTGTTATGTTGCTAGAGCATGTCATGCAAGTCCTATAATGACGGGGAGTATCCATCCGTTGGCCTGTATATGATTGCATGAGACGGGGCGAACAGAAGAGATGCCACGTGATTGGTCGAGTAAAGCGCGGACCCCATAACAAGCGACACGCGACGCGCTGCAGAATTTGTCGCTGTCGCGTCTGGTCATGGCGCGACTTCCTGGTCCATTTGAGCAGCGACATTTCGTCACCGAGAAATGATGTTTTTGGAGAAGCAATGCTTATTTTATTCGAGCTAAGTTCTAAATTGCCATAAATATACCAAAAATAGTATTTCATTCGTCAACACGAGGAGAAATTGTAATGAAGTTGCTATGTAATATTCGCCGTAACGCAGTGGCGCTGCGGTTGAAGTACCCAACGCCCCGCCCACTTCTTCGTCTGCTAGTTTTGTTGGTTGCCCTCTCCACCCTCTCCCTTGCCCACGCGTTCAGTTCTTGTTTCACGCCGCCAAATCTAGCTGGTTTTGTCAAACAACAGGCAACGAACTCAGCGACATGCTACAAATATCTACTGGGAGCAGATGCAGAAACATTGAGCCGCGACAAAGCTTTTTTGACGCTCGTGTGGCGGCAGTGACGTCGATTTTGTCGCTTCTCGCGTGTATCTGCCGCGTGTCGCTTGTTATGGGATTCGGGCTTAAGAGGGCAACTCCTGAGACACGTTGTCCTTGTTTGGGTATATCGATTCGTTGACTTTGTCACCTTTTGTCATCGACGCTTAGACCATGCGGGAATGCACATTACCCTCCTCAAGCTCGTTTCACCCTGATTTGAAGTCTCGCCAACGAGGGCACGGCCTTCATAAAAGAAGAAAGTAGGAAGCCGGGAGGAATGCGCAGCCCTCGTTCGTACTATGCATATGTTTGTGTCTCCAAGCGTGCGCCGGGCATGTAATAGGCATGCAGCACTAGGCAGCGTTTCGAGGCATGCTGTCCCACAGAACATCCTCAACAACGGTAGAACTACATAGTAGCCATACTGTTCGCTGTTCAGTGTGTGGTTGTATACGCGTCTGCAGCGCAATGTGTCATATGTAGTGATTGAAAGGCCGCACTTCGACACATATGAATCCTATATGCAATGGATATATGGCACCCACAGTACACGACATTCTGGCTCTACACAAGCATTCCAGGGATGCCCCCCATGGCATCATATAGTACAGTGCATTCCTGGACATACGGGGGAATGAAGCGGCTGATGAAGCAGCGGACCTTGTACGTTCATTCTCATCAAAACTGTTATATTGTGCCCCTTACGCCACAGCAGTGTCATAACACGCGGCGTTCTATTTCTCATGGTTATTGAAAGAACAGTCAGGGACGCTGTCCATTTCTTTCCCCCTGTCTTTGGGCTGTTGATCCGGAACGCACCCGAAGTGTCTCACGTCTTCGTCTGGTCTTTTGTGATGGTCATCTAGTGTGGGGGCTCCTTTCTGAAAGCGAGAGTGGGTTGCCTTGTGTTTGAATCGTGTCACAGGATTTTTAACTGTTGTGGCATCTGCTTTGTATTCGCCTGTTTGTGAGTTGTGGTTTCTAGGAATCGTTTGTGTGCCGCGTTAATTGATATATTGCTATTGTTTGGTTTGTGGGTCATGATATACGATTGGCCCTGTACCACGGGACCAGTGCAACGTAAAACGAAGAAATGGCGCGACATCAGGATTGTAAGGGTACAATGCAAAAGCCAGGCAAAAATAGACAAGTCAGTGGACGACCAAGAGAACGAGTCCGGGAATCCCGGACGGAGGCCTGGAGGGAGATCGACAACGGGGGCACCCGAAAGCCTGGTATCCAGCTTCAAGGACAAGTTCGTCGCTGAAATCACACTACACTTGCGCTGACGTCCAGGAAACCGAACTTGTGGACGGGAGTACACTGATGAAACGGACCGACGGGGCGCCCCCGACGACGATTAACGGCAAGACGGACTAACAGGGCGGCAGCTGAACTCCAGGGACTCCAGACTCGAAGTCGGACAGCAGGCCAACCGCTACAATGCGGTTTTCGCTCGAGTCGGACTCCTATCAGTAACAGGGACCTGAAGAAGCAACACCTAGACAGAAGTGCGAGCGCAGCTCCGCGTAACGTCATCCTACTCGAATGGGCGTTGGCCAATTACACGAATGTGGTGTCCCTGAGAAGCAGACGACATGCGCTTCATTGGAGAGGAACCACCCGAGCAAGCTGACGTATCGCGAGATCGAGGAGGTATTTGAGAGGCCTTCTCTCCTAGGTGGTGTTGGCTGAAACCGGGGCCGAAGAAGTTCGACGCAAGCGGCAGCTGAAATCCTGTGCCAGGAGAGCCGGGAAGTCACTGCTGAGGTCATCTTCGAAACCCGCCCTCTAAGCCTTCGTCTCCAGCCTGTGAAAGCACGTCGGTCTCGTCGTGTCCTCGTGAGGTCTCAGTAACTCGATTCGGGCTTGAATCACTGCTTGAGCTGTGTCTTGGCACTATTTGGCCTTAGTCGCTCTTGTGCCATAAAGCACCAAAACGCCGGTGCTTGATCGTTGAAAGTGTTTGGACATTTATTATCATGAGTGTTTCAGTTAACGCTACGTTACACTATATCTGAACATTAAATGATGCTCGTTAATGTTAATGCTGTTAAAGAAATGTGTCGATTTCGTTCCTCCTCACTTCTGCGAGTGCACACGAGAACTCATCCCTTATTCTTGGATTTACTTTTTGACCGTTAAACTAGCGGTAACGGGGGACGTCACACATGGAAGACGCATTATTATTATTACTTCTCTTTTTCTTTTTCTTTTTTTTCGTTCAAAACGAAACCTCCGCGCCTTCCTTCGTCGCGCAATACTTCGATACCGCAACGTGAGACCGTGCTCCACGGTATAACCGGCATTTCGCCTCCAGGAAGAACCTGCAGGCGAAACGCTAGAGTTACGACTTCGGAGAACATCGCGGTCTGTCTATCAACATGTTTTGCCCCCATTAGCGCATATCTGGCACATCATTAACCACCCCTTCAACTGCCTGCGCGTCGTACAAAGATCCACGCGCCAGACATCCCCGCTTCCATCTCGTCGGTTCCATCTGGCACGAAACCCGACCGTGAAAGAGGACAAATTGAATAACTGCCACCCCGTGGTTTAATTTCGGGAAGCTCCGACGGATCCCTACCGGCAACGCTGTGCGGTGAAGCCGAAAGTCTATTTTCAGGAACCTCCCCGTCTTTTTAAACGGAGAACACGTCTTTCGTACCGCAGACTCTTCCTGCCCCTTCGGGCATCCCTCGACCGAGGCTGCCACATGGTAGCGGAATTTCCTGCAACACTGAACACTTCGTTTCAAATTCCGTAACCGTCAGCTTGCCGCGGAAAAGTAGGAAATAAAGAACGCGAGCGCTATCACTTGATGATGATGATGATGAGCATGATTGAAAGAAAAAAAAAAGGGGGATCACTTGCTTTCTTTTTCTTTATGGCCTTCTCGCGGCTATACAAATGCACGGGAAGGTGATGCTCCCGTAGCCACACTCTTAAGAAAAGAAAGAAAAAAAAGACAAATTTTAGTCTATTAGGGGACGAAATGCATTGCCACAAAAATTAATCCCTTTAGGGAATCAATGCACGGGTCTAAATGGATGTCACAGAGAGTGGACAGCATTTCGTGCTCTGATCTAACAGCCCTAGGTACATAATTCATGTGTGTGAATGAAAATATTTCGAATTAAAGCATCAACCGTGAATTATCGAGTGAATTATAAAATCTTGCGACACGCGCGAGGCACCATTTTGCATGAAAGAATCGAAAACTGTTTTTTTTTTTTCTCTCTCTGTGGGTGAAAAAAAAAGCTAAGTTATATAAACTATTACTTAACGAAGAACATGTATTTACGTAGACGTGTAGAAATCCAGAGAGCCGCTAAGGAACATGAAAGCACTGATGTTCTGAGGCTGGAACAACATAGAAGGGGCAAATACATACAAGGCCTCAATTTTCATCTTTCTCATCTTTTTTCATAATTTTTCAACTTTCACCGCTAAGGAAGTCTGAAGGGAATTGGCCCAGGACGAGAGTCGGCGATATTTAGCACAGAGTCTGTTCTTCTTCTGTGCACCGTCCTGACGGGTTAGGTATGACGTGTTATAGGTTCATGCGAATTGTGGGTCAACTGCTCGGGTGGAAGAAAGGTTCCGTTCAGGCTTTTTCGGCCAAAGCGAATGGCCGCATCGTTAAGAGTGTGGAGGGACGAGAATACCGTCATTCGGGATGATGATTTGCTATAGGAGCATGATTCATTTTTTAAGAGTGTAGAGCAGAACGTTATGTGTTCCTCCGCGTTGGCGTCTGATTGGGTGCTACAATTCTTCAAATGACGTAACAATGGATAGAGGTATCTGGATGGCGGTAAGTCTACTCGCCCGTATCCGAAAATAAGTGCATCTTTGTATTAACGCTGCACACGTTATGAAGGAAAAGTATTGAACGATAAATTGTATATCGAATTACGAAGTGCAGAAGAACAATAGTACACCTATTACACCCGTAACTGAATACCTGCAGATAGGAGTTCCTACCTCCTTTAACCTTCTACTTACAAATGTACTGCTGCGATGGAGGTGAAGATGGATTAAAACATTCTCAAATTAACATTTTCTAGTGACGTAAGCAGCTGTGTTTGTATATTGTCGTGGTATTTATGTGACTTGTGTTCCACCCTGTACGCGAAATGTTTTTTTTTTCGTTATCGGCCCGAACATTGATCACTGGCCAGGAATGTCAGTTAGTGTTCGTCTGACAGGTGACAACCGTAAAGGACAGTTAAGTAACGCAAACGTCAGTTTAGTAACGGACATTTATTTAGTCGTCTGACAGGGGCATTAGCTAGCTCGCGTGTCAGGGCTATTATAGTTATGCGGGCTCATTTCGCGTCATTGTACTATCTCTTATCTAATGTCTCACGTATAATGGGGTAGCGTACCGTCATCATCATCGTCATCGTCAGCTACTTGTTGTTAGCCAATGGGCTTTTCCGTAGGGACGCATTTTGTACGGGAATCGTATAATGATACTCAATGGAGTGTTTCCCTCTCTTTTTTCAATAACGCGTCCTGGAGTAGCCAGTCCCGAGTAGCTCGAGACTACCATCCCATTTTTTTCTTTTAAAAATCAATCAATCAAATGAAGGGTGCCGAATCAAAGATGAGCAACGTCATGTCAGCCACTTCGAAGGAGTGAGACGATTCGTGTGTCTAGGAAGCGTTATGAGTCAATCGGATGGAGATCGGAAGGTGTTCGCGATAAGGCGTTAAGTTCGCGGTGTTCCGAAAGCATGAGACGCCGACGCCAATCGCAGTGTTTCTTCGAAGTGGGTGATATCACGTTGCTGAGCTTGGATTTGATAACTTCCCTTTATCGTATCGTTTTCGTTGAGTTCGTAACCTCCTAATAGTAGTAATAGTGGTAGTAGTTCGTAACTTCCTAATTTTAGTACATCGCATCTAGACTATAACTCACTGTTGCATGTTCTGTTGCGGTTTTATTACACATTGTCGGGTCAATGCCTTGCTGCTGTACATTCTCTATTCCTTTTGTGTGAGAGATTTTGTTGTAAATATTCTGCTGTCTTGTTGTTGCACGTCGCTTGCCGAGATGTTGCGTGTAATGAACTGTATATAGTCTGATTTTACTGACTTGTGTTCTTTGTAGTTGTGGAGTTTTCCGTATGTATTGCTGTATGTATGTATTGCTGTTTGTTTGCTGTACTAATTGTCGTATTCACACTTGTATGCAGTACCACGTTATATTAAATTTTCTTCCAACAACTCACTAATAGCAAGTTTGTGTTTACGATAACAGTTTTTGGAAACGCAGTAAACCGATTTTATTACGAGCAATGAGCAGCTTCAGAGTTTCTCACGGCAACCGTCCCGAAAACACAACAAGCCAATTTTGCTACAATCATGTTTTGGTACATCCGATCTTCTAAAACTGCCTAATAGCAAGTTTTAGTACATCGAGTGATTTTCACGATAAAACGCGAACACAATGAACCAATCGCTTTATCCACCTTGAAATGGCTGACACCACGTTGCTGACCTTTGATTTGACACCTTTCTTTATTGTATCCTTCCCGTTTTCGTTCGTTTATTTGGTTTTCACGTCGAGACTGGGAGGTACCCGGGTTGGAATCCCGTTGCCCGCTGTGCTGTCTGGAGTCTTTCCTTGGGTTTTCCTCAGACGGCTGTTAGACATATGTCGGCACCGCTCCTTTAGAAGTCTGCCCAGGACGCACATTCCTCCCTGCGTTAGTCTTTCAGAAGCACCATGACCGTTTTCCGATCGTTTAAAACTCAAATGACAGCCCTGCTTTCATCCAATAACACATTGCGCGCACGGAAAGATTATGTTAAGTCAACAAATCACCTGCATATTATACCGGCAAGCGATATGAGAACGGCCGCTTTAGGTCACGAAGGCATCTTTTCTTTCCCCTCTATTTTAACTCTTCTCGCACTACGATAATTAGCCTTGTGAACATCCTTCTCACCGTTGGCCGCTGCACACGGTTGATTTGGCTCAGGTTAGTCGTCGCCTGTCTTTGTCTTGTTGTGGCTCTCTCTCTCTTTCTCTCTCTCTCTCTCTCTCTCCCCCCTCCGAAGTGTTGATATTCATGGTCCTCGCAGAAGGAGGGACGAGTTGCTATTTTGTGTCTAGAGGCCGTCCGGTGGAAGCGAGTCCCGCTTCGAAGTGTCACTCGGCTGACTGATATAATTACTTCGCGGGGATTACGGAACAAACCGTCCCGTTAACGAGACCGGCTGCAGTGATGCTGTAATATTTGTGTCCCCAACGTAATCCCCCCCCACATTTCAAAGTAAAGCGTGGGAGACCGGTGTGCGGGGAGGTCTCTTTTATCGCGTCGTGCTTGCGGGGCGTTTTTCTCGTGCAGAGCAAAACGTACAGAGCAATGCGGATGATGGATGGATAGACTAATAGATCGATTAGACAGGATTGATTGATTAATAATGCAATAAAAAGTGGAAAGGTGTACCAAAGGGGGCTGGTAAGCTAAAAGTGGGATTGACGAGCGGTGCGACGTTTCGGTTGATAGATAAGCAATTTCCACCCGGATACCAAGTTGCTGGCGTTCTCGACAGGGATCGACCCCGCAACCTTGGGATGAATAGGCGGAGACATTTCCGACTGAACCACCAATATCTTTCCTGTTCTTCTTTTTTTTTCTTTTTTTTTTGTCAAAAGCTCATTTTAACGTGACCGCGGCCGGTCGTGTTTTTTAAATAATATTTCATGGTGCCATAGTGCTATGCCACTATGAACCGTTTGCGCAATGTTGTTTTGCGCTATTTTGTGTGTACAGCTCGCATCAAAGTTAAATTGAACGCAATTCCCACTAAGCTATCACTACTATAATGCTGAATAGAAGGCGATGTACAGCTAAAAAGAAACGAAAAAAAAAAGACAGAAAGGGAACGTTTTGGAATATAAGAAGGAGATCGTAACGCGTGTCATGAAACAGCCCCTTCACTCGGATAGGCATAAACGAGTATTATTTACTCGCAAAACATTACTTAATACGCATAAAAACTATGCAACATTATGCAGTTCAAACCTCGAAAGAACCAGACCTCTTTTTTACGACCGGACAGGCACTCGCGAAACACACAAACGAGGCGTTCGAAAAATGAAACAATTTCCGTTGCTTCAACATCCGTGAACGTATCTGGCGGACCGGCGTTATAACAGGCGCCTCGTATGATAACAATATTACTGTTTTTTTTTGTTTGTTTTTTATCTGTCTGGACTAACCAGTCGTCAACACTTCCAGACCAAAAACAAAGTATAGACAGCCCGAGGACGGGAGGGGGGGGGGGAGGAGGTGCATCTTCCTTTCTGCAGCATCTTTGTAATCTCCCTCTAGCGCTTTCCCATCTTCGTATCTTCAGTATCTCTTGGTCTTTTAGAGGCCCCGAGGTGTCCTGTCATGTTAAGGGTTTGACGACGCCATCGATGAGGTTGTGTCTTTTTCTGCGGGGCCATCTCAACGAGCTTCGTAAGCGATGTGGAAAAGTGACCCTTCTCGGTGATCGATTTTTTGGGACGTTTTAGTGCTTCTGTGAAGGAAGGTGGTGCTTCCGGAAAGCTGTGCAGGATACGGTCGTTGACATCGTATTGAGCTCGGTGATATCTGGACTGTGTAGCGTAAACAAATCACGCTCGGGTGGGCTCTAATAAACCCCGGTAAATGGTGTTGTTTTCTTGTTGTCGTAGTTGGAATAAAACACTTTGAGCGTGTACTAGACTCACTGAATATAGCTTCAGGGTACTGCAACTGATGTACATCTGCAAGTTCTGCGCCAGGGGGCGCCGTGTGGTGACGCCATATTGGCTCGGTTAAATTTCGTCTGCTATGTTAATTACAGATCCCGTCTGTAGGCGTTCGTTCTTTCCCTTTATTCGACCACGCTTTTGCCTCTTGCGTGACGGCAATGAATTGAGGCCCTCTGAACACAATCGCACGTGCTGTCAACGTGCTGTCAACGCGCTGCATTCGACCTCTACCCGAGAAACGTCATCAAGACGTTGGTAGACAGACTGAAACCGAAACAAATCGGAAGGGGAGGGCTGAGTTCCACAAATGGGCACTTGTTCGCTGCCTCCTACTGAAAGAAAAGTAGGATCGAAGGTCGCGTCCCTTTCAGGGGCCATCCCCTCACGACCGTCGCTTTCGGGCGCGACCTTCTTCGCCCCTATAGGTTCCAGCGTGGTTCAACTCTACCAAATTGGTGGCGCTGTCGAAAACTATGACATCATATGTTTACAAACAGGGACAGATGTCTATTTCCTTGTGACACATTGCCAGCAAGACACTTTCGATATGTCAAGAGGGAACTTGTGGACGGCATGCAGTGACGTCACAGATTATGCCACGTATTTTCAGGGACCATGGCAATACTCCTCAAGGCCGTAACTTTCTTGCGCGATTTTGTTCGCCCCCCTAGCTTGGAGCGTAGTTCAACTCTACCAAATTGGTGGCGCCCTCGAGCCCTATATGACGTCATTTATTTACAAACAGGGAGAGGTCTATTAGCGATGTGAAGTAAGTTCGCCGCGGCATGCGGTAGTTTTGCCTGGGCGGAAAGAAACTGCATTCTTAGATATGAACTTCACCGCATGGCACGCTCCTAGCCAACCATCATCCCGAATGACATCGGTCTCTCCCCTGATTGGTTGAAAACGGAAGGGGTATGCGTTTTTCCTTTCTCTTTCTTTTTCTTTTTTTGTACCGCATATGCAGTACATAATTGGTGCAAAAAAGGCGCACACCTCCCGTTTTCAACAAATTAGGCGCGAGAACGACGTCACTATATAGGGATGATAGCTGGCTAGGAGCGTACTATGCGGTGAAGTTCATTTTTAAGAGTGTGCGGTTCTACCGGCGTGTCAACGAAATGCCGCCGAGTAGCAGATTTTGTCCAATGGGAGAGCGGCGCCCTCAATGTTGCCAGACGGCTGTCGGCATAGTGCTGGGGAAAAGGAGTGCAATACTCTGAGCGAAGCCATTCAGTGTCTCTTGATCATATATGAATGCGTGGATGCCGTAATCGATAATGTGCTTTACGTCACGAGACAGTTCTGATAGTGGGTGAAGCCGCCATAGACGGTTCGCGTATTGATCTTTCACCATCCACCGGTACTTTAACGAGCGATGAAGTCTTAACACACGTCATGCCCGTCAAAAAATTTCTCCCTGTAGAATGAAAGTTCACGTTACGCTGACACCAGCACAAAAGGAACCCGAGTCAACTGTTGCGTTTTTCCGTGACTTGTGAGCGAAAGAAACCGCGATTTGCAGTTTCCCTCTTCCTGTCCTTTTCAAGATGGCCGGTAATTCGGAGCGTGCTCTCATTGGTCTCCGCAAACGATTTGTCCAATCATCGCGGGAGATCGTTTGAGGAGACCAATCCGGGGCCTCTCCGCATTGGCGGGCTTCTTGAGAAGGAGAGGGAGAGGCAAAGCGGCTTCTTTCGTTCATAAATCACCAACGAAAGCTACAGCTGTCTTCCGTTCCTCTTGTGCTGGTGTCAACGTAACGGCAGCTTTCATTTCTCGAGGAGCAATATTTGCACTTGTAAAAAATGACGTACCTTCTAATGTAAGATGAACTCTTTCTCCTTCTTCTAAACGTTACAGGCCTGTATTGCGGTTACAACGAGTTACGAGAAAGGTTATGTTCTATCCCATTTTTAGAAGGGACGGCTGCATTCCGAAACACCGTAACTTATAAATTTGGTGTTCCCTCCAAATCAAGGTAACGGTGACAACCTCTAAAAACAGCCCGCATCGCTTGTCGGAGCGCTCGCGACACACGTGTTCTTTCCTTGTCTCTTTCTCTTCGACGTGCCTCGCGATGTCCAAGAACAAAGAACGCTGGGTCGATTGCTCGGTGAGTTGCTTTCAAATTGATAGCAATCTGCTGCTGTGGCCGGAAGTACCGATATCTCTAATTCACTACTTGTGGTATACTTTCAGGTTTTCATGTAGAAGCTTCTCGCCGTAGCAGGTACACTGACAGCTTACACGCGGCGGACGCCCACGTTGTTGAAACTTGATTACTGCTTCAGGAGGCCATGCCGTCTCAGAATACCGATCTTCACGGAGTTCGCCGCGGGAGATGCACCGACGGTGACTGCGGCTGCCCAGAGTATATATGTGGAACAAATGAAGCGGGTATGCCAAAAGAAAATGTTGTGCAGCTACATTGCGAGCACGCTCCGGGGAAGCACTTTGGACTTTGTGAAATGGGTGGGTATAGAAAAACTAGTCTAGTAACCGCAGGTTCACGGGTTTCGGAACTGCGAAGTACGCAGTGACGTTTTAGACGATGTTGTGAAAATGACGAGATGGTCAGTGCTCTTTCAATCCGCCTTTTTAGAAAGAGCTGGCGCCACCGCGCGGCTAACTGGCGGAATAGAATGGTTGTCAATCATGGCGTGAACTAAAACCATGTGCGTCGTGTCTCCGCTTGTCATAAAGGCTTAATTGGACATAATATGAAGTTCATGGAGCGTCCGGGGTGCAACATCGTACCTGGGGGGTACTTGTCATCACAGGCTGGAACAAGGTTATTACCGGTGTTCCGTGCCTGAGCAACGAGCAAATACTGGACTTCTTGGAACCCCCCATTCCTCATCTTGCTAAGTTGTTATTGCTAAAGTTGTTAGTTATTGCTAAAGTTGTTATTGTTGTACTGGACTTCTTCTGCTGTAGGTTCAGTCGTTTGCACGGAAATCGAAAGAAAGTCAAAATTCTCCCCCTTGTTGTACATTGCTTTGGAACTGCTGAACGAACACGCTACTACAATCTGTTTTTCAAAAAATGTCCCGCTCCGTAAGTTCACAAAATATTGCCTCTTACGGCAAAAACGTGCAGCCCGATACCATGTGCATACGTGATGGCAGACGACGAATGACAACCAAAATGTTTCGCCAAAGTCCCGATAGGATACGCTACCTGTCTTGCGCATGCTCAGTTAACATTTTATCAAATGGCGGATTATGTTCAAGTCTGTTCACTTCGAAGATACATTTCGTGTAAAGCTATATTTTGAGTGCGTCACTACTCAGGAATGCGAAGGAAAGCAGATAGGGCAATTAAAACCACGACTGTGGTCGTCAGGGTAACGCCGTATTGAGGAACAAGTGACAACACGGTTGGTAAACGCAAACGTTGCATTGTTTATGCATTGTTTCGTGATTGCCTTGACACTGCACCAGATATGGAACGTGCATGTGTTGAACAAATTATTACGTTGCATTATGCAGTGAAAATACACAGCTTCCTTTTATCATGGTGATCATATATCACTGGCCTTATAGTGTGCTGGGCTTTGCTTCTGCTGCATAAACGTCTCTGTCCCCACAGCTGTAGTGCTCTTCAGGGTTTTTTTGGGGAAGTCCTGCAAACACGAAACGTTTTTTTTTTTCTTTTTTAACGACGGAAAACTTATGCTTGTTATTTTAGCTTATTAAATTTGTGTCAGCCACTGTCCTAACAACATGCAGTGTGGTGTATTCACAGCTGCAGTTGCCTTCATTTATGTGTCTTGACACGGCAGTGAAAGACAGGAAAGTCATTACTGTATTTCTAATGCATTTTTGTTTGCCATATTCGCTGCCACAAAATGTTTCACAGCAAGAACAGCCACGTATAGCTCCAGTCAGCCCCACCAGAACAGCTCAGTCTGGTCTGGGATGTATGTATTTATTCACGTGGTGTATAGTAATACTTTTATTATATTATTCGATTATATTATATTATACAGTCGACCCGCGTTTATCCGGACTTCATTTATCCAGATCCTGCGCTATCCGGACAAAAAAGCATGGGAACGGATTTCTCCCCATGTATTTCGCCCTCGTTTATCCGGACTTCAGCTTCTGGACTCGGACGAGAATTCTAGGGACCAGAAGTCACCAATACCCAATAATCGGCTTCAGTTATCCGGTCATTCTCCAGGAAGGACACTTTGCCCACACCTAGTCAAGCAAGGTCGAGGACTTAGGTCGTGGCCTCCTTTTTAGTGACACAAAGAGGGTGTTGCTAGGAAGAATTTTCTCCCTTTCCGACTTTGCACGTTACACAAAAGTAATCCATTGAGTCATATGAGTAATCCATGAGTAATCCAACATCCTGGTCGTTTCAAACTGGGAAGGTCCGCATCGACCCTGCGCTGCAACCACAGATGACGACATCGTCAGCGTCGCCGCTTCCGATAGTGTTCAAGAAGAATCTGATGATGAAAGCGGGGATGCCCCAGCTGTGACAGTAGAAAATGCGCGGGCGGCACTGAGAACAGCGGTAGTATTTTTCGAGCAACAGAACAATAATTCGCTAGTTAATGCCATTAGCAAAGGTTTGCAAGAACTGGATGCGTGTATTAGAATGAAACAGATGACAATGGATAGTTTTCTGTGTAATGGTCAATAAAGATGTCCTTTTAGGATCACTCTGGATTTTCGTGTTGCACTTATCCGGTTTCCCCGCTATCCGGACATTTTCACATTAAACGGAGGCGTCCGGATAAACGCAGGTCGACTGTATTATATTATATTATTATTTTATAATTATATTTGTTGTACTATTTTATTATTTTTTGTGTGTGATTGCATAGATCGTGTCTTGTTGTTAGTGCATATTGTCTGTATTTGTGTATATATTGTGTCTATTTGTAGTGCAGTGCGCCATTTTGACATTGCTTGCTTCTTAAGTTGGAGTGAAGTCGAGCTTCCATCCGCGACCGCCCATGAAGCGTATGGGACAATACGAAACTACTCTTGCTGTCATTGTAAATTGCCCACGAAATGCATGTGCTCTTAAATACATACCTTGTCACCAACTTTGACTCGATCGTCGTCAGCATCATCCTCATCACCATCCTCTCATTTTCCCCCAATGGTAATGGGGTAGCATTCTGCTCAATGAGCGGAAGTCATCCCCATATAATCGTCATCATGTATTTCTCTCTCTCTCTCTTGACTCGATCGCATTGCCTGTTCTCTCCACATACGTTCACTGTTTTGTTTGATATCTTACCTGTTAATCTCCTGTCCAGCATCTACAATGCAGGGTTCTTACTGATTTTGCACACAAATCATTCCTCAGTTAAGTGGTACTGCAGAAACATAAAAGACACATGTACCCTTAACTTAGAGGTAACCGCGTTATTTTAGCAGGCAACGCTGCAGACTTTTAGCCAAAAGGAACGAAAGGTAACAATGTTGATTTATACGCGATGGCATATTTTGTCAATTATTTTTTTACTTCTATATTAATTACTGTTTACTGTACTGACTAATTAATGTTACCGAACTAAGTGTGATACTTTGAGATCAGTAAGAGGATCAAGAGTGGCAACTGGCAAGCTAGCACAGGACGCCGATGCTGACCTCTGACTAAGCTCATAGCACAAAAAGAAGCGCATACATTACCGACGGCACCTGTGTATGCCGTAATACGTGTCAGATTAAATGTTTGAAATGTGTCCCATTGTAGCTCCAAAGTTCGATCGTACCAGGGTGCCGCCACTAGCCGACTGTTGAGTCAGAATAACAATTTTAATTTTATATCTCCTGGATCAGACCGAACAAAATATCGTGCGCCTACGCACCGGTTGTGCTGTCCCAGGTTTTCCCGGGGTTGTCCCAGACTTTCCACGCGAATGTCGTCACGCTTACCCCTGAAGTCGGCCCACGACGCGTACTAACGCCCCCCTCCCCCCCCCAGTCCCCTACACCTACCTGCTGTCCTCTCTCCACCTGTGTACGCCGCTTACAGGCACAACTGCTTAGCGGCGCTCACACGGAATTAAAAAAAAAAAGAAAGTCGTGCGCCTATATCGTTGGACGTTAACTTAGTCAAAAGTCGCAAACATCTACCTGTACTGTATACGAGAACGCAACCAATAAGTTTTTCCAGCATAATTGACGTCAAAGAGAGTCCTTTCAACCTGCGCAGTACACGCAGCGACTAATGAAATGTGCGCCGCCACTAATGAACGTGAACGTTGTCCCACGGCGCTTGTCTTTTCAAGGGTGGATGTCTTCCAGCAGGAAGGGTACCGCAAAAGGTTGAAGTACGTGTTTAGCGTTCCTCGCCCGGTTTGGTTCTAATTAGAAGAACTCCCTTATCCTCCTGGGTGTCTGCAAACTGCATTTGAATTCGGGGTCTCCTTTTCTTGCTGCTGCTGCTGCTGGTATATGGTGTGGACTGTTGTTGTTGTTGTTGTTCACAATAGCCAATGGCACTTAGGCAATGAGACGATAGAGCTTCAGTGCGGATGTGATAATTTGACACATGTGGTCAAGGGCGCCACGCTTGTGTCTTACTGCACGTAAGAATATTGAGCAGCAAACAATTATTCTTGCCGACGTGTCATAGTTGGTAGGTTGGCAGCATAGATATTTTGCGTGTGATTGATGGCATTATCTGTGGGAAGCATGAAGCCATCGAAATCTTACGGAGAGAGGCTAGAAGGAAAGGCGGGGAGGAGGATCGGAGGAGAGCAAAGAACTTGAACGGGGCTCTTTCCTCTCTCAACGTATGCGCCCGGAGGCAGCCATATTGAATCAGCGGAGGGAACGTCGCGTATTTTTAGCCCGTGAAAGCAGGCGTAATTTCCGAAAAGTGTTGGCAACGCTCGCTCCGCCGCTTTCGTTGGCTACGGATTTTGTCACTGTCCGCTCCTACCCAGGCTCGTAGCCAAAGCTGGTCGAGGCAGCGGCGGTGGCAGTGTGGGGTGGTGTACATGGACGCTTCCTGTGTGTACCATTTACCTGTTTCATCTTTGAGCACAGGCCTCGTCTTCTAATTAGTGTGCTGTGTATATACGCTCTGCAAGTAACCGAGCGTTCTGCGCATATCTCCTCTCCCGGTTACTCCACTCGGGAAGCCCCATTGGCTATGGCGGTGCCCTCCCTCTTCCCTCTCACTGCCTCCTTTCATGCGCAGAGACGCACTTGCACAGCGTATACGTTATGCAATTCGCTAAGCTTAGCGGCGGAGCAGAACGCTGCTAGGGCGACGCTGACTGATTCAATATGGTGCTCCCCTCGCCCGTACGTCCCAGTTTCCGAAGTTTCCTTCTAGCATACTCCTTAAGATTTCTATGCATGGAGCGGAGGTCGCAAATTAAGTACGTGGCTGCTGTCATCTAATAAGCGCTCTTACTTTCTTATCTTTAAGCGCTGTCTCGATGTTGACGGCGTCCACAATCTAGTCCACAGTCTAGTAAGGCTAATAAGGCGGTGCAATCACCTGCAACTGCAAAGATCGCTGTGGAAGCCGGCCCCCTTCCATGCACGACTCGGGAACGGCGGTCCCCGTGGAGAAAGAAAACTGATTGATCGTGTTGCGCGGTCACTGTGAAGGAATCGAAAAAATCACCCCGTCCAAGGAAAGGACAGAAGAACAGAAAGGACCGAGGACCAGTATTGGTCATACCTGTCATAACGGTATACCTGTTATACCTGTCATAGACACGTACGCTTCCATATATATATAATGCAGGGAAAAAAGCTATATATATATATATATATATATATATATATATATAAAGGTATTCAATGAAGCTCAGAAGTGGAGACGGTGCTTCTACAGGACAAGGAATAAAAGGGGAGCTTTATTAAAAACTAAGAGGGGGTATTCGACGTTTCGACAGCAGCGCTGTCTTCCTGATGTCTTATGTAGAAGACACGCTGTCTTCTGATGTCTTATGTGTCCTGATTGTCTGTATCTTCCTGTCTTCCTGTAGAAGCACCGTCTCCACTTCTGATCTTTATTGAATACCTTTGTTTTTCGTGGTCAACCGCATTCGTTTATTTCTACTTATATATATATATATATATATATATATATATACGACCTTTCTGCCTTCCTTTTAGGTTGCTCCTCCTTCCTCGCCTCCTCAGCCACAAGCGAGAACGAGTGGACTGCTAAGGAGCTCTCGCTTCGTCGATATTCCACAATGTCGTTTTCGCCGTAACTCGTTCATACATATATTCTAAACAGAACTATTACTCGGCCTATCTTGTCTATCGTCTTATGAACACCAAGCTCGCCATCGTGTGGCGTTTCTATCATTAATAACAGCACGATTAAAGATAACATACGTTTGTTATTCATCAGTAAAGTGACACCTCGAAATGAGTTAATTTATCATTTCATCAACCATTTTCACTTGTTCATTCTTGATGCTGTCGTCATATCCTCATTCGTTCCAGCAAAACCTGGCATTAACCACCGTGTAGCCCGCTATAAATATGGTGGAGTAGCAGACACCACTCTTGTGTGGCCAGCGTCCATATTATTTTTTAAACCCAATCTAATCTACCTCGAAATCTCCACGTGTTCTCAGTGCTATGTTAGCTATGTCGATTGCATTAGTGCTGCCTTTAGGATTATCCTTCCTTTTGCGTTATAGTGGGACTATAGAGTAGATGCCGCCTGCCTGCCTCTTCTGATTGGCTCAGAGTAAAGCACGTAGGGTAGCGTTCGCGCTCTGGACCAGTACCGCACCATGACAATGATCTTTGTCGGTTTGGTTGTTTCTGTGAAGGAAAATATAATTGTCAAAACTACGAGCAGTATTTTATCTACGCTAGCAGTACGACGACTGTCTCTTCTCCTGGTTGGCTGTGTGCCATCCTGAAACAAATGTAGCAGCACGACTAGCAACAGGTAGCAACAGTAATGAATTTTAATAATAGTACCTAAATCATAAAACAAATGTTCTCGCGGGTGTGAAGAAAGTTCTAGCGATACAAAAAAATCTTCTGTCATACATATTCGCGCCTTCCGTGATTCTGGGTTAAAGGTTCTTGTCATTGTGAAAAAAAAATATGGTCAAACCGTGATAAGGAAGGTAAAAATGTTATATTTTCTTCCGTGCTGCATGTCTGTAGGTTCTCGTCCTAGGACTGATGAGGGATGGTTGACATTGGCTGACGAGACGATATCGCGTGTTGCTAGACGAAAGTCGTTTTCCAGCGGAACGCTTATGAGATGGGCCACGGAAAGCGACCCTCTGCTCAGGAACGCTGCCAGTTCTTTTCTTTGTAGTTTCTAGAGCTCGAGGCCGTTCGCGTTTTATGATGTTTCCCGGAAGAGGACGTCAATAACATCCAAGATATTGATTGTTGATTAAGTGCTCGCATGATTGGCATTTGTTGCCAATTGGCTTCTTATTGCTTCAAATCTAATACAAATAATATTGAGACAACATCATCAGTCACCGCTAGCTTTTGCCATTAGCTTTGTAATTTCTTCGGTGTCGCGTGCTAATTCAGTACAGTCCAATTGTATTGCTCTTTATAGTTTCTCATACAGTTTCTTACTGTGAATGTCCTCGATATCTGCGGTTCCACAACCTAGGGTAATTTGCACTTCAGTCCAGTTAAGTCCAGTCCTTGTGGTACCACGTGAGAGATGGTCGCCAGACAGTGAAAGTTTCTCGTGTTTCATTTATTTATTCGTGCATACTGCAACCTCAACTAGAGGCTAAGTAGTATTGATGTTTAGGCTAAGTATTATCAAGTCTGTGACACGCTGTATTATTTTGCTAAACATTTATATTTCCTTTCGTTACATGTTATTTAGTCGAATAATTTATTCGGCATTTTACGTGCCTCTTCAATATCTCTCTTCATAAATTACTCGTCCCAATTCGAGCGCCACCTGTCTGATGGATTGCTTTAGGGCACAAGAGCAGTACGTGTAGTTTCGCAGCCTCACACCACGGTACATCTTTCAGGGACATTGAGTCCGACACAAAGTTATAAGGCTTAAGTGATGCAAAGTGGATAAGTTTCACCCATTTCTTTCTTTTTTTTTCTCTCTCTCATTTCACCTTCGGATTCCACTTTTCAACTTCAATTACTCCTTCAAATCTAAGCGGTCCCGATGCAGTCGTTTCATGTCTCGGAGTGGACGTGTACACGTTTGTGGAACGACGACCTCCACATTCTTCTGTAGATATCCATCCCTCCACACCTTACAGAAATTTTCTGCAGAAATTTTCAGTAATATTTCTGAAATTACATATCCTTTTCGACTGGAGCTTGAGAATCACATACCGGCGTTGTAGTATACCTATACAGTACTTCGTAGAAGTGATGAACGGTTTTTCCAGCCAAATATATGACAAGCCACTACACAAATCGCAAGTGATGCCAACCTTTCCATTCACGCTCGAACGGAAAGCCTAGTCTCGAAATCGAATTCGCTGTCGCATTCATTCCGAGGAATCCCATCTTCTCACGCAAGAAAAAAGTTGAGCCGAAAATTGAAAAGCGATTCCTGCTCTGGAGATTCCTAACAATTCAGGACAACACGTGGCAAAAACCACGTGCGTGCGCCCATCCAGTCAGTGCTTCAAACGACGCTCTTCCATGTAACGACTTATTGGATATTGACGTGGAACTTCCTCCTATTACATTGTCCGGAAAGGCACACGTGTAAGAAAAGTAAACTCTTTCTACTGCATGCTTCTTCATGCACGCCGGCTCAACTTCGTCCGAGAGCGCCAGGTATTTTCGAGATCTATCAGACGACATCGCATCGCATTAGCATCTTCTTAGTTCTCGTTTCGCTTTCACTTCTGCCGCGAAATAATGTATTCGCGATGGGTCGATGTAAGAGAGGGCGAGCATTTGCCTGCCTTTCTTTCCTTAAGGGAAATTAGGCACCTGGCAAAGACGGGAAGCAGCACCCGTGAAGAACAAAAGAGGTTACGTTTCTATTTTTTTTAGTCTAATTTATGTGCATGTACAGTACAGCAATATGAACGATCGGACAGTCGTACGTAGAAACACGTCGAACGTAAACGAGACTCAGACAGCATTTTGTTAATGTTTTGTAAAGCCGAAGGGGAAAAAAAAGCAAGAGAAAAAACGAACAAACAAACAAGGCTGCGTTCCTGTGCAAAGTGCCAAAAGTGTTAAAGGAGGTAAGAACTCCTAGCGCCAGGTATTTAGTTACGGGTGTAACACCTGTAATATTGTTCTTGTACGCTTCGTAATTCTATTTACAGTTTATTGTTCAACACTTCCCCTTCAGCGTTAGTGCAAAAACGCAGATTTTTCGGATACGGTCGAGTAGACGTACCGCCATCCAGATACCTCTATCCGTTGTTACGTCACTTGAGGAATTCTAGCACCCAATCAGGCGTTGACGCGGAGATACGCATAACGTTCTGCTCTGCACTCTTAAAAATGACCTTCGCCACAGAGCGCGCTCCTAGTCAGCCATCATCCCGAATGACGACGTCCTCGTCCCTGATTTGTTGAGAGGGGAGGGCGGAGCCTATTTTGTAGCCATAATACCATACATAATGGCTGCATAGTAGGCTCCGCCTCCCGTTATCAACAAATCAGGGACGAGGACGTTGTCATTGGGGATGATGGTTGGCTAGCAGCGTGCTATATATGTGCCGAAGATACGGACCTATCAGCTCCATCTATAGAAAAGGTGTCGCAGCCAACAAGTTAAAATCGCCCTCCGGAGCCGACACAGTCGTCGGGCAAGCTTGGTAGACTTCATAGCCTCTCAAAATGCAGTAGCTTTATAGGGCATTATAGGGCAGTCACGTGGTATGGTACCGTGGCAATTGGCCCTATATAAGGTCTCTGAAACTGAATGACCTTCACGGTGCTTAACCCTGTAAGCTTATCGCTTCATCATATATATTCGTAACGGGTGGCCCCACAGCGTCCGAATTCTGATATATATACTATCTTTTCCTATTGTTTGGTACGGGTGACACTGATGCAGGGTATGATCTTTACAGCTAAACCTAGCAGAGTTCGGTGAGATAAGGGCGACGTGAGACATTCCCGGTATGTATAATCCAATTGAAGCCGTGCTGTTCCCTGCGGACTGCGTGTTTGGGCTCTCTGTTTGCCGTGGCCGTTATGATTCGTTGAGTTCGTGGAAGGAAAGAACAAAAAGGAGTGTGACTCTCATGAAGAGGCTTGGCTACTCCAGTTCTCGTAACTCGATGAGGAATTGACATAGCTAGGACAACGGAGGAAAGAAAATGGACCATAGAAGCACCTCATTCATGGTCACAAGAAATCCACGAACTTGGTGGCGGTAAGCAGCAGAACAAAAAACTTCGGGACTTGGATAAGCTTGATCGTAGGCTGTATGGTGTACTTGTATTATTTTTTGTACATTAAGGAGGGGGATCTTGCACTGTATGTGTCCTATGTTACGGCAAGCGAGAAGGGCGCACAGCAAGTCGAACATCAGGTTCGTATCAGGCTATACTGCTACCATATCTGTCATAGGCACTTTTCTTTTTTAAATTCTATGTTAGTGTCGCGAAGCAACTGTTCTACAAGCTTCGTACAGGAAGGAAGGAGTTGGGGGCAGAGTAGTATGCGTCCTGGGCCGACTTCAGGGTGAACTGTGCCGACTGGAATCTTCCGATTTTGACGGATTCCGACTGGAATCCGTCTGGAAGGGCTTCGGAATACCCAGAAAAGACCTCAGACAGGTCAGCCGGTGACAGGATTCGAACGCGTATCCTCTCCCAGTCTGGGTGTGGAAAGCGATCATCCTAACGACTATGCCACGGGAGCTGGTCACCGTAACGGGAGATTGGTTGCAAGTTGCGAGCACTGTACCTTAAAAAAAGAAAAAAAAAGAAGAAAGAAGAAAGGGAGAAAAAAAATAGATCGCATAGCCGTGTGTATACCTGGCAGATAGCGGGATCACCTGGCAGATCATTTTACGAATCGAATATTGGCATAACGTGCGTAACGGCGCTGCGGTTCTAATTTAGATTTTCGCTGATACTGCGTGTAGCTGACGCGGTTCCTTAGCTGAATGATGAGAGGAGGTCTATTTATTTCGCAGTACAGGAGAGAGTGACTCTAATTAGATTAGACGGAGAGGCAACGCTCTCCAGGCGTGCGGTAGAGCTACTGGACAGCAATATTGAGCGATTCCCTTCCAAGGAAGAACCACGGTTTTGGCTATATGTTTATTTCACGCCGGTGGACGGCTGTCCCGAGGGATTTTCGTTTGATGTGCCTCACGGGCGTGGAGGTGTACGCCGTAGAAAGGACGAATGGAAGATAGGACGAATGGAATAAAAAGCTTACGGGATATGACGTGGGGAATTTTATCTGTTGGGTTCGGAATCAAGTCCGGTCTTTATAATACAGGGATCTCAGTAAATGTAATGGATTTTACTAAATGTAAATTCCGCGACGGGATTGAAATTTTTGTGCAACTGTCCCTAGAGATCGTACACGAATGGAATTACTTACACAACAACGCTGTTGTAGACCGATTGATTGATTGATGTTACCGCTGTACCAATTGAGATACCGATATTGTGAGGCAGACGATCGTCAACGTGATCATCGGTTCCGGCACGCTCGCTCGCTCGCTCGCTCCCGCTTCTGGAAGTTCCAGCATCAACCCGAATAAACCTTGCCAAACCTGTTTCCTTGCCACAATATATATATCGCGCGGTTCCTACCTATGGCGAACCAAGTCACCATCTCCGAACCGTAGTAAGTACGGTGTTGTCGAGGGCACAGAGCGCATCCTCCTCTAGTGCTTCAAGTGTGCCGACAGTCACAGACACTAGAAGCAAGTCACTGAAAAGGTTAGCCAGCTGTCGGACTGGAACCCACATCTTCTGGATTACAGGTCCAGGGCTCTACCAATTGAGCACACCTCCCCAGCGACTTCCAAAGGCGCGTCCATCTGGAGGGACAAATCAACCACTCTCTCTCACTCATCCCCTTTCACTCTTACATTTTCTCACTCATGCACACAATCATACGACGGGATCGACGCAAGCGGCAACCGTTGAACGTGAGAGAACTGATGTTCTGAGGCTATCTTTCATCGTTAATTTCTTAGGCAATTTGAGGCTTTCTATGTATTTGTCCTTTCTATGTTGTTCCAGCCTCAGAACATTAGTTTTCTCAAGTCTGGCTTGCGTAGACGCCCGGTCCTTAGACCTTGCGAAGCTCCTGGCTCCTCAGCCATTCAATCATCAAGCGGCTGCATTGTAAGCTCTCCTATGTTTCCTTGGAGAAACGCATCTGATTGACATTTTGTGACACTTTCTTGTCCTTCGTTTGTGGCAAGTGTTGCCACAAGTTCCAGATGTTTCCGGAACACCTTGCGATGTATTAAAACTTCCTCATGTGACGTAACAACATCATGCAATGCATATGCGAGTCATCTGATAACAGTATTACGTTCAGCACTCGACACAAATCGCAAACATCACTTCTCTTTCGGTGTTTGAAAAAGCTGCGAAGCTAATTTTGGCGTACTGCCACAGATCGTGTCGTTCGCTTCTCTGCTTACCTCTGTTTGTTTATTTTTGTCTTTGCGTCTTTATCGTGTTTTTTTCTTTTTTTATATAATTCAGAACTTACGTCTAACAGATGGTTTACGTGACTGTGCCTTCGGTGTGCCAGCAATGTGGTTTTTCTTCGCTTGTTTTTTCATTAGGTTTCTTTAATGTGATGCATATGCTCTGTACGTGCAAGTGATCCTCTGTCGTTTCACTTTACTTCGTTTTAGGGTCCCGAGAATAATGGGTGGTGCATACGTTTGTTTACGATCGCACGACAGCTAGTTCTAACGAATGAACTGCTCAAAAATAAAGCTAGAAAAACGGCGGGCTGACGCTAACATCTGCGTGCGTCATGCAATTACTAAACGCCGTTTTGCATTTGAAAAGTGTGCGATGCGCTTGCGGCTGAAAAGATTGGAAGTTTGGTTCTAGGCTTGGCAAGGGTATACAGGGTGCTCTTTCCTTTTTTTAAAGCTGCACCAGACCCCCCCCCCCAAAAAAAAAAAAAGAAAACTACGAGCAGGGTAGATGCATTTCCGCGGTTGAGTTGTACGGTCATGCGGACATCCTCACGAATAGTGTACGTGAGCAAGCTACTACTAGGTGTCTAATAGCCTAAAATTCAGTAATCAACTCTTTACTTAGGACCTTTCGGACAAAAGTGCGATAGCAGGCGGAGAGAGAGAGAGAGAGAGAGAGAAATACATGATGACGATGAAATGGGGATGACTTCCGCTCATTGAGCAGAATGCTACCCCATTGCTATTGGGGGAAAATGAAAGGATGGTGATCAGGATGATGCTGACGACGCTGACAGGGTTTTAGAGAGAGTCGGCAGGCGGAATTAGAGATGATCCCCGTTGAAAGCTGCATTGTATATCTTAAAATGCACTGGAACTACTGCCCACATTCAAATACCAATACCATGCCAGCACATATCTCTCGCCAAGACGCCGCACACACTGCCACCCTTCCCGCTCCGTACCGTCCGCCTCCCTCGACGAGCTCGACTCCCGTCCCCTCTCCCTCACCAAATTGCTTGGCCCCTGGCCGCATCTAGCTCACCAACGCTCTGTCCTCAAGGCTCTCATCGCCTTTTTGGACGCCACAGGACTTCGATCCTCACTGTAACGGGACCCGTTCCTTCATTCCCTGCTTCACCTCCAGCAATGGGGTAGAGTATCGCCCCTGGCGATGAAACTCCCCACCCATTATCCTGAAATAACGTTGTTGTCGTTCTTCCAATACCGAAACCGAAACCGTGTCCCTCAGGAACGCATTACCTTCGTTGACAATGGGGGGGGGGGGGGGGGGGGATCTGTCTATGGAGTAGAGGGGGACGTAAAGGAAATAACCTTCACAGGCCGATTTGCTATTCCTTTAAGCATAAAAAAAAGCAAGAGTGAAATGAACTACAAATTTGAGGCTTGTCGAGAGGCTGGAGGCATGAAGGCAGCGCAAGAGCGGAAGCGTGACCGCCCCCTGGTTGTGCAGGACCGGGCGTCCGGGCCGAGCAGAGTGGTCAAAGAGAGGTTGGGGTAACCAAGCTGCCGGGAGTGGCGTTTGTGAACGAGTCGTTGGCAGAGACAGTGGAGGGGGTGGTGTTGACGGACGAGGTAGCGAGTATATACTCGTAGGGCATCAGCGTCCCGCAGAAGGGGGAACAGGCAGCTCGCGTGCTTCAGCAAGAGTACACTATGTCTCCGATGTTCTTGGTTCTCCCAGACAAATGTGGATGCCGAGGGTCTGGGTGTAAAGCATTCCATGCTTCTGGGTCCGGCTGAGGTCGTGCAGGATCGTGGAGGCTGTAACGCAGTGTCACCAACACGAGGGCCTAGTAGACCCGATTGAGATCGGGTAGCGATAATCTTTGTAGCAATCATCTTCACATGGCGGGACCACGTCAGGTTGCGACCAAGTATGAGACCTACGTACGGGCACGACGTGACAAAAGTGAAGGGAGAGCAGTCAAGGTAGAGCGGATACTTGCGAAAAGAGTTGCGCGAGAACGGCATTAGAATAGTCTTGGCCGGGGAAACCGTTAGGCCACGGGAGGCTAGGTGTATGTGGTAATTGTGTGTAGAGCGTTGCAGTCGGCGCTGGATCGTATCTCGCCGGGTTGCAGAAGACCAGATGCAGATCTCGTCGGCATATATTGTGATGGAAGTATGAGCGGGAAGCAACTGGGTGAGGCTGTCCATGATGAGATTAAAGAGGAAAGGGCTAAGAAGCGAACGTGCGCACGATGAGATAGCGGCCAGATAAAAAGTCTTGAACTCACTGCAGAGGGCACCCACCCACTTGAGCTGCCCCAAGAGCGTCAAGGATGGCAGCTTGATAAATACTATCGTAGGCTTTTTTTTACATGAAGGAAAACAGCGGCCGTCAATAGTCCCCTACTTATGCCTGTTCTACCTGGCTGACTAGGGTGATGACGCAGGTCAGCGCTGACCGGTCCTAGCGGAAACCTGCCATCACCTTCGGGAAATAGTCAGCAGTCTCAAGGAACCAACGTAGACGTGTAGAAATCATGCGTTCAAGGATCCTCCCTATATAGCTGGTAAGGGCAATGGGACGGAAAGAGTCAACGTGGTGCGGCGATTGGCCAGGTTTTTGAATGGGGACCACACTCGCCGTCTTCCAGGCCTCTGGAAGTTGTGTCGTGCGCCAACTCTCATTGAAAAGACTCAGGAGGTGCAAACGGCCCGGCAGGGGAGGGTGCCAAAGGTCCTTATAGGTAACTTGATCTGCCCCAGGGGAGGTATGCTGAGGAGCGGCTGCAATAGCCGTTTCAAGTTCAGGAACAGTGAAAGGCGTGTCCACGCAGTACTTGGCGGGGGGAGTGGGACTTCCGGCCTTGTGGGTACGGGGTGCGTCGTGAGCCTTGCACAGAAATCTTCTGCAATGTGCAGTTCAGAGCGTGATGTGCAAAGGGACAGGGAGCGGAATGCATTTTGCTGGGTTACAGGGGAAGAAAGACCTCCGAGTACACCCCATATCTGGGACATACGAGGGGTTAAAGAGGACATTCTTCGTGCTTCAGCGGTCCCGCGCAAGGTGACGCAGATGGCGCCCAATAGCTTTCTGAATCCTGGTAGCTTCGAGGCGGTCAGGAGTGTGACCGGTGCGGTGCGCACGTCATTCCGCGCGACGACGCGGAGTACGAAGCCGCTCGTACTGAGCGTCGACCGCAGAAAAGGATACACGGACGCGGAAGGAACTAGTAGCCGCCTGCGCAGCATTTTGCTAGCGTGTGGTGAAAGTCCCCAGTGCACCGTTTGTTGAAGTCGACTCCAGTGTGGTCTGATGAAGCTGCCAGTTGTTTCGCTTGATAGAACGTGATGTACAAGGCTGGTGGAACCATCGGATGCCGATTAGAAAGGGGAAACGATCGCTTGTAAGAGTGTCGGTATCTACACCACATGTGACGAGACAGACCACCGATGTTGACAGAGCGGTAGGGTCAAGACATGAGGAGTGGTACGTGACTTGAACAAAGGTAGAAGAACCGTCATTAAGGACCCCTAGAGCCCTGTCGGCAAAAATGCCCTCGAGGCGCTCTCCTCGTGCATCGGTGCGTGTGCTGCCCCAGATGACATTGTGAGCGTTCAAATCAGCACAAGCGGCGGCGGGAGGTTGCAATAAGCCTGTCCGATTCAGCAACGTCACAGGGGACACCAGGGGGCAAATAAAGGAGTCAACAGTAAAGTCAAGGGAGCAGCAGACATAGTCTCCAACCCTCTGCGTACGCAGTGCTCGTCGGACTGCGGGGCGGCTGCGACACGGCTTCTTAGTCCACGCCTTGTTCGTCCTCGGGGTTCAGAAAGGCTGTCGATGGTTGATCTGGCCAGCAGGTCTGCACCTATTCCAATCATCTCCGTCGCTCCAAAGTACCTGGCCCTGTGACGTAGAGGGAGCGCCATCCACCCAGCGCTCCTGGTCCACGTGGTTTTGGTTTCGGCTCATTTACGTAGCAATATTTGGCGATGGTTATGTCGACGTATTTGCTCCGACGTATTTGCACGTTTCAGGCGTGTATGTGTGTGTGTGTGCGCTTTTTTCTTTAAAAAAAATTGTGCCGCTTTAAACGAGTATTTTTTCTTCCCCATTCTACTACTTATTCTCACTTTTGCCCGAAAAAAAAACCCTAATTACGGATTAATTATGAGTGTCACATAATAAGTGATATAGTATAGTTGCGTACTCTGTTCGAGAGGATGTAAACTGCAAAAAGCTGTAATAATTAATAATTAGGAGCAGATTTACACGTAAGGTATCTATGCTGCTCTCATAGCATAAAAAAAAACCTAGTGCAGCTAAAAAAAGGAAAACACTAAATATAGCTGAAGGCGGTGAAATAAAAGTCTGCTTTGCAGAAGAACAAATGCACGTGTGGTGTGTTCTCCCCGGCATTCACAGCTGCGGCCCCGGACAAACAAATTCCCGCTCTGAGCTTTTGCTTCTTTTATTTTACTCCTACGTTCGCATTGCTGTGCAGTGCCAACTGCAGCACAGCGACACAGGAGGAGTGAGTGTATTTATAGCCGCAAATAAGCGCTTTATTTATTCTGGTCCGGCAGCTTTTTCTGGCTTTGCACCGGTAGACAGTAGAGGCGATAGCGTACGTAACAGATAGCGTTGGTGGTTATGCGCACTGCGCGAAGCTCTCTTTCTGTTATGGGCGTGCGCAGAACCATCAACGCTATTTCTTACGTACGCAAAGGCGATAGCGTACGATGTACTAAAACTCTCTAGCGTGAACCGCGAATATAGCGGGAGTATCGGTTTTAAACTGAGACGTAAGGTACAGTGCTAACGTGAGATCGCCTTTGCTTCGCAGGGAAGGTAAGGTAGCTGTTGTTGTCGTTTGTCTGCGTGGATGGCACATTGCCAGTAGTTGAGTGAGGTTGTAGTTGAGTTCGTGGTTCGCAGTAAAAAAAAGTCACAGGTATATGAGCAGGTGGCTGGCGGGAGTAGGTTTTTCTGGAAGTTCTCGGTACGCCAGCCAGCGAGCTGCGGGAACATACGGGGTTCGCCAAGATAAACTTCGGGGTCTGTAACGGAGATAAAACAAATAGAAACAGTGTTGGGAAGCTAAATTACATGTTAGAGGACGTATTAAGCCGTAAAATTTTATCTCGATACTGCCACTGTGTCCGTTTCACCGCGTATAAATCGTGGAAATTAAAAAAAAAAAAAAACTTCCGCTGCTTAACATTTCCAATCGGCTATACCTGCGTTTCAGCTCCTTCCGTCAGATGGCGAAACTATCGAAAGCGGCGTTGCAGACGATATCGAAACCAAGGGAACGAGTGAAACAGCATGCAGAGGACTACTGTGCGAAGCCGTCTGCAACGCCGCGTTCGACCGTGTCGCCATCTGACAGAAGGAGCTGAAACACCTTTGCCTGTCCTTTGCCTGTGGCTCGCGTGCGGAGCCGGCCCTGATTCCAAAGGGTTTAGGCAACCTGAACCTGAACCTGAACACAGGTATAGCCGATTGGAAATGTTAGGCAGCGGCGTTTTTCCTTTTTTTCTTCTTAATTTTCACGATTTAACCGCAGAGAAACGGACAAAGTGGCAGTATCGACATAAAATTTTGGGACACAATACGTCCTCTAACTATACTACTTTGCTTCGTGACGCTGTTTCTATGCGTTTTATCTTCGTTGCAAATCCCGGAGTTTATCTTGGCGAACCCTGTATTTCGCTATATACGTAGGCAGTATGCATCCCTGATTTTTGGAGGTTCACGCAAAGGAGACGAAAAAAGAAACGCACAACGCGGTCTTGTCCTCTGTTGTACGTTTCCTTGTTCGTCCCCTCGTAGGGTTCCAAATCTGGATCCGGTTTCAGAATCCTGGGATTTCGAGATTTCTAAATGTAGATCACGAGATCGGGGCTTTTGCTCAACTGTCGCCACCGGGTCACATATAAGACGGTATCATTTGCACATTGATGCTTCTGCAACTGGCGATAGAGTTTCCTACGTATTGATATGTTTTCTCCATTTCTTTTTATTCCTCCATGGATAACTATGGTGTTCTGGAGAAGCTGAGTCCAGTATCCCGAAAAGGCTGTCATTTTATTTTTTAATTCTCGAATCAACGTATTAACCAAATAAAGAGAACAGGCAGATTGAGACAAGAAGAGATCTTTTTTTTTTCCAAACGGTCAGTGAATCAAGATGCGTAATATTTTATGTCGTCTCACAGGTCGGAAGAATATCCATGTGATTTCGTGCGAAATTTAACTCTACTTGGTGGCTGTTCACGGCTATGGGATGTGCGATGAGTTGGGTCAGCAACTAGTGTGTTTGTCATGTGACGTGGACGACTCCGTTTGTTTACGGTTTCGGGTTGCGAGTGATATTTTTCGCGAGAGCGACGCCCGAACACAGTGGTCGCTAAGATACCGCTCTGTCCTTTTCACACGTACCACCAATCATTCCTTGTCATGATGAGAGCCGAAACATACTCCGAGATTCGGGAATTTCGGAACATGAAAATATGCCGGGATTTCGGGATCCCAGGATCTGCACCCTATCCCCTTGTCTTAACCCCAATCTCATGGATAAGGTTTGATTGGTTAGTTGCTTTTAAGAAAACAATAAGATGGAGATTTTGGCTTCAGTAGTGGTGGTCCCGCAACTCCACATCGCTTGCACCAGTTACTTGGGTGGAAAACTCCTGTAAGGATGATGCCAATGAAGAGGAGGAGGAGGATGGTGATGATGATGATGATGATTATGATGATTAGTAGTGGTGGTGATTCTGACAGCAAAGAATTGCACACACACCGAGATATCACAGAATGCGCAAACACGCAACGCGCAAACAGACGAACAGCAAAACCCACAAAACACACACAGGCTCTGTCACGTTTGCACCAACTCGTTTTCATGATGCATTTCTCCTCAATATTACTCTAGGTAGCTAAGCACACAACGTCTGAACTAGCCAGGACTCAGTGTCATGCGTGTAGCAGTTTTCTGCGGTCAAACCACTACCTCCTTGTACCTAAGCGGTTCGCGCGCCTGAGTAGCATAACGTAAACTCATTGCGTGGACTGTGGCTCAACACGACAAACACGCGGACGAACACCTCGCTGTGAGTTTACATGATCGAATCCAATAGCTCGTATAGGATGACTTTCGAGAAGCATCATTTCTTCTAGCCGAAGCGATACAGAATACTTTCCTTGGTGCTAGTTCCAAGGCCACCCGACAAACTGGAAATACGTGTGAGGTTTTGCCTGAGTTTTCCAGCACATTTTCCAGGCACAGTTCCTCCTGAAGCCAGCCCTGTATGCGTACTAACCCCCACAGTCTCCGCCGCGTCCCACTTATAATAATAATAATTTTATTTCACCAATGACACTTGGTGGGGGGATGCAGACAAAAAGCTGCAAAAACTGCAGCTTGACGAGGTCTGACCCCCCTTTGATTGACTTCTGTACGCCTTTCCTAGTTTCTATATACTTGTTAGTAGATTTATTAAGACATATTTCTCCGCAATTATTTCGCAATTTGATATATTTTTCGGCGTCCTTTCTTCCTCTGAGAGTCACGCCTCGCTTTTTCCGAGTGCCCACCTCTGTTCTTGCTCGACGGACTTGACTCATAAATCTGACGCATAATTGGAGGCGACCGCAGGCGCGTCTAGTACTTCGTTTTGTGGTGACCACACATGCATTTCGTGGTACAATAATTCATCCTGTAATAACGCTGAGAATTTAGTGCGAGGCAACCCTCTCAGCTCTTCGCCTCCTCGCATTCCTGGTCCTGTACTGTGGAATTCGTATTCCATTGCGTATTTTCGATATCGTGTGTGGTCCATCACATATCATCCCATGTGAGTGAGTAATCCTTAGAAGACTGTTGTAACCGCAAGGCGCGCGTGCGGGGTTCAGACATGTTTGCTAGAAGTGGGTTGAATACTGGATTGGCTCGGATTGGAAAATTAAAACGGGAAGAGAGCAGTGGGTTGGGCTAATCAGTGTGATGGTAGCGGGTGTTATGCGCCTCCGTCAGGGCTGTTATACTTCGAGATATTTTTGATCGAGGTGCCCACCGTACCCAGTACCACGGTCCCTCGATAACTAGGTGGGTATCAAGGAACCGTGCTGGTACTGAACACGCATTCCGAAATGTAGCTACCCAACCGACTTAGAAGGCATTGTACGTGTAATAATTTTGACGGGGTGATGGCAGAAGAGAAAGATGGCGTCTCTCTCTCTCTTTTTTCGTTTGTTATGGTCTTGCAGTTTGGATATCTGCTTGGTAATTTTTATTTATTTCATTTATGGATAAGTCTAATCTCCTCCTGGATGCCCAGGCAGGAGTGGTACAAAAAGAGAGAGGGGGACAAAAAAGAAAGGAAGAAAGAAAAGGAATCAAGCAAACAACGAGCATATATACATCACAAATGTATTACAAGTGGCTCTGAATGATTGTCACAAAGAGGTTTACGGAATTCACGGATACCAAGAGCGCTTGTATGCAGAATTACAGAATACTTACCTATATCAATACTTATTGTCATACAATAATAAGGGAACTTTTAATGTTTCCGGGCGGTACGACAACTTGTCCAATGTTGTCTGCCTTCTATAGTTTTTTTTTTGTTTTTTTTTTTCTGTTAGTTGCATAGCTTCTAAATTCAGTGGCCTGCCATTTTCTGCCTCGACATGGCCACAGTTCGGTATCTCAACCTTCGTTCAATTCACCTCCAAACTCCATGATGTTAGGCGACCTGCCATTCAGGTTCCGTCACGATCACTATGACCTTAATGGATGAACACGGAAGGATACTTCCTCGTCCTTCCACACCTTCAACGCAGCTATGATTTATTATCGCTCATTCCCATCATAATCCAAAAACCAATCAACGCCACCTATATAACCGCCAAAAAAAAAAAAAAGAAGAAATCCACCTGACGCAATACCTCACAAAGCCTTTTCTATCTCTTCCAAGTGTCACCACCCTCTCTCTATCTCTCTCTCTCTCCTCCATACCTAATCAGCGCCCCCTACACACGAGGGGATCACTGCACAAAAGACTCCAGCCAGTCTCGTCCCACGTGGCCTCATTGTCAACACAGTTTTGATAGCTCCTCTGTCCGCGAACCTATAACTGCGACTCGACATCGTTCGTTTCAGAGCACGCTTCAATTTCGCCTGATAGCGGCAGTTCAGAAGCGATAACATTGCAGACGAGACCTTTTTTACTGGACGGCGAAAAAATATAATTCAGAGACATAACGCAGCAGACGAGAGCAGATTGCGTCATTGAATCAGCTGCAGAGACCCTGGCGGTCGACGGGGTAACGAACTGAACGGAAAGTGCACGCGCGGTCGGCCATGTTAGGGTTAACGTACGCAGCTGTTGGCCAATTGAATTTGGCGACACTGCTGGGCTTTCTGGTAAATATCCCTTTTTCTTTGAGTCGATGACGCTGATATAAAATAGAAAAGAAAAGAGAGAGAGAGGAAAGAGCGTTTCATTGTGTGGCTAAATGGCAAACACATATAGATGGTCCCTTAAAAAGAGAGAGAGAGAGAGAATGAGAAATGTCTTCGGAGTGCAATGCGACAGAAAGAGCTCTTGCGTGTCTCTTTGTGTTTTTGAACTAGTTCGCTACAGGAAATCTGCAGAACCATTTGTGCGATAGAGATTTTGTAAATTTTGCCAGTTTCCGTTATTTTCGTTGTTAGTTGAATGATTGGTTGATTGCATGCCTGGTTTTGCCTTGCACACTACAGCACTGCTACTAGCGCTTTCCCATGTCACTTTCTTTCCTGGGAATAGCAAGCCGCCGTAGCGGTGCCTAACCTTTCCCTCCTATTTTTTAATATAATAAACATATCCACCCCCCCTCCCCCCCACCATCTCACAGCAGCACCATTAGATGGAGGTTATTTCCGTAATCGTTAAAGAGATGCAAATAATGACAGGTTACATATATAGCCCACTGATTTGATTATATTTTTTACGTTGATATTGAGGGGGAAAAATATTGTTTTTTTAATTTTCCGTTATCTCATAACTTAGCGGTGTTTCAGGAGATATATGTAATGTAGAAACGATGCCTTGTGTTCCGAAACGCGTTCTTGGAGCTCCCTTGTATGCCTTTCGACACAAGCGTCCCATTTTACAGAAGTATGGTGATAATAAGGGACATTGGCAGACAAAACAATGGAAAACAACATGGCGGTATATGGACGATGTATCGACTCGTCGAAGATGATTGCAATGTAGGGAGCTATAATTGCAAGATCAGCAATACCAATGGGCTGGCTTCTGGTGCATGTACAGTGTAAGCATCGCTCTTTGTAAATACAGGAGTGTCTTTTGAAAAAAAAAAAAAAAAAAGATAATGGGAAGGTTATGCGAAGGACTAGGGGGCTGTTAGATAGAATCCAAGTTCAAAGGTCCGGCTAGGGGTTTTCCCCCAACACTTTTCAGGCAGATATGCCCATGAACTTTGCCGAGGGCGGTTATTAACGCCTTTATCCCTCGTCCTTTCTTTCTCTCTTCTTTCTATCTGCCCACGTCTGTACATCGCTTATAGCCACAGTTGCATCGCGGTGCTCGAAACGGAATAAAAAAAAACGTGCACGTATACGGGTACATATAGGCTGTGTACCCAGCACGCTTGCCAGAGCACTCTATATGCTGTTGATCCCTGAGTACATCGTGCAGCTTGGAGGCACGCTGCGCCATCTTCCGTAAGGCACGCCAACGTCGTTCGATCTAAGCCTTACACAACGTGCTTTAGCCCATTACCTCTCCTGTGCGCTTCATCCCTTTTCCTCTATCCACGTGGATAGGTTCATGCTCAAGGGCTATATGATGCACAATAGGAAAAAAAAAAGACTGTCATCGTATGAATGTACAGAGCTCGTCTACAGATTGCTCGTTGCGTCACGCACGCTAACGCGATTCCCATGGGATAACAAAGGGTAGCGTGTAATGAATCCAAGCCGAGCCAAGTAGGACGTCTTTGTGAGACTGTTGGGTGGCGTGCTAGGGTCGAGGTTCTATCAGAGCTAGCACTCGGTGCTTCCGGCTGTCTTTGGGTTCGGTGCGAGCAAAATGATCATGAATATTGGCGTAAGCATTGAGGTGCGCGTCTCCATGACGGCGTACGATGAAATCAGCGTGGATGAGCTTTCTTGTCTCTTTTATCAGTGTTCCAATTTGCACGTAACGACATTCGTAGTGATAAATAGAAAAACAAACTGATAGACCTGTTGCTGTCCTATAGTCCTGTCGTGCCCTCTTACTTCCTAATGTACCTTCGCCATGTCAATATTATGCAGTATGTACGCGAACATGACCATGCGCACATTAGTAGTAACTTCAGAGTCATACTATGCAATTGGAGGTGGTGGGATGGAAGACTTCCGCCGACGATGTGCACCAGCTCCTGTCGCCTTGTGGCTATATGGTGATGGCATATTCCACGCAGAGACTGTGGGAGGTGACCCAGGTTCCAATCCGGGCGCTGGGTGTGCTGTCTGGGTGACCTCCCTGGGTCTTCCTCAGACGCTCTAAGACAAAAAATCCAGGCACACTTCCCCGTGAAGTCAGCCCAAGACGCACGATCCCCTCTGCGAGAGTCGTGACGTTGCCCACCTGAGCCTGGCCGGTGCGGTCATCAACACCACCACCACCACCACCGCTGGCGGTGCTCTATTACGTCCGTCGTGTATTCTCCTGCAGACTTGCCCGATATGTGTCGTCGCTGTCCCCTTTGAAGTTGGTCCAGGACGCGTACTAACTCTCCTCTATCTCCCTCTCCCTCCCGCTGTCCTTTCGCCACTTGTCCACATCTACACATCGCTCACAGCGCCAATTGATTCAAGCTTATAGCCACAGTTGCTTCGCGTCGCTAGCACGGAATAAAAAAAAAAGAAAACTGATTCTCCGTGCTGACACGAAATTAAAAAAAAGGAAATGGGATTCAGTCACACGTACGGGGTCGCGACAACCATCCCAAAAATGATCAGAGAGAATGTAGCATTGTGACGTTTGCTGGCGCCCTTCGAAATGTGTGTTGGTTGCCAGCATTTTGTGCTTCCGCAACTTTTCCGTCGTGTTGAAAATCCAGCGGTGGTGATCCTCATACTACGCAGGCCGGCCCCCGTTGACCCTACAGCGACCTCTGCAGCCTTGCAATCATGTTCACAACCCAGAGGTAGCGATTCCTATGCCTGGGAATATGGTGACCCTTCATGTCCCTTTCAACATCCGATCCCTCAGTGGACGCTCGTAACGGATTTTATTTTAACATTGATTTTCCGAGCTCCAGGTTTCCCTCAACTGGTGTGGACAGGTGCAATGATGCAGCACACATATACATTGAATGATGATGAGGTGGGGAGCCCTATTGCACATTGGGGGAACGGATGAGGGAATGATGATGGGGGGAGCACTTTCAGAGATCCGTCGCCAGACCGGTGAAGCGCGGGAACTCCGCAAGAAGACTAAGGCATTACATCTGGTGGGTAGCGTTCGACCACGGTCCCAGAATCTTCGCGAGGTTGAACGGCCGTTTGTCAATACGTTGCATTGTGGTTTCCATGAGTGCACGCTCTTCGTGATATTGCCCACAAGCCAGGATGACGTGGCAGAGGTCGCCGTGCACTCCACAAGCAACACAGCAGAATGGGTTTGGACTGGCTGACTGCTCCATTCCGATTGTCGCGTCGTCGTGCATGTACGGGGGAACAACTCTGAAATCGCGTTTTAGGCACCGAAAAGACCTCCAGTAGAGAGTGGTGGTGACAGAAGACTGTATCGAGATATAATGAAATGTAATCCGCAGACTTAGCGACGTCATAGCAGTTTGAAACTGCTGGCTATAAAATTCACTTATAAACCGTTGGTTGCGAATGTAATTGAAATATTCCGCACGATTGATTCATTGGTTTAAAGAAAAAAAAAATAAAATGGATATTTTGGCTTCAGTAGTGTGAGGCCAGCAACTCCACATCACTTGCACCCGATACATTGGCGGAAGGCTCCTGAAATCACAGGAGTGGCATCCAATGTATTACTCCGTAGACGAAAGCGTGCTGAGCGAACGCAATGCATCCTTGACAGCTCCTGGTCGCACGTCACAGCAAACGTCAGGGCACACGTGACATTAAAGATGGCGGCGGTACCCGTGATCGGCGGCCAAACCGTATGTAAACAATGCGGTTGTTGTTTCTGCGCATCGTTTTGGATGTCTTTCGATCACGGCAGTTATTCTTATCCGATAATCTCGCTCTAAAACGCGCAGTTTTGCACATAAGGCCTCATATCGTTGATGACTTCCAAAGATGTGATGACGACCGCGCGTTAAGACTCACTGAGCCGATGCGATGTACTCAAACTAAGGAGAAATGGGCTACCATGTTGCGGTAGAAGCACCGCATAGTTTACGCTGGCAAAATACGTTCATCTCTTGGCATTATGACCACGGAAATATGTCGGTAACCGACAAAACGACATGTAAACAAAGTCGCATGACCTCAAAATGACGTTTTCTATGACGTACGACCAGGACAATATGGCAGTTTTGCGAAAAGCACCCGCTTGAGGGTAGTTACAACAATGGCGGATTTGTGTCAGCTCTGTGCCTGAAATGATTTTGCTGCTAATGATGATTATGTTGACTGTTCCCGATGACGATGATAATTGTTAGTGGTGCTGGTGACTGCAAAAAAAAAAAAAAAAAAGGCAAAAGACAAGTATTCTAAGCAGCAGTGATGGCCAGTAGTTAACTACATGTAGTTAAACTACTAGTTAAACTACCTGATTGTAGTTAAAAAGTAGTTATGAACTACTTGCAGAAATGTAGTGGCAACTACTACTTAAACTATTATTTTAAGTAGTTAACTACAGTAGTTAGGTTACTGAAGGCGCCAACTACTTCCGATTTTGCCGCAAGCTTTACGGCACGATTGTGCTTCCGACTTTTAACTTGAGCTACTTGTTTGATGAAAACGAAGGTGCAGAGCAATTGTGTCGTGCATGTGTACTAAATCTTCACTTTTAATGCTTGTCTAGTGAAGCCTCATTTGCTGCGAAATAATTCTGCAACTTAGTTTATCGCGTAGGCACAGAAAGAATCCCGTCGCAAGCTTTGTATTTGACGATCGTAGCAATGGCTTGAGCCAAAGTTTATTATTGCTTGTGATTCATATTTAGGTGTCCAAGAACACTACAGGGGAGTGGTGTTGGTGGACAACGTTAAGTAGTTATAGATGTAGTTAAACTACATTGCTGTAGTTAAAAAAGTAGTTTTAACTACTCCCCTGAACAGTAGTTGAACTACTAGTTAAACTACTCAATCGCAAAGTAGTTAGTAGTTATAGTTAAACTACTGTAGAAGTAGTTAGTGGCCATCACTGCTAAGCACTGAGTCGCACGACGCGACGCACCATAACAAATCGTGCGATAGCGTTTCCTTAACTTTGCCGACTGTCGCTTTAAAACTACAGGGCTACACACTGTGTTGGCGGCGATCGTGCTCAAGTATATGCGTCTTGTACGACGTCCGCGCGAGTGCTTGAGACGGAGTTTCACAAATGTCGCTCAATTCAGTGTCGTTACTCAATCCGTGCGGAACACTGTCTTCTTTAAGGAGGTTTTGAAAACATACTATCTTGTGTTGGCTAATCTCGGCACCATCTGATGCTTGCTGCTCTTTTGTCGTTCCTTGGAACGGCCTCGAGGACTCTTCCCTTCAACGAGTAATTCCTTCCTCCATTCAGCGAGTCGCAAGAAGGGAACTAGAGAGGATTGCTGTGCGAACTGTGACACAACTATGACACTTTGAGTGGCAGATCGAAGGCAAAAAGGTTGTGAACGAAAGGGAAAATCTACATTGACGATAACTTAGTTGCAATGATGCTCCTAGGTGTTGATGATGATGCTGTTGGCGGTAGTAGAACTAAATTGGCTGCATCGTTAAGCATTCTGCCACACGCGTATAAAGACGGTAGTTTTATAGGGCCGTCATGGTGGCCATATCACATGGCAACGTCACATAGTCATAGGATGTCACGTGGTGGTGACTGCCACGTTGTGGTTGTCCCTCCAAGGCCCCGGACTAAATCCTCTACCCCGGTGGTTCTAATGCCGAACGTTCCGCTAAAGCGTGAAACCAGGGCCTCGATGCTCAGCTGTTCGTTATGCCGTACCCCGCGATAAATGCATGGCTTCGCTGTGATTCGTCACGTGCTCCAGCTCGACGACCAATCGTGTGGTTTCTTTAAATCCTGGTCTATGGTGAGCTAGAAGGACTTCTAGCTCACCCTACCTGGTCTACCAAAACGGTTTTCACGTGCCCGCCGCGTGACGTTTGGAGAGCGCCGATTTCAACTAATGGACACTTTTAGTGCATCATGCGCTATTATTGCCTTTGCGTACGAGATACGAGAACTCTCTAATAACGATAATAAACGGTATGTACAGCTCATCATTCGGCCCCAATGCCCCGATATCCACTTGTCGTTATCCTATAACGCGCGTTAAATGCATCACTTCGGCCCGTGATTCGTCTTGCCTAACGACTCCTCTAGCCCTTTGCACTCCCCGACGAACTCACGCACCCTCCACGCATCTCCACCCTTCATCCTCCATCTCCATCCTCCATCTCCATCCTCCAACCTCGATATGCTCACTTCTACGTACGTGGCCAACAACGGCGTGCCGATTCAGGCATTACCCCCAAAGAGTACCCCTTGCCCATCTTTTTCACCGTGTATTGTACTCATACCACACGCACCTCAATAGAGAGTTTTAGTGCATCGAACGCAAAAGGCTATAGCGTATACGTAACACATAGGGTTGGTGGTTCTGCGCACTGCGCGAAGCTCTCTTTCTGTTATGGGCGTGCGCAGAACCATCAACGCTATCCCTTACGTACGCAAAGGCCATAGCGTACGGTGTACTATAACTCTCTAATATTGTCAACACGAAGCAAAAGAACGATAGGGCAACACACTTGCCATTCAACCTTCAGTAATCAGCGTTATGGGTCCTATACTATTCAAAGCTCTGTGGTGCTTAATACTGCACTTGGTTGTATACGTTTATAATTGCTACACTAGGACAGGATTTGCCGCGAAGTTACGACACAGTATTAGGAAGTATTTTGTTTATGGCGTCTGCAATATTGCCCTTGGAGTCCCGCTAATATCTGCACATGTTGAACTGATATAGCCACGATCGCGAAAATGTTGTGTACCGGAATCGCGCTTACATTAGCAGTTACTTTACTTTACTTTAACAGTTACTTTAGCACTTAGCAGCTCTCGCTGTAAAAATCTTTAGTCTGCCAGCGAAAATTTTCACAATACTCTATAATTTTTCATACTACAATGCAGTTCCTGCCCGCTTTGATGTGTTCCTCTCTGGGCAAAGTTCAGTGGGTCAGACCCATACGAAACACGTACAATTTTCACGACTTCAGGGTATACTGACTTTCTAAACCGTGGCACCCCGTAACCTATCACCACGTTTATTGTTTCCCATTAAAGTTCCGTACTCCCCGGTGCCCGATTACGCAGCACGGTGGCGCTGCACGCCCTCTATGTTTTACCGTTATTATTATGTCCCTGAAACGACCACTGCTTTCTCTCCGAGGCTATTATCTTTGCGCTCCTCCTTTTGTGGGCCTGCTGTATGCATACTTGCTTCAATATTGCCGGCTCTCGCGTGCATCAGAATGACGCGGGCACGAAGTTATGTACCAGCAGGGAGGAATCAACGACCATATGCTGTGTAACAAATGAGGCTATACCACCTAATAAATTACTCTTGCACGCTGGGAGTTTTCCGTGGATTGCGGTGGATGCATTAGTTGCGGAGTCGACACGGATGTCGTTCGTTATTATTTAGCGGCTGCTGCTGGTGGTGGTCGCGGAGACGTTGATGTGAGAAGCCTTCCATTGGTTGCCTCGGAATAGACCTCTCCCTGTTTGTAAACAAATGACGTCATAGTGTTCGACAGCGCCACCAATTTGGTAGAGTTGAACTACGCTCAAAGCTAGGGGTCTAACAAGGTCGCGCCCGAAAGCAACGGTCTTACTATGGTCTCTGAAACGGACGCGACATTCGGTCCTACTTTTCTTTCAATAGGAGGCAGCGAACAAGTGCCCATTACAGTCGTAACATGCATAGTTGGCAAGTTTGGCATGATTGCTGAAGCACCCTGTACGTGAAACACCCTGTACGTGTTTGCCAGTGATTCCGCATAACTCGCCTTTATCGTTACAACTGCAATAATGTATTAATGCCGCATACCTTGGTTATTGGTGCGCTCCAGCACAAACGCATCTTCGAATCTCGATTAGCCCCGATGTCCATCCCCGTGCAATTTCCGGACCGTAATGTGTGCCCCGTCGTGGAGCACGCGTCCCACAGCTAACGCTGGGACAGCACTCGAAGCATCTAAGGTCGCTAGATTGCACGTCCGGATGTCGGCGATTGAAAACTTTCTGGAATTCTTTGGGGCCCGAGCAACAGGTTGGAGCGCCGCGCGGTCTGTCATTACAGCCTGGCATACCGACCGGAAATTGCGTTCGGATCGACGAACCGACGCGGCTGAGAGATAACCCCCATTACGGTTCAATGCATTACATACGTGTACGTGTTACTCTGCGGAAGTAGGTAGGGATGTACACTCACTGCACAACGCCTTCCGTAACGGCATTTCAAGGGACTGTGAAGAGGTCCCCGAAATATCCGACATCTCGGTGGAGAATGGCTCTCAAGGAGGACTTTTATCGTAAATATATCAGATCTTCCCCCCATATTCCATTAAAGTGGGACTCCGCAACAAAATCACCACAAAGATTGTGGTATATGCATAATCTTTAGGATGTCGGAAACATGTGTACAAAATATCTCGGTCCAAAACTGCGCAGATTTTACTCAAACGAATTAATACGAAGCGAGCGCTTCGCCTCTGTGCAGCCAGAGGGCGCTGAAAGCTACGCACGGCTGACATCATCCGGCATCCGGCAAGGGAGAAAGAGTGCAGGCTTGGAAGCAGACGACAATGCTGGGTGACGTCACGAAGTCCTCCTCGGAACCGCCGTAGTATGGAGCTTCTGTTTTCTGCTCTTCGCATTTCCGTTTCGGTCTGCTTTTGTCATCACGTACGAATTAATTACTCGGGCAAAATGAATGCGAATGTTGTATTCAGTATCGAGAGTGTGGTCCATGTTCGGTGTGATGCTCGCCTAATTTTTTATTCTTTTTGTCCTTGCGAAGTCTCCCTTTAAACACGGGCAGCGTTCACACGCACACAAAGTCGAGCGGCCGCACCCGACACACCTCCTACAGGCGGCCTCACGGCACTGGCATCATTTGCCCACTCCAACGTTGCCAACCAAGCCAGTCCGCCAGCGGGGTAGGTCACCTGCTTCTGACGTCACATCTAGTTCCTCCGTTGCGCGGGGAACTGTCGGGTCGCAGCAGTCGCTTTGTTGTTTTTTCGTGGCTTTTAGTTAATATCTCCGTCAACCAATACTTGGTTCATACTCCATATAATAAATTTATTTCCCCTACTCCCTCTCCCTTCCCTTCTCAAGAAGGCCGACTGTGAGGAGCAGGCTCTCATTGGCCTCCGCGATTTGTTCAATCATGACGGGAGATCGTTTGAGGCAGCCAACCAGAGTCCTCTCCGCGTTGTCAGGCTTCTTGAGAAAGAGAGGGAGAGGAAAGCGGACTTTTTTTTTCTTTCGCTCATAAATCACGAACGACGCAACGGATGAAATCTCGTTTCTCTGATGTTCGTGTCAAGGTAACGGCATCTTTGATTCCGCCAGGAGACATTTTCTGCACTTTAGTTCCACAAGCAAGTACGAAGCGAACAGTTATGTAACCGAATTAGGAATAGTGAACCTTTCTTCTTTCCATGTCTGTTAATGTCATCAACCGTCATGCAATCAGCCGTCATATATATTCTTTCTGGCCTTTTCCCCTTTTTTTGCTCACGAAGACAAGCAAAAGAGCGGTGTGAAACACGTTGTTTGTCTTCCGACGTTCCTGTGCCGGGGAAACGCCTGAAATAAAACGCCAACGGGAAGTTTTCCAATAAACAGCAACGCCCCTGTCGTGCGAGAGACGGATTGATCTGCCATTCACCGTGAAAATCTATGCACCGGCGGCTGACCTTCAGAGCATGGTGTGACGGCGAAACGGTATTATGAATGCGGTATTGGAGTATGTATCGTCAGGGTGTGAATAGAAAGAGAGGAGGTAGCCGAAAGAGGAAGGAATGTGTGCCGTTTTTCTTTTTTTCTTACAGTATTTCCATTTCTACTTGAGAAATGTGTGAAATGGTAAGGGGAATATGCGTGTCGACAAAGTTGCGAGGGGCCGAACACGTCGACTCAAACATTCCAATATAGGGAATATTTTAAGGCCGCCGTGGCGGCACATACTGTGTTCGGCTTTTTGTTTTACCAAGTAAATATCTCGCTATACCGAAACCACTTTTTCTCCCTGTTTTTTTTAATCATCGCTGTATGCGGAATCTAGCGCTCTTCCGACCGGGATGCGTCCGTTTCGAGCCCCATTATTCGAAGTGTCGTGCAGGCAACTCCACATAGTGTGAAAGGCAAACCGGCGGAAGCTCATATTGACGCAGCTAAGCTGCTTTTTTTTTCTCTCTCTCTCTCTCTCTCTCTCACACACTCTTTGTTTCGTATAAACCAAAAGGCTCTCGTAATGCTCACTACCAAGGTTTCTTTGCTTGCTTGAATGATTTTTTATTTATTTTTATTTTTTGAAGGCTGTCTCGGCGTTTCTGAGCGCTTCCGAGTCTGTTACTGTTCTCTTCTTTCTCCGAGAACTTCAGAGAGTCACTGTTATTGCGATCGCTTCCGCTTTGATCGCATCCTATCGAATTCATCAAATCGTTGACTTCGTTATAAAGATGGCTTCCTGCATGTTCGCACCAGCTACATAAAACCTACATGTAATAGCCACGTAACTGTAACGTTACGTGCAGGGCTGTGATAGTAATAGTAATAGTGGCACAACAGCGCTTGCCTGAGCTTACCGGTTAATTTTAACATTGGTATTTGTCGGTGTTACTGGTGTGTGCAACATCTGCGAAAGCAAATTGTTGCCAATACGCGAAGCCGTCTTCTTTTTCAGCTCGTTAGGTTAGCCGTTACAGTGTGTCTCCATCCGGAAGCTAACATTGCGGTGAGCGATGGTTGCGTCCTAATAATATGCATCTTCCATCATGGCGGTTCCCTCGCTGAGACAGTGATCTAACGCAGGCTCTGGCCTATAGCCAGTGTACATTAGTTCCAAGGCCTTTCCGTCATTCGTTGATTTTTCGAAACGTGGCTCCGTACCCCACGGTTTTGCGCATATCGAGTCTTCCGTAGGTTCCGTATACCAGGTTTCTCCATTCGTCTACACTCGAAATCGGAGTGTGTGCGTTCGAATCCAACTGCTGGTACCTTCTCATCAATCTGTCAGTGTTCAGTGGAAGTGCTCCCCGTATCGGCTGTGCTGTCTGAGGTTTTCCCTGGGTTTTCCGGCAGATTTTCCGGACGAATGTCGGTACAGTTACTCCTGAAGTCGGCCCAGGACGCCTACTAACCCCTCTGCTCCCCATTCCTTCCTGCCGTCTTCTCTCCATCTGTCCACGTCTGTACGCCGCTAACAGCTACAGTTGCTTCGCGTCGCTAAGACGGAATTAAAAAAAAAGTTCGGCACAGGGCGTAATGAGGCGTAAGTGCTGTGTCTTTTTCATGTTTCCTTGCCTCAGTTACTACCGCGTTCACAGTTCTCCGTGAAGTCGGCCTAGGGTAAATGAACACCGCGTTACAACTCACTGCCACATCTTATTAAGCAGAGTAACTCCACGACAGAACTTGAGGACTAACAACAGCTAATTCTTGCTGGGGCTGAGGCGTAGTTACACTCCTAAAAAATGAACGTCACCACATAGCACGCTCCTAGCCGACCGTCATCCCAAATGACAACGTTCTCGTCCCTGATTTGTTGAAAACGGGAGGGGGAGCCCTTTTCGTGTCATTATGCATGGCATAGAATAGACTCCGCCTCCCGTTTTCAACGAATCAGGGGCGAGAACGTTGTCATTCGGTATGTTGGTTGGCTAGGAGCGTGCTATGTGGTGAAGTTCATTTTTAAGAGTGTACGTAGACAGCTAACAGTAGCTGGTGGGAGGGTGCAAGAATACTATCTCCCTCTGTGTACATAGAGGGAGCTAGTACACAGGCACATTAGGTGGTAGCTGCTCAGCGCGACGTCTGGTGCTCAGCAACGAAACTTTCGCAAGTCACACAAAATAACAATACCGGAACAGAAAGGGCCCCTCACATGCTTCAAGTAGAGGACACGCAGGCAGACAAAACATCAACGGCCGACGACGTCGTCCGCATTCAAATTTCCCACCGTCGTCACATTAGTGAGACAATGCGTGCAACAGGTGCTGCACTCTAGTGCATTGTATGCTTTTCGCGGTGTGAATGTCAGCGCTTGCGGTGAGCGCGGCTACGGCTTTGTTTCACCACATTGGTGGTGTTCTCGCCTTTCTCTTTTTTTGTTCGGACGCGTTTTATTACAGTGTGCGTGGAAGTTTATTGAAAGCCGAAACATTAAAGTTTGTTGAAAACATTGTTGCCGATGCCGCTTAAACCACTTTAAGTGACGTGTCAAGTTTTTGCCTCCGTAAAACATCTGGGAAAGGAGCATGCACAATGAATGGAAAATTCGTATTGAGAGAGTGAAAGAGAGAGAGAGAGAGAGAAAGGTGGTGACCTGATTGGATATCAATTCAACTCATTCCAGTAGGAATAGCTGTACTGAATCCGAAAACAATTGCGTTCTGAGGTTCCTTCCACGGGAACTCCTTCTTTCTCATTTTACACGAACTTACTAATTTTCTTCTTGAACTCAGGGTGCACTTCTTTTTGCAGTGACGTCATAGCTGCTTCTGGGAATCCGCAAAAACGACACACAACATTTTCGTCCCCCCACGCGTCCATTGAGTTAAGTCCCAGAATTCACGGTTGCCCGTCTTCAGCCTTTTCGCCTTTTGTGCGGTTGAGCAGAACATCGTCTGCTTCCCAAACCCGACGGTTACTCGGCTTCTGGTTGTCAGACTGCTTTAGCGTTCTTCCCAAATGAATAGGAAGAAGAAAGACGCTTTGTCCGGCTTCGCGAATGTAGAAGGACGAATTAGTGTTGGTTGCTCGTCTCTGAATGAGAAGTGGTCGCAGATAACGGCAAGCATTCTGATTTAAGCTGACTGGAGACGTTTGAATGATGGTTGGTCTAACGGCTATTTCGGGATGAGGCACGTGCGACAGGGAGAGAGAGATGGTCAACGGAAGAAAAAGAAAGGGTGATCTTCCTTCTTCTCTTCTTCATCCGTTATGCCCCAGAGGAAAGAAGAGAACTAAAGCGTAAAGAGGAAAGACTACTCGAGTAGAGTAAAAAGCGTGGGATAAGTGAGGTACGGAAGGGGGGCGAGTTTGATCTCATCTGTGTCACGTTACCTGGAAAGGCCAATGAGAAGGCGTTCAAGGCGCCACTTTTCGGGACCACCTTGTCAAGCTACAGGCACATCTATCCTGCAGTGTTCAATACAGTGAACCCTCGTTAATATGACCCCCGATAATCTGACATACGCGGTTTACGACCATACTCCTGGGGAACAATGCAGTGAAACCTCTGCAAGTCCCCCCCTTTTAATATGACAATTCCGCATTATGACCAAAGTTCTCGGGAACGACCACGGTCATAATAACTAGAGTTCACTGGATACCCTTCAAACTAGTGCGAGCGAAAAATGAGTTTTTTTTTTTATGTCCCGTGTTAGCACCTCAAAGCAACTGTGGCTATGAGCGGCGCATAGACGTGGACAGATGGAGAGAGGACAGCAGGAAGGAGTGGGGGTACAGGGTGTTAGTATGCGCCTTGGGCCGACTTCAGGGGGAACTGGGCCGACATCCGTCTAGAAAGTCCGCCAGAAAACGCAGGAAAAACCTCAGACTGCACAACCCGCGTCACCTCCCAGTCTCGGCGTGGAAAGCGACCACCATCCTAACCACTATATGCCACGGGAGCTGGTAATATCCGAATTGAAACACCAGAAAAAAAAACACTAGTGACGTCATGTCGTTGGCCCTCAACTTTAGCGTCACTGTTCGGTGTAATTAGAGTCACTACATAGGGAGTAGAGTAGCGACACTGAGCCACGCCATCTTGGGTCCGGCGCTGCTGCGTCGCCTAGCAACGGGACGCCACGTACCCTCTCCCTTCTCCGCCGGAGGACAGCGCGCAGTTTGAACCAGTTCGCAACCGGTTGTGAATGAAGGGGGCTCAACATGGACGGCGCGTTCTTGGAAGGAGAAACCACGTGACACGATCGGCCCAATCGCGGACACCGAACGGCGGCTCAGGCGCGGAAAAGAAACGCGAGACTCTCTACCCCTATTTAGTGACTCCTTTGTCCTTTCATTCTCTCTCTCTCTCTCTCTCTCTCTTTCTCTTTGGTTTCGTTTTTGTGCTCGCCACCTCAAAGCCAACAACAACAACTTTATTTTAACGTGATGAGTGGGGAGTTTCATCGCCAGGGGCGATAACCGCAAAGACACCCTTCAATGTCTCCCTTGAAAGAACAATGTTTTCACACGGTTACAAAAGTTGCGAGCATTACAACCCACATACAACAAAAAATAGAAAGCGAAAGCGCTGAAAGAAATATAAAGAATAAGGCTTCTACGAACGGGTATGGTGGAGAAATTCATTACATTAGCTAGTAGAAATGTATCTGTGTGACTGATATATAATACAGGTGTAGTGGGTTCTACTTTCCTCGGTGCCACCTTCTCCTTTTCATCCATCCTGAATCAAAAGGGGAGGGGGTTCATTGTAAAGGAACACGAGTAAAGTTGGCCGTAGACGAGCGCGACATAGAAGCGCAGCTGGTAGAGTATCGATTCTTCCCTCCGCGATGTTCATCCACGCTGAAGTTATGGCAGGTCGATGGATCGCAAGAAAGCCTTAGTTCTGACAGCAGCCTTAGAAAGAGCCGAGTGCTATCGGCACGGACGCGGTGTATGATCAGTTGGCAGGCGGAGGACTTAAGGGGAACGCCACTAATCGGTTCAGTACTGGGGGGGGCCAGTCTTGCCACAGCGTCAGCGCGGTCATTTCCATGTGGACATCTGCGGTCCAGGGACATGAGTTGGTGGTGATGACATAAGTTGGTGGTTTTGTAAATGGCAGTGATGGCCACTAACTACTTCTACAGTAGTTTAACTATAACTACTAACTACTTTGCGATTGAGTAGTTTAACTAGTAGTTCAACTACTTTTCAGGGGAGTAGTTAAAACTACTTCTTTAACTACTGCAATGTAGTTTAACTACATCTATAACTACTTAACGTTGTCCATCAACACCAATCCATTGTAGTGTTCTTGGGCACCTAAATATGAATCACAAGCAATGATAAACTTTGGCTCAAGCCATTGCAACGATCGTCAAATACAAAGCTTGCGGCGATTTTCTTTCTGTGCCTACGCGATAAACTAAGTTGCAGAATTATTTCACAGCAAATGAGGCTTCACTAGACAAGCATTAAAAGTGAAGATTTAGTACACATGCACGAGACAATTGCTCTGCGCCTCCGTTCTCATCAAACCAGTAGCACATAGTAAAAGTCGGAAGCACAATCGTGCTGTAAAGCTTGCGGCAAAATCGGAAGTAGTTGGCGTCTTCAGTAACCTAACTACTGTAGTTAACTACTTAAAATAGTAGTTTGACTAGTAGTTGCCACTACATTTCTGCAAGTAGTTGATAACTACTTTTCAACTACAATCAGGTAGTTTAACTAGTAGTTAACTACTGGCCATCACTGGTAAATGGTCTATTAGACCATTTGCAAAAGTTGCAGGGAGCAGCGCGCGCCCTGGGAGGGCATGCCGGGAAATGCTGTGCAAACCGACAGCGACGGTGCATACGCCAGTACGACGACGACGACGACGATCGGAGACGATGGCAAATCGCTGTCGTTTTGCTCAGCATTTCCCAGCACGCCCTGCCAGGACGGGCGCTCCTCCCTGGAACTTTTTCAAATGGTCTATAAAACGGTTATCGCCTCCAACGCTGATTTACTGTCCATCAGGGCGGTCCAAGCTCTTTGTGACGCCGAACAGATGTGTCTCAAAGCTGTTAATATAGCGAAGACCCCGGCTTCCGTAGATGACATTTTGTATAGGGGAGTCAGAATCCTTGTTCAGTTCCATCACGAGTTCGTTCCACGAAACGTCACCCACACGAACGGCCCAGCGCAACGTCACACACCATTCAAGGTCACCGTTTATTTTATTTTACCATTTTAATTTTCCTTCAAATCAATCAAGCAATGAAACAAACCAAAATGCAGAGCTGCTGATTGGTATTTGCTGATGCACAGAGCACTAAAGGGATCAACGAACATTCATTCTGAGCATGACTACACAACATATAACACTGAATTAAGCGTGCACCTGCTGCAGCTTATCCAGCCATAGGAGCGTGACCTTTGAATAGGGACGCAGTTACAGCTAGCTTGTAGCGAACAATAGTCGAGCTACAATTGCTATTGAAATGCAGTAAGTTAGAGTTACTTTTCCGACGTTAAAACAGAATTTAGTTGCGTTGCAGTACCTTTGAAGTAAAATATCTGAGAGCACTCAACCCTCAAAGACCTTAGTTTGCATTTTAGCACGAGTGCTGTCCAACAACAATTACATCGCATACTCGTTACACCTAAGCCGTTGTGTACTTTCGCAGATATCGTTAGAATGCTTCCATCTCTTGAGTCAGGACCCATATCCCTTTACCAGACGTCTAACACGAGGAATGTCCTTATCCAATTCCACAAGCATCATCTTCATAACGAGAAAGTATTTCAGATCATATAAACATATGACAAGCCCACTGCGCTACCCCATGTAATTTAGTGGCAGTTACATTCACCAGTTACTTTCAACAAAAATGGTAACTTACAACAGTTACTTCACCAGAAAAGTTAATGTAACTACCCGAAGAGAGCACTTTGCCTCATCCCATTCCTCATTCCCACAACGAGCAGCCACGTCCTGATCCTGGGCCCGGATATCCCAAGGAAACCCCACACTTGTAGGAATATTCGCCCCCTTCGAGCCCAAGCTGTCCAGTGATGATCCGTTGGGGATTGGAAACGGACACAGCTGTGCCAGACATAATGCTCGTCACCGTTACGTACGTGTTGCCATGATCGTTGCAGTGATCGAAGCGACACGGGACGGTATATATGTCGATACCGAATCCTGTTGTGTATGTACGCGCCCGTGCGTACCTTTCTCATTTGCAAATGTTACGAAACTTTTGCCTCCTATAGCTACTGAAAAAAATAAAATACAAAATAGACATCTGGTTACAGTTACAAGACGCCTGTCACCACCCAGCGCGCTGCTTTAATCCAAGTACAGGATGTTCTAGTTGAACTTTTGATAGGGCACTTTTCCGTATGTGAGGGTCAGTCAGTAGAGAGTTTTAGTACAACATACGCTATCGCCTTTGCGTACGTAGGGGACAGCGTTGGTTGTTCTGCGCACGCGCTAAACGGAAAGAGAGCTTCGCGCATTGCGCAGAGCCACCACGCTCTCGCTTTTGCGTAAACGGAAGGGATAGCGTAGTGGCTCTGCGCAATGCGCAAGGGTTCTACTTATGCTCTGCGCGTGCGCAGAACCGCCAACGCTACCCCTTACGGAAGCAAAGGCGATAGTTTACGGCATACCAAAACTTACTAATAACGTAGCAACGCAGCAGGTGTTGAAATTCGCACGAGTCCTTATGCTAGCTCAACGCTGAGACGCATCATTCTTGCTCATGTTTGTACCCTTGTCTTCACCTTGTTTTCTTCATAATTTATGTACATCCCTCTTGTGGAGGCGCCACAGGACTGCAGGTGCTACCACATATTTTATTTATTTTAATTTTTTGTCTCGTTCCGTAACTAGGTGCCCCATATAAGGCGGGAATATGTGGGATTTCGCGTTGGGGAGGTATAATATATGGACGCGCTTTGTTTACGCAGTATAGGTGGCGCCTTTGCGAAAGATCATTTTTCATGAAAAGCCACATTTTGCCAAGGTCTCACTGGCCTGTGGAAGGTGACTTACGGAAACTGTCTTGACAGCGTCGCACCTGTTTAGTGGTTTGGAGAAAGAGTTCAGGTTTAACGAGAAGCTCGAATGCTAAAGAATGTACATTACAGCTCCTTCTCTCTCTTCCTGTCTCTCTCTTGTTTTCTTTGTGTGTTTTTTAGAAGGTTTTGTTATTTACGGTTTTTAGCATTCGGAAGTATTTGTTAGAGCATTAGCTTCCCATATATATATTACCAATCTTTGTGGCAACGGTTGATATACTGCTTTCGCCCCTAAATCCACTCAAAAACACATTAAAGGAGCAGCGAAAGCATCCTTCATCTGTTCCTTTTTCTCTTTTTTTGCTTCATCGGATTTTACAGCTGGTATTTTGGGGAAGGGGGATGTTGCAAGGTTTTGGGGGGACGGGAGGGTGATCATAGTGGATAACTGGCTGGAAGGCTTTGGAGACAGGGGATGATTGGTTAATTGATTGAGTGGTTGATTTATTGAAAAATGAAAAATATGGAGATGTGGGGGAGACAAGGGGGAGGGGGTTCGTAGGCGTCCTAGGCAAAGTTCGATACTAACTGTGGAATGACAATGCGCCTGGAAGGCCTATACCGGAAAGCACAGGGTGGACATGCTGTCGTGGGATTTGAACCCACGACCTCCCGGTATTCAACACGACGTCTTGTGTCGTCATATCGGGGCGCGTCATGCCCACGTGATCTCATCCCTGCGACCCTCACATAGGAAAGGGAAAAGCAATCACTCACATTCTTTGGACGGACGTGAGAGGAAAAAAAAAAAAGAATACGATTACACAAATACACAAGTAATGCCTTGTTCTGTTTGCCGTACTCTAAGCCAGTTGGCGTTTCACAGGTTTCAGGAGTTCGTTAACCCTTTCTCGAAGCAGCAGGGAAACTGAAAGGTCTTATTCCTTTCGATTGTTTTGCAAGAAGCCAAAATGCAATTCATTCACCTTTCTTTGAACTGCGTGCGTCAGTCAATTGGTTTCCACAATACAGAGTTGCGCGAAACTTACTTTTTGTCTGCAGACAGCGCATATCTCGAGCGTAAAAAGACTTACGACATACTCGATCGCTGTTAACATGGAATCACAATGGGCCATACATGCGCATTCTTCGTAGAAATTCAATCCTCGGCCCACACGTGGTCAGGTCAGGTTGTTTTCAGTGCAGCTGGAAGCAGAGGGCGATACACTCAGTCCTGTTATTTCTGTGGCCATTGTCAATGCCTTTGAGCGACTGCTTCAATTTCGGATCATCGTCCTTTCGTCGTTTGGAAGACGGCCAGGGAATTGTTCAAGGCTTCCAGACTTCATTGCTCTGTGTATCTCCGTTTTTTTTTTTTTTTTTTTTGCTTTCTTCATCTCTCAACCTTTTCACTGTAAAGCCGTTGCAGTCTTTGATTCGCTGGATCTTATAGTATGCCCGCTTATGCTTACAGTATGAAGCCCACGTGCAGTAGGATTCTAGCGCGCTGTGCCCAACGTAGTGGTGGTGGAGGAACCGCTTGACATAGTGGGCCACACTCACGCGGGCAGCGTCACGACTATCACAGGGGATATCGCGCGTCCTGGGCAGACTTCACTGGGAACCGTGCCGTCATTTGTCTCGAGGAAACTCCAGGGAAAACACCCCGACAGCACAGTCTGCGCAGGCATTCGAACCCGGGTCACTTACCATTCTCGGATTGCCCAACAATGATGCCAATCAACCGATGAAGACATTTCCCTGGGAATGGATGTCTCCCGACGTTGGCCTCAATGGAAATGAAAAAGTGGGCAAACTAAACTAACTATCTGAAGCGCACCTCGGCAATAGCTCCATATTGCATGCCCCGCGAGTCAGCGACAATCATTTTGTTCTTGGGGTGATGGTACAAGCACAGCAACCTGGGATCAGGGAAATCCTGCAGAGTCATCGACTAGATCTCCCGTTGAAAGGACCTTCCCGGAATATACAAGCTCTGCTCGTTAGGCTGCGAACAGGATGTGCTCTCACTAAATTACGGTTATACAGGATTTGTGAAGGGAGGTGCTTCAGGACGAGAGAAAGACAAGATCGGGACAAGGCTTGTCCCTCTGGATAACGCAAACTGCAAACACTGTCAGCAAACAGAAACTATCGAATGCATCCAGATTTATTGTCGTGCATATACTAAGGTGTGGTGGGAAAGATACGTTTGGCACTGCAGGAATTGTACGCAAGATGATGTCCTACATCCCAGAGGCCTCTTTCACTGAAATATACAAAAAAAAAAAAAAAAAACTCGCAGCTCAGTCTGCTTCCTCCGGAAAACGGGACTTGCCCAAAGGACTGTTAGCCAGAGCACACTTGCTCACGAAACTTCGTCACAATCCTTGCAGTGACCCTGCCTACAACTTAACTTTCGAGCGTCATTATTTTAACATCTTAATATATCATCCCATCTCATCCTGGCTACAGTCGTGATGCTGCCCGAATGAGTAAGGCCAACAGCAGGAAGTCAGGGGAGGATCAGCCCCTCCCCCTGACTTCCTACTGTTGCCCCTACTCAGGATGAGTCAAGATGAACGGTTCGAGCTGGATATCCTAAGTGTCGCGCGTTTCATGCCAGTGATCATGAAAATCCAGCGAAAATTTGCCTCACGACGTCGCAACACGGAAGTCCTGACACCCTGCACGACCTCTGTGTACCCGCTAGGCTGTGAGGCTGGCCCTGTGTGCAACGAGTGTGATGTATACTTGCCAACGTAGAGAACATACTCCTCCGCTGTCGGAGTTATATCAACGAGAGGCGTACACTGCAACCACAGTTTGCCACCCTTTGCAGCCGCCCTTTCAACTTGTCGTGCATCCTCGGCCCTTGTGACACCGCGGCCCCACTCCAGGGCAGCCTTACGTCATGTAGTTGGTATTTTTGGGTGACTATCCTAAAGGACTCATTGTGACCCCGACAGCGCTCTCGGACATTCCCCCCTTCACGATCAGGATCGCCACCGCCACTCCGATCGTCATCGTCATCACTCATATTAGACCCCCAGCTATGGTGAGCTAGAATGACTAGAATTCTAGCTCACCATACCCCAGCTATGCGGTAGCGTTCCACTCCTGTAGACTGGAAAACCTCCCTACTTTATCGCCAAAATATATAATCGTTGTTGTTGTTGTTCTGTGTATGAAAGGGGGGTGAGGGCGTTATGCTTCGGCCCCCTTCGGCAGATTGAAAACTCTCCGCCTATGATAGCGACCATGTCATAATCCACAAAGCCTATATGCAGGAGCTTGTCCGCACTAACTGCTTGGGACCAGCGGCATGGGCGAGCGGGTCAAAGCGCCTCGCTCGGTGGTGGTAGCCAAGGTTGTGCTGGGAGGTGCTGGGTTCGAATCCTACCATCGGCTGTGCTGTCTGAGGTTGTCCCTGGGTTTTTCCGAAGGCTTTCCAGACGAATGCCGGCATAGTTCACCACCTGTCCGCATCTGTATACGGCGCTCATAGCCACGGTTTTCTTCGCGGCGTGATCGGAACAGGGGAATCTGAATTTTGAATGTGGACATGGGGGACATGTAATCCCAAGCAGCACAGTGTGCTGGAAGTTGAGTGCAATGGGGGTGGACGGTATGTGTCTTATGAATGTTCCTTAGTTTCACGGGTCTGTTCAATGCCTTCTACCTACCCATCCACTCTCATTCCCCACTCCCACTCGACTTTCAGTGCATTTTGCTGCTTGGGATTATACGGCCGCGGCGGACGACAGCAACAGTTCATCGTACTCGTACATAGGGCAACAGATGAAACCTGATAAGCGACGTAGGTCGAACGCTTGCGTGCCCTTTACTTCTTATCAAGGGGGAGCTCAAATATATAAAAAAAATATTTTACAGAAAGGTTTGTCACAAAAAAATTTGGACCTGCTGCTCCGCCTTGTAGCTTGCTTCTTATCAAGCTCCGCTTCTTTTCAGTTTCCAGTTTTTCCGCACCGTCAAAAAAGGCTCCCTCTTTCTTTGTTTCTGGCTCTTTTCTGTTTCCCTATTTATTCCTTCTTTTCAACGTTCATTTGTACCGCGGGCTTCAAGAGGTGGGAAGCCTTGCGCTGTGAAATCGACGCATGTGACCTCGTCTTAACCGGAAGCGGCCCCTTATCTTCCTGGGAAGTACTGGCGAGGCGAAAAAAGAGATGGTTGAACTATTTCCGGCAGAGATGCCACTTTCCGCTCCGGCTTCGGAACATTACAATGTATTTGATGTTTAACTGCAATGTTTCCTGTTTCAACTAAACTGTGATGCATTTGACGTTTCGTAGAATAACCTCGCGAAAATTGCGAAGAGCGGAAAGCGGGTTAGCTGGTAGACGAAAACCACGATGAAACAAGTCTTAGCATGGGATACGCGAAATGTGTGTATGTTCGTGTATTTCGTGTATAGCCTATTCTAGGGCTTGTTTCGTCATGGGTTTCAAAAGTGATTGCAGTAAACTTTAACGGTGATATTTTTCTACAGTTTCGCTGGGTGCGATTACGGATTTATAATTCGTGCTATGAACTTATACATTTTTAAAAAGAACTAATCGAAAGAATGCTTCGTGATATGTTAACGCTTCTAATAACTTACTGAACCTATTTGTTTGTCTCATCGTATTGTGTATTCTTCGTTATCTGTTTAATTATTACATAACTTATTTATTACTTAAATATTTACTCCAATGTGCTATACCGCCGGCTAAGCCTCATGTTTATTTAGGTTTGCGAGAATTTCATCGCAGTCGGAACTTTATTATTTCCCGCTCCGACAAGCTGCTCGCCACCTATCGGACCCCCAGTAGAAGCACTCAATGAATGATAGTAACAGCAGCCGGCCGAAATGTTTTGCGCTATCCCGAAACTATGCCGCAAGGTCCCTTCGTGTGCGATGGTGTTTACTGGCTTACAGAAGTCAAACAGCAACAAGCACAACTCAGTTCCGCAGTGCAAAAATACTGCGGAGAAGAGAATTCAATCTCGAGAACGAGAAGAGAAAACGGATACTGTCCCAGGAGCGGCGTGAACGAAAACAACGAAGACCGCGACACGCTAGCATAACGCGAGTTATGTTATTTGTACCGTAGACCGAAGCGCCTCCTGTGTCACGCAAGGGCTCATGGGAACGTATTACAGCATTATGAGACGGCCAGAGGCGGAGGTAGAAGAAGAACAACATTTCCATTGTGTGCAGTAGCATCGTCAGCCGGGGTAAACCATAACCGAAGCAGACGACAGAGCAGTGTCCCTCAAAGTTCCCGTGCTGCTTTGCGCCGCGCGCTTGGTGGCGCGCGCGTCTTTGTTAAATCGTCTATTCTTGAAGCGTGTCTCGTAGAAGAAGGCACGAAGCAGGTTGATTCATTCATCGGCAATCCTTCTTTTCTCCGCCATCTTGAAGACGACGCGAGCCCCTCTACAGGAAGTTGTAGTAGCGAATATTTATTTCGCTTAGTTTTTACTATTTCGGTGCGCAACATACGCTTGTGTTGTTACACTTCTCTGCCTTCTAGAGTTAATTTCAAAGCGTCATAGATGCTCCGACAGTTCAAGAAAACGGCGGCATAGGGTATCAAGGCGGTCTATAGGAAAGTGCAATTTTAATTTTTCACAAGTAGTGGTTCCTCGCGAGACAACTACGATCAGGAGCGTCGCCACAGCGGTCGGTCTGCGGATTAACACGACAAGGACACTGGGGACTCTTTAGGACTCCGTACGTGAGTGACGAAAGTTTCGAAGTCTGCAGTGCCAACAGTGTCCTGTTTCTATTTTTCGAAGGACGGAAAGAAGTATCGTACTTGATCCTGACAAACTGTGCACATCTGCAAGCCAGTGTACAAATATCTCACTCAGTACAAAAGAACATTGACGATAACTGCACATATACCAGAAAAAAATTGTGCAATACCAGCTTCATAGGGCGAGCAACCACCTAATCCGCATATGGTACCCGCGCAGGTGAGATCCGCCACCGCACCTGGTGAAATAGGCCTACAGCAGCAAAAGGTGCAAAAACCGCGTCCGCGCGGATATTGAGCATATCCTCGCATCCGCAGTCATCGCACTTGTAAGAAGAGTATCGCCATCACGAAAATGTTACGTCATTAAACTTTTGTCTAAGTCATTAACTTTTGTCTAAACTGTTGTCTAACTGTTAAAGGCACAGCAGTTAATAAGTAATTCGTAGCAGTGGAAAGTACGTCGATGCAAGCGATGGCGCACTTCGACGCCATTTTTGAGTCACGGCATGGTTCCCCCTAGCGGAAGTGGACGGAGACATCAATGCTCATTTGCGGAAATCTCCGCGCGCAGCGCAGAGGCGCGCGGATATATCAGCATCTTATCCGCGCCGATCCGCGCACATGGTCGCACAAGCGACTACTTTCCAGCCTTGCCTCTTCAGGATATTTAATATGGCCAAGTAAACTTCTGGTGTACAAATTCGATACAATACAATACGATATCCGCGCACTATACAGTACAACGAATACAATACAATTTCGATGAAATACAATAAATTTCGATAGAATGCAATACAACACAATTTCAATACAACCTTGCCTGCCGAGAGCCATAGGCAAAACAAGCCTCAAGAAACGCTTGTCGTTCGAGCGCTGACGCAATAAAACTCCCGGGCTAAATATTGGGATTCTGTGCGCGACAGAGGCCTGCACGCATTGATACGAGGCATGTGTATTGAACGGAACATTTTTACCGCATTTGAACGGACGCGTAAATATTTTCCCTCCCGTGCGTAAACAACCCACGAACCGTGGGCGTGTCGTCTTTGCCGTGTAAAGGATAGGCTAAGCAGTGGCGTTAAGCTCTTTCTGTGAAAACACTGAGGCGTGCAAGAGATTAAACTCTAAACAAAGGGACTCTAAGTATAATAGAGAGAGAGAGAAAGCGTGTGTGTGAGAGAGAGAATGTGAGAGGGTCAACACGTCGTCAAATTGGTGTTCGCGGCTGACTGAATCAAGTGTTGAAAAGTTGTTTAAAGAGAATATGCTTTTGACGCGCGCGCGGCGTTAAGGCGCTTTCCATGATGCCTTATTCATAATACGCTGCGCACTTTAGGCGCAGTCTCATAAAATGAGTTCATTAAAAAAATAGCAGGATTCGCCCCACCCGATTTTATCGGGACGATTTTATTTTGACATTTTCGAAAATTTTTCAGAGCGACCTATTAAGTGTGTGATATGTTGTGACGTATATATAAGCTACGTTCTGAAATGACACCAAACGCGTAAGACGCTTGCCTCGTTCCTTTCCTGTACCCGTTCTTGCCTGTAATAGAACATTCACCAGCTCAATAGAACGTTCCTCGCTGTTAACAGCTATAGGATGCCTCTAGTATTCACCAGGGCACCAGCGTAGCAGCCTTTTAGTAAAGAACCACATTGTGATTCATTTCCTTTTTCTTTTTTTTTTTCTTTTTCTTCATTCAGCTCTCACTAAGAACACAACATTAAATAAGTGGACCCGCCTAAGCCCGAGGTGCTTGTGAAATAATTATTTGAAATTAATAATTGAAATGAAATTCATAATTACATCGTAGTTCCCTTACTGAGTGGCAGTACTCAGGCATGATAGTAATTATTCCTATACGAGTGTGATGAGTCTTGAATAATGACGGAGTTACAATTATCTTGTAAGTATATAGCTATACTTCTTTCGATCACTACTTAGAGTAACAGGTTATTTTCCTTGTAAAGTAACTTCTAACTGTATCTAGTTACGATTTTGTGTGAGAGTAACCGCGAAATGTAGCTGTAAATATGTAACCATCCCAACAAAATTCTCCCAACTAAGAATTCCCACAAAATTCTCAACTTCAGCATGATCCACACTTTGCATACGAGGCGCATATTGGCGTTCCTCAAACGATGCTCCGCAAAATCGTCCTGTACGCGTAGCCATCTAAGCTCCCCGGAGGCGTTAGCTTCCATCCCAGTCGGCAGCGAAACGAAGTTTGAATTCCTTGCGGCGGACCGGTGCTGCCGTAATTCAATTTATGCGCCTCCCGACTGGGTTATGGTCCTTTAAATGGTTTCAGTATGCCTGACAAAGAAGCCCTTTGAAATAAAGTTAGGAATCGAGTGCAGATATCGTAAAAGTTATCGCGCACGTCGGATGTTTCGTTTGGTCGTCAAAGATTCTTCAGCCTGGACTTGCGCCGGCTCTGCTTTTCTGGATGTCCATCTAGAAACGTGACGGCGTTATAACTCGGCGTAAGGTTTCTGCTTTGCGGATTTGTATTCTTAAAGGCAATGGGTATGTTGTATGTTTTTATTTCGGTGAGCGGAATATTCCGTTTAGCTTATGGAACACGTCTCTTTTTTTTAACTCCGTGTTAGTGCCGCGACGTAACTGTGGCTATGAGCGTCGTACTGATATGGACAGATGGAGAGAGGACTGCAGGAAGGAGTGAGGGTATAGGGGGTATACTATGCGTCCCGGGCCGACTTCAGTGGGAACTGTGCCGACATTCGTCTGGAAAGTCTTCGGCAAACCCCAGACAGCAGAGCCTGTGACAGGATTCGAACCCACCACCTCCCAGTCTTCAGCACACAGGGGTGGCATCCAATGTATTGCTCCGCCGACGAAAGCGTGCTGGGCGAACGCAATGCATCCGGGACAGGTCCTGGTCGTACGTCACAGCAAGCGCCAAGGCACACGTGACCTTAAAGATGGCGACGCCCGTGATCGGCGGCTAAACCTTTTGTAAACAATGCGGTTATTGTTTCTGCACGCCGTTTGGAATGTCTTGCGGTCACGGTAATTATTTTTATCCGATAATCGCTCAGTGTAACGTGCAGTTTTGCACATAAAACATCGCACTGTTGACGGCTTCCAAAGATGTGATGACGACCGCGCTTTAAGACTCACTGAGCCGATGCGATGTACTTAAACTAAGGCGAAATGGGCTACCATGTTACGGGAGAAGCACCGCATATTTTACGCTGGCAAAATACGTTCATCTCTTCGCGTTATGGCGACTAAAATATGTCGGTAAGCGGCAAAACGAGATGTAAACAAAGTCACATGACCTCCAAATGACGTTTTCTATGACGTGCGATCAGGACAAGATGGCCGTTTTGCCAAAAGCACCCGCTTGAGGGTAAGTTACAACAATGGCGGGTTTGTGTCACCCCTGTGCTTCAGCACGACCTGCACGGGACCGCCCTCTCGACCATGCCGCTGGTGGAACATGGAATATATGTTGGAGTATCCTCCTCAGCGCGTGGCTTAGATCGGGTTGAAGGTTTCTTCGTGGGCACCTAACTAGTGCTATTCCGCAGGGTCTTCCTAGTCACAGTCTGGTTGATTACGCTAGACAGGGAATTAACTTCAGTTAATTCATTACTTAAGGTGAATAGCAAAATAGAATGGTGGTGACGGTGAAAGGGCTCGTCGTTTTCGACCTCACAGAGGTGGGCAACGTCACAAACTGACGCCCTGGGCTAATGTGCGTCCTGGGCCGACTTCTAAGGGAACTGTGCCGACCTATGTCTGAAAGCGTCTGAGGAAAACCCAGGAAAAAAACCCCAGAGAGGACAGCCGGCACCGGGATTCGAACTCGGGTACCTCCGAGTCTCGACACGAAAAATAGAATGACTCCGCAAGACGACTGACAAGCAAATCCCCGTAGGCCTCACCCTCGTGGTGTTCAAGAAAGAGGAAGCTTCGTTCAAATTACTGGAAACACCGGAACATGTATAGAAAATGAAATCCAGGTTGAGCCGACGCGGGCCGCTTCAGTAATGGGCGGATGCCGGTCCGGAAGGAAGCGGCTCCGTACGGCTCGCAGTAACACGCCAGCATCGATTAATAATCGTTTCTCACATGCGGTCACATTCCTGACATTCAAGCGATAAATCACTAAGAATATGCTACGTACCTCCCCCCATAAACCTACCTACCCCCTACCCCCATAAACGTTCGCTAAATACTAAAGAATGAGCTAGCATATAACGCGCACACTATACCTTGATGCTCGATGTGGTGTGATGGAAGAAGGGGTGGTGGCGTGGCTATTTACCGATCTGATTCATTGCCGGTGAGACTGTGTGCTGATACAGGAGGTCGTGTGCATCTTGGGACGACTTCATAGGGAAGTGTTGCGAAAACTACGTTTGAGAGCCCGAAAAAAAGATGGGTGTAAAAGAGTTCAACAGTTTAGAGCCGTGCCTGATATCGTAGCTGGATCGCGAAAGATGGAAGAATCACGCAATCCAGTGATTTATCTAAACTCCCCCCTCCCCCAATGTTTGTTTACATCCCACCAACATAAAGCCGGTACAACGCTACCGTAATAATAAATGACCGCCCCCAATGTTTTGCACACACACACACACCCCTCCGTGTTTGCGATTCTGGGTAAACCGCTAACGCGAACTGGTAGCGCACACTAATTAGACTACAAGAAGGGCACACCGCCGCAAACAAATCACCGCCAAATCACCGCGACAGATCTACTCCACTTACATTGCATCCAATAGGAGATCTCCAAACCAAGAACGTGACCTGCAAGCAGTGACACTCTACCTGCGCGCGCAAGCCATTTCACCGAATAGGAGCAGAACGAAAGCGGAACTGTCATGCCGGAGTCTTTTTCTCTTGTTTCGCATTACACGAGCACGGTGACAAACAAGCCTGAAACAAGAACCGTACCGCGGAGACGAGCATCTTGGTTTGCTTCGTACAAGTTGCTCAGTTATGTCGTCCTACGCGATGACGTTAAAGGGACACCGAAGTGCTCACTGAACATTTTCCAAATATTATGCTTCATGCAAGAACCTAGCTCGCGATATTCTTTAGCCGTGGCGATTTTGCGAAACAAGATGTCATTGAACGAGAAGACAAAACGAGGAATGTCGCCAGAGTGCATCGTTCATAAAGCAAACATATTGGTAAATCCAGTGGGGACTGTACGCGATGGTTATTGTACCTGGTATGGTTTTAGCGCATCGCTTCTCAGGCAGCACAACATCTTGTCCCAATATTGGACGAGCATTGGCCCAATCTTGGAACAATATTGGACCAATCTTTGCCCAATATTGGTCCAACATTAGTCCAATTGTAGCTCAATATTGGATGAACATTGGTTCAATCTTGGAACAATATTGGACCAATCTTTACCCAATATTGGACCAACATTGGTCCAATTGTGGCCCAATATTGGACGAACATTGGTCCAATCTTGGCCCAGTGTTGGGCGAACATTGGTTCAATCTTAAACCAATATAGGGCCGGTATTGTCAATATTCTGCCAATATGAAGAGATACACCGGTGCCGTCCGACTAATGAAGAACGCCGTTTTATCTTCTGCCGCTAATACCCCAAGAGGCTAAATAGAGAGAGAGAGAGAGAGACATGTTTCCGGTGCAGAAAGCGCAAATACTCTGGCGACTTCTTGGCTTCCCGAAGGAACAACCTTGCTCTAGGGCTTCATTTTATTCTTTGCACGTTTTCTTCTCTTCTTCTTGGTGTTCTGTTTCTTTTTTTAAGTCTATCGTCGAGCGTGCTCATATTATGCAGTTATTCGCTGCGGGTGGTGCACTGCAAGAGGCTAACAACACTTTCTGCAGAGTGGCATTGAAAGCGCTCACCAATAGTCGATCACGTCGGAGCTTAGGTCTCCATATCGGCTCTGTTTCATTTTTTTTTTTTTTTTATTGCTCGAGTTCCGACGGGGTGTTGCCGTATGTGTAAAACTTTGAAATTTTATAACACCTAATAAATATTATTATTATTATTATCAAAACAAGACATAGGTATCTGGGATGAAATGTAGAATACGTGCTTTTCGCACCAGCATTACTCTTAAAACGTTGTCCGCTATTGAGCGTCAGGCACATCTCGAGCATCGACGTCATCATTACGTCATGGTGACGTTTCTTCGTTACAGGTCTATTGGCTTTACGTCGCGAGACAGCTATGATTATGACCGACGCCACGGCGGCTTGTCTGGTCTGTGAATTAATTTTGCCCACCTGAGGGTTGTTTCGCGTGCGCCGAAAGCTCAGCACGCGGCACACCGTATAACGATCCCGGCTGATATGGGCGCGTGTAAACAATTATATACATAGTGTAACGACACTACACTAAAAGTGTCGTGTAGCAAATTCTGAAACACGCACGTGCGTTAAAATATCCATCCCCGAATTTTGATATGCAAATTTATTTATTTATTTTTTATTTTTATATTCGAATGAGCCGAAACCGAAACCGCAGCCACCGGGAACGCATGGAGCACAGCGCTCATTTCACGTCGGACGGGATGAATGGAGTAGGTGCCGATGAGCTGGTCAGATAACCCGCTTCCCGGCTAAGATAAGCCTCCGTCGGCGTAGATGATGCGCGCTAGAGGCGCGGTTTTTCGGTTTCGGCTGATCTGCATACTAAAATTCAGCCATGAATATTTCACTGCACGCGCTGTTTTCCGGATTTTCAAAACATAGAATGACTTTCAACGTTGATTTTCTCCCGTTCTGTTATCCTGCTTTTGCTCAAAATTCCGTAATTAAAGAATTAATGGATTTTAAGTAATTAGTCATATTGTAGCTACATACTCTCTTCCAGAGGACGTCCGAGGTGCCGATTTGGTGCGTGTCTATTAAGTATTTTGCTGTTCATTATAAATTTATTGATCATAAGTTATTTTTTTTTATTACAAAAATAACCCGGTCTCTTATGTTCGTCTATGATAACATGGGACGACCTGTCGTAGCCCCCTAAAGAGGGTGACTTTCTTTCTTTTATTTTAGTTTCCACAATTTAGCGAATGAAGAACTGGACCAGTTGAAAAAAAAAATTACGTTTTGCACATAATACGCACTGATGACAAGTTTTAGTTTAGTTTCATTTCATCTTCATTGCGAACACCCGTACTTTATCTTCGTTTGCCCAGTATGACGTACGCATAGCAACCTGTCCCTAGACCGCATCGAAAAGAAAGATAGAAAGGAAAAAAAAAATAATGGCGTTTCCGTGCACAGCACGTGGTGAAGGTCAGAGCACTGCTTGCCCTCGGTAACAAAGCTGTTGCTATGGCTGCACCTTTTCCTTTTTTATTTTATTCTTCTTTGCTTTCGATGTGTGGAAGTGTACAGGGACACGTAGCCACTCAGTTTGGTCTAGCCCCCTATACTTTGCCCTAATTTCGATGTCTGTGTTTGCTTGCGTGCCGCAGTGAGGGCACAAACACGGTGTTTATCTGTTTGTTCTTGAGTATGTGCGTGTCTGCCTGAGTGGACATGTTGCAGTGGAAGCCAACACACGCACACAAAAAGAAAGAAAGTAGACTATCGTTGTGGTCGTGGCTGTTGCAAGCGTGGCGCAAGCTCCAAGTTAGCCTTTTTGTGGCCCTTGAAGAGTGGAAGTTTTGCGAGGACAAGTGTTATGTGTGTGGGGGTGGGGGTGGGGGGGAGGTTGGAAGGAAAGCGGGAAAGTATTCTGTTCGTACGATTTGCGTTAGGCCATGTCAGTTGTTGGCAGCCATGTGCGAGGAGACAGAACAACAACTACATGCACGACGATTCATGTAGTTAGCGATTGATGTATTTATTGGCGCATCGCGGTGAAACACCAATCATCATCATCATCGTCGTCGTCGTCGTTTAACCGCAACAGTTGCGGAGGAGACAAAGATATGTTATCGTGTTCGACGTTTTAAAGTAGGAATAGCCCAGTAGCACAATGTACTGAAAGTCGAGTGCAAGAGAGCGCGCAGCGGCGGTGGCCTCACCCAGCGGCTCCTCTCGTCTCGTGACGTCAGGTGGAAGAGGACTCTTCATTGGTCACCGAGAATCATCTGCTAGAGAGAGCGACCAGTCGAGACGAGGGATGGGCGGGGCGAAACGCGACTGCAAAACAAAAGAAAGAAAGACAGAAGGCGCTCGTCTCAGTATTGACGAGGCACATGACGTTGCACACTGGCAGCCAATGGGAGCAGGTTTTCTGACCCACGAGATTCAAAGCTCTCTTGCGCTCCAGGATTACGCGGTGCAATCGTAGTTTTTATGCGAATTTGTGTCCCATGGCTTGAAATACTAATTTCTAGTTATCTCGACATATTTGACAACGATTGATTGATTGATTGAGTGAGTGCGCAAATTGGTTGGAACTACGTAAAGTGGAAACAACATCATGCATGTGCTCAGACGTCTCCTCAGGTACTGGTTTTTCGCGTAAGGAAAACAACGGCACTAAATACATTCCGTTTTTCTGAGAATTTCAGCAGCTATTCAAGACAGACGTACTTTTCCTTCGCTATTTTCCTTGTGTGTGTTGCATATCGTTGGGGAAACAAGATGATGCTGAGCTTTAAACTACAAAAGCCCGGAGAAACAGCGGGATCCCTAAATACACAAAGGACGAAAAAGGAAGCCTCAGAACCTGGAAATTCGGAGTTAGCGTCGTTTCAATAAATAAGTAAATAAAGTAATGACGAACACAGAGCTATCGGATTCCAAAGTTACTCAATTAAAAGGCATTCAGTTAGGTTAACGCAAGAAATGCAAAACGGAGCGCTTTCGCTTCTTACTGTATACGGTTTAGCACGAGCCACATTCATTGCCCTGCTACCTGATCATCATCTAAAGAAAGAAGAAGACGAAAGCAAGCACGGAAGTTTTTGCTTCCGGAGGAGAATGTACATAGGGGATTACGCTGGATTAAGCCGGATTCCCGAGGGAGCGTGGGTTTTAAGGAAAAGAGTCCTCGTCCTCCTGGTGCACTGCGATGATTTTGTGGACGAGGAGGTGAACGTTGGAGTTAGTGCTTTCCGCTTTTTCTGGTTGCTGTTGTATCGCTACACCAATAGGGAACGATCTCGAGAAAACCCCGCTTCCGCAGGCGTTGTCGTTGACCTGCTTGTTGAGCTCCCCTCTTAATTCAACATTCTACGTTTCCTTCTCTCCCTCCTCTCTCTCTCTCTTCCCCATGACGTTTCCCGTGTCTTCTAAGGATTCCAGACCTTCGCCGGTTGTCGACGGCGTGGTTCTTTTTCGTTACTTTTTTTTATTTGCTTTCTCGGGTCGTTTCGGATTTCTGCTTTCTGGATGGATCGATTGACATCGAAGAAGAAGAAGAAGAAAGAGAGAAAGGAGACATGACAGGTGACTGGCTTGGCTTGGTTTCCGGACTTCCAGAAGAACTTCGTAGAGTGATTGCACCGAATCCCTTTTGATGCAGGGCAGACATGTCCAAATGGAGTAACAGGAGATGTGGTTTCCGTTATGTTGTCGGGCCGCGTTACTGAAAGCCGGGCTCATCGTGTGGTTTGCTCCTTTTGATGCCTTTGAGGCTTCTGTACTTAACGAAAGGTTTGCTGTACCAGGGCTTTTAGCTGTTTCCGATGCACTTACTGTTTCAAGAACCGTGGGAAAGAAGCAAAGAAAGACACATAGGAGCCGAACAGTTAGCTGGTGCATTAGCCAATCCAAGCCACAGCCTCGTCACCCCCCTTTACGTCTGAACAACGTGCCACAAAACGCCACAATCCGCCACGCCACAAATGTCTTCAACGCGAGTGTTACACTTCATGAATCTAGACTGGAATGCATATTTTAATTCAGATGGTAGGTAATATGTGACACTCAGCCTCAAAGTATATGTATGAAAGAGATCCTGGTTGCACAGATGTTTTCATAACCATAATAGGGAAAGAGGGGCTGTAAATAGTAGAGATGGGACGAATCCAAAATTTTTCGAATCCGAATCCAAATTCGAATCCAATTAAGGTTGTACGAATCCACGAATCTTACGAGTCTCGAATCTTTCGAATCCTTTCCTTAAAAAGAGTTTAAGAAGCCAGGAAAAAAAAAAAAGCACATCTAGTGAAAAATGTTTTGAAGCAGAATGTGATACCTTTGCTTGATGAAAAACAAATAAAAAAATGCTTCAGTTTCAGGAGAAAATATACCCATATAGTTCTTGTTAAACGTAATTTTATTTAACACGTTTTTCGTCGACTACAAGAAATGCATAAATTCTCGAGTCTGAATTATTGCCATGAAACTAAGCAACAATCAAAAGCAAAACCAGGTTACTTTTAAAGTTGTAATGTAAGAGTTCTAGCCATTCTTATCATTGTTGGGGAGCATTATGACCGTAGTTGTCAATGCGCTAAAAAAACGAATCATCATCATCGTCATTATCAACTCTTTCAGTCCAGAGCAATGTCAAAGAAGAAAACACCTGTCGGCCAGTGAGGCTTTCGGCGCATTCCGGAGGCGCCAATTTGAAAAAAAAAAACGAACAAACAAACGTGGTTGGTGGATTCGAAAGATTCGGACTCGCGAATCTCGAATCCCTGCCTAGGATTGGTGGATTCGCGGATTCGGTTGGCACATCCCCGGTAAATAGTTATTACGGCTGTTTGCCCTCAACGTGAACGCACATTCCCATCATTACAGCGAAAGCGGTAATAGAAGCGTAGAGAATCAGCACCACGAACATACCGAAAGTCGTCCGTTTTTGACTTCGCGGCAGACATCTCCGCCGACGAGGCTGCCGCGGGAGAGGTCACGTGCTTTCGAGAACCAATAGCAATGTCTTAACTGCTCCTCCGACGTCAGAGCTCGACGCGTTTGCATCTCGCCAAGTACGACGCCTAGAAAAATAGCTATTTCCTTTTCAATACTCTAGCGTGATGTACAGTGCGGGACAAAAGTTTACGAAACACGCTCCTACGCATTCCTTCTTCAGGGTGACACGCTAGCAGCCAATGGGAGCATACGAACTTACAGACACTTGTCTAGGCAACTCAATCACCTGTTTCCAACTCCGTACGGTATACCATTCGTTGCCTGCGTGTCACTATGAGGATAAGGAATGCGCCCTTCACCACCCACCACCACCAGGAGTGCGACCGAGCGTGTTCCGTAAACTTTTGTCTAGCACTGTATAATGTGCTCATGATGCAATGGACCGTATAGATGGTAAATGGTCGAACTACGCCGGACAACATCAAAGCGTTACAGCCTCTTTAATGGAACGGACACCAGCTTGCGTGGCTCAGTGGTTAACGTGCTGACCATGTCACGTCGAGACTGGACCAGCTCCCGTGGCGTAGTGATTAGGATGATCGCTTTCCCCGCCGAGAGTGGGAGGTGACACAGGTTCGAATCCTGTCACCGGCTGTGCTGTCTGAGGTTTTTCCTGGGTTTTCCGTCGTCTTCCCAGACGAATGTCGGCACAGTTCCCCCTGAAGTCGGCCCAGGAGCCGTAATAACCCCCCTGTCCGCCACTCCTTCCTGTTGCCCTCTCTCCATCTGTCCACGTCTGTACGCCGCCCATAGCCACAGTTGCTTCGCGGCGCTAACACAAAAATTAAAAAAATGCAAAAATGTCGAGACTGGGAGGAACCCGGGTTTGAATCCCGGTGCCGGTTGTGCAGTCTGGGGTTTTTCCTGGGTTTCCCTCGGACGCTTTCAGACATATGTCGGCACAGTTACCTTGAAGTCGGCCCAGGACGTACGTTTCCCAAGGGCGTTAGTCGTGACGTTACCCACCCCTGTGAGGCCGACAACGATTCAACGACACCACCACCACCACCACCACCAATGGAACGGACCGTCCCTCATCCAGTAGACCCTTCTCGTTTTCGTAAACGAAAAACACCTGGACTATCCTATGCGAGACAGGTCCATGCGATAGAAGTAATGTAGTAGTCAAGTCTGGTATCACTGTCGTTCTAGGCCACCGTAGCGCTCCTCTTCTATGGCATGTGAAGGATTGCCACAAAGAGCACTTCAGCGTGCAATTGCCGAGACGTATATCTTCCACTTCTGTTGCTTCGTTTTTGGTGCTCTGAGCGTTTTATGTGACCAGCATCCGACTTCGAGGGGATATAAAAAGCCCTGTCCATCCATGAGATATCGCGTGGCTTCTCCGATGGTTCTTTGGTGTGTCAGCTTCAAAGAGATTTCCAGTTTACAATGCAGCGTCTGTTTGTCTTGTTCGTATACGTAGCCTTTTTATAGAGCAGTACGTCGCGCTAGTCTGGATTGTGTTTCTGTTTACAGACACCAGAGGTGGAGCTGTCACTGCACTCGTTGTTACGACACTGGAAAGGCTTTTTGATCAAAAGGCTTTTCGATCAAAACGCTTTTACAAACGGTGGGATGTTCGTCGAAACTCCTCCTTTTGAACATTGATGGAGTGCTTGTTCACATTTGGACCTCTTACGTTTCCATCGGAGTACCGCTCATGTAGGATAAATATAAAGGGTCCCGTGCACGGCTTCCAGACACTTGCTCTTACCGCTAGGGGGCCCTACTACTTGTCCGAACCCGAAGCAAGACTAATGCGTTGCTGCGTTTGACGCAACCTGTTTGATCAGAAGCAACCTGGAGAAGCTGGCGTGGCATAGAGGTCTAAGGTAGAGAAACGGGGTAGTTAGCATAGAAAATTAAGCATACATATCGTTTCAATCGCCGCTCCGGTCTGCGCTGCAGACGTCTTCCGGAATACTTTCCAGAAGAATGCCCCCGCAGTTCCTCATGGACTCTGCGCAGGACGCATATACTAACCCCTCCACTGTCTCCCACTCCTTCTTGCTGTCCTCTCTCCATCTGTCCACATCTGTGCGCCGCTCATAGGCACAGTTGCTTCGAGGTGCTAATACGGAACTTTAAAAAAAAACAGCCTGATAGCTCCACATCGCGGGCCGAAACAATGACTTCAAGCTGATATATATATATATATATATATATATATATATATATATATCAATAATAGAACAAATAGGTTAATATATCAGACGGCTACGAAGTTGAATAAAAGTGAAATAAGAAGACTTGGACACATAGATTAAAAAAAGAATGGTCGACGTTTCTACAGTGCCACTGTCGAAACGTCGACCATTCTTTTTTTAATCTATGTGTTAAATTGCCCATTAAATAAATTAGTTTTTGTTAACGTTCCTGTAATCTGTAGTCCAAGTCTTATTATTTCACTTTTATATATATATATATATATATATATATATATATATATATATTCAAAGGGAAGGCATTGAATTCGTCACCTGTCGAAATCTGCTTCTTCCGCAAAGATCCCCTAAATCAGTGTTTCTCAAAACTTTTCCAGTACATGACCCGTTTAAGTAGTACCAAACTACCATGACCCCCCACCTTTATAAGACTTCGGAAAATTTAGTATTTTTTTTAACGACGCCGATCCATTTACATTGTAATTTATTTAAAAGACATTAACCAGAGAGCTACAAAAAATGCTTATGAACGTTTTTTTAACAAGCATCGATTTAATCATGTATTTTAATGAGAAGGATGTATTTGCTTTCTTGATACAAGCAAATCAATACTTTGGTCTGTGTGGCTTCATTATCCCATGTCTACTCGGACCCTCTATGACCCCTAGAAAAAGGGCTCATGACCCATTTGGAGGTCATGACCCGCAGTTTGAGAAACACTGCCCTAAAATGAACCCCCACAGAAAGGAAAAAGAAACACGAAAATATGAGAAGATAAAAAGATGTCTTCTACGGTACACGTGTACGAGGTACGTCTCTATTTCCAGCGCACATATATCTGACTTGTTTACCGCAACCGAACAACGAGAATAAGAATGAGGTTTCCGCTTTCGCTTTCATGACGACGTTGCCATCCTCGCTACACAGTTAAAATTCGCAGACGCAGACATGTGTGCATTTCACTGTTGGCAGCCAGCGACAAAGGGCAGCCGAGATAGCTGCGAGCATTGATAACTGCGGCTCGCCAGCCAGAGTGTTATCTCTCGATTGCTCTATACACAAGTGCACTTGTACAGATTGACTTTCGAGTGTTGGAAGACAGAGAAGGAATGTTCTAAATGGAGATGTCGCACTTACGGTGAAGAATGCAGTCTCTTATCGCCTTGCCCGAATATTCGAACGTGACACATTGATAAAGATACGGGTTTTTTTTTCTTCTTTGTGCATCGAAAAAAAATAGGGCGTTGTCGTTGGCTATGGGAAGCCGGAACCAGACCCAATATCGGTAATGACTGAAGGGGTAGTACGGTGGTTTCGTGTTGCTAATGGAAGGAAATGATGTGTGGTTACTGTTACTAATTGCTCGTAATGAGGGTTGTTAACACTGGAAGTATTGGGTGAGTTAATGGAACATGGTAGTGTACTGCTCTCAAGCGGTGAATCACCCCTTTCCATAGTCATGATTTATTTGTTGTTGTTGTTCTTGGCTCTGTAACGTAAGCAAAGGAACAGACATTATGTCTATTACTTTTACAGTAAAACTTGAAGACTGTGTTCAGTTCATTCTGTCCTAAAATGTCAGCACCGTAAGAAGGGACATGACTGCTGAAAAAACATGAGCTTTCAGAATTATATCCCGCGCAGCTGCGAACCGTCTCAACCTCATCGCCATGTGTATCTTCGTCTGCGCTTGACGCACAAAACAAACCCCGAAAATTTGAGAAATTTTAAAATAGAGCCGATTAATATCTAGGTACATGATGGGAAACACACCTGAGCGCAAGGTGTCGGCGGAGGCTTTCGCTGCGATTACAGACAACAGCAACAACAGACACATGAGGATGGTAATATGAGCTGTTCGACCGCTGAATTTGCTATTCCATGTCACGTTACACATTAAGGGGGGGGGGGCGATATGTTTAATAGAGTGAAAGAAAAAAACGGAAATGTCAGCCAGGCTATTCCCAGCTTGCTATTCCGAAAAAGAAACTGAAAAATAAACAAAGAGGAAGAAAAAGAAAGGAACTGAGAATAAACCAAAGAAATGATGAAGGAAAGGAAAAAAAATGAAAGAAAGAGAGGCACGCAGTGCAGTGCAGTACAGGTACGAAAGAAAGTTCCAAGAATGTCCAGTCAGAGGGAAGACGCAAGGCCCGAGTCTTTTAAGAAGCGGAGCAGGACTGTGGTGATGGTCCACTGAGTAGGCAGAGGGACGGGACCCAGCAGGATGGCCATTGGGTATCTTGTGAGTGATATGGGGATCAAATGGGTGGGCAACGCACACGTGACAGGGGAGGCTTACACTCTAGGTATACGCCACCAAGCGAATATGAAAGGCACTCTAAGAAACTACGCTATAAGAAGAAGAAAAAAGAGGAAAATGGGGAGTAATTGCAGCTTCTAGTCCCCTAGATTGCAATTACTCCCCAGTTTAGTCCCCTAACCCCGACATTTGCTCCCCAGGACTGCAAATAGTCGCTGAACTTCGCAACTGGTCTTCCGAATGCAACAGTCTACCTAAATATATGTGCTCTTGGTCAATTTGATGCCATGAGGCTGTATAGCCCAGCCAACTCAGCAATTTTCCACCCACACAAAGTAAGGAACGGTTAGCGCTTCTTTCTTCGTAGATTGTGCCCTATGTATGTCGCAAGATTTTATATCACTCGATATATCACTGTTCACGGTTTGATTCGAAGTATTTTCAATGCATGCACCCGAATTATGTACCTGGGACTCTTAGAACAGAGCGTGAACTGCAGTCTCTGTGTGACTCTGTGACATTAATTTACTCCCGTGCATTAATTTACTCCCGAAAGGGGCTCTTTTTCGTAGCAATGCATTTAGTCCACAAAAGGAGTAAAATTACTCCTTTTTTTTTTCTTAGAGTGTGGGCTCCGCTGGAACATAAGCGACGTTCACTTACGGATGACCCGCGGCATTCCCAGGAATGGGGGATACCTTGTCTTAAAGTTGGCTTGGCCTGCTTATCGTTCATCTTTCCATAGACACAATGCATTTTAGCCAGTTTCCCTCAAATATCATTTGATTAAAGTGTCATATCTAGAAGCGAGCACTTGAAGGGAAGTGTACCTTGCCTAACAATCTAAAAGCGTGGTCACACGGCTAGGATCCCACCGAGGCGACACTACGGCGAAATACGTAGGCGTAATCTTTCGTTTAGTTACCACCTAAACGTGTCCACACCCTAGATCCGAATGATGGACCTTTCTGTCACGCTTTGCGGCTTAATGCATTCGTCTAGGACGTCCCTTTCTTTTCTTTTTTTCTTTTTTTGTTTGACGGTTCCAAGGAAAAGGTTTCCCGTGTGTAACACACATGTGATTCGGCTGAAAAACGGAAAAGCTTGAATTTTGTACCGGATGTCTGCGAATTGCTGCAGTACAGGTCCCGACAAAAGTTTACGGAACACGCGAGCGGTGTATTTTCCCCTCGGTGCGACGCCCTAGCGGCAAGCGCAAGCGGGCTTCTTCAGAGTTTCAGAGGGGCGGAGCAGTACGCCGGCAGCGACACGAATTCAAACCGCGCTTTGAGCACATTCAAGCGATGCCGAAACTATCTAGGTGTGTCGCTACCAGCGCAGTCGCTCTAAAATTACTGGATTGGGGAAAGTAGCGCCATCTTTTCCCTTCCCGCCGCGACCTTGGAACAAAAATGGCGGCCGCAGCATGGATTGGCACGCTACGGCCGCCAGTAATGGTCCAAGGCCGCGGCGGCAAAGATCAGAGGATGGCGGTACTTTCCCCGATCCAGTGTCTTTAACTCGCTCCCGAGCCGTGTATTGGCCGTGTATTGGTGGTCCGTGGTCCACGTGATCCGTGTATTGGGCGGAGCTTGACGTCTCGATGTGTCATTTGACGCATCGAGACGTCAAGCTCCGCCCAATGGCCAAACTTTCCCTATACACGGCTCTGACTCGCTCACCCCTCTGAACGAGCCCGTTTCCGCTCGCCGGTAGGGTGTCTCTCCGAGGAGGAAACACACCGCTCACGTGTTCCATAAACTTTTGTCGGGACCTGTACGTGCGCTAATGGATAATGCTGCCCTGTATCATGTGGAAAGCGACATAAACGCTTGGATGGTTCTTAAACTGTATGGAATGGCAGTATGGGATCTTCCGAACTGTGGCGCCCTCCAGTGGAGGGTTAGTCTACTTAGGCCCCGTTTCACCAATGCTGATTAACATTTCAACCGAGATCAGAGGTTCCTTAACTTGTATAGAACACTTAACTCTGCTTCAGTAAAGGGAGATAGTGTCAGTGAAACATTAATCACGTCGCCAGCTAACGTTTGAATTGAGTGTTAACTTGAAGTTTTAGCAACCCTCAGTTAAGTAGCGTTGCTGGAACTGGGCCTCAGTGGTGCTCAGTAAACCTACGTTAGTGTTAACGATCACCGTTTGTACCACGCCGGCGCATTATGTAACGTACCCCCAGGGCACTGCATATTTTCATAAAGGCCCTAAGGGCCGACACTCCGTTTGCTCAACTTCCCATCTTTTTTTTTCATATCTTTTCATTTTTTTCGTTTTCTTTTTATCGTAATAAATATTTCGCCCCCGAGGGCCATTCACTGCTATCCTAGCTTTCTGGGGCAAAAATATCGGTATTCCCGCTAAAATATGGGAAATTCCGCTTTCTTCTGCGACGTACACACGTCGGTACCCGCGCACTCGATGCTCTCCACGCGAACAGTAACGCGGGAATGGTACACGAAGCTTCCTTGCAATAAACTTCGTTTCCAAAGTGGTCAGGTTATGTTTTTTTAACGCGTCATATCTCCCGTTACTTGCACCCCCGAAGTGACGCATATTCCAAACGCATTAACCTCGTGCTTTTCTTTTAAAGTCATCTTGTGTAATCCACCCTATCATTCTTTCACGGTTTGTCAGTCATGCTATCTTTTGTCATCTTTGACTTTAATCTGTCTCATCCTTCTTTCACCGTTTGTTTGTCAATCCTTTACTTCCCAATTCTTTTCTTTTCTTTCTTCTTCATTCTTTTAGTTTCCTTTTATTTATTTTATTCTTGTTTCTTCATCATCATTAATTTTCTTTTTGTTGCGGAATAGCAAGCCGACGTCCCGTTTGGCTGACCTTTCTCCCGTTATGTTTCCTTTCGACTAATAAATATACCCCCCCTCCCCCTCCCAAACGATGGAAGCAACAGTTGAGTTGGACTGCTTGGTATGGATCCGCGAGGAAAGCGGCGACAGCAAATACACGGAACATGAGAAAACCCAGGGCTAGTCGGGTACTTGTCCTGTGTTTTCTCGTGCCTCATACATCCCCCACGAAGCAGGAAAAGATCGAAATGGAACTGTTGCAACAATGTGACTTAAACAGTGCAACATTGTTGAAGTACAGAGCTATTCCCATCCGTGTACATTTTCCCGCTTCGAACGCGGGTGCTTGGGAGCAGAGCAAAAAGCCTGTTTGGCTGAATCTCCGTTTCTGCGTGAGTGTATAGCGATTTCAGAGCACGCGAGTTTGTTAACCAAGACCTCCGGAATAAGTACGAATATAGTTTCGCTCTTGTAGAAGGCTACGCTCGCACATTGAGAAGGTATGGTTATGGCTACAATTCTCCACAAAATGTACGTACCGCAGGAATGACGGAAGACCATTGGTGCTTCTTTTATGTGTTTTGTTTTTTTCCTTACTTTTTGTGCCGTAGCGCAGCCAGTGGAGGGCAGCTCAATTGTTGTACTTGCACGTCACTTTAACTTAATTCTCATATCTCACGTCTAATGTTTCTCGTGTAATGGGGTAATGTACTGCAGGCTCTCCCGTGGTGAATCCCCTCAGAGTTACGATTTATTTGTTGTTGTTGTTGTTGGAAGATTAACGACCAAATGGATAGAACTGTTTTCTCCCGCTAGGATTTTTTTTTTAAATAACGTGTTTCAGCACCAAAAACTTAGTTTGTGAAGTTTCGTTTCGAAATCGTAAATCCGTGTTTTTTCCGTGACCATCACTGAAGAACCGACTCTTTCCTCGCTTTTTCCGCGGCAAACAGAATTCTAGGATCCCTGATCATTACTAAACCATTACGCGTGGCCGGCATGTCGCGGCACATTCTACAAGTGGAACTTTCGCGAACCCTAGCGAGGAATGACAGCGTCGGAAACGCTGTAATTTCTCACAATTACGGAGACCCCACGCTTTTGCCCTCCGATATTTCGCACCATGTGTGGAGCTTCGTGGATAAATGTCTTCGGGGATCTTCTACACGTGCCTTTGCCGTTTTCCCTTCTGCTCTTGCCAGTTAATGGCTTGCCGGTTAGGAGTGACTGACCCTTCATTTTTCATTTAATGAACTTTCATATCCCCCACGCCGAGAATAGGAGGCGAACAGGGTTCGAGTCTGGATGTAGACACTGCTGTGTAGGTGTTTTTCCTCTGTTTTTCTCAGGCGCTGTTGGGTAAATGGCAGCACAGTTCCCTGTGAAGTCGGCTCAGGGCTCCCGATGCCCCAACAACGTGCGGCCACACCGATAAGACGACACCGCTGGAAAATACACGCCACCAACCAACGTTCCAGCCGTCAACTCGGCATGTAAAGACGGCGTTTATGCCAACTCTAGGGCAGTGTATCGCGCTTGTCCCATCCTATACAGTCGGCAACACAAACGGTCTCCTCGGACAGCGCTAAAAAAAGAAAAAAACAACAACAAGAAACAAAAAAGAATAAGAAACGTGCATTGCTAAAACACAAACATGTCGATAGCGCTTGGCATAGTTACTCTTCGTTAAAAGGCTATTGTAAAGAGAATCCCGGAAATTTTGAGTTGTCGATGGAGAATGGTTCTTGAGGATAACTTTTGTCAGAAACATACGCGATTCTACCGTTCTACCCGGGCGCAGTTCACGCGCAAAATAAAATAAAATAATAATAGTAGTAATAAATAAAATAAAGAGGAAAGGGCGAGCGGACGCCTGACACGCCCCTGCAACTGAGCTGAATGTCACTCATCATTTGCTCGTTCCACGGCAGTCCGTTAGTGGGGAGGGTCGCCTGCTTCTGACGTCACACGTAGTCTCTCGATCGTGCCGGCAAAGGGAGGGTCGCTGCAGTCGGTTCCTCCCTTTTTCTTTTGCGTTTTTTTTTTTTTTTGTTAATATCTTCGTTGTTCTTACCAGTGCTCGGTTCATATTACGCATAGTGAATGTGTTAGCGCGGAGGAGCGCCTTAGACATGCTTACAAAGGATTCGAAGATCTTGTCTTCGCCCGTTTAAGATGTACTGCATACTAAACGTTGGCGACAGCAATACCACGTGAAATGGTGAATTTATAGAATCAGAACTTCGAATCCAACTGAGGTGCATGTCACGAAGTTCCCGTTCGATTTTTTTTTGCTACGTGCTCCCGTTCATGAAAAAATGAATGCTCCAATATCTCATCATTGCCGCGGTGAACTTATGCACATACGAGAATGGAAGTACTTAAGTGTAACTTAAGGAAGACTTACAAGTACGAAGAAAAAAAGGAACTAATACTTTATCCATTCACGCTTTACGTTCACTCAAAATCACTTAAATTTTGTGCGCATTGCGTTTCTTCCTTATGGACCACAGGCTTTTCTGCGTTCAAAGAGCTCAGCACAAAAGCACAGAGAAGCAGCAAACAATGGAAGAAAAACATCACGTATAGCATTCTGTACTGGAATGCATTCGTCTTCCAAAAAAGCGCTGCTGTTGGGAATTTGAGTTTACAAAAGGCTCGACAAACAAGAAAGATTCCCTCGCTTTTTTTTTCTTTCTTTTCCCCTTCCTCGTACGTTCGAATGGAAATAATATATCTGTGGGTCTGCATTTCTCTTCCTTCTTTTCGAACTGGGTGCGCGCGAGCTGAAGAACCGAAGATAACGCTTTTTCAGCGGCATTCGCGACGTATTTTATTGACACATTTTATCGATAGGTATATATATATCGGTGCAGTTCATGCTGAGTATAGTTTGCCGAGGCCCATATGCTCCGCACAAATTGTTTTCTGGACCAGGCAGAGACTGGCAGCTTTCTTTTTCGCGATGAGAAATCGTCTCGCGAGATCATCTTCTGAATCATCTGATGCTTCTATCTTCGTTGGCGCCATATCAGAGAAGAGTTTGATGAGGATGATTATCGATATCTTTCGCAAGGAGCGGAGTCCACACGGGAAGCTGTGTAACTGTTCGCTCTCACACAGCACCGTCTTTTGTGCAGGGTGATTAAGGAATTGATAGAACTGGGCACGGCGAGTTGTGTTCGCGCTCTCATATTTCATCGGCCGCCATTATTGAACAATCGAAATAAGATGGTCGTCAAAAAAGCCGGGTAACAGTCGGACTCGATCCGCGCACCTCTCGATCGACGGTCGCGTGCACTAACCAAGCTAACGACCACTAAACTAACTACTAACCACTAAACAAGCTAACGAGTGGCGGGAAATTGAAAAAGGTGGGCACGTGATAAAACACGTGCACGAAGCTCTTCGTGTTATACGTGAAGGCCGTGGTACACGTCACGCGCAAAGTGTCACGTGCCCACCTTTTTGAATTTTCCGCCACTCGTTAGCTTGTAACGACCGTAACGACGATGAAGCGATTAAGCCCCCTGTTCCGTTGCGCTGGCATCTGTTTTCCGGCGACTAAAACCCTGCGACTAATTAACGGGACACACGCTCCCTCTCTTCACGTTCACTCCTACATTTCTTATCGTACACACACACACACACACACACATACAACACAAGGACGATGCAGCGGCATCTGGTGAACACGATTGAAATTAATTAAAATTGATAAGTTTTTTTTTTTTTAATGTGGAGAGATTGAATTGGATTGAAAGTACCTACTTTCCATCGTGACTATACTATTGAGTAACACATACTTTGCCCACGACGTGAATAAAGTGGGGAAAGAAAGCCTCGTTAAAGCAGCAAGACTAGCATCCCATGACTTGAAACACAACTTGAGCTGAGTTTGAGACCGTGTTGTGTTGTCTGTTATTGTCCTCTACCGTGTCTCGGGTTTTCAAGTCATGGATCGTCACCACACCAGCTCGCTTGCTATCTAATTTTCCTTTCGTTAGCATTCCCAAGCAGCATAACATTGTGCGACTTTCTTCGTAAATACCTTGTACGTGCAGTATGCTCCACGTTGCGAGAGCAGCGCTTTCGCCGTGACCTGCGACTACGGCAGAATAAAATGGCATACCCCAAACTATATAGCTGGTGGACCCACCGTGGCGTCTCCGACTACCTTAGTTGTCTCGCGCGACGGAAACCCAAAAATTTTATCTCTATCAATTTGGCAACATGAGCATGTCCGTGATTATTCATTCTTGATACATCGTCTTTGCCGATGTCATTACCTAATGTCAGTGACAGTAGCTTTGATACGGAACCGTGTTACAAGATCTCTAGTGCGGAGCGCTTAAATTATGAATGAATCATGACTACAGGAGAGCCACTACTTCGAGCCTGCCATTCCGAGGAGGTTTGATATCAAACCTCCTCGAATAACGAACTCGCCTCGGATAACGAACATATATATGTTCGTTATGTTCGTTAAAGTAGAGGAAGATATGTGCATACCTTTCCAGCGTATAGCATCGCTTAATGCGAAGGAAGAGTGCGGATTGTAATCTGCGGCGCAAGTTATGGGCGAACACTTTCTGTATGGTCGGGCGCGATCCCACGTGTCGTCTAGGAACTGAGGCACTTGTACTAATGTGTTATTCAGCCGCCACTTTCGATGCATGTTCGCTCGTAAGCGTAGTAGTAAATGAAGTGCAATGGCACCTCGGTGCAGGGCAAAGTTGAGTCCTCTTCAGTTCAGCGTTCAAGAATTCAACGCTTCCTCCGCGTACTTTACTTCGAGACTCCTTTAAGTGTTGTTCAAATACCCGAATTATTGATCATATTGTGACAAAAGTTGTACGTCCTGTAGAATCGTTCCTTTTCTCTCTCTCTCACTCTCATCTCTCACTCTGTTTGTGAAGTTAGGCGTTTAGAAAAATTTCAGGTGGGTTTGATAAGTATATGAAGACGAACGCGAAAATTGCTCTTCGAATTTTTAGGAGCGCAAATTTTGAGCAGTTTCCACTGACGTTGTGGTAAAAAAAAAAAAAAAAAAAAGGGAACGAAAAAGGTTTTTTTCTTTATTTTATGTTTTTTCTTTTCGTTTTCGGGACCTCGCATCCAGCACCCGTGGCTTAGTGGCTATGATGGTGGCATTCCACGTTGAGACAGGGAGATATATGGCACGTTACGAATCCAGGCGCCGACTGCGCTGTCTAGGTGTTCCTTGGGTTTCCTTCAGACACTCTAAGACAAATGAAGGCACGATTCCCTGCGAAGTCGGCCCAGGACACGCGATTCCCCTTGAGCAACATACCGCCACACCGTTAGGCAGATCGCTCGGAAAGAGCACGCCGCCACCGAGACCTGATCTCCAGTACACAGCAGAAGCATACAAGATGTATATCGTAGTTAGAGCAGGTAACGCGATTACCTTCTGAGCCGTCATTGTGGTTAAGCCCAAACGAAGGAATGAAAAAAATAAATAAATAGTAGGCACTTTATTAATATTACGTTAATAACGATTAATTATGTTATTAGTCGGCTGCTGTGGCAGTACTGGTAACGCATCTCCCACACTTCAGTGACCAAAACGCAACAACGTCAATGAGGCTCGTGCAAATGACGTCACGCGCAGCCTTTGAGCCACGTGACTCGGGAAAACATGTGGATGCGTCACATGCGCCCTACTGCGGGCCGAATGAGGTAACAGCATGTGTTTTTCCAATATCACGCATGCCGCAACCAACTCAAGACATGCCCTCCTACTGTAACTCCGGTGCGGCAACATGTTTTCCCGAGTCACATGACTAAACGTGACGTCACTGCACACGCCTCATTCGAAACATTAAACGCGATCCTGTACTAATTTCTCGGGGGACGTCGTTCACGCGCAACAATTAGATCCCCATTCCATCACGTGGAACTCATCCTATCGCGCATTCCATCTCAAGCTCCCCCTGGAGGACATTACCGGCATTGGAGACGCAGCAGCAATTGCATCCCTCTCTGCGGTTGCGTCGTTGGATTTGATACAGAGCGGATATATGATTAGGTACTAATGATCGTCGTCGAATAGCGTCCTTAGTCGGCGACTGTGTAGTCGGACATGGTCAGGATCAAGGAAACCCGATAAGTGCGATTAGTGGCACCTACGTCATCCGAAGTAGCGAGTGAGTTTGTTCGCCTGTGCGAAGGAAAGGAGCGGCTAAAAGGGCTGGTTAGATTAGTGGTTGAAAGGGGTTGTTTGCCACGAACTAGGCAAGATAAATGTGAAGTATCGGTATTTGCAGCTATGTGAACCTGTATCACAGGTTCTACAGCGAAGGGTGTGTTAGGCACTATAAAACAGTTTGTCTCTACGAAGAGGAAAGCGTCCAGTTTGGAGAAACCACGTGGTTTGTCGGTTCACAAGGCAGCAATAAGCCGGTACTCGTACAGACCGGCATGAGTACCCAGAAGAAACGGTGTTGATGGTGATGGTGAAAGGGCTCGCCGTTGTCGGCCTCACATAGGTGGACAACGTCACCACTGACGCCCTGGGGGAATGTGCGTCCTGGGCCGACTTCTAAGGGAACTGTGCCGACATATGTCTGAAAGCGCCCTGAGGTGCTCCGCAGTTTCTCTTTCCCCGTGTGCCTGGGGAGCCACCTGGTTGGTCTCTCTCTCAAATAAGGCGAAAACGATCGAACATCAGACGCACATGGCCTTTCCAGTGAAAGACTTCTTGAAGCAACCCCCGATATTGCTGTCCTGTGATTGGAGAGACGCTTCGTCACATGGTTTCTCCGCGCTTCACCCATGTCACTGGGAGGTACACGGGTTCGAATCCCGGTGCCGGCTGTGCTGTATGGGGTTTTCCTGGATTTTCCTCAGGCGCTTACAGACATATGTCGGCACAATTCCCTTAGAAGTCGGCCCAGGACGCACATTCCCCCAGGGTGTTAGTCGTGCGCTGCCCACCTCTGTGAGGCCGACACACGGTGAACCCTTTCAGCATCACCACCCCCCACCACCCCCACTACCGCGCTTTACGTCCTCTCATGCGCAGAGACACTTCGTCCTACCGTGCCTGATACCCATCTGGCGATATACTTCCTTCTTTTTTTCTTGGGTACGTGTTGGAGTCTGCTGTGTGGAACTTTTTCTAAACCGCTACTGCCACCGTATACTGTTGCGTTGCTCTGTTTCTTTGTGGAATGTGCTTTCCATGTCACCGTCACTTCTTCATTTATTGTTGTTGTTGTACGTCAAGCTGGTATAGCCCGAATGATGCAACACAGCAAGCATAAACAACCTTACAAGGTGTTTATTTTTAGCCTTTTACAGAAAAACTCTGAGACCATCATAGACGTCATTTTTCCAGTTGAGTTCTACGGCCAGGCGGGCATCCTCTCGAAGAAAGTGTGCAGCTACAAGATGACTTATCACCTACAATTAATTGATTAACTTTTTAATTTGGAGATTTCGGGCAAAAGCGAGATGGTAGATTGAGAGACTATCCTAGTTGCAAGCTATTTCACGTTTAACAAATCCTGAAACACGCACGTGCATTAAAATATTCATCCCCGAATTTAGATCTGCAAATGAGCCGAAATCGAAAGCGCCGGGCGACCGGGAACGCGGGGAGTATAGCGCTCATTTCACGTCAGAGGGCCACGTGATTTGGAGCAATGGAGATGATTGGAGCAGGTGCAGCTCAGCTGGCTAGATAAACCGCTTTCCGGCCCAGATAAGCCTCCGTCGGCGAGGGTGATTCGCTCCTCAGGCGCGCTTTGTCGGTTTCTGCTCATTTGCATACCAAAATTCGGGAATTGATATTTTAACGGACGTGCGCGTTTCAGGGTGTTTTAAACGTGGAATGGTGTTCAACGAGGATAGTCTCTCAATCTGCTATCTCGCTTTTGTCCTAAATCCCCGAATTAAAAAGTTAAATAATGAATTTCGGGTAATTAGTCATGCGGTAGTCACATACTGTCTTCCAGAGGATGTCCTCCTGGCCGTGGAACTCAATTTCAAAAACATCTATGCTGCTCTTATAACCTTTTTTTTAAATAAAAACTCTGTAAAGGCTAAAAATTTACACCCTGTACATTGGAGTGTTTCATAGCTGCAGGCGAAACTCCGGGCCATTGCTTGCGTTAAATTGGTGCAAAGTATAATCACGGGCTTCACTGTGAGGACTGTACACGTCTATTGGGGGGGAAAGGTTAAAGTAGTGTCTGCGGCATGCCCTCGGAGTGCAGCAAGGTTTATGGGCACAGGGATACATCGACATGAATATACAGGGTGTCCCAACGAAAAAGGACCAGGGGCTAAAGAAAAAACGGAGTGCTGGACACAAATGGAACCAACTGTACGTGTTTGGCAGTTGTGTGGTCTGTCAAAAAATATTTTTTTCATCGCTCCTTGTTAATTAATTAGCGGTAATTAATTTTCTAACTTTTTAATTATAAAAACTACGAAGTTGTTCCAATGAGAACACCTGATCTCTTCAGTCGCCTGATACCAAAGCCGTTTTCACAAAAAAAATCTGTTCGATAGATCGTCCGCAAAAAAAATCGTGAAGGAACACCATTTTTTCTTTATTTTATTCATTGCGCATCTCTAGAGACGCGTATTTCCTTCACCCCCAAAACGAGACGATGAAAGAGCACACTATCGCCTCTTGCGTCCTAGAAAAAGATTAAAAGAAAACAGAAAATGCAACCCAAGATAAGGGCAGTTGCGATAGAGTCACCCGATACATTTGTTTTTGTTTTGTTTCCGCAAATTAAATCTCATCTACGACACGTGAGGCGGCACTGTGCTCTTTCACTCTCTCACACTGGGGTGAAAGAAAGACGCGTCTTCGAAGATGCGCAATGAACAAAATAAACAAAAAAATGGTGTTTCTTCACGATTTTTTTTGCGGACGATCTATCGAACGGATTTTTTTTCTGAAAACGGCTTTGGTATCAGGCGACCGAAGAGATCAGATGTTCTCATTGGAACAACTTAGTAGCTTTTATAATTAAAAAGTTAGAAAATTAATTACCGCTAATTAATTAACAAGGAGCGATGGAAAATATTTTTGGATAGACCATACAACTGCCAAACACGTACAGTTGGTTCCATTTGTGTCCAGCACTCCGTTTTTCTTTAGCCCCTGGTCCTTTTTCGGTGGGACACCCTGTATATGGAGAGAGATGATATAGCTATGGAAGAAAATATGATTAACTTTGTATGAATATTGGGTTGTACGAGTAAATAAAGGAACACGTATACACTCCGTTGTCCTGCAAATTTAACGATTTCCGTCTATGCCGCATTTCCTCAGGGGACAGTAAATTTCTGTTAGCCAAAGGTTAGGTTAGACAACAGTCCTCACGCTGACTGAGGTTGGTAGACACAGCCCGGCGAGGTAGTCAGATGTATTTCGTTGTCTACCTCTGAAAAGGTTCCTGAAAGACTTCCAACGCCTTACACCCTATGCACTGCATGCGACTACGGTAAGTAAGCAAATATTTGACGTGCTTCCCCTGCCTCTTCATTTCCTTTTGGGATAAGTACGCATGCGCTGTCGAGGCTTAAAGATCTTTAGCGCCGACATAGCAGATGCAACAGTATAAGAAGAGCGCTATGTATGGCCCAAGCTCAATTATTAGGCTTGGCTTTCATATCGCTCGAAGAACTAAGAAGCTTAGCTGCGAATAAATTTCTTGCATGGGTGCTCTTTCTTCTGCCGATATACTGAAGCCTTTGTAGTTATTTTGTTGCAGAAACTTATATTGCATGGTAGGAACGTCTGGGAATACTGAACAGAAGTCTAGATGGATTTTTTACGAACCCCTCCTTTCTCTCTCTCTCTCTCTTTTCTATCATCATCACCGGTTCTTTCTAAGTTCGTGAAGCGATGTGTGCCTTCATAATCTTTACCAAGGGAGAATTTCTAAGCGGATTCTCACGATTCTTAGCCCATTGCGAAATGAAGGAGACGGTCTCCGAAACTCAAATCCAGAGGACTTAGCCGTCCTTCTGCTGCAGAGCCTTCGGTTAAGAAATACGGCGCAATCCGTTCCCTTGCGCTTATTAAACGACTTCAAAAAGGAGATCCGCGAAAAGATTACTTTCGTTAGTATCGTATCTGCGATACTAAGTATTACGTGCGGATCAATACTGGTGTCCTGCACAAGCAACGCACCAGTTGCCAGAGCGCCCATGCTATGGGAGATGACGTCCGAACTCTCATTGTATCCGTAATACCTTGCATGTTCACTAGAAAGCGCCGGTACGAACTAAAAAGTAATGATTATTTTATTTCATGTGATATACCGTCGGCATGGCCGAGCAGGTTAAGGCGTTATTTGTTTGCAATCTCAGCACGCAATGTTCGAGAAAACCTGGAAACATTTCCTAGTTTCGGATTCCCCAAGCGTCGATGACGTCATTGGGAGCTCTGGCGTCCGTCTCCTAGCAACAACGGTCCCCGCACCAGGTTGACGAACTGCCAGATAAAAGCGACTGAGTTCTCTTTTGAAATATGGTAAACACGTAATCAGCAAGCTTTCTCTCGAATCGGTGGCTCGATTGATTAGCAGGACAGAAAGCGTATGTTCCTGACAGTGACTTCCAGGCACCGATAGTACGGGCTCTAAAATTCACTTGACTATGTAATAGACGATTTTACAAAGATGCGCGCGCCGCCAAGCGCGCGGCGCAAAGCAGCATGGGAACCTTGAGGGACGCTGCTCCGTCGTCTGCTTCGGTTATGGTTTATCCCGGCTGACGCTGCTGCTGCTGCACACACCGGGAATGTTATTGTTCTTCTTCTACCTCCGCCTAGGGACGTCTCGTAATGTCTAAGTTCCCATGAGGCCTTGATTTGCCACAGGTGGCGCTTGCTTTTGTAGAAGGGTTTATTGAATTGTGTACTCATCTTCCTAAACGTTCCCTAACCATTTAGCCCGCTTGTTATCCATACCTTGCCTATTCCTATCCTTGAGTCAACAACTGAGACAAGTTCTGAAACATTCCCACATTGCTGTCGCACTAAATGGCAGCATACCATCGTATACTCTCGAGGAGTGCCAACACCGCTGTGCTTCACATTTAAGCCACCCGTATATGTTACCCCCCGGAGAGTTTTAAAATGCTAGAGAAACATAATTTCATCCATACTTACTCACTGAAGTGGAACTTGATGATCCCGTCCACCACCCTAAAGCCTTTACACGGCCACTATTTGAAGACGTTTTGCGGTCCCAGACGTAACTTTTCCCTCCTAAGCCACATGCGCACATAATAGCTCACGATATTTCTAAATTTCGCCCTGCTCCAACAATCACCTCCATGAACAACCGAACACCTATTAAGCCAAGCTTGGTAGACAATTTCTGCGGCCACCACTAGATAGAATCTTTGCTGCTTCTTAGCTACCCGCTCGATATGGATCCCCACACAATCTCCTGTGACTCATCTCGTAGAGTCATCAATACAAAAAAAAAGTTTATTGGATTTGTTGAATTATTTTATGAGTTATTGCAGTGACGGTGAGCAGCACAAGAAAGCATGTGACAGCGTTTGTTGCCCGGACTTCATCTCAGTGATGTAACAAATCTGACTTGGAGCGCGAAGGAAACTTGTATACGATTAACCGAGGGGCGGCTGCCCCAGAAGGCTAACTTGCCGTCCCGCCTTCAGATGCACACGCCCTGAAACGCAACGGAGAAATGATATGGTAAGGTTATGCCAGGTGAGGTAAACATCCACGGGCAGCCAAGCGTTTATAATTTCAATCTGGGCACCGCACATTTTCTCTGGAGAATGAGAGACATCTTGCTGAACATGTCTTCAACCTTGTCTAACTACTTGGAACGACATAACAGGCGCTTTGAAGTCCGGGGGGTGCACGTAACGTAATTGAATGAAACAAAATGGCGATCGCTAGGCTCATATGTCATATGCAGCAGTTTTCGCGCTATCCCTTACGCTTTCTTACGCATAATGGCTACTGAGGTTTGAAACAAACTTGTTCTGTTTTGCCCAGACAAGGTTTTGCTTCCCCTCCTCACGTGAGCTGCAAAAGAAGTGTGGTTAAAAAAAAGGAAAAAGAAGACGAAGAAAAAGAACTAACGTTCATCAGATATGTAGGCAGTACCGTTCCAAGAGCTCTGCCACACACACACAAGCATTGCTGATGTAACAGGTTTGCTGATTTTGCGTCGCTCAATCCATCTCTTCCGAGGATGCGTCAGAGTAGGCGGTATTCCATGTGTGGAAAGGTGAAAACGCCGAAAGACAAACTGCTGTCCCCTCGGCGTGCGGAGTCGCGTTGTGCTACAGAAGAGAAGTCGTTTGGTTTAGTTTGCTGGTCGTTCTCTGCACTGTTTCCTTCATCCATGACTTGAACAGAAAACAGAATACAGGTGCGGCTCAGCGACCCATGCGAAAAGCAGCAACTTCTCCGCAAGTGAACGCGGGGTCGGCAGTGTGTACCTGGATATCGGCTAGTCCCGAATTTCACCGCTGTGCGGCGTCGATTTGGCGAAAAAGGCGAATAACCGTATTGCAGAACGACTTTTCTTTTTGGGTTTAGTTTTAGCCTTGAAAGAGGACAAGACGCTGCATACCATCACGCCTTGCGCGAAAACCATTTAGCGATGTTAGCAGACCATTAGCACCCAACCGTGCTGTTCCCATGGGTTGGTGACATCGCATTCCTGAGCGTGGACCTGACAGCGCCTTCTATAGTATCGCTTTCGTAGAATGCTTCTGGGAGGCTATGTTCGTTCAGTGTAGAGATAACTTGATGCGTCGAGAACAATAATCCGAACGCGTCTATTGGACATCGGGGAGCACCATGCGCAACGCTGTCCAATAGGCGCGTTCCGATTACTTATCTCGACGCATCACGTTATCTCCACACTGAACGAACTTAGCCTCCCAGGAGCATTCTACGAAAGCGACTTGTCCTGTTTGCGGATCCGTTATCGCGAACACCTTCTGATGGTGGTGGTGGTGGTGGTGGTGATAGGGCTTGCCGTTGTCGGCCTCACGTATGTGGGCAACGTCACGACTCACGCCCTGGGGGAATGTGCGTCCTGGGCCGACTTCTAAGGGAACTGTGCCGACATATGTCTGAAAGCGTCTGAGGAAAACCCAGGAAAAACCCCAGACAGCACAGCCGGCACCGGGATTCGAACCCGGGTACCCGAACACCTTCTGATTCATCGTGGTCTGACTCTGTTTCATCCAATCCGATTCTGTGCTCGCGTCATCCTCAATTCCCTCATTTGGAACGTTAGATTCCGGTAATTACAGCGAAGGTGAAGTCTGGGATATCGACATAAAATAGAAACTGCTGAACTTACCGGAGTGTTCTATATGGCCGTCCGGGTTCCCAATCAAACTGTACGCTTGCAGGTATTAAAGGATTACAGGGCGCAGAGCGGAACAGTGGACTTTTCCTGGGCCGTAATGCAGGGCCTCGCACCTTCTTACTTTCGTTTTCTCCCCTGTGCGATTTCCGGCTTTCGTCAGATTGAACTAGTCATCGCGATCGATATCGGCATGGCGTGGAGCTCGCGCCTTCTACATGATTGGTTTTGAAAGTGTGTATCTTCGAGTTCGAAGATTGCGGTCCTAATTTGGCGGCTGGTACGGTGCGGTTTTGACATTTCTAGACACCATCGGACTTCGATCGTTATTGTGACAAGGCTCATTATTTTATTCCCCCACATCCTCACCAACAATGTGCTAGACTATCGCCTCTGGCGATGAACCTCCCCACTCTCCATCTCAAAATAAAGCTGTTGTTGTTGTTGTTAGTACGGTGCGATAGGGACGAGGGATGTGGAACGTCTGAGAACCGGCCACTTTTGCAAAGTTTCGTTGGGAAATAACGGTGCATGTTCGGAGTCAGTGGTGTTAAGTCGTGTTTGTTAGGTTGTGTTGGCATTTAAATGCTAACGTCACCGAATATCCTTTGGATGTACGAATCCGTTAGGACATACGTACATCCAGAGGATATTCGGTGTTGTTGGGGTTCTGTTGTCAATCGGATGCAGCGTTGGTCAACCAGTGTGACATTAAGAAGGCGAACAACTATATCATTCGGTGGATTATGCCACCCAGCATTGTGATTCTTGTTTAGAAATCGTTATCTCCCAGATACTGTCACCGCGGTGCTCTAGAGAAGATCTAGAGCACATTCTTCTTCGGTGCCCACACCACCAACCTTCCCGAGCCGCACTCTCTGGGTCTCTTAATCAGCTGGACTCTCACCCCCTCCCCCCCTCTGGACACACTCTCTCTCTCAAAATTGCTTGGTCCCTGGCCACATCCAGCCCACCAACGCTCTGCCCTCGAAGCTCTTCTGACTTTTTTGAACACCATAGGACTTTGATCCTTATTCTGAAGGGGCTCATTATTTCATTCCCCACATCATCACCAGCAATGGGGTAGAGCATCGCCCCTGGAGATGAAACTTCCCGTTCATCATCTCAACATAAGGTTGTTGTTGAGTATCTTGCTTCGAACTTCGACGTCCTCGGTCTAGTAAGATAGCGAAGACGAACAGCACTACCGCAGTGCAATTTCTCGCACAACTTCTCGATCTTCAGCGTTGAATTATTACTTAGAGTTCACCCCGCACGAAAGTTCGTTCAGTTCAGCTCGGTTTAGTAGAGACGGGCACGTGAGAGCAAAGAAAATAAAACCGTCTTTTGGCGTGCGCATTTTGCCTTTCATTTCTGTACCCTGACGACGTGTCACCTTATAGGTAAGGTAAGGTACTTGAGGTAAGGTAAGGTAAGGTAAGGCAATTTTTCAGTCGAATTTTGCCTGATATGTGTACATACGAACGGTAGATTGTACATACTTTTAGCAGTGTGACATTCTTGTAACGATAGTTCACACGCAGAACATCTACGTTGTTATGGTGTTACTTACAAGCAAAGTGTAACTTGAGAAGTAACTTGTGTACTTAAATAATTATGTTAAATAAAATATTCTGAACAGGTAAGGTACTTGGAGCAGATTTTCACGTAAGGTGCGCCAGGCTTATTTGTGTTGCTACATGCTGCACGTGCCGCTGTGTTGGCCTGCGGATGATTTAGACAACCTCGGGGTTGTTTTGACGTGCGCCCTGAAGCTCCAACACACGGTGCTGGAAGCAATGTTTACGGTACAGGTGTTTGGGGCCTTCAGAATTACAGCGAGCTTAGTTACTAAGACCATTGGCTGCGGTAGATATTGCGGACCATTGGCTGCGGTAGCTGCGTTATAAACGGTGTACTAAAACAACCAATTATGCGTATTACTTACTAGGACGATGGGTTGACTGCGGTAGATACGGTATTTCCGGTACGTTATACGCGGTACGTTATATGCGGTGTACTAAAACAACCAATTATGCGGCATATTTGGTAGGACCACTGAAGTCACTTTCTCATAACCCTTGGCGCATGCGGTGATGGATGTGCCGTGCTACTACCGACCGCCGCCGCCGCTAGGTGGCAGCACGTTGCGGCTAAGCCTTCCTGGGTCGACTTCTTTGGGAAAGGTTTCGCAATCTGTCCTAATATAGCCGCAGCAATCTCATAAAGAATAATAGCAGTAGAGGAACCAGGAACGTATACGGCAATAGCAAATGACGTTATACAAGCACGTTGGGCGTTGTTATGGTATGAGTGCTATTTGTGCTGCAAACAGTGTTTACGGGCAGACGAGGATTTATTATCAGACAGCTGTCGTTGGCTGGCGTCGTGGAAAACGGCTGCTCCGCCAGAGATAACGCCGTGGGATTCTCCTACACACTTTAGGGTCGAGGTCGCCTTCGTTATTTTAGATGGAGGACATCGTTGACGAAGACGCAGCTGCGTTAGATTATATCTGGAGAGCTGGGTATAGCTTGTATATGTGCCCTGTAAAGTGGTATATGATCGTCCTCTCTCCAATTTGCGCATTATAAAACAAAAATATTATAACAATTATAACCAATAATAATTATATTATTGTTACCATATATTTTTGTTTTATAACGCGTAAATTGGAGGGGACGCTTATATACCGGTTTATTATATTACTATATTAAGTATATATTATGTATTTGATTATATATTCTATTATATTCATATTAATATTATTATTATTGTAATTCGGGGTTTTACGTCACGAGACAATTATGATAATGAGCGACGCCACAGTGGTTGGTCTGTGGATTACTTTTGCCCGCCTGCGGGTTCTTAAACGTGCACTGAAATCTCAGCACACGGTACACCGTGTTTAACGCCTCTCGCGGAAGACTGCGTACCCAAGCAACTGGTACCGCATGCCCTCAAGTTCCTGGAGTCCTCGGCCGGGTTCGAGCCCGCAACCTTGGGACTATAGTAGGCGGACATGTTTATAACCAAGAGGGCAGCCTCGCTTAACGAAGGTTCATTACAAATAATATAATTGCTTTCCTCGAAAATACTGCAAAAATGATAACTATAGCAACACAGTGCAAGCTACGAGTTTACTTAACAGACACAAGAAATTACATTTCTTTTCGTCTAATTTTATAGCTTGCCATCTCTAAACATATAATATCACCTTAATAACTACATGAATTCTACATGAACGTTGTGAAAACATCTATAAAAAATTACTTGCCACACAAAATGCTTATCACACGGACAATGTACTACGGAAATGCATAATTGCGTTTTCGAGTATCTAGTATCAACAAAGGAGGAGGAGGAGGTGACCATTGAGAAATCATGAGCACGGGGCTCATGGGCTCGCACTCTTTTTAATTACTCTAATATTGACGTCCGTAATAAACGACTTTGGGTATCTTACTTAACATGCGTACGTATTATAGCCCATAGTAACACATTTCCACCCCCATGAGGTCCTCATACGAGAGTAAACGTACGAAGACGAACAAATAGACATCTTGTAAACACCATCGAATTATCGTGACTGTAAACATGACACTGATGAGCACGAGCCTATAGGGCTCGAAAACATCTTTCTCACTATCGACTTCTTGAACATCAAATCTTATCCGAGAACGAGGCTCTCTCGGTCGTCTTTCTTTTGGACGCTTTCAATGGAATATTGATAAAGAGATTAGTCACAAAAAAGAAAGAAAAGAAAGAAAACGGGAATTGAGCATTGAAGGAGCAAGAAAAAGGTAGAATGCAGAAATGAAAAAGAAAAAAGGACAGCTTAAATAGGTATTCTGTAGCGGTGAACAACGAATTCCAATGATCTCTTAATTAGACTGTATAATTTGTAAAACAGTTAGGGTGATTGATCGTAGAGGTTTATGTGCATGAGTATACTTGCTTTCAATTGAACTCATTGATTGATTGAGAACATGTAGGGCTTTGCATTTGTCGAAAGACGGAAAAACGTAAACGTACTGTCTTTTTTCTCTCCTTTTTTAAAGACCCGTGATTCGATATTTTCACTAAATTGGGCTAAATTGGGCTCCGGAAGTGTTGAAACAAGAACGCGATAAGTTCGGGGTACCCTGGCCGTGAAAAAAACAAAAAAAAAAAAGAAAACTTGCAAAACCGCCTGACGCATCGACATCGCTATCAAGTTGCAGCCACCGTCACGCTGGAAGCTTTTTCTGGTGTGCTAGCTCACCACTCTCTTTCCTTCGCAAGAGTAGAGCTCCCGAAAGCAACATGGGCAACATAAATAAGATAGGCTGGACATCTGATTTATATATCCATAGGCCGATTTTAACTGATAAGTTATAAGCTATAGCCAAGCCAAATACAACCTTAAGTTGTACGGGGCGGGTTTTCTAGAAGGTCACTCATATTCGATACGTACTTGACACACAGACTTCCGCCGCCTCAGAGTAAAGAATTTATGCCAGAGAAACCTACAAAAAATCGTGTTTACTAAGCACTGTGTGACAAAATAAATACGACCACGCATACTTTCGTCTTCATCCATTTCTTATGCGCTACACCGATGTAAACACGGCATTCCGCCGACGGTTGTGCATAGCTTCCGCCTAGGGGCGCCAGCCCACGTGAGTTTGTTTCGGTTTCCACGTCGCTAGCGCCCCTAGGCGGAAGCTGCACAGAACCATTGGCAGACCGCCGTGCTTACATCGGTTATAACGCAGAGGAAATGCATGAAGACGAAAGTTTGCGTAGTCGTATTTAGTGTGTCACGCAGTGCCTGGTAACCACGATTTTTCGTACGTTTCCCTGGCATAAATTTTTATGTTTTAATACTGTATTACGTTTTATTACTTTAATACTTTTTTACGTATTTAATACGTTTCTCTGGCACTGTGTGGCAGCGGAAGGCTGTCTGTCAAGTAGGTACAGCGTCGCGCGCGAAATTGTGACTGACGTTTTAGAGCACCCATCCTGTACTTGTCAGCCTTGCGGTTGTTGCACTGCTACACCGCTCTCGACTGTCTCTTTCCACAATACCTGAAATAATTTAGAGCTCTGGAGCAATGAGACAAGTACATACAAGAGACGAAGTTGTTTATGAACGGTAGACGACGATCCATTTGCGCTGCACATCGACAACTGGACAGCCCAGCCGCAAAACATGCCGCCGATCACAGTCACATTGTAGTTTATCGAATACTATTTTCGCCGAGCCGGTTCACTGCTGATACTGTGCAAGCGTACAAGTCACTGGAAGCACACAATTACTTCATCTAAGGCGAGCTGTTTGATCGGGGCGTTTCTGAAAACAGTGCTGCACTCTAAGAAAAAAAAGGAGTACTTTTACTCCTTTTGGGGAGTAATTGCATTGCCACAAAAAAATAGTCCCTTTCGGGAGCATATGCACGGAAGTAAATGAATGTCACAGGATGAAGACCGCATTTCACGCGCTGTTGTAAGAGTCCCAGGTACATAATTGGTGCGCATGCATGAAGATACTTTGAAGCTAACCGTCAACCGTGATATATCGAGTGATATAAAATCTTGCGCCATACTAGGGCACAATTTGCGAAGAAAGATGCGCTAACTGTTTCTTACTCTGTGTGGCTGGAAAATTGCTACGTTGTGTGAGTTATACGGCCTTATGTCGTTCAAATTGACCAAGAGCACATATTTACGTAGACTTTTGCATTCAGGAGACCATTCGCGAAGTTTAGTGACAATTTGCAGTCCTGGGGAGTAAACGTCGGGACTAAATGTTGGGTTAGGGGACTAGAATGGGGAGTAATTGCAGACTAGGGGAGTAGAAGCTGCAATTACTCCCCGTTTTACTCCTTTTTTTCTTAGAGTGTGGTTGGCTACCGTGCACCGATTCATGTTAGCGTCGTTTATTTGTACACAGGTATCGTGCGGGAATCTCACAAAGGCGATGTCAGGGAACCCTTCCGTTCAACTGATCCATACGATTCCAACACACAAAAACGATTTACAATCAAACGGTTTCTTCCGGTTTGGCGTTGCGCGGAAACTGATGAAAACTGATTTCGCCACCCTTTCCCCATCGAGTTGTGTACCCGAAGGACACACAGCTTTGCGGCATACTCAGTTTGCGTGAAAACGATCACTCCAGTCACTCCCAATTGATTGCTGTTTTGCCCACAACAAGCAGACGATCTGCTGACTGCAGCGCCGCCGCAAGCCGTGACGTCACGCGCGCCTGTTGCACTACAGTTTCGTCCGGCGACCGCAGCGCCAACAGCCCTCAACTATAGTGTAGAGCGGCCTTACTAGAGGGTCGTGTCCGCCGTGTTCCATGCCTTGCCTAGAGATGTGAAGCACCGGGAAAAAACCCCGGAGATTTTGGGAAAAAAAAAACAGTTCTTTTCGGGTTTTGTCCTCGTCTCCGGAAAAATAGCCCAACATTTTTAGGTGACAAAATTCAAAAATGCAAATTTTCGTGCCTTTGGTGCGTTCCAACCCGCCAACAGTGTCTTAGGTGCCTCTTAACCACCAACAACCACCAACTTAGAGCTCCGTCTGGCCGCTCCAAGCGATCGCCATCGCGTTCACATAATGTCAGAGTTCTGGTCGGAGTGGGCGTGTTGTTCTAATTACCTATCGCTGAGTAGACAGCAGTCTCGTGGGATGCTCTGCTCTGCATTTATGCCTATAGAGGATGAACACTGCTAAAGCTTCTAGCTCATTGTATGCTGTGGTTTGGCCGGCAATGCTTCCACTCAGCAGTAACCACGTTTGTTTCCATTGTTTCCAATTTTTCAACAAAAAAAAAGAAAAACTTTTTTTTCGAGCGATTCAAAATTTCCAGAAATTTTGCATCTCTAGCCTCACCGCCGTACCGGAAAGGTCATCTCTTTTGTGGAAATCCTCGTGCCACGATTTTTCAAAGCCGCAGTGTAGGTGATACATACCTATGTACGGAAAAACCTCCGGCTACACGACCACAAATAGCGTTGCAGAATACGGTTCGGCGTGCCCCCCAAACGTCGTGGAACTGACCCTGGCACCTGGTGGCGCTACCGTATAATTGCTCTGGCGGAGTAATTCTGTTTTCGTCGATCGACTACTTTTCATGCCTTTCTTACGATGAATACGGGTCGGCTGCAGATCACATATATGCTCATTTTGTGGGACACCGAGGTACCCACTTCACCAAACGGAAAGGAGTCTTCTGTGACAGTCCCGCTACACGTCAGTAATGATGCGGACCGCCATCTTGTAGACGTCGGAACAGTGTTGCGGTCCTCAGAGGATGCGTATCATGATTTATTCGATAATATTACAAATAAGAGCCATACGTTAGTTTAGCCGTGAGTTATTGAGGTTTGTGAGGCTAGGTTACCCGTGTGAAGAGCAACATTTGGGCACCAACCAACTCCGTCGATCATGATCGTGTATGTTCCCCAAAGTAAAGATAACAGTATACGTGATGTAGCTAGCGCTGAACAACATACGTAGGTAGGTCAGCTTTCTGCGCAGTTCCCCATTTTCCTTCTCTCCCCTATTGCGCGTAAAGCGACCACGTTGGTCCCTCTCCCAAATATGGGAGGGGGTAACATTTCTTGGTTGAGGCGCGCCTGGTTTCTTCTGTTGACCCATGCCGGTTTAGGGACACCCCCTTAGTGCTGTCTTGTGATTGGACAGACAGTGCGTCACGTGGTTTCTCCAAACTGTGCACTCTCCCCTGTGCAGAGACAAACTGCCGCCGCGCATACGCTATGCAAGTGTCTCTCTGCGTTTGAGAGAAAGAAAAGGTTGGTGGTGGTGCTGGTGAAAGCATGGGCGTACCGAGGGGGGGGGGCAAGGGGGGCAAGGGGGGCCGTGGCCCCACCCCAGAGCTCGAAGCTCGCTTGTGAAAAAGTGCGCTCTTTAGTCATAGGTCGTCATGATTATTCTCAGATGTCATAATAGGAACCTCTAAACACCCGCGCAGTCCGCAACGTCCGCCTCCAGAAATAGAGGTGGCTGGGGGGGTTGCACGCCTACGCCACCCCCTGGAAGCACTTCCCCCCCACTTGGAAAAAGTCCTGGGAACGCCCATGGGTGAAAGGGCTCGCCTTTGTCGGCCTCACAGAGGTAGGCGACGTCACCACTGACGCCCTGGGGGGAATGTGCGTCCTGGGCCGACTTCTAAGGGAACTGTGCCGACATAAGAAAAGGTTGGAGAACGCTCGTGACAAAGCGTTTGTGCACTCAGAAAGCAGCAATAGCAGCAACATAACGGTGAAAAACGTTATGAAGCCACGTGCACCTCACGTGTAGTTGTTTGGAAACTTATTTGAAGGCGATCCAGTGTGACCGTTTCACTCTCCACAAAGGGAAAGCTGACGGGCGGCGCGAAAGGCTGACCTACTCACATAGCGTACTATTTCACGTGACATGAGCAAGACAAAACCAGCGTGCACGATGCACACGCCACGTGGTGGCGATTCGATTCCTGCGTCTACGCGTTGGTGGTAGCCAAGGGTGATAGCTGAGAGGTAGGCGAGTTCGAATCCTACACTGTGTGTGTGTTTGAGGTTTTCCCAAGGTTTTCCGGCAGACTTTCCAGGCGAATGTCGGCACAGTTCCTCTTCAAGTCGACCCTGGACGCATATACTAACCCCCACCCGTCTCCCACTCCTTCCTGCTACTCTCTCTCCGTCTGTCCAGGTGTGTACGGCGCTCATAGCTACAGTTGCTTCGCGGCACTAACAGGGAATTTTAAAAAAATCCTCGTCGCTATCTTTATTCAACCAGTTAAGCAGGGCTTTCTTCACATAATTCGAAACTCAGTGGGAGATGATGGTGTAGTGTGATATATGAAGGACAGAACACCTCGTGAAAGCGAGCGTCATTAGTGACCCGACCCGAAGCTCCTTATGTCAGCTTCCTACGTCAGAGCTCATCTCATTTGCATAAGCTCTTTCTAATCTCTGACCTGTCAGCGGCTTCGTGGAAGCGTTGCAGGTGATATCGTCCCCTGATTAGGAAGGAGGCCAAATCGTGACGCGGAGACCGTCCACCAATCGAAGGAGCTGATCGTTGTTTCTGACTGGCATTGTAGCATTTTGTGTCAACAGTGCCTTTTGCTGTTTATTCCGAGAATCGATAGGAAAACCTTATAAGAGTGAAAGTGTTGACGAGCGGAGATAAGGATTCAGGACACAGATTTGCATTCGGACAATATCTGTCGGCAGTTCGCCTGATACCGTCCTTCAAGGTTGCTGGACAAAAAGCCGTTGAGTAAATGCGATTGAATAAAACTTTCGGATGACGAAGTGCAACCCATCTCGGGTCAACGGCACGTGAAACACGTACAGAAGCGGCAGCTATCATGGTTACTCTCAAACCATTAGTCTCTGTGGGCTCCTTAGCCTCGTTCCCAGCGACGACACAACAGGGGCGGACTGCCAAAATCGTTCTTCACATTGGGATTAATACTGGTGGTCGCCGCCTTTAGTGAGTATGACTGGCGATAACGTAACATTCCATATAACTGGTCATCCGGTAAACATCTGAGTAGCGTATCAACGTTCGAAAGATCAAGGAAGAAGAAGATTGCTTGCTTCCGCATGCGATATGCACAGTTATTCACGTGAGGAGTGCTGACCGATGCGATATCTGTTCTACACCGGCTTCTGAGCGGGAGACAATGAACCGGCACGAAATGAACACGAACGGACACGAAAATGAACGAAAAAACACACGGGAAAATGAAGGAACTGGGCAAACGGCAGTCCACATAGGTGCACAGTTCCTCCGACTACCACGGGGTGGCAGCACTAATGGCGGCGCCCATTCCTGGAATCGCGTTTTTGTGTTATACACAAAAACGCGATTGAGGAACAGCGATGCATAATCAAGTTCCTTGCGAAGGAGAACGTCAAACAAGCTTGGATTTTGTAACGATAACACGCACAGTATGGGGAAGAAACGATGTCGAGGGGAAGAGTGTACGAATGGCGCTGACACTTTGGCGAAGGACGGGATATGTTGACAAATGAAGGGCGTGGATGGACACATTCGTCCGACTGCAGTCACTCTGGTGAACGTCGCAGGCGTTGAGCAAGTCATCCTCGAGAACCGGCGAGTACTAGTTCGGGACATTGCAGCCGAACGTGATATTAGTGCCGGCAGCTGTGCAATTATTCACGAGCACTTACTGTTCCGCAAAGTCTGTGCCACATGGGTTCCACGACAGCTCAGTTGAGACCAGAATAGAGCGTGCATGGCAGTCTCGGAGCAGCTGCTGAACCGGGTTCAACCTGAGGAGAGCGAATTTTGAAATTTTTGGAATCAGCTATTACATCTGATGGAACCTGGTTGCATCATTTCACCCAAGAGAAAAAAAGAAGCAGTATGGAATGGGGACATATGTCTTCCCGCCGCACAACAAAAGCAGTGTGCAGCCGTCTGCTGGGAAATCCCTGGGAACTTTCTTCTGGGACATGCGGAGTGTCATGGATGTGGGCTTCTTGGAGCCAGGGATCACGATTAATGCCCAGTATTACACGTTGATAAAGGGTTCCGCGCAAAACGCAACTCGCTATTCGCGAGGAAAGGCCTGGTATGTTGTCCAGAAGGATCATTCTTCTTCACGACAATCCCCGGGCTCACACGGTGAATTGACGGTGGCAACCCTGGCCGAAACGCTGGAAGGTTTTGCCCCATGCCCATTACAGCGCCGATTTGGCCCCAAGAGATTTGGGCCTCTTAAAGTGCACCTCGGAGGAAAGACGTTAACCACAGATGAAGCCCTCCAGAAAGATGTCCTGTATAGTGACTAGTGGGCAGCAGCCCACTTACTTTCTACGCCAAAGGCATCAAAGATTTACTAGAGCAGAGCGATGGCAGCGGTGTCTAGACGCGCACGCTGAATCCTTTGAAGAACTGACGTAGTTTGCTGCTTCTCAAATTTCATATCGTATTTAAATAAATAAAAAGTGTCTGTCAACCTTGGACGACGCTTGTACTACGTCTCACCATTAATAGCGCGACCTGTTGTTGATCTTTGACGATGTAAACGCACATGGACATGTTTCAACCCTTCTGATCGATAAACAGCTGCCACTATTTTTGATAGTCGACGTATACCGGGTGTTTCACAAAAGTCCCCCTGGCGGAATCATTTGTAAACAGGTGGCGTCGTCGAAGAACTTACTTTCTGGTAGAGATCCTTGGGACATTGGCCATGAACTGAGTAGTGAGAGAGGCACATTTGCATACGCTCACTAATTAAATAAACATTCTAACTCTTAAATTTTACTTCGCGCGCTTACGGAACATCTGTTTTGCGTATCGGGACCTTCAGCGGAAAAAAAAAAAATCCAAGGAAAAAAAAAAAAAAGAAGAAAACTGCGCCGTCACTTAGTGATTTTTTTCGAGTAATTAATCGGTTTCGGTTTACATATTTCTTGCGCGGAGCAGTGCACCAATGCGCTCTTCGGATCAGCCACCCAATTCAATTCAATTCAATCTTTATTTATAAATTCGACAATCGTTATTAATAAATTGATAGCCGGTTGGTTCACGCACGGGGGCGACCGAAAATTAGGAACAGCCGCAACACAAACGCTTTGGTATTCCTTCTCAACGCGACATATGTAGACAGAGATGGCTGTTCTGCCTTTCCGTAGGTGTGATAGCGTGCCCTTATCATAGATGATGACGAATGCTGTGTCACCGCGAGAGCTGTGTACGAGGAACACGAAGGCGTCTCTTGCGGTCTTGCGGCTCTTCCTAACGTTCTGCACCCCCGTGTACCAACCAGGCCGATGAACACGAAAGCGGGATAGCTGATCGAAAGAGTGCACTGCTCCGCGCGGGAAATTTGTAAACCGAAACCGATTAATTACTCGAAAAAATCACTAAGTGTCGGCATTTTTTTTTTCTTTTTCCTTCGAATATTTTTCGCTGAAGGTCGCGATACACGAAACAGATGTGCCGCAAGCGCGCGGAGTAAAATTTACAAATGAGGACATTTGTTTAATTGGCGAGCGTAAAAAATAAGCCGCTCACTACTCAGGTCATGGGCGCCGATGTCCCCCCTCAAGGGTCTTTACCAAAAGAAAGTTCTTCGATGGCGCCATCTGTTTACGAATTATTCTACCACGGGAACCTTCGTAAAACACCCGGTATATTTAGTTCGTGTCTTACGCGTAGGTTTGCTTGTTCAAATTGCCCAGTGTTCGTATCTCAACGTCCCATGTTTCTGAATTCTGCGCATTAATTTGGCGCACGATTGTTAAGACCCTGCGGTGTTCTTCCCACAGCCCGACATTTCAACGATGAAAGATGAAAGTCACTGAAAAGGTTACCCAGCTGTAGGGATCGAACCCACATCTTCTGGATACCCTTCTGTGTTTGTTCCAGCCTCAGAACATCAGTTTCTCTCTTGTCCGACATTTCGTTCGCGCGGCGAATTCTAAATGACTTCAGAGCTTTCAGCCGTATCCGAAGACATGACCCCGGGGTGGTCACTGTAGCGGCTTTCTTCGCGTTCCTCTTCTGGAATGTTTTAATTGCATATCTACGTCCCGCTATCCAGGAAAGAGTGTAAAGACATGCGCACATCCCTCCGCTCACTAACCGAAAGTGACGATTCCGGAAATAACCGGAGTGAACGCACTACGGAACGTTTCCGACACTCGTCGGTTGTCACCAAGACGCCGTGCCGAAATGTCCCCCTCTCTTGATATCATCTATCCATCCACCCCAATACGCCCGCTTTACTTCTTCCCACCTACTCGCGCGCATTCTCCTCCTCCCCCTCCTCCTTTGCGGGTGCGAAGGTTGCTCGACACTACGCGTTCTTGTAGGTGCGGCAGCTATTTTTAGCTGAGCGATAAACACAGAGCGGGGGGGAAAAAATACACGGGCGCTGCTTGCCAGCGATCCGAGAACGACCGACGGGTTTCTCTACAAGTTGCCCTTGCTCACTTTCTAGATGATTTCTTTTTCTTTCAACATTTCCGTTGGTGGGCACTTTCCAACAAACAAATATATAACTACCCCGCTCATTTCTGCGTCCCTCCCTCCCCCCCATCGCAGGTTTTTAAAGTGTGTTTTGTGTTCAAGATTCTCCGGCTATTATTAGCGTATCCGGTGTCAAAGTGTGTAGAGTTCGCCGCAGGTACATTTGTTGTTTTGGTGGCCGTGACAGGTTGAGGCGGTGACACCCGGAAAAAGTGGAACTGGGGTGCGATACTTTTGCTCCCAGATATTTATTTATTTTTGCATTTTTGCTAACTTTTCACGGGGTGTAATGTGCTGGGGATGATTTTGCGGTGTAGATTACTCAACATCGTAGCAAATTGTTCGAGAGAGTTACATGACAACTGTTACTTTACATAGTCTTACGTTTTCATGTTATTCGATTTCTTATAGCTCAATGGGGAGGCTATATGTAATATGCTTGAATAAAGCTATTGTGAGGAACAAGATGGGATGATGTAGTGAGGATGGGATGGTGTGAGGTTAATCGACTGATTGTGGTTTCCAACTGGATGCCACGATGTGTAGTGACTGGGTGAGCGAGTATGTTCTTCCTCACGTCAATCATTATTAAATACGCATACATGTGCACTTCTGTGCAGTCAGTGTCATAGACCAGCTTTGACGACCCACTGAAAACCAAACTTTCGTTCGTCTCATTTATTTCTCGCATACACTTTCATGCATTCGAAAAGATACATGTTTTTACTGTCACTTCCGAGGCAGATGTCGGCACAGTTCGCCCTGAAGTCCGCCCTAGACGCGTACTAACCCCCTTCCCTGCCTCCCACTCCTTCCAGCTGTCCCTACACAATATGTCCGCCCCTGTGTGTCGTTCATAGCCACAGTTCCGTCGCGGTGCAAACTCGAAAGGCAAAAAATGTGGGAAGAAAAAAGAAAAAGAGAAACTAACAACTATCGTAATTGACGAAGTAAAGCAGAGTAAGTGATTGATTGATTTGTAAAAGAAAAAAATTGAGATGTTAGTCCCGAGCCACTTGGGACTGTTGCTACTCCAGGACGCGTTGTTCAGAAAAGAAAGGGAGACTACACAAATCTACGCACTTTGAAACGGAAGAGTAAGTGACCTAGCTTGTTTCTCCCTGAATGTCATTTTCGTTTTGATTCACTCTCAGCACCGCGAAGCAACTGTAGTTATGAGCAGCATATAGGTGTGGACAGATGGAGAGAGGACAGCAGGAAAGAGTGGGCAACAGGGGTTATTAGTATGCGTCCTGGGCCGACTTCAGGGGAAACTGTGCCGACATTCGTCTGGAAAGTCTTCGGAAAACCCAGGGAAAACCTCAGACAGCACAGCGTGTGACAGGATTCGAACCCACCACCTCCCCAGTCTGATTCAGCACGACCTTGGAACGCCTTATCCCGATCGGCCACGGTTGTCAAAAACAGAGTACCCTTGGATCAGAGTTGACAACTGCGTAGTGACGTATCGACATGAGCTTTCGAAGTTTTCTTTCCGAGTTTGGGGTGTCATGCTGTAAACTGAAAAACACCCTCATGGGGGTAAACGGCTTGTCCTATATAACTCACACCACTTTTTACACCGTATGGTCTGGAACACCCTTTTGTAGAGGGTGTATTCTGTATACAATACCCTTTTCCTTGAAAATGCTTTCTTTTTGCACCCTTTAAACACCCTTTTAGGAGTGTGTTTAGCAATGTTACACCATTTCCAAAGGGTGTAATAAAATACCAGCAATGTACATGGGAAACGCGCCCATAGGCTCGTTTCCCATTCACAGCGCTGGTAGCTGGCATACAACCCAGGGACTGCTCGGTGCGGTAATGCTTCCTGGCATTTTATTCCTGGCAGGGTGTAAGATCGTTAAACACTCTCCTAAAAGTGTGTTTAAAGTGTGCAAAAGAAGCAATTTTCAAAGAACAGCACCCTTTCGAAGGGTGTTTTAGCCAGGATACACCCTCTAAAAAGGGTGTTCCGGACCATACAGTGTAGGGACCTTACCTCCGTTCATTTCTTCGTGGTGTAAATACCTGGTGGGGTGTAAAAAAAACCGCTTTTGCATTCTCGAGAACAACTCTCTTTTCCGTGACACATCCGCATAAAGCGCCGTTTATAGCAGTTGCTCGGACCTATTCAGAGCACTTCGTGCAGTATTCCAGCTGCGTATACCGCGCAGAAAATAGACTGTATACGCGCACAGGTGCACATGCTTCGTGATTCGCGGTACAACATCAAATTTTTTGAAAAAGGGATGTCTACGTGTCAGGCTCTATGGGCGCACGTCTAGACGGTTAATGTCCACGTAGAAGGAAACAACAACAACACAACAACAACAATAGATAATGACGATGAGATGGGGTGTGAAGGAAAAGGGTGAGCAGTAAGCGCGCTGAATAAATGGCGGATATAAGTGTGCTGTAGGCTGTAGCATTTATACCGTTCTGAGTGTGCAAGAGGGTTCGAGTTATGCTTCCTTCATGAGACTCCAAGCAGGTGTTAAAAGCGGTATCAAAGGAGAACTAATCGTATAATTCGAGTAATTCGTGAAAAAGCCGATGACAGCCTTGATTTTCGTCGTTCGTTAGAGGTGTTTAGAGGCGGTATGTGTTTGTGACGTCCCCAGACCCATTAGCACCCCGTAAGTTTTTCAACGAAAGAAGCAATGGCATACATCATCAGCAGACAGAGATTGTCTATGTGGGACCTCTTCGCTCGACTGGAGTCTGAATTTTGTAGGACGATTAGACACTAGCACAGCCAAGCGACTCTACGTATGAACCGTATATAGATATTTATATGAATGAACTGTGGAAAGGAATAGGATTCCAGTATACCCCATGGAAACCACAGACAGCACAGCAGTCGGTAGGATTCGAACTACGAGTCCTTAGCGTGACCAAGAAGCCAGCACAAACCAGTGGATGTGGCGTTCATTTGGCCAACGACCGTTGTATCACTTCTGCAGCGGTACCAATATTACTTTGCCCAATTCAAACACGCCACAAAAGCAGTGACCTGTTAGGAGGGTATACAACTTCGACAAGTTGGTGATGCATATGAAATGGTGGTGATGATGCAGTGTGTCCCGCTTCTTTTTTTTTTTTTTTTTTCGCGTAGCATCAAATGTGCTACATAGGTAGCAAACCGAGCTGCCCTGAAACAATAACAGTTCTGCGGAAAGCTTGCACGCACACACACACAGTCGGGGGTGACGTTTTTGGCGTATAGTTTAGGCTTTTCAACGGCAGCCAGTTTCTGTATCGCCGTCTCAGTTGCTGAAGACAGCGGAGAGGAGGACAGTATATAATTTGCTTCCTCGTGTGAGCCTCAAATGTGGCAACACTGGGTGATCAGTCAAGCTTGACTTCCCCCGAGTTTCAGCACCCTGTGAGCTTGGCTAAAAAGATACGACCTTCGCTTAATTGCCTCCACTCTCTTGGAAGATGCGAAGCAGAAAGTGCCGCGAAAAAGGGATTTATTTTGTTTGCTGGTTTCGCTCAACAAGTAATAGTGGTTCTTAAAGTGTGCGTCCAAGTTCGTGTCAGGGACTCTTGGGTGTCACGGATGCCTGCTCAGATAAGACAGCGGTGCCTGAGGTCGCAGCTTCTCGGTTTTTCGTTCCTTCATCATTCTCGCTTAAAGTTGTGCCTCTTGGGAGATGCCTGCTCTTGACGGTTCTTGGGCTCGTGCTGAAAACAGTGGCTAGTGCTAAAGGGTCCTCGAAGAGATTCCCAATGAGGCCTGCTCTCTGAAGTATATCCTATTTTTGCCATATTGCATTCAACGCGGGCGCGCAGTTTACGCGCAAAAAAGAGCGTCCAGCGGTCGCCCGGCACGCCCTCTGCAAGCGGACTGACGTCACTTACACCCTGTGCTCGCTGCAAGTTTGCACCAAGCTATCCCGCCAGTGGCCAAGATCGCCTGCTTTTGACGTGACAGCCAGTCTCTCCGTCGTGCCGGCAGCAGTGGCGTCGAAGGAGTCGCCCTTTTCGGCCGTGGTTTTTAGTTAACATCTCCGTTATTCTGACAAATGTTGGGTTCATGCTCTACAGTGGTGAGTAGATGAGCTGCTAGGAATGCGTTACATATGCGTCCAGATGTTTTTCGGATCTCTTGATGGTCCTTTAATATCGTTCGCGTGATAGCTGTAAACAAGCGCAAAGGTCTTGTTTCCAGTGATTGTCACCGGTCGAAGTGTAGCCCAGTTTTTACATTCGGTTTCCTTCTGATATCTTTTGAGCCCTATATCGTCCCATAGATGATGGCGTCACAGGCGAAGACCAAGCATTCTCTCGCATGTGTACACGCGGGGTCTAATCGCTTACACGTCTAACGATGGGCCGGCTATTTGTTAAGAGGGGCACGTGACACATTGCACGTGACGTCTGATGCGCCTTTCACGTATCACGCGAAAGGCGCCCTGCACGTGTAGTATCGCGTGCCCTTCTTGACGAGTGCCCCGCCCCTCGTTAGACGTGTAAGCAATTACGCCTGGACATACGTCATCGCACGCGTCAGCGTACACGTGACCATAAAGATCCTGACGGCCATGCCCCGCAGCCAAATCGTTTGTTAACAACGCGATTGCTGTTTCCATGCGTCGTTTTGTAACTGCTTTCGGCCTTGCTAATTGGTTTTATCTAATATCCGTGCAGCCAAATATGTAGATTTGCAAGTGAGGCATCGTATACCGTTGACGACACTCAAAGATATGATAACGACACCGGCGCCATCACTTACTCAGCCGATGCGACGCGTTCATTCTTCGGATCATTAAGCAACCATGTCAGCTTAGAATCGCTGTACAATTTACGCTGGCTATGCAAGTAGGTGTAAGCTGTTCTGCACAGCTCTCCGGTTCCCTCTCTCCCCTATTGCCCGTGGAGCGACTCATTGGCCCTCTTCCCAAATAAGGGGATAGCATTTCACGGTTAAGGCGCGCGTGGTTCCTTCTGCGGACCAATTCTTGCTGATTGGACAGACACTTAGTCACGTGGTTTATCAATTTTACCCTCCCTTCTGTGCGAGCACAAACCGTGTATCCACACGAGCGACACCCTCACGGAAGATTCTAGGAGAAGAAAAAGCGAAACCAGAGCTCACGGAGCAAAAGTTCCGCCCCGTGTTATGTTGAGCATTCACACGGTGCCGGAATATCGGGAGTGGTGTACTGCGCGCTTAGCAGACGACACTTAGCAGACGACACTGTCAGCGTCCTTTCCTGTCGTCTGCTACGGTATACCTTGTGCCTGTGTCGCCGGATATTCCCCACGGTTAGCAGAGTCAACACCACCTAGACTGCTTATATACTCGTCGACGTGACGTAACAACCAAGAGTCGGCCAATCAGGATGGTATCTTCAACGGCGGCAGCCAATCACGAACGAGAGAGGTCGTGACCATAAAGACGAACCACCGTCGTCTGCGAGTGGTGGTTGAACGTCCCCGCGTAGTAAATGGGAAAACTTGGAAATTGAGCGCGAAACGGTCCCAATTTTTCTCAAAACTGATCTTCTGGAAAGTGTGTTGCACTTTTTGTCTATTCAGGTCTGCAGCCTCCAAGTTAGTTGTCCTCCTGCCCTTACAGTTGTCCTCTCTCCATCTGTCCACGTCGCTCATAGCCGCAGTTGCTTTGCAGAGCCGAAAAGGAATTTAAAAAAAAACGAAGTCCCGAAAAGGGTTATGGCAATGCATCTGCCCCTGAAAAGGACTAAAAATTAGTCATTTCTTTCTTAGGATGTAGGGTTTCTTAGGTTGTGTTCTCAACGTACGTTCAACAGTTGGATTCCAGCCGTGAAGTGGCGCTCTTGATTAAAATAGGTCTCAATGCTTGCATCATGCGACGTTCACGTGCATGCGTCCGTGTGTATGCACGCATCGTCGTATCGTCCCTGTTTATTATAGCACGCCGGAAGAGCAGCAGCTGTGACTCGTCAGTGCGACCGCGAAAGAGAATAGAAGAAGAAAATAGAAACGAAAAAAAGAAATAAGAAAAAGAAAGAGCGGGCGAGGAAAGCTGTATCCGATAACGCACCCGTCAAGCTGCGGAAGCCGTTGGAAGGATCTGCGCATAATATCTGAAGAGCGCTGTTTGAGGGATTTGCTTGCTGTGTTTGCTGACGCTGCCAAGTGGTCTTGGAGAGCTCTGTTAGTCAACGGCTTTGATTCACTTCTGATTGAAGGCGAATTGAAGCCTTCTTTACGCCGTACTATACGCCGTAGAAATCGTCGTCGTGCTGCGGTTGCGCTGATTTTGTTTTGTTCCGCGTTTGCTCCACGAAGCGGCTGTGGCTTTAAGTGGCCTACACTGTAAACTGAAAAACACCCTTATGGGTGTAAATGGCTTGTCCTATAGAACTCACACCACTTTTTACGCCGCGTGGTCTGGAACACCCTTTTTAGTGTGTGTAATCTGTGCAAAACATCATTTGAAGGGGTGCTTTTCCTTGAAAGTGCCTTCTTTTGCACCCTTTAAACACCCTTTTAGGAGGGTGTAAGATTGTTACACACCCGCCTAAAAGGGTGTATAAAGGGTGCGAAAGACGGCAATTTCAAGGACAAGCACCCTTCCCTTTCAAAGGGTGTTTTGCACAGATTACACACACTAAAAAGGGTGTTCCAGATCACACGGCGTAAAAAGTGGTGTGAGTTATAGGACAAGCCATTTACACCCATAAGTGTGTTTTTCAGTTTACAGTGTACAGAGGCGCGAGGCCGGTGGAAGCAGGGATTTTTTCCAGAATTCCCTCACTCCACCTGACACCTCCCCCCCCCCCCCCCCCAAAAAAAAAGAAAACAGGTAAGGATGCCACAACACCATCGGAATTTCAGCGTCCCCGGAAATGAAAGTTCTGCGCAAATCCTTGGTTGCAGAGAGTGCGACACAGTAGTTAACATCACAGTTGTTTGGATTTAATCCACATGGGTTTTATCCGGTGAATTTTTTTTAAATTTTATCCACACAACTTAATCCGGATTTTTTAGAGCTTTTGTCCATGATGCGATGTGAAAGACTATCTTTATTCAACGTCGCACGGAAAACTCTCGCTTTATTTTGAGTGTAGCGTTGGCTGTTTACAAAAGCCCAGGTACGCGCAACATTGACTTCCTTTTAAACTTTGTACCTTTTCAACTTGACTTTTGTAACTTTTCTGATTTAACTTTCTTTCCCGTTTTCTTCAACTTCTGCCCATTCAGGGAGAGGCTTTCTTCTGTTTCCTGGAGGCGTTGTAACTGAAGTACGACAGCTAATCCAAGCGAGCAGCGTCTACACCGTTCACCCACGCGTGCATGGGACTCCATCTTTCGGAAAACAATGGAAGCTCATTCAATGTTACTGGGAGAGGCAGTTCTATATACCGAAACTATGAGAGGTCTCCCGAAATCAAGAACAGCAAAGCACATTTCTTTTTACTCTGTGTCACCCATTTCTAGGCTCGTCTATATTCTCGAAAAATAACCAAAAGATGCAAACTGGAGAGGATCTTTTTAAAAATATCCGGATTTTTTTAAAACCCTGGTTAATATGAGTTCTGGGCCGACTTCATGGGGAAATGTAGCGACATTCGCCTGGAAAGCCCGAGAATATCACCGTAGAACGAGACAACCTCTCTTCAGTATATTGCGGTAGGTCACCGTAGAGTTTCCACAAATAAGCAGGGGGTGCTGTTTGCAGTGAGGTTCAACGCTGGTGAATTTGTTGACTAGGTCTTTTATTTATTTAACTGATTTATATAATTTGAGATCCCTTTTAGTGTAGGAGCCCTCTCGATATAAAGGTGAAGCTAGGTGAAGTAAGGTGAGGTGAGGTGAGGAAAAGCCCTGTACAAAAACATGACATCCGATCCTTGCAGTGCGAACGAAATTGTCAGTCACTTGGCCTGACCAATAAGTCAGTAACCTCGAAACTGACAGATAAGCTTAGTATGCATATGATACCCCCTATAAGGTGTTCAAAACAACGGGGCACAGAATACGTATTACTATCTCGCTGACGATATTATCAGCATCAACAACATAGCTAGACAGTCTTTGGCTCAATTGCACAGCAAACATTTGTACGTGAGGAAGATCCCGGGTCCATGGTCCGCTATCAGACATCCCCGAAGTCCTGCAGGCTTTTGTGCAGTTTTTTTACACACATCAAGTTCTGTCTGTCTATCTGTTCTGTCTGTGTGTTTTCCCTGGGTTTTCCATAGACGCTGTAGGGCAAATTTCGCCACAGTTCCCAGTGTGCCGGTGGATTTACTCTGACCATGAATGTGTTTTCTTTGGTCCCCGTTTCCACCGTTTTCTTCTTTCTTTTATGATTGTTCTTTTCTCTTTCAATTACGATAAACTGGAGTAGACGAACCATCGCCCTTCTTCACGGCCATCACGCTCTACATTTTATTTTTGTTCTCTCCCCAAACGAAAACAGCCAACTTTTAAAACAAGTTCCTGCGCACTGGCGAATCTTACTCGAAGATCTGTTTCACGACCTTATAGACACAGATGGTATGAGTGCTGTCTTAGTTGCTCTACATGCGTGTCAGTTGCACGGTTGTATGGGAAAGCCTTGTCAAAAAGAATACGAGGCGTCACAAGTGCAACAGAAAATGCGAGAGTTAAAAGGCAGATGAATTATTCTGGCAACAAAATTTAGTACGAGCCTCCGTACCCAGAGGGCGTCAGCTGACGTCAATAATCCACGCACACTTTTTTTTCTTCTCGAAACTGTGTGCCTTGTTCGGGAACTGTGTACTTTGTTCTGCTTTCACACGTTCTGCATCGAACTCGTTCCGACAGCGACCCCTGGGGCTTATCCCTTCTAATTAACGTCCACGTGAGAACGAGGCCGCCGCATATCACCTGTGCGACGCATTTATCCTGGTTCGCTGGGAAGCGCCACCAGCCAGCGTCCTGTGCGAAAAGGGTTTTAATTTCGTGGTCTCCCCCTGTGGTTCCTCACCATTCTGTCGCCTCCATACACAAGGACGGTGTCTCCCCCAAGAGGGGCGACTAATGAACGGACTTTCGATTTACGCGGGCCCACTGGGATTTCGGCTGACAACCGTGTGCTGAGTCGCGTTTTCTCCAAGGGCTTCTTGTCAGGCGACATAATTCAGGGTTAGCGAGGCAGTGTTAATATAAAGGGCGACGGTGCTGACTGCACCATAATGCGCCATTTGCGTGGCTGACCTCTCTTAACCGCTATCAAGCAAGCAAGCAAGCACCAACACGTGAATTAGGAAATTGTGTGTGCGTGGGTTGCAGTAATCGAACGGTTATTATAGATTTTTTTTCTCAAACAACCCCGCAGCGGCGGAGCTACAGGCATAAGGCAATCTCGTCACCCAAAAGTGTGCATACTCAGAAAGTTACACAACAAAGAGAAACGAACGCACCATGTGGAACTGATGCCTGTATAGTAACTATACTGATAGCACGCGTGTACTGTGCAGTTCCTGGGACATGATATGTCGCTCGAATCCAGTTCGACGTCCTTACGTGTCTCTGTCAGTACGTGTCTTCTTTATGATCCCAAGGCTGCAGGTTCGAAACCGGCTGAGAATGCCACATGCTGGCATTTTACAAGTTTCTTGGACACTTTGTCTTCCTTCGCCAAATAAATGTAGATATGTTAAAAGCACGGTCGCATGTGTTCCAGTCGATTTGGAGACTATGCTGTCATTTTATTTCTCATGGACCACTGACCACAGTGTCGAAAATCCCACGCGAAATGCTGGCATAGTTTGACTTATATTCGATGGAATACACGACAAGAGCAGACGCCGGATGGTGAGAGCACGCCGGAGTTCTCTCTCTGGAAAAACGAGAAAACGTCACTCCCTAGCAACCAATGAGGGCGCGACTTTGAGAAAAGCAATTCCGCTACGGGGCGTCTGGACGGCGCATTTCCTCCTCTGAGTCCCGCCCTCTCACTCCTCCAACTACAGAGTGACGTCACGTCGCCGGAGCCTCTGCAGCTGCGGAAGCAGCGCTGATATTTCAAAAATTCGTTTAGTTAATAATATACATGCACTTTTCGAACGAAAAAACGAGCCAAGTAGATTGTCGGCCGATGTCGAGCATTGTGGTATCTGTTTCATGGACGGGTTTCCCGTGCGACGGTCCCTTTAAAGTACGCGATGCCGTGGTCCAACCGAATCGAAGAACCGACCACCGTGGTGTCTATCATGATCATAGATAAGCCACTAAATAATTAAGACTTAATAATACAACTCTACTAAAATAATAATAATACTAAATATTAAAAATAATAATATAATTCTACTATAAATAATAATACTAAATATTAATAATAATATAACTCTAGTACTAAATAGTAATGATAAGAATAATACTAAATAAATCATTTTTAGCTAAATACATTCACGCTTAGCTTATTAACGTAGCGTATTTATAGCGACAATATTTGCAATGTCGGCCCAATTCTCGACCAAGATTGGACCAATATTGGTGGGCCAAGGTGTTGCGCTGCTTGGGTAAATAAGCTACGTTAATAAGCTAAGCGTGAATGTATTTAGCTAAGAATGATTTATTTTGTATTATTCTTATTATTTTGTACCGGAATTATATTATTATTAATATTTAGTATTAGTATTATTTCAGTAGAATTGTATTAGTAAGTCTTGTTTAATGACTCTAGCTTTACCTGCACGCCAAACTACACCAGCATCTTCGTCCTTGTTCGAAACCGCGTATACTGTGGCGGTACCCGCGAGCGGTTACTGCTCAGACGTGTTCGTTCGATGACCGCTGCATTAAAAGTGGGCAAACATCGGACATGTCGGTCACGTATAGGCACGACATTCTTTAGTAGTAGGGAAAAGAAAAGAAAGCAGCGTTTTCGCTGGACCCTCATTAGAACGTAACTTCAAGGATCCATACTTTTCAGAAATGCAGTTTGAACTTTTAGCATACGTTATATCGACCTTTTCTAACGCATTACTATAAAAGGGCGATACTTGAATCGCTTCTCCGCGTGCTCTAAGTGAAAGGCACCGAAAAACGCTGAATACGTTCCCAACCCTATTAACCCTGCGAAAAGAAGAACCTACATTGTTAAAACCAGAGAAGCCATTCTCTCATTACCCGTTCACCTTTCCATCGACCACGTTCCCCGTCTCCCGTTAGTGAAGACATTTAAGCGTTCGGCAGTTGATACTCTGTACAGAAGGCATATACAGTTAAGAAACGTGCGCTGTTAAAGCAGTCGTTAGGTAACCGCTGGGCGTGGCATACGCCGTTAAGGCGCCACTAAATGGTTACAAATCAGAAAAGGCTTCCAGAGAGCGTAGAAGGGCCTCGGGTTATAATAATGTCTGTCTTATGTGTCTGCTCATCTGTCTAATCCTATTGCTACGCATTCGTGCAAGCCGGGTGGATATGAATATTTATTAAAGAAAAAAAAAAGGAAACTCCAGCCAGACATGGTTCGCTTGCTATTCCTAGTTTGACAACGTGTGTGGGAAGGTAACGAACTGATAGGCTGTCTTGTCTTGCTGGAAAAATGCCTTCTTGATGGTGGCATTGGACGTTTATTGCTTTGCATGCGTCGGTGCGAACTGGATACAAGTCTCTCTTTTTTTATTTATTGATGTTTTCATTTGGTGTTTAAAGTGCGCAAGAAAGTGGGCGAACAGACTATCTTTTTTTTTTTTAATTTCGTGTTAGAACCGCGATGCAACTGTGTCTATGAGTGGCGTACAGACGTGGACAGTTGGGAGAGGACAGCAGGAAGGCGAGGGGGTTAGTATGCGTCCTGCGCCGACTTCGGGAGAAACTGCGCCGTCATTCGTCTGGAAAAGCTCCCAGAGAGCGCAGCCGGTGCGAGGATTCGAACCTGCGTCACCTCCCAGCCTCGGCGTGGAAAGCGGTGAAGCTAACCACCATACAACAGGAGCTGGTTGCAGACGATCTACTGATCCAGAACGAATTATAGTAATAGGCGCGGTTTCACCAGTGCATGCAGGTTGACATTTGAACCGAGATCAACGGCCCCTTAACTTAACTCTGCTTCACTAAAGGGAGTCATTGTCACTGAAACATTCACCACCTCACCAACTCACGTTTGTAAAAAAAAGAATTGAGTATCAGCTTCAAGTTTTAGCAACCGTTGATCTCGTTAACCGGCGTTTGGTGAAACTGGGCCCTATACTGGTGCATGCGGCAGCGCTTCAATTCAATTCAATTCAATTTATTAACACCCAAAAATCCCTGTAGAGGGCGTTACATGGGTGGAGTGGGGTATAACTGGCGTAAGAAACAACAATATACACTGTAGCTAACTAAGAACAACATAAGCAAGATGCAGAAATACGAGATGTGAGATGATGGTTGATATTGTGGGTTACTTTTGAATGAGTCGTGTAGTCATGGCGACTATGGAAGCGCGGAAGCTGGAAGGGTCGATAATAGTAGAGACATTAGGGGGGAAGGTCATTCCATTCAATCAGTGTTTTAGGGGAAAAAATGAATTGGCGAAAGGAGACGTGACCTTGAATTCGTGATCCATGCGGGGGTGAAATCCGACAAGGTGGTTTTGATGTAGCAGTGGTGTGTGCTCGTTGTTGGATAAAGATGCGATATTGCATCGGTGCACAGGAATGCAATTTTTGTTTGAATAACACCTCTCACTGTGCTATCAAGGTGTTCCTCGGGGTTTTTCCTCGCACTCCGGTAAGAAGATACATATTCGCAGGTGTTAAAAATATTTGAAAGTGCGTACCTATCTCTTGAGCTCGAATACGAGCGACTATACAATATACTAAATAAATGGTCGCGTAAAACTTTCAGGGAACTAAGCGTTCTCGTTAGACAGCGGTCAACAGCTGTTCAGAGAGAGAGAATGAGAAAGAGAGAGAGAGTGGAGTCATACAATCATCCGTTTTACGAGACGATTGGAGCGAACATGAAATACCCCACAAAACGTATCCTTTTCTTCCGCACCTGTTTGCCAGGTGTGTCTTTTCTGTAGTCGTGAACAATAGGGCAACACGGAACACAACTGCCAACCGTCAGTGGAATGAGTAATAAATCACACGTATATACCAACGTAAGGACCCCGTGTGTAATATGTGTTTCATCTCTATACGCGATCTCGGCTTCAGAGAGTGGAAGCAGAATATGAATAAATAGAGAATTTTAAGTATACCGTGATCCCGGTACAGGCTACAGTACGTGTCTACCCGTGTCTACGGTATCTTTAGTATAGTTGTAATTTAATGGCAAAGAGGTCAAAAGGGGGAGGAGTAAAAATCGTGCGGTATACTGTGACTGGAATTTCCCCCTAAAAATATAACCAGATATCTTGCGCAGATTGCGTCTGACCATTTCAAGGACGGATAAAGGATCCTCTTCGTGAACCACGTCGTGTACAACACAACGTTGTTTTGCACGTGGTATTTCAATAAGTCGTCGTGTCCTTGAGCTGTTTAATACAAAACTAGATTCCCTCGTGCGCGATAAAACCCTTCTTATTCGTTGCTGGCGACGCTGCAATGTTGCCATCTCGCTTACCGAGTGTGACGCACGCGGGGCCATGGTGGTGCTGCTGTCGAGTTTAGCAGCGTGATACCAGGTAGAGGTCCTTTCGCTTTGCACAAAAGAGTAATGACGTCACCGCCGGCGGATTCGTTTCTTTCGCTTTGCACAAAAGAGTAATGACGTCACCACCGGCGGATTCGTTTCTTTCGCTTTGCACAAAAGAGTAATGACACATCACCACCGGCGGATTACAGCCAGTATATCAAAACTCTCTTATTATTGCAGTGACACTCGATAGTCACGACTTCCAACATCTCTGCTCCATTTAAAGCTTCACTGACACACTTTTTGTAAATACGAGCATCGGGTAAAAACACCGTACGCTCAAGTTTACATCACCACCTGTCGACGAATATGGACTGTCTGTCCCGCTAGGCCTAGCCGTCTCTCTCACTGACCTACCAGCGACACTCAGACCCATTTGTCTTTCTTCTCCATTGTGTCGCCTCCTCATCCAATCGTTCTTTATCACGAACCACTTTCCCAAATTCGTTGTTGTCTACGCGTCTATGTTCCAGAATCTTCCCGCTCGTCGATACGCCTTCCTTGTTCTCCATATCGCTTATATCTATTCGCTGAGTAAGCTTGTGTTGCACAGCGCTTTGCAGTCTATCCCAGCCGATGGGAGTTCGGATATAGCGTCGTATCCGGTTATAACGTCATTTGTTTTGTCTGGCTTCTTCCCAGGGCAGACATTGAGGTATTCTTTGAGCTTCGTGAGCATAAATTTACCTGCATGAACGAAATGTGAGATCTGATAAACCAGATCATTGGCTAACACAGTACACAAATACACATTTCGTGTGCTTTAGGAGTTACGTATGGGTATATAAATGGGTGTCTACGAGTGCCTGTGTCGTCGTTGTAATTGTGCCATCAGTACGTTGGTTGCGTGTTATGTACCATCCGGATATAAATATGAGAAGAAAAAAACCTCATATAAGACATGTCTGTGTACGTGGTTGCCACGGTAACTGATGGCCGTTACGTGCGATAGACGAAACAGTGCATTATGCTCACATTGCCCTTACCGTACACGGATAACTTGTCACACTCTGATGAGCAATACATCGGCATCCATTAGCTGATTATCTATTTCTTTTTGTTGTTGTCAAGAAAGATACAAGGACAACGGAAAGGAGGAAATACATGCGTTTTCTGTCACTCTCGGCGGCTTCACGCATGGGCTAGCATTGCAGCTGACGGCGGTACGCTGAGAATCCCGCGATCTAGGTTTGTCATGCTTTACGAACTCGTAGATCCGTCAAAGCACACGGGATATTCCGACTCGATCCAATCTCTTTCGGCTTCAAGAGGATTATACTCTATCCGCTAAGATTATGCTCTATCTGATCATATCGCCTTAGCGTGTAAATATGCTTGCTTCCTATTCGTGGTAACTGGTTTTGAAAGGCGAAACCCATGTAAAAAAGAAAGACATTCCAGTTGTGCATATCATACTTCGTCGGGGAATATATTATGTTCTTGATGTAATAGGGTAAATAAATGACTATAGAAAGTGCGGTTGAACCGACATGTCAAATATTATATTTGAACACATTCCCCAACAACACCCGATGGATATCTGAGGGACAACCACCGGACGTACGAATTTGTTAAGGAATTATTCATACATCCAGAGGATATTCGGTGTTGTTGTGGCCATTACTCTACGAAACGTCGGTGCTGACAAGGTGTAACCCGGCTGAATGCGAAACCGAACCTTTTCCTTTCATCCGCCGTTTTCTTTCACAATTTTTCACTAGCGATCTCTATACAAGGTTCTAGCTTGGAGCTGCTTCTCTCCGCTGGCAACACTGGTGGGGACTCCGATGCCGTTTTTCCGTCTGCTAGCCGCTTCTTTCCTGATTCCTTTCGCCCAATAATATTATTCTTAGACTCTTACACTTTAAGAACACGGAGGTGAACCGATATCCCACAGTTCAAAGTCCCAAATCGGCGCCTGGCAACCTGTAGTCAACAAGCTTGAACTAACTAACATTGGTGTCACAGCACTGCGTATATACGGGTCTCTCTTGAGTCGTGATCATAATCTAACCAACGTCGCTTTGTTTTTTTGTCGCTCCAGCCCGTTCGCCCCGCTAGACCTGATCGTCGCTAAGATGTGCATGTCATTCGCTCGAGCGACTTCGATGAACATCGAAAACCAGCTCCCGTGGCGTAGTGGTTAGCATGATCGCTTTCCACGCCGAGACTGGTAGGTGACACGGGTTCGAGTCCTATCACCGGCTGTGCTCTCTGAGGTTTTCCCTGGGTTTTTCGAAGACTTTCCGGACGAAATCGGCACAGTTCCCCCTGAAGTCGTCCCCCTGTCCCTTACTCCTTCCTGCTGTCCTCTCTCCATCTGTCCACGTCTGTACACCGCTCATAGCCACAGTTGCTTCGTGGCGCTAACACAGAATTAAAAAAAAAAAGATGAACATCGAAAACACGGGCAGCCTCCGCGTTGCTCAGTGATATCCTATAGACTCTGAAACACGGTCACTCTTAGACCTCGCAGATAGAAGCTTTGCTTTAGGTATTGGAGATTTTGAGATGTCGGATTTGAACGCTGGGATATCGTGGTATATACGAAAGCAAACCACAGGAAGACATTTGGGAGCAATTACAGGTCCTGTTCCCCCAAAAAATTCCGCTCCCACTTTGCTTCCTGCACCCTAAACGTTACTCCCTATAGCACTGAAGACAGTCTATACATCTCACAGACTTCCATGCATTTAGTCGTTAAAGGGACTACATTTCCGAGAGTCCGTGACTGGCTATATGATGTGGTTGCTTCGGTTGCAAGACGTGGGGCCAAGCAATATATGTAGGGAGTCTTGTTGCCCGTCGGGAAATGTTAGCTATCAGCCAAATTTACAAGTATGGCAGCTGTGTTGATACTTTAAGAAACTCGATGCCACTTGAGAATATTCTCCGGTTATGCTTCTCTGGCTCCTTAATAAGACGACAAAAATGCCTCAAATCATTTGCGGAAATCGTTAGCCTAAATGACTTCGTTTAAACGGTACTTCTGGAGCGGTTTTCGTCACTGGTATTTGAATGAGGTCGGAATTTGATACGCATACTGAACCGCAAAAAGGAAATATCAGCCCGAAACCGTTTGCGCTTTAAAGTGCAAGCTGTGGCGTTTCTACGCTTTAGGCTAATAACAGGTAATTCTGTAGTCGTCTTGCCGATTAGATGCATAGCCTGTAACTATTAGCCCCTTCCATAAATGCAGGGAAGTGTTGTGCGAAGCAAAGGAATAGTTGCTGCTCTGGAGGGTGAATTATGGTACTAAAATGGAGGGATAAGGCAATCTGCGGGTCTCGAAGTTGTAATTACTCTCCAGTTTACTCTCTCCCCCCTCTCTCTCACTCTTTCTCAATGTATGCAACATTCTTATTTTGGATGCGGTCCACCTAAATTCGAAATGTCTGGAAATTACTTTTAACAACTTTTGTTAGCTTTCAGGCCACGTTAGCGTATTCGCTTCGAGATCTACCTATAGAGGGCGAAACTGTCACATTCCCAGGGTGGAAAACACGCCGGCCGATGTTCTGGTTGATGGTTCATTTCCGTAATTCTTGTGCATATTCATTGGGAAGATCGCTTTGTAGTTTCCCTTTCTTCTCTTCTGAATAACGCGTCCTGGAGTAGCCAGTCCCGAGTGGTACGGGACTAACATCTCCATTTTTTTTTCTTTTACAAATCTGTCAATCAATCACTTTTGGCGGGATGGTACGATACTGTTCGGCTTCGGCTCCCCAATGCTCCGCCTACTGCATTGAACGTGGAATAAACGTGTCAAAGCAGACGTCGCGAGGAAGCTATCCACAGTACGGTAGTTCATCGTTTCTCCGCAGCGCGGCGCCGACACCGTTCGATCTCGGAGCGTCTCCGATTGTGTTGAAGTCTCGTTTCCGCCCCTCCCCCCCCCAGCCCAAAAAATAAAAAAAGTAATGTATAATGGAGTATGTCAAATCTAAATACACTCCACGTAAACATTTCGAGACGCTTTATTAGCAACTAATCGACGCTTATATTGATACGCCGAGTGGCATGCCTCTAGCGATTGAAAGAACTGCGAGCCGAAGATGGCTCACGCAGCTTATCGGGGACATATTGACATTCCTAACGTGCTATCGCACCACGACATTGTCATCGGCTATCTGCTGTCCCCAGGGCGACAGCATAGTTTCTCAAAGGAAACGCGCAGAAGAGCGCTTTGTCTACATTCCACAGTTAAAAGAATTCCCGGCGATACTTTTGTCACGGCTAAAAACAAATCCCCGCTTCACTGTGCGAGATTCGATGCCTTTAAATGTGGCAACAGTTGGAATACAGCGTTGCTACGGCAACGTGCTTTTGCTGCGGAGAAAACAGGTGATGAGAAACGGCAGCGTTGCTGCGTCTGAGTACTAGCTCCCTCTGTGTACCGTGATGAGAACCGCGTCGCCCGCCATTTTGTCTCCAAAGCGCAGCACGCGCTGTGATCACAAAGCTTTGCACTTAACACTTAGCTATACACTGCACTTAAGAACCGGGTATATGAATAGCAGAAGATGTTTTTTGGGGAGCCGGTGGAAGCAGAACTGCAGCGTCCAGACCAGTGTTGTACGCGCTACCAAGACGAAGTAACGCAATACCGATACCTGCTACTCCACAAAAAAGTCGCGCAACACTGGCGTCGCCACAAATTTGAAAAAAGTAATTACGCGATACCGCTGCTGCTCCCGAATAAAAGTAACGTAAGTACGATGCCACTGCATTTCCGCTACCGTACACTTCTGTAGGAAACACCTTACCGTAGGCATATTGTTGCGGAAAATGTCTAACGACGGTGCAGTTTTTATGTTCCCTTATGTGACCTATTTTTTTTTATGCAAGGAATACCACAAATTATATTCCTAACTATTCCGTTGCGCTTAGCTTATGAAGTAGCTTATGCGAGTTCGTGAAATTGAGCAAGAACGTGACATCAGTCTGTTTGACTAAAAAGTATCTAAATGGAATAACAAGAAAAAAATTCTGTTTCCCCGTTATCTCGCTTTTTTTTTCTCTGTGTTCCCCGTCTTCGGGTAGTAGCGGTAGAGGAGAAAGAGTCCGCCGCTACCCATATTTGTAGCGGAAATACTTTTCCCGCTACCAATTTAAAATATAGCGGTATCGCTACTCCGCTACTGAAAAGAGTAGCGCCGCTCTATGTAGAACAATGCGCCCAGGCATAGTGACCGATGACATCGAAATGGCGGCTTGGCTGCGTTCGCTTCTGCAAACGGTGACTCCACCGACAGCGTATTAACGCAACGCCATGTACGCTAACAGAGGTCTCACTGCTGGTTGAACGTGACGTGACATAACGCTTTCACAGTCCGTAACCATAGAAACGACCCGCCTTTGGCCTCATTAGCATGCACTCGTATAGTCACGGCCTTTTTTGTACTTGAAATCGTCTGCCGCGATTGGCTGGACCAGACGACAACGTACATTCCATATACTTCCGTAGCGATCGCGAGAAAGGCGGGCAGCGTCACGACTATCGCGGGGAGAGGGGGGGGGGGCGTCCTGGGCCGACTTCACAGGGAACTGTGCCGCCACCACCACAGACCGCCACTAACCCCGAGAGGGAGGAGGCACCCAACAGGCCGTCTTCAATCTTGGAGGCGTTGACTAAAAAGGAAACTTCGCTTTTCGACGGTGGTTGGAGAATCTGAGCTTGACGCTTCCATCGGAACTGCCCCGTTAACGACGTTGATGAAATGAAAAGACGAGCGTTGCCGCATTTTAAGGTGCATCGTGATGCCTACTAGAACACTCATTAGTGCAACATATTCATGCGTGCAACATATTCATGCAACATATTCAGTGTGGACTGCTTGCGTTGCAGACTTTGTACGATCCTGTCCTATGGAGTACTACCGTCCTTCGTGACGTTTCAGCGTTTCAGTCCTCTTGATTCGGCTCTCCACGCTGTTGTGTATTCATGTTCGTTATTCTGTATTATGAAACATAATAGTTACACTTTCGATGTAAAGCGTTCTATATAGAAATTCATTTTTTCGTACAGTGTAACACTAAAGTGTGGTGACTTCGAAAAAGAAAGAAAGAAAGCTAAAGACTGCAAGGTGACATGGTCGAATCTCAATAGAGGCTATGTCTTATAGTTCCTGTCTGTTGACGGTCATTGTCCTGTTTGTTGATCCAAGTGGTGTACATATACGGTATCCTCTGAAGCCAGCCCAAGACGCATACTGAGCTCCCTATCTCACCTTTCCATTCTGCTGTCCTCTCTCCATCTGTCCACGCCTGTACAAAAGTAATAACGATGTCAATATTCTACTTTGAAAGAGAAAGCGCGCCAAGGTTGCCATGTTTAATCTCCATCATAGTGTCTTACCTCATAAACATTGTCGTACCTTCGAACTTTAAACCTACTTCAATTACAGCTATGCCCGTATCGCAGGTCACGGTATGAGACTTCCATTCACCGAAGGTTGCCAACACATTATTTCATCATGCGACAGGGCTCTGACTTCACTATTACATCTAGCGTATAGTCGAAGCAAATTTACTTTACTTGACTTTACTTTTAGTTTTATTTACTTTAATGTACTTTAGCGGATGAGCTCGAGCTTTACTTCGCAGTTGAAATACAGAAACGTTTCATCATCATATGCTCGTGAGATTGAATGCCGAATGGACCTCCGGTTCCAATTACATCTTGTGAGTTATGATGAGTTCCGGTGAAGCCGTCGTCTGCGTGTGAGAGGGTGACGGAGGAGAGGCTACAGCTGTCGCACCTTCCATTTGTGGAAGTGATCCCTGGAAACACGTATAGAGATGGGATAGGCCTGCTCCGAGATCATTCCTTTGGGAGTTGAGATGGGTTTTTTCCCTTTGTGTTTGCACTGGTGCCTGCGAGATGATATTCCATGTCTTGAATCTGTGGAACGACTTTGTGGAACATTCGTATGGTTAGACACAGCACGGCTGGAGCAGTTGGTGGAAGAAACACTGCTTTTATGCGATTCTTGAGCATTACATTGGCATGATTACTTGATACAGGTTGGTACAAAAGTTTACGGAACGCGCGAGCGGCGTACTTTTTCTTCGGTGCGACACCCTAGCGGTTGCGAGAAGCGGGTGAGTTCACTGTTTCTGAGGGGTGGGAGGGTGAGCGACACACGGTGGTAGTTCCGGTGTCGCTTGGGTGTGCCTGGGAGGGAAGCTACCGCTGTGTGTCGCTAACAGCTCCACCCCTCCGAAACAGTAAACGCACCGGCTTCCGGCGGCCGCTAGGGTGTCGCACAGAAGATAAGGTACGCCGCTCGCGCGTTCCGTAAACTTTTCTCCCAACCTGTACAGTGGTAGATTGACTTAGAGCGAAGCTATCTTGTCCTGTTGAGTACACAGTGAAGTTCAGAGGCATCCTTTGGCTGGAAGACAGCAGTAGTTCGAATTAAAGATGGTCAACTTGATCGGAAACGCAGCAGTCAAGGGGAGTCAAACCCGCTGCCTGCCATTTCGGTGACCAGCTCGCGCGGCGTAGTGGTTAGCATGACCACCTTCCACGCCGAAACTGCGAGGTGACACGGGTTTGAATCACGGCACCGACCGTGCCGGCTGAGGTTTTCCCTGAGTTTTCCAGCAGCCTTTCCGGACGAATGACGGCACACTTCCCCCTGAAGGCGACCCAGGACGCATACTAACCACCCTGTCCTCTCTCCATCTGTCCACGTCTGTGCACCGCTGATAGCCACAATGACTTCGCGGCTCTAACGTGGAATTAAAAAAAAAAATATTTCGGTGTTGCGTGTTTGGGTGTCGTGTGGGTTCTGTGTTATGATTGTCCTTGCGCTTTTCACTGCTGCAACATTGTTTGAGAAAGGGACGCTGAGTTGGTGACCAGTGACATCACTGAGGGGTTTTGATACAAACGATCAAGTTGCGACTTCGAACTCGCGTCAGGAATTGCTTTTTCTCAGGCCGGACAGGTTTGATCGCTGGTATCTTGCCCTTAGAAGAAACTCTGGAAGTGTTCTTAAGGGAAAATGAACTATGAACGCAAACTAACGTAATTGTGAAATGTTAATTGAGTTCTGAAAGCCAGGGCTGCAAACGAAACAGGCTCGAGTGATTTTGCAATACATTCGCAATACAAAAATAGAGTGAAGATTGTGGTCCAGTTCAGTTCGGGCCGAAATAAAGTAAGTGGAGTGATAAATAATGAGCGAAAGAACGAAAAAGGGAAATGGCAGATACAGTCGCGTGTTACATTATCGCATGGTTAGTATGCAGTACATCCTTAAAGTTTTATGCAGCAGAGAGACAAGGACAGAGAATACCAGACAGGAAGGCTGCGTACTCACAACTAAACGAACTGGTCTGGTTCTTTCTGTCCTTGTCTCTCTGCTGCGTAAAACTTTTAAGTATTACTTACCAACTACCCCGTTCCTATACTTTAGTCTACGGTACATCCACCAGCTTGGTCTCCGCGAAAAACTACACAAACGCTCGCCGAGCATGGAAGTGTTTCGTTGGGGCCCTAGGACCCAGCACCTCCGTCGCGTGAAAAGGTAGATTTTCTATTCGGGATAACGTCGTCCTGAGGTGCTCCCGATACTGATACATATACTATATCGTTGATATTACAGTACGACACGTTCTGCGCTCTCTGCAAACCCACACACGAGGGCCTGCAACACATTGATTGATTATTTAAAAGAAAACCAGGGAGAAATTGAACTTGTCTCCTGAGTAGTTCTGCTACTCCCAAAACAAAACAACAAACAAACGAACAAACCAGAACAAACAAAAGTACAACACAAAATTCTATTGTCGCATTGGTTTGTTGCTAGAAAATGTCTTCCGATCGAAGAGCCCAAAACACTCATTAGACAAGACTTCTCTCAAGACCGCCTTTTTGTCTGCTACAAATAAGGACCAATGATACTTTTCTTCCACCACTAAGTTTTTCGGTCAACGGAAACAAAAACAACGAAACATAAACTAAGGTTCTTATTAGAAAAATTGGAAACGAAAACAAAAGACAAGTTCCCGAAGCGCTGAGTCCTCTTTCTCTCGCTTCTTCAAACTACTGAACAGCACTTCTCCTCCACTTTGTTTTCTTTGCTGTCGCTATTATTTTCCTTATCCCTTCCATTTCGGCCCCTGCTGTCGACATTAAACCCTGGAAACTGGAACTCTTCGCAGGCTTGCACACGAGCGGGGCCCTCGTTCCAGGTTAAATAGAGGGCGCCACGCTTCAATAGGAATTGCAGACTCATCTTTGCCCTCTTGCCATTTTAAGGGGCGACTTGAAGGGGGGGGGGGGGCGAATGAATTGAACTGCAGGCGACTCTTTCGAGAATCTGCATATCGAACGGCTTCTTTGAATCTGTCGTCGTATCTTATAACTGGGTAATAGAAGAACATGTAGCCCGAGGCATTTTTCATTTACAGGATGTTGCAAACAGTCACATATTTCGCGTTTTCGTAGTGAGAATGTGCATTCGTCAAATTCAATTAGTGTTTGCCTGTTTCGTCTGTTTTTTTCTTTCTTTCTTTTGCGGTCGCAGGTGCGAATATTTTGTTCGCAATATTGTTTTTTTCTCTGTCTGATTTCTTTTTATTCACACGAATATCTGCGACTTTTCGGCATGCCGTGTTTCCCGCGGGGTATGCCGGGTAATTCTCTCGTCAAAGTGGCATTGCAGTTTTTCTCATTCATTGTTCTCGCGTCTCATTATCTTGATGCTGGAAAAAAAAAAGTTACACGCTCTTCTGACTTTATACGAGGCCGTTGCCCCGCGGTGAATAACTTCCTTCCGCTCGACTAGAAATTAATCAAGGACAGCGTGGCTAACTCCGGCTATTTTCTTTTGATCTTTTCATCCTTTTCCTTTCCTCTTTTCCCCTTCCCTTAGCTGTTTCGTAGCCGTGATTTTCTTGTCTTTTTAACTTTCTATTTTTTTCTTCTTCTTAGCTCAATTATCTATGGGCCACATACCGTTGTCTTTCTTGCCTGCTAAAGAATTGACACAAGTAATTAGAAAGAGCAGCAGCGAAAAGTGCTTTAAAAAAACACATCGAGAGCAAAAAGCTTCAACGATTGCATTTTTCATTTCAGTACGCGACGCTTTACAACCTGTTCCTTATACTCGAAAAAAGAAACGTGTCCACCATAAATGATTTCTCGGCAAAGCTACCGCCATCATCCACTCCGTGCGGTCTAAAAATAGAACTCAGCAGACGTGTATCTAATATTCACTTCGCAGACGAAAGAAAGGAGCAGCAGCAAGGAAATATATGCCACAGTTAACATTCTGCGATTGTGCGTGAAATATCCTTCTCCTGTGACGCGATTTCCTTAATTATTTCTGGCTCGCAGTGATTTGTTGTGTAATTCCCCGTCCATTTTTCTTCGCACAGACAGACAGACAGAAGTGTCGTCTGTTTTCGTTTCCTGCACGTCTGCCTCTAAAATGTGAGAGTTATTCATAAAGCGTCGCCGCGAACTTTACTCTGAGGGGGGAAGGGGGATTTATTCGCAGAAAAAGAAAAGGGGAAGATATTACTTTGAGGAACGTTTCACGCGGCGGAGATCGTTGTCTTCAAAGGTAGCGAGAAAGGGATGTGACATGTCATTTACAATACTGACATGTCGTTTATATGCATTGAAGAAGAAAAAAAATGTGGACTTGTTTGTCGTCAGCATTCGCGTTATTTCCTGTCCCAGATGTACGAAAGTATAGCCGAGTTCGTTATATAAGTAGCAGTTTATCATGTATATACTTGCAGAGGACGATGCGTGTGAGCAACTTGTATCGCATCATCGAGTTGTTGGGTGTCCGCGGTCGGCTTTGAAGAGTTTGTTCATTACGCTGCCTTGCACAATATTTTTTCATTTTAAAGGAACCCTGAAAACGATCCTTTTCTTTCTTTCTTTCACTGCGGCGTGTTCTGCAACGAATAACAAATGGAATATGTTTGGGATCCGGTGTGTTATATTCATCTACTTCAATCACATGTATTCGCGGAGAGTACTATGCCTGCGCCAAATCGTCTCGTTCAAAATTGTCTTATTATATTGTATTATGATCTTATCATGTCATATTATAACGTGATATCGTATTTATATTTCTTTCTTTATTTATTTATTTATTTATTTATGCATTTATGACAATACCTCAAATGCCCATAAATGGGCGTTACATGAGGGGGGAACAAATGTATGCAAAACATCAAGACACTGAACAACATAGCTTCAGGTAGTAGACAACCGATGCCGAAAAACAGAAGAGTCTGAAACGGAAACAATCAATAATAGTGAGAAGTATGGTAAATTACCTTATAGTATTGTTATATGTATTATATGCCACCTCGTATTCTTATATATTACATATATGGTTTCAAAGCGATCATTTTATAAGGCCAAGTACTGTGTAGATCCGTCCGCGGTAAGATCACGTGGGGTGCCACGTGCTACTTCCACGTGACCGCCCGAATGTGCTTGGTTTGCCCTGAAATTATGCCTCCAGCACAGTAACAAAAGGGGAGAAACAATTAAACGATCTCACAACACATTAAATGGACTGTAAAGTGAATAGTGACCTTCTAGAAACTGTATGAAACTTCTGAAAGCTTGCTACGAATACAAAATTTGAATCAAAATTTTAACAGCATTTCTGCCACCGCATTTGAACGCGTTTCGCAGAATGTCAAAAGATGGAGCCATTTTTTTATGCTCTTCGTTCACCTCACGTGAATTTCATATTCGCCCTTAATACTCGCGCTTAATGTGCTAATTGTAGTTGGCAAATAAAAAAATGCGCAGCGTCAAAGGAGGCCAACGAATCTGCTTGGGAATGAAGAATATCGCCTCAGACTTTAATATGCGAGATGTAGAATTAAGATACCTGCGTTATATTTTTAGATAAGAATGACTGGAATTGGATTATTGATGTGGCTGTTGTATATCCACAGTTTCCGATATGTGTAAGTATATTTGTTCTTTTCTGGGACTTCGTTGTACTTTATTAGCTTGCTGTGTTCTGTTCCATAGTGTTTTCCTACTCATTTTCACAGAATGGAACTGCTGAAATAAAAGTCACGCTGTTGACGTCACTCTGACGTCAAATGATTTTAATTTTAACTCATACACCTCATTTATTCCCCTGCAGAGATGCACAGATTCAGCTGTGAGCGGAATTCAAAACTCGACCTTCGTTCGAACCGTGCCATCAGAAGCTTTGGTAAGTTTTCCTTTTAATTTGGTTTATCACTCAAATGTTCCACTAGCCTTGTCTTCCTTGTATCTTGTAAGCGCCTTCCATTTATTTCGAGAGCATACTTTCCCTTAGGTGGCGCTAAGTTTATCCGTTGAACGAATAAGTTACATTTCTTCCGTCAATGAGTGCGACGTAACTTATGGGCCGGCCACGGACTGCCTACTGATCCCAAGGTTGCGGGTTCGAACCCGGGCGAGCACGTGAGCAAATACAGTGTGTTGTACATGTTTTCCACTCGCTTTAAAGCAACATGAAAAGTCTCGAGAACAAATATGTCGGGAGAACCATGTAGCAATCACGATTACAAGCCTTGGAGCGCAAGAGACCTTTCAGTCTCGCGGGTCAGAAAACCTGCTCCCCTCGGCTGCCAGCGTGCAACGTCCAGTGCCTCGCCAATACTGAGGCGAACGCATTCTTTGTTTTTTTGTAGTCGCGTTTCGCACCGCCCTTCCCGCGTCTCGAGTGGTCGCTCTCGCTAGCAGATGATTCTCGGTGGCCAATGAAGAGTCCTTTGCCACTTGACGTCACGACATGCGAAGAGCGGCTGCGCGGGGACGCTGCCGCTGCGCGCTGTCTTCCAAAGCAATTTTCTCAGTAAATTCGCACTTCCCAACGGAAATATTTTGCGCGACGGTTCCTGAAGGTAGTATGCTCATATGACGCAGGTAAAAAAAAAAGATATATGTTCCAAGTGCCTTCCATTCTCCTTTGAAGGGACTGTCACATCTGTGCTGGTCGATTCCGAAAGTATAGCGCCCTTTTACTCCTCGGTCGTCACCGACAAAAACGCGACCAATCCGACGAAATCCGACGCGAATTCGTGCAGTTGTTTCTGTGCAATTTCATGCAATGCATGGCAAGAGCAGACGGCGGATGTTGAGCGCATGCCGAGTGTCCCTCGCTGGAAATCGGGGAAAACGTCACACGGACAAGTCCAGTCAGAGAGCACTCCTTGGCGACCGGCGGGAGTCTGCAGTTCGCGGAGACTCTCTGATCATATCATGGAACGTCGCTTCCGGACGTGTTCGTAAAGCCTGAAACATAACACCATGTCCCACGTGACATGGACACGTCACAACTCGCACTTATAAGCCAAAGTCGGCGTGTGAACGCGAAGCGGACTAGCTCGAAGACAATAGTCTGCGCTGCGCTCCCATACGAGTGCTTGGTCCACGTCATCGTGATGTTACTGTCGCTGTGTCTTCCTTAGCGGCTGCAGAGGGAGTGCGAACCTTTAAAACTCTGGTATTTAATAATAAGCTGTTTTCGGAGGAGATACTTGACCAAGTAGACTGTGACGCGTTGCTGGAACATTGCCGTATCCGTGTATTCACACGAACGACATTCTCGCGGAAGATTCTAGTGGAAGAAAAAGCGAAAACGCTGCTCACGGAGCCGAAGTTCCGTTAAGCTATGCGCCACTGCGGAGAAAGACGAAGAAGAAGAAGAAGTTCCGTCCCGTGTTACGTTGAACACTCACACGGTGCCGTCGGGAGTGGCGTACTGCACACTTTAGCAGACGTCACTTCGCAGACGACACCATCAGCGTCTTTTCCTGTCGTCTGCTACGGAGTATCTTATGGCTCTGTCGCAGGGTATTCCCCACCGTTAACAGTGTACGTGAAGGCACGACGCTGAACGCTCGGGATCACGTGACAGCAGAAAGCTACGACTTTTCTCGCATCTTCCGCTGGAGCGACATTCCGCGGGGAATGTCGCTCCTCTGAATACACGGCATCGGTCCCATAAGCGTGTTTCCGGATCCAATAGTCCCTATAAGGAACCCCCGGCCGAGCAGAATTAATCCACAGTCCGAACACTGTGGCGTCCTTCGTGTTCGTTCTTCTTTCGTGACATAGAGTCAAGCTTAAAGTGGGACTCCGCAAGCAAATCGCCGCAAAGGTTGTGGTATATCCGTAACCGCTGCGATGTCAGGAACATTTGTACGAAATATATCGTTCCAAAACCGCGCATATCTTATTCGAACGAATTTATTACGAAGCGAGCGATTAGTCTCTGTGAAGCGAGAGGGCACTGAAAGCAACACGCTGCTGATGTCATCCAGCATCAGTCAGGGGATAATGCAGCTTTCGAAGTAGACGACAATGCTGGGTGACATCCAGGTATCCTCCACCGGGGGATCCGCCGTATTGGGATTCTGCTCTTGGCGTTTCAATTTCGGCTTGCTATTGTCATGATTACCGAATTGATCACTCGGGCAAAGTGAATGCGAATGTTGTACTCGGTATCGAGGGTTTGGTTCGCGTTCGGTATGATGCTAACCTAATCCTTTTTTTTTTCGAATGCTCGCGAATTATCCCTTTAATTGATGAGCATGTTCCACTTATTCCAAATCTATGCTAACTATCTATATAAATTATACATTTACATCGTAGTGTAGTTCTCTGGTTTTATGTGTAAGTTCGGCATATGGTTCGTCAAGGAGCCCCTCTTATTATGGGATCATTGATTGCTACTCTTTGACTACGTTCACATCCCGTTAAATTTATTACCATGATATACTCGCGATTACTCGCAGACATGGGCGCAGATTTTGCGATTTGCGGGTAGCGGCTCAGTAGCGCCGCGGTAATATGCGGTTGAACTCACAATGCGGCCGCCGGGAGTGCGGCTAAACCCCCACAACACGCATGTGCAAAGCTTCCATTTTCCCACCCTCTTTGGTATTCGCCAGTTTTCATCGCGAAAAATATGGGAAAGCAACTTTTTTCGCACAACTCAGGACGACCTTTCGCCGTAGCACCTTTCACTGAGATGGCTCAGAAATTCGGCATCGCACATTGAAGTAAACATGTCAACAAGGAAACTTTGAAGGAAACAGCAAGCGCTCGTAGAAATGCCTCTCGTTCCTCTAAACTCGACCGCGTCCGACAACACGAGAGCTGCTTATCTGACCGTCTCGCAATTACACTAGCTGTTGCAACGTGAGTGATTTTCCTTCGCACTATAGACCGACGTTGTGCGGGTGTAGATACTGGGCCACAAAAGCAGCTCGTCTGTCCTTGCAACAGCTACAAAAAAAGAAAAAGAAGAAAACATTCTGGTGTAAATGAGATTAAGCTGCGAACTACAACAATGCATAAAAACGAAAATAAAAGCATAAGACACTTGCTTCGCATCCTTTTAAGATCAGTCTGTGAATTCGCATAACTGATTAGCAACCTGGATGGGAATTGTGTTACGCGCTGGAGATGAAGTCTACGAGCACGAGGCAGAAACGTCTGTGGACAACAGTTCTCATACAAAGTAGAACGGGCCATACACTCTAAGAAAAAAGGAGTAAAATGGGGAGTTATTGCAGCTGCTAGTCCCCTAGACTGCAGTTACTCCTTATTTTAGTCCCCCGACATTTACTCCCGCAGGACTGCAAATTGTCACTGAACTTCGCAAATCGTCTTCCGAATGCAACAGTCTACGTAAATAGTTGCTCTTGGTCAATTTGATGGTACCTGGCTCTATCACTCAGCGAACATAGCAACTTTCCACCACCACACAGTGAGAAACAGTTAGCGCTTCTTTCTTCGCAAATTGTGCCCTATGTATGTCGCAGTATTTTATATCACTCAATATATCACGGTTGACGGTTTGATTCAAAGAATATTTTCATGCGTGCGCACGAATTATGTATCTCGGACTCTTAGCGTGAACAGAGTGTGAGATAACAGAGCGTGAAATGCAGTCTCCACTCTGTGACATTCATTTACGTGCATTTACTCCCGAAGGGGACTTATTTTTTGTGGCAATGCATTTAGCCCCCAAAAGAAGTAGAATTACTCCTTTTTTTTTCTTGGGGTGTACGAGCGGTTGGCTCGTGGCTTGTATGGCATAGATACGGCCATACAAGGGCCATACTATGGTGAGCTAGAAGCTTCTAGCTCACCATAGCCATACGTCGACGAGCATCCAATGTTGTGGAACGCCAGGTGATGGCATCTCGCGTAGAGACGAAAAACAAAGGGTTGTATAACAAAGCTAATCTCCATTTTAATGCACGCGGGCGACAAAATTGTTACTTGTCACTGTATGGGAGATATAAGGCAGCCCGGGGGCGGTGGTAGTCGAGTTTTATTTCCGAGTGTTTGCCTGCCTGCTCTATAGGTACGATAAGTATATGCCGTAAACATAATTCGAGAGTAGAAACTCAGCGTCGTTGCAGGTGTGTGGATGAAATGGCGGTTGTACGTACAACTGCATCAGCATTACACACGCCGCGGGTGCGGGTTCAGCAGATGGGGTGCGAGCACGGGTACGAGTTCACTTACCCGCGCTCCCTCTATTTATTAGAGAGTTATAGCTAACCGTTACCGAGTCCACGCTCCGCTCCCCTCAGCCGGCGAGCGAACACGCAACTGCGCATGCGCGCGGCATTTGGCCGTTAGCGGGTGCGCGGAACGGGACTTCCGCTCGGCTACCGCGCTGTCTGAGCGGAGGGAGACGAGCGACCGTCCGCACTACCAGGTGTCAAAATGGCTGCCGCGACAGGTGAGCACCTGCCGCTGTCCTCGTCGTCGTTTGCTGCTGCTGAGGGCGATGCGTCTCAGCAGCGGCTCCGGAAGAGTTTCCGTGTCGAGGAACAACAACAACAACAACAACTAAATCATGACTATGGCCTGCGGTGATTCACCACTTGAGAGCAGTACACTACCCCATTACACGAGAAGGGTGAGATGTGAAATATGAAAATGAAGTTATGTGCAAGTACAACTCTTGAGCTCCCGTCCTCTGGTTGCGCAACGCTACGTCACACAAAAGGAAGAAGCACATGAAAGAAGCGCCAATGGTCCTTGAGATGCAGGGAAGGACCCTACAGCGTCTAAGGCAAGCCGGTAGCCAAGAGGAACTCCAAGAACATCAGAAGTCCTCGACGGTGTTGGACATGGCTCTGACATGGGCCAAGAATTGCAGCCAGGTTGAACGGCTGTCGGCTAGCACCACTCAGCTGAGCACAGAGTTGCCGCCTCTCCGTTTCGTAGAGCTTACATTCTATTAGGACGTGCTCAATGTTCGCTACGACGCCACATTTGGAGCATAGGCAGCTGTCACAGTATCCGATTCGGCACTTGAATAGACGATTTCAGAAATTGCATGGATGGCCCACCAGAGAGCGCCGTGTTGCGAAAGCCCCGCTGCACCTTGGGATTTAGTTTTCATGAGTCAGAGAAAAGAAGAAGAGCGCAAACGGTTTCGGTTTTCTCTCTCCTTCACCTCCCGCACCTTCGAGCAACAGGCAGACGAGCACGAATGTAAACCATTTCCCACGACGCATTGCGCGATGCGCGTGACTTGGGCGACGGAGGGCCCCCGTGCGGAGCACAAGGGCAATATCTGAAATCGCCTATTGGGGAGTGAAGGCTACGTTGAGACGAAGCCTGTGCAGGAGGGACGTAAAATAGCGTGGTAAACGGTCAGGAACTGAGAAGGACATAGTGAGATCCACCGAATACATGAGAGACCTGTCAGTGATGTCCCGACTCCACTGCTGGCGAGCTAGTGGCTGGATGAGCTCATTCAGAAGTGATCTCCTGTCTCCTCTTGATAACACCGTTGGTACAACAGTCCGAGACTGTTGGGCAGCCGTTGCCGCTCTGTCGGCTTCTTCGTTTCCGCTCAAACCACAGTGACCCGGGACCCACTGCAGGGATATATGATGACCGTGATCGCTTAGACGCTGAACCTGATGGAGGATATCAGTGACAACGGGTCGAGGAGGATCCTGTAGGGCCCTCCGAAAGTTCACAAGTGAACCCGGGACAGACAGCTTCAGGCGCAAATTTATTGTTTACAAGAAGCCTGCACCAAAGGCCACCCAGTCTTGGTTATTGGAAAGCCGACCGGATCTTTTAAATATTCAGGTTTATTATGAAAGCAGCAGTCATGGAATTATTTTCAAATATAATGAAATACTGTAATAATAAACAGTACCGCCTTGCTTTCACTGCAAAAAGCTTAGCGAATCACTCGCATGTGTTCTACTCATCCCGTGTTGAAAGACTGAGAGCGCCGTTAGCGGTGCGAAACGGCAAACGGGATGATCGCCCTACTAAAACAAATTTTCTTACCCCTACTCCGCTCGCGCTCAGCGGATCACCGTGAGCGGAGCGGAACGTCAAAACAATCAGCTGAAACTCTCTATTACGTCAGTGCGGTTCTAGTTGTTTTGTGACCATGCATGCTCCATCCATTTTAGGAATACGAATAGGCTCATTTATATCGTAAGCATAGATCGATAAGTTACCCGTCACAAAGAACTCGTTACTAGTTAAGTTACCGTGTGAAAAATGTAACTGAATTTAATAACATAGTTCTTCAGCCTGAAATGTAACTGGCAGTTACGGAGTTACTTAAAAAAACGAACCAGTTACTTCCAAGCTACTTCGGACATAGAATAGCACTACACAGGTGCAGAGCTCGTGAACAGTCGAGTTGCCTGCGGAGGAGGGACACACGCTTAGATCGTTTTCGTTTATGTTCAACAAGTCGAACGCTTTGCATCTTGCTCCCTGTGGGCGCACAATGGCTCAGCTTCCTTTCAATGACAGCGGTTCTTTCTTCCTGAATAGAATACGGTGATTGAGTGAATATCACGTTTTATGTCATAAAATGCCATGAAAGAACCAGAGAGAAAGCAAGAAAACATGTGGACGTGAGTGAAAAGCGAATTAAAAGTAACTTGGAATTTAGCTTTCAGTTATTTTGGTAAAGTTACCTGAAAAAGAAACGAGTTCCTCTAGTTACCACGGCGTAAAAGTACGGAGTTAAGTTACAAGTTACAAAAAAAATAAAAATAAAGGAACTTAGTTACGGTAACGAGTTACCTCGACCTCTGATCGTAGGTTCCTAGTATTCCCATTTTTGTCTTCAGCGTCTTTGTGACGCACATTTCGGTTGAATTCCTTATCTTGACTACAATACAAAGTCCCCTGACGTTCTTCTCTAATGCAAGAGTCATCCAAGTATGCGGAAGGCTCCATACGTCTCCATAATTTTTTACCTGTAGCATAACGAAAGTAAAACCACAATGGCGAACATGATTTATGCATTTTCTCATGATTCCTGAACTAATGCTGCGAGTCACGCGGGACACCTCTAATCTCCCTTTCACTTCTCATGCAAATTAAAACACACCCACCTGAGTCATTGAAATTTAAACTGCCATTCATGCGTTGCTGAGAGCCTGCTTGAAACCACGCATCGATCTCTTCTGGGGCTCTTGTTTCATAATCAGAGATATTGATTGCGGCAGTCTTTCATTTCGGTCATGCACCGTTAAAAGCTTTCGCTATGCAAATTACTCTTACTTTTCGTGTTAATATACTTTCTGAGTTGCTGCTTTTCGTTCGATAACGAATGCAATGTCTCTGAAATGGGATTATATTTAAAGCTGCCGAATCTTCTCATTGTACGCAAAACAATATAACAAAAGATAAGAAAAATGAGCCAGGATGAAGGTATGCACATCCGCAGTCATCTTTTAGGAGGCTTTAGGAGGCTCGGGTGCTTGTGAATACTCAAAAGATATTCGGACGATTCGAGTATTGTCCTAACTGATGTTGTTGCTGCTGAAAGAAATGACAGGGAAACGTTGAATTCGTCACTCGACAAATTTGGCTTCTCCCATAAACAGACCCCCCGAGCCCCCCAGCCCCAACCCAAAAGTAGAAAAAAGTAGAAAAGAAAAACCCTCCAATTTCGCTTTGTTGCTCCAACTGTCTCCAGTCTGCAAGCAGGTAGTGCAATGTAAACCGCTGTAATGCACAGAAAAGTGCAAATTAAAATAAATAAATTAAATGAAGCGTAGTGAAAAAGATGGAAGGTGCAAGTAATATTATGTAATGTTATATTTTAAAGCCTATTTTCATGTGGAATCATTTTTCCATCATTTATTGTTGTTGTTCACGCGGATCAGTGCTAATCTGTCTCAATAATGTGGTAGGTTATCGCAGTTGTCATCATGAAAATTTAAAGAATACGCAAGTATTGACCAAATGGAAGCCATCCAACCTCCACGTATGCACGCACGAGTTAATGATCGAGGTGGCTTCCAATCTTCAGCGTAGGATTCCAACTCCCAAAATAATTTCGTCCGCGTTTGGCGCTGTTATGCGTTCTTTGGATTTTGTCGATGAAAATCTGTCATCTCGAGTGTTTCGAACAGCCCAAGGCCTCCTTAAGCCCAGCTTTGTGAAACCATTATTTGCTGTGCAGTGGAAGAATCGTTATGAGAAAACTCAAATTGTTTCTCTGCACCGCGATGTCTGAAAATATCGATAAGTGGATGACACTCCGCGCGTGGCAGTTCTATCACACGGCGACAGGTGGCGCCCAGAGATGGAGGCCCATTCTGGAGAGGTGGCTCGCTTGGGCTCGAGCTGCGATCGCTTGCTGTCTGGCTCAGTTGTTTGATTGGGAGCCTTACAAGCACAATGGGTCAGTGTAAACAATTTTGTAGTGTCGTTACAATAGTATGTATACGATATTGAAGATATCACGCGACCACGGGTTCGCTTTTCGACGCTGTAGATGGAGGTTCCATTCATGCGCGCACAATTCGCATATTCCAACAATTAATAATTTAACTAATGGTTAATTGATATTAACCATTATGTAATATAGTAATTTATAATGTGTTACATTATTATTAAGAATAATTAGTAGTTATTATTATTATTATTATTATTATTATTTATTTTAAGCATACTGTTAGCCGGAGCTGTAAAAGGAGTAGGTGGCAGAAATACAAGGTGATACAGTGCAGAGTTGCACAAAGACACAGAAGTCAAAAGACCAAATAATAGATAACAACCCCGACAGACAACAAAATGAGAAAATGCACATGCAGTGCTATACAGTGATAGGGTGACGACTCCGCAAACCAAAAATCAATAGGTAATAATCATAATAGTAATAGTAACAATATATAATGATTTATTTCAGTAAATTAAGTTGGTGTGACTACTGATGAAAAGAAATAATGCATTTACCGCTCATGTGAAGTGCGCGCCGTTTACGCGCTTCCACTGCCGTGAGAAATTCAGTGCAGCAACAAACAGGCAAAATGTGTTGTACCCAGGTGCGGATCCAGGGTTCTTCTGAGAGGGGGCCGAGCCTTGCCCAGCACAGTGGATACGCAGTCGACGTCAATTAAACTCCAGTAAACCAGAGATATCCCAGGGACGTCCCAGAAAAGTCGCACACGTCACATATGTTCAAGAGGTCAAATGTCAAGTTCAGGTCTTCCCCAGGATATCCTTGGGACATATTTGGTTTACTGGGTCTCTATGTGAAGACAGGAATTGAGGAGGGGGTCAGGACATCGTGACCCCCCCCCCTTTTAGATACGCCACTGTCTGTATCACGAACGTCCCCGCAGTTTCTGCACTTTTTTCGCATGAAGGTTGCTGCTCAAGATGGTAACATAGCTATTGTTAGGTCATTGCTGGGTTCACCATGACAAAAACCCCAAGCAGCACAATGTACTGAAAGTCGAGTGCAATAGGGGTGGACGGGTAGGTATGCAGACTCCTGAAACTAAAGAACATTAATAAGACACATACCGTCCAGCCCTATTGCACTCGACTCTCAGTACATTGTGCTGCTTGGTACACTACAAGGTACCCGTTGAAGATGCGCGATAAACCTTTTGCATAATAACGCGTTTCGTGTTGTACCGTGGAGCGTCCGATAAGATAATTATAGTACTACCTTCTGTGGGAGGTACAAGATACGCCTGGTAAGCTCATAACGTTGCTCATTGATACTGCAGTAGAGAGAGAGAAAGAGAGAGGAGGGAGGGAGGGAGGAAGAGAAAGCCGATACAGTCAACCGGACATGCAGCCTGTTCTTTGTTGCTTTTCTCCCAGTGGTGCCCCCCCCCCCCCTCTGACATTGTGTTTTGCTTTGTTTTGCGTCGCGTTGCGTACTTTGGGACCACCCGTATATTTTTACTTTTCTTACAAGTTGCTTTAATTTTCATTAACCCTGGAAATTATTGCGAGTGCCGCAGAAAGAATGGAAATAGAAATGGAAGAAATGAAACAAGCAATATTTAGTTCCGAACGTCGATAATCAATCGATCAGCCTTTCGTCAATTTCTGTGTCACGACGTCCAGCCGCTTTAAAAGGGGTTGTGACATTTCGTCCCAATTCACGCCAAATGTCTATTTTGAAGCTATTGCACCCCTCTGAACCTACATTCCAGTTCTTCATAGCGAAAGAAGCAATAAACGCGTAGTAATTCTGCACCGCCAAAGGCGAAACTGATCCGACTTTGACAAGACGTCTCCGCCAATGAGTCAGCATTGGAAAGGTCACGTGCATAAAGACAGCCAAACGGAATGGCCGTGTAGCTCTCGCTCCTTTGATGGCAGAGCTTGACGGGGGTCGACGTCTCGCAAGTACGACCCGTAGCGAAATAGTCATTATTTCCGTAGCACTGTGACGTGCAGTACAGTGCAGTACAGCTACATACAGGGTGTCCCGGCTAACTGTGAACATATTTTTAAAAAATATATATAACAATTTTTCCTAGATGAAATCAATTTCAATATAGCATACGCTGAAAGACACTCCCTAGGAGGGCATTAGCAAAGTCCAAAGGCAATGTCCTAATTAACTCTCATTAATTAACTTTTTAATTATAAAAGCTACAAAGTTGTCCCGATGAGAACATCTGTTCCTTTCGGTCACCTGATATCGTAGCCGTTTTCAGAACAAAAATCTGTTCGGTGGATCGCCCGCAAAAAATTCGTGAAGGAACGCCATTTTTTCTTTATTTTGTTCATTGCGCTTCTTAGAAGACGCGTCTTTCCTTCACCCCCAATATGAGAGGGAGAAAGAGCACACTATCGCCTCTCGTGTCCTGGAAAAAGAATAAAAGAAAACAGAAAATGCAACCCAAGATGGGGCCAGTTCCGATAGAGTCACCCGATACACTTGTTTTTGTTTTGTTTCCGCAAGTTAAAGCTCATCTTCGACGCATGAGGCGGCACTGTACTCCTTTCCCCTCTCACGTTGGGGATGAGAAGGAAGTTGGGGATCAGCATTGATCAGGCAAAAGTGATCTCCTGTCCCCTCTTCAAAAGTGATGAGTTAAGTTACAGTGAGGAGTTGTACCCAACACTAGTCACAACTCCTCTACCTTCGCAGGCACCCAGACCATTCCATTCCCATTCCAAGGACAGTTTCCGCCATTCCATTCCGGGCTCTGCTAAATCTGGAATCATTCCGGAATCATTCCAACTCCGGAGTGGCAACTCCGCAACCCTGGCTCCTAAAATAGCGTGGTAAACGGTCTAGAACTGAGAAATACAATTTTGAATCCACCGAAAGACCTGTCAGAGATGTCCCGACTCCATTCCTGCCGACCTATTGTCTGGTTTATATCAGGCAAAAGTGATCTCCTATCTCCTCTTCAAAAGGGATGAGTTAAGTTACAGTAAGGAGTTGTACCCAGCACTAGTCACAACTCCTCTACCTCCTCACAGACAGTGTACGCGATTCCACACTCTGCTCTGATCCCTATCGCCCTAACTACACAGCGACGCCGTCAACAAGACGTCCTGATCCCTGCACAACGACTTCTTCCTCGTTAACTGCGGCCAAAAGCTCACCTTCACTGATGTAACCTAGCAACACCAAACGCTGTGCACCGAGGCACAATCTCAGCGGGAGACCTGGAACGCAAACCGAAAGTAGAGCCAAAGACCAAACCGGAAACGGGAGCTCTTTCATCCACAATTCATGATATATTAAGCTGGCTTCAGTCGTCTTAGCCAGCCTTCAGCTGCGACGAGGAAGGTCGAGAACAACGCCTTTATACACTTCATCAAACGTAAAACGCCCGATTAAATGTCGGAAAGAGCAGAAAATAACGATTATAAACGGATGACTGCTGTTGAGCCAACTCAGTCCGCCACTGCAAGAACTGTGAAGACTGTTCTTAGCCTGTGAAGTTATCTTTTTGTCTTAACCCGATTTTACTTCGGGTTTTCTGCGTCGTAATTGTATTGGCTAGGTAGTCCAAGACCAAAAGACAGATAATTTGGCGTTGGCTGCGTGGTTGTGGCCGCTCAAAGTGTCCTTGAGTCTAGGCTTATTTTCCGAAGATTTATCGCCGTTGGCAAGCGCCGGCTGCTTTCTTATTCCCGTTGTGTTCAGTATGACACGCATCTGTTGATACACACGCGGTATCTGCTGGAATGATTTGGTTATCAGTAAAGTCCGAAGTTAATCCGCATTTCCTATCCTTGTTGACGTACTGTACAACTTCCCAGTCGAATCGTCATTAAAAACATGTTGTAGAAATCTTGTTTCGTAGAGAGAACGGGGCGATGGAAGATATAGTTTGAAGTCTTGTGTTTCCCGGGGAAAGGTCGCTGGGAACGTTTCCAACGATTGTTGTCGTGCAGCGCTCGTTGACGTCATGCCAAATTGGTTAAGACTGTTACGTATTTTAGATCACAATGAGACAAAGCTCTCGTATACCGCTGTTTGCGTTACAAATATTTGTACGGTTACGTGTTTTGCTATCGCTGTAAAGCTTGCGTAATACGTGAAGCTACTGGGGGGCACAAACTTACCGAAATGAATCTTACAAAAAAAAAAAAAAAACTTGAAACAGAAAGAAGAAGACAGCATTGTAGACAGGCACGTTTGCCAGAGATAAACGAATAATTTCCATACATAGTTCGTGTCCCTTGAAGCAAGCAGTCACCTATAGCTCACGTGGACGGCATCCAGAAACGTGATTCAGCAACAATTAGTCAACTTTGTCATCTTTGACTTCAATCTATCTCATCCTTCTTTCGCCGTTTGTTAGTTTCCTTGTCTTTGTATTTATTTATTTATTTTTCATTTTTTCTATGTGGAATGGCAAGGCGACGTCCCGTTTGGCTGACGTTTCCTCCCCCTTTTTTTTTCTTTGTTATAATAAACATGCCCCCCCCCCCACCGCTTCACGGAATTGTCTCATTCTCGCTTTGTGCTCGATATTGTAGCGTTGTTTCTTGTTTCGTAGGCACGCGGTGTTTTCACTAAAATACCGTCGCATAATGAATCACTTACTCCTCTGCTGTTTGAAAACTTATTTGGTGCATTTTCTCTACAAAGTTCCGAGAATGACAAATGGAGACACGTGTCCCGGAATCGCGCAAAGCGGAAACGTAGCTATTCCGCATGGATATCTGTATGGAAACTGTCGAGCAGCCAGTACAGGCAGTGAAAGGATCTCAGTGTCCAGTATGGACTTTGTAGATGCTACCAACCAGCATATATGCAGCTCCCACACGGTGAAGTGACGTTGTCATGCCTTTGCTTTATTTCGGCGCACTCAATAGGCGCTGTTACGAAAATGTCAGGACAATGAATGCTGCCAAGTCAAGTGTCAGCAGAGTCTTGCACGACACGCGGGTACTCGCGGGTACTCGCGGGTACTCGCGGATGAGAGGGACGTTTCCCCCCAAATACAACTAGGGCTCCGACAACTTTCCTCGCTCCGGCACCCGTCTTGGTGTGCTGCTATATAGCCAGTTAGACCGTTATCTTAATTAATCTCTAGTATTTATATCGAATTATTGCAAATAGCTGCTCTCAAATGGAAAATCCAAGCGTACGCCTTCTAAGGATTAAAATGATCAATTAGAATTACAGGAACAGCATCTTTCAACATTTTTCTTCGTATTTTTAATTTCGGTGTATATTCGTCATAATTTCTGCGTGTGCGATGTTTAGAAACATGCGATAGCAAGCAGTGAGCTAAGAATATGCTATATTATTATTGGGTAGATCTATGCGTAGGGTGAATGTAACAGGGACTGCTTCAGTGGATTCCTGGACATGTTGGCATACGGGGTAATAAAGCTGCAGATGAGATAGCAGATACAGCGCACCTATCGTCAACGGAGCACACGGCGACATATTCCAGGTCAGATGTGTAACACATGTTAAAATTGCTGACAGAAGACATATGCAGAAGGCTATGGTTACCGATCGACAGGCGGTCATCCTTGCTTCATCAGATTGATACGGAGCTGAACTTCCGTGTTCTGTCCAGTATACCGCGACCCTTAACGTTCCGTATGGTCAACAGTTTCTCCATAAAGTCGGCAGGGCTAGTTCAGCAAACTGCCCAGTGTGTGCATCTGTGGAAAACACGGAACACATCGTTACGCACTGCACAAGATATGGATCCCAAAGAGCAACGTTGAAGTCTGCTCTAGCCCGCTTGGACAATGGAACCTTCGATATAGTCTAGGTTTTGGGTGTGTGGGAATCCAAGAAGAGAGACGCGGCGTTATCAGCGCTTGTTAACTTCATAGTGAGCAGTGATATGGAATCTGTATTTTTGGGACCGCATTCTATAGGCATGTGTCGTCGAGTTCTCCGTTCCTGTTAGTTTCTTGCAAGTCAGTTCACTTCTAGGGGATGTAGCCTGTCACGTACAGTCATGTGCACGTACAGTTTATTTACTTATTTATTGACATACCCTCAGGGCCCGGAGGGCACATAGAGGGGAGTGGGGTTACAATACAACAAGGGCAGCAGCAGCAAAGGTATGGTGAATATACAAATCGGTTAACAAAATGACAGCAATGAAATGATGACGTGTGTCACAGGTGCTTAAGCGTAACAGTATTGAAGATGGAAACATAATGTGGATGACCAAGGAAAACGATGAACGGGATTTACAAGTTAAAATGATCGAGCAAACCAATTTTAAATTGCTTGATGTCTGAAATAGAGGTTAGAAACCCAGGAAGGTGGTTCCACTCAAGTGATGTGCGTGGTATAAATGATGAATAGAATCATCAGTTCGGTGACTTGGAGGGGTGATGTCTTTCTATGTTTACCTTTTCATCTTTACAGTTTTCTTTCTCCTTTCATTCATTTCATTTCCTTTGTGGGAGTAGCAGAATTCGTCAGGTGACGAATTGAATATCTTCCTTTTTTTTTCTATAATCGAACTCACAGTGACTGCCCTAGATCTTAACTTTCGGCCGTCATCATTCCTTCGTCTGCTATCACACCATTTTATCTCATCCTGGCGCTGCCCACATAGGTGAGGCCAACAACGGCAAGCCGGTTTTCGTCACCACCACATTTACTTTTTCCATTTTGACAACAGGGAGCGAGGGGTCTCTTGCGAGTGATGTGAGCATTTTTCCGGTTAGGAATCGTCCATGTCCCGGTGATGTTGTTACGTTTTCGGAACCTTTCGAATCTATTGTAGGGCTCGCTAATAAGAGCGAAGTTTAGTGAATCGTTTTAGCGCAAAATATTTGTGAAAACAGGAGGTGACTCAGAACGCAATGCTTTGGTAAAGCACGGACAAAAAAAAAAAAAAAAATCCGTTATGAGGCTTTCGCTCAAAAACGGTTCACTCGGAAATTGTTCGCGGGACCGGCTCGCTGTTGTTGGCCCCACAGAAGTGGGCATTGTCACGTGAGTGATCATAGCCAATCGCGCTATTCCTTTCATCAGTCATTTGTGTGTGTGTATTGTGTGTGTTGCTGACAACACATTGCTGAACCTGAATTCAACAGCGTCTCTCCTCGTACCGTTTTCTTGGGGTGTTTTCGATTTACTAACAGGCAAAAATGGGAAAAGTCTAGCACTCGCGAGTGAATAAGATAAGTATTTTCCCCACTCACCAACGCATTTTGGAGTAGCCAGTCCTGACTCTGTCGTGACTAACATTTCCATATTTTTCTTTCATTTCCAATTTCAATTCCAAGATAAGTATTTAACGAGATTGAAACATTTATTTTACTAAAGGACAAGCTTTCGAACGGACTCCATTGAACACTTGGTAGATATATTTATACTAATTTATACCAGGTAAACCCCCAGTTAGTAAAAATTACTAATTTATACCCTTTCTCTGATGCACATTAGTGTAAATATCTCTACCAAGTGTTCAATGTATCGCACCTGATGAACGACGGACTCCATCCGAAAGCTTGTTTTTTAGTAAAATAAATTAAATGGTACAATCTCTTTAAATACGTATCTTCTTTTCGATTTACTATAGCTCGCTTATAACGATGAGGGACACCACCGGGTTCGTCCAATCTCAATCAAATTCCGATCTCAATGGTCAGGACACGCCCTATTCTTGTATCCAGTTTGCGACAGAGTAGAACAGGATGAATGAGAAGAATAAAGCGAGACTTGTTTGCACCCGTTGGCGACAAGGAGGTTCAAAACAACCAACGCGTCATCAACATTCTTCAGATGCTCCGAGAGTCAGCGTTTACTGTCACATGTACGCGTATTGTGACATGTCTGTTGTGTCACTATACGATGTCTGGCGAACTGTCGTAATCTCCAGTTGGTATCGGAAAGCGATGGGCGCGAAAAAAATGCTATTTTTAGAGAACACGATTTGTTAAACATTCTTCCTGGGTGTGTGAACGTTGACTGTCACTTCGAAGAAGAACACGCAAGGCGGACGGGACGTACAGAGGTTATACACTGACGTCACCCATTCTAGAGGGCAGTAGCTTGTAAAAGGGAAGCAAGAACAACAACAACTTTATTTAATGATGATGATGGGGCAAGCATTTCGTGGAGGTTTCGTGGTGTAGGACTGTGGAGGCTCGGCGAAGTTTTGTTTTTGCGTTTATTCGCAATCGTAGGCTATTTAGGAGATTGCTAACGTTCAAAAGAAGTACATTTCTGGAACGTGGTGAAATGACGTTCGCGCAGCACAATAACCTGGAAACACCGAACGAAATGATTTAATGACATTTCTTGTGGACATTGCAGCGCCTCTAACTTTTTAAGACTGGCTGTTTTTTATCTTCAAGTGTTTTGTAGTAGCCGGCTCCTGTGTTTTGTAGGAGCCGCCATCTCCATATTTTTCTTTTTAATTCCAACTCCAAAAAAATGAAACGTGAAACTACATAATGGAGGCATATCTGTCAGCGACTGTGACGCCTCCTCGGGAGTGACGTCATGGGAACAAACACTATTAATGAAAATGAAAAATTAACTATGAAATGAACTATTGAAACTATTGAACTAATGAAACTATTAAATGAAAAATTAACTAAAACAAACTATTAATGAAATGATTTTTATGTAAACCGCCAACATTTCTGCGACCGGACATCTTTATTATCGCTTGTATACACAAAAACACGATTCAAGGAGTGGGGGGCGCCATTAGTGCTGCCACCCCGTGGTAGTCACAGGAACTGCGTGCGTGTGGACTGCCGTTCGCCGAGTTCCTTCATTCTTCCGTGCGTGTTTTCGTTCTTTTTCGTGTCCGTTCGTGTTTGTTTTGTGTCCGTTCATTTTCTCCCGCTCGGCAACCTGTGCAGAGAGGGTATCGCATCGGCCAGCACTCTTCACGTGAAAGACTGTGCATATCGCACGCGGAAGCAATCAATCTTCTTTTTCCTTCATCTTGCGAACGTTGATACGCTACTCAGATGTTTGCCAGATGATTAGTTATATGGAGTGTTACGTTATCGTCAGTTATACTCATTAAAGACGGCGGCCACCAGTATTCATCCCAATAGGAAGAGCGACTTTGGCAGTCCACCCCTGTTGTGTCGTCGATGGGAACGAGGTTAAGGAGCGCACGGAGACCGGTGGTTTGAGAGTAACTGGATGCGGCGGGACGTAACATGTGGGAATACCCGTGTACAGCGCGCAGCACCCATACCTATACATGACGCGCATGCAACATTCCAAGTATATATCCGGAGGAACAGACACCGGTATAGCAAAGGAGCGACACCCGAGGTCAATGAAATACAGAACGGCAAGCATAGCCTTTAAGTGTTCGACGCTTCGTCTGCACATTTCTATCAAACCACGTCTTCTTATAGCAGTGGAATCCAGGTTCACGCCTTTCCTTTTATACGATGATGTATTTCCCCTTTCAATTGTATTTTCGTGTCTTATATTCATCGTGCTTGGATTTGCGATATTTTTTGAAGTAATGTCAGTGTCATTGATCTCTGCATTCCATAGCTTACTCGCTCTTTGCTATGGAGAACGAATCTTCGTCCGTGACTATAGGATCCTATATCAAGCTGAAAAGGAAATGGACATTTATCAAATATCAGAAATTGCCGCCAGACGGACGTAAAATACGATCAGAAAACAAAACAAATCTTGAGACGGCCAATGTCTAGATGTTATCTAAAGTACTTCGTCAAAACCCCCACGCCTTTGAAAACACCATTCTGCATTTTATGCGGGAGGTTACTGAACTCTCCGAGGCAATCCACCGTCGCAAAGATATCGTCCATTCCCAAGAAACCAGAAATCCGTTTGAATGTCCGGAAGCAGTATAATCTACGGCCTCAATACATATCCTTCGCATAACCATGTTTTCAAGAAAGCTCCGAACATTTTGTGTTACGTCTCGAATGTAAATAATTTATTCGTCATTGTACTTTTCTTTTTCACGAAACCAAAACGAATTTCTCATAAATTTAGACATCGCAGCATTCGGGTGATCCATACACTTCGTGCTATAGAAGCGCCCTCTCATTGGTGTTCTTCATTCATCGGCCTTTCTCTGTTGCATCGGTACATTCTGTACCCCCTAACCGGGCTATCCTGCCTGGACAGCCGTACAGGAATCATCTGTCTCGTCGTGTTTCGTATACTATCAACATGCAGCGGGAGAAAGAAGAAAGAAAAAAAAAGAAAATCCTGAAAAGTCAGCTTTGCCACAACAGAAATATTTCCCTCCGCCATCTATCATCTTCGCACCAGGCGCACAAAATAGGCGAGCGAGAAGGGACACAGAACGCGCGCATTTTACGCTAAAAATGGCCGGTAATCCTCGCATGAAGGATGACTCTTCAGTTGCACGTGTGAGCAACCCTGTATGTGTGACGCCAGTGTGGTATTCCAGTTTCAAGGAATCCTTTCTTCCATCCCGATTTTGTTTTCTTTCTGGTGTCCTTAGTTTCTTTCATTAAAAACAGCTAATTTCTCGTACGTGTGCTCATGAACCCCAGTCGTGTTGCTTAGTTTTTTTTTGTTTTTTTTTTGTCTGCCTCTTTCTGTTCTCTTCCTTTGGTAGGGAATTCCCCGTCGTTCTTTCATGCGCAACAAAAGGAATTACAGGCGAGTAAATAAGCACGAACGCGAAGGTGAGTTGAAGCGGGCCGAAGTAAAACAACATGGCGTACATGCGGGTTTTTACCTTACGGGAATAATCGTCCGTGTGTGTGTGTCCCGCATTCGTAACGGCGGAGCCCTCGCGGTTATTTTTCCCACAGCGGCCTTTGTATCGCTGCCTCCTCGGTGATGTTGTGATGCAATAGTTGCTGCCTGTCATCGTAAGACAGCTCTATTTTCAGACATATTGTTCTCTTGCGCTTTCACGCATTCACGCAACAAGGTAGGCGCCTCCTCCTGCAAGAAGTTACAAGAGGAACACCATCAGTAAATGCGTTTTGACGTTAATTCGCACGTTTTTTTCCCGAGGCGATGAGGCTACCTCATTTTCTTCGTCACAGCAACAGTTCAAAGTTGCGCATGTACCTCGGATGACGCAAAGGAAAAGCGAAACTTACCTCGTGGTCACTATGCAGATAATGGCAAAAACCGAAGCCGCGAAACTAGGGTACTACTAGGGTGATACTAGGGGTACTAGGTCACGTATCTGGGCCGGAATTTGAGCTTCAGTTCTCCTTGAGCATCATAACTTCATCATATGCTTCAGTTGCTTATGTTTTTGATTTCATGACATTTTCAAGGCGCAGAGGATAGGTTTACGTAACCTCTCAGGAAGGAGCAGACAGACATGTATAGACAGACATGGTAGTATGTTTGTAAAGGTCATACTTATGTTTGTACAATCGAAAGTATATAACATTTTCAGAACTACGCTGTAACAAATGCGAGTACGCTAAGAAAGCGTCAAAAAGACGATTAGCGCACTTGTGCAACAGATGTGTTGACCGCTGGCTATGAGGAATTACGCTGACTTCGCTCATGCATAAAATTGACCCCGAGGTCTGATTGTCGATGCCACACAAGCTCTTCAAGGGGTGAAGGCGACGTGGAGTCGTAAACGACGCGCAAGTGACGTAAAGCTGCCAGGGAAGCCACTTGGCGTCTTGAACGCGGGTCCACTGCATAGAGGAGTGACCACTGAGTGATGTCATGGCATCGTTGCTGTCGGGCCAAGGGTGACACGAACGCAGGCAAGTGGGAGCGCGTTATCTCCGTTGGAGAGGTTGATGGGCACGGCTATGCGGTTACGGTGGGCCGCAGCAGCCGTCAGATCTACCACCTCGTTGCCTTGAATGCGAATATCGTCGGGTGTTCACTGTAGGGACAACCGGTATCCCTTTTCCCCAAGAGTCTGGAGTACCGTGAGGATACCGGGGCAAAGTGCGGCGAATGTCCGTGTTTCCTACGCAGTGCAGGACTGATTTTCAGTTCGTGCATATCACCCAAGAGCGAGGAGGACAATCCAAAGCAGACTTTAGGAACAGCAAGATGGCATACAGTTTGTGGTGGTGGTGGTGGTGTGATGTTCTAAGGAAGAGGAGTGAAGTCTGCCTGCTCAGACAAGGCGGCCAGTTTCACTCCTTTGTGAAAGGGGAAGGGGAAAGGGGAAGTAGAACGGATAGAGGGAAAAGAAATGAGACATTAGACATACAGCTCCGCAGAGGTCGACGAAGTACGACGTGATAGGCCCACAGAAACCCACGTGATGTCAAAGGCAGCGACGTCTGGTATATCAAAGGGCAGCTGAGGACCCGCCAGCCGTAGAGGAGACATCTGTAAACGCAGTAGTGCGGCCCGTGTACTTTGTATCTATCATTTCCAAACTATAGACTGCTTAAGAACGGGAACGGCGATCTGGCTCTTCGGCCCCATGAGACAAGGAATGTATATGTCGAGAGGGATGGACTTGGCAGTGTTCATGGTGTCTCAGAACGGGCGGTCGGGGCAACAGCAAAGACTTTCGTTCTTCAAGCAAGACATTACTATTGGAGTTTTACTATGCGCTCAGATGCGGCCCGTTGCCGCTTCAGCATGTCGACATTTTACTATGCTCCCGCTTACGTAGCTTTCGTACCAGAGGGCGGCGCAGAGGGTGAGCGAGTAACCTCAAATAGTGTCGGATGGTTTTATTATTGTGGATGACATCAATAGGTTTTTTTCTCCGACTTCGGCGACCACCACCCACACCTCAGGGCTTCGCGTGCAGGTTGCAGGTACGGTGCAGGTTGCAAGGCAAGTTGCGTGCTTGTGTACATATAGAAGCTTGTGTTCAGACGTGGGCAATATAATAAGGAGCCAGGAATCAGCGTTTTGTCAGCAGAAGAAGATCGCGCTCAGGTGGTGGTGATAATAATAAGTGATAATAAACAGTCGACAATAAAATGTCGGCCTCTGTTCACAGAGGTGGGCAACGTCGCAACTAACGCTCTGGGTGAATGGCCGTCCTGGGCCGACTTCTACGGCAACTGTGCCGGCATATGTGTGACAGCGTCTGAGGGAAACCCCACACAGCACAGCCGGCGCCGGGATTCGAACCCGGGCACCTCCCAGTCTCGACGTGAGATGGTCAGCACGCTAGCCACTTAGCCACACGTATACTAGTGATCGCGCTCAGTGCAGCCCCGGCGCATACTGACAAAGTGGCGAGTCACATTTCCCCACAGCTGGGCCATTGAGAGGGTGAAGTCAATGTGCCTTCTCGACGAGAGGCTGCGGTCCAAGTAACACCCTCAATGCGCACCACGCAACTTCTCCAGTTAATAATTTCACAGTCGTCAAGCTCCATTTGTATTGACAGGACGGTTACGAAGCGACGAACGAGCTGGTGGCAAAGATCCGTGACGAACATTGGCTGCATGTTTCGGTATTCTACCAATAGCGAACCTTTATTGGACCATCTTATTATCCCGATCAGCGGGCGCCTGCACTCTGTTATGGACGGGCATATACAATGCTTTGGACAAGTCCCTGTCGTCCCTATACATAGTTTGCATAAAAATGCATTCGTTCACCTAACCCCACTTCAGCGCCCCAACAAAGCGTCCGAAGGACGCAGGTTGTTCACCCCACTCGTCGAACCGTAATTGGATTTTCCCCATCCACCCATGCTTGTTCACCTGTAAGACCCAAGAACACTTTAATGCATCATCCCTAACCCTCTGAATGCCATGCGAATAATGAGGACGGTGCCCAAAAGACGAACAGTCTCTCTTGGAAATAGCGGCGGCTCTCCCTTAATATTGTATGGTACCGGCTTTCTTAAATTGTTATTATGGTTCATTTGCATGGCTGAACAACAACAACAACAACAAAGAAGTAATGATGATGTAGTTGCATGACTGAAAGGTACGAGACAACATCCTAAATACCGTGTTCGGGATCCGTTACTGTAAAGAGCACCGATTAGCATGAGACAAAGAGGATACGACTCACTTTGAAGTTCTTTTCTGCAGCGCTTTTTAAACTGCCTGCCGGGGCGGGGAGGCGTATTTGCATAAAACATTCTCGAAACAAACTTTCCTGAGTGCTTTCAGGTGTATCCCGGTAAATGAGCACTTTCGGCGTGTGCTGAAGCTTCCGGGTGACTGTTTGCAGTGTGGCACTAACTTAACTGCAGTTTCTTGGAAATTGAATTAGAGACGAGAAACGCCGCGAAGTCAGCCTTGTGCGCGCATTATGTCCCTGTGTGTTGGGCTTCTCCCTGCCGACTTTTTGCGATCTGTATACGCTTGTACGACGCTCGTAGACTGCGATTAAGTGCTCCTAACCTATGTGCCTTAGCGCTACTATAGGGATAAAAGGAAATTTCTTCCTGTAATGTGCGTATGCAAGGTGTGCCTTTTTATCCATTACATGGTTTAATTAGAACGCTATGAGAGCGGCATAGATGCATTCTCTGCTGGTGGATTATTCGGCCAGGCTGACGTTCTGCGAAGAATAGTATGTTAAGTACAAGATTAATAAGTACCGCAAATTCGTTAATTAACTTTTTGATTGCATGTTTTCTGAGAAATGTGATATAGCAAAACTGGGGGGCGTTATTTTTTTGTCACATCTTTCTTTCTTTTTAGTTACGACATCCATCGACAAATTTATCTGTCCACATGAGCCGAAACCGAAACAAGCGCCTCTCGAGCGCGGAAAGAACAATGCGCATTTCCACGTCGGAGGGACAAGCGCTTTGGAGCGATGGACCTGACTGTCAGATAACGCGTTCTGGGGTCTAGATCAGCTGTCTGAGTCAAAAGTTGTTCCTTTTTCTGCGCTCCTGTAGCTCTTGGTTTCGGTGTTTGCTGATTTGCCCAGCGAAACTTGGCGATGGATATTTCAGTGCAGTTACTTGTTTCAGGTATTTTTTAATACAACACAATACAATACAATGCTTATTATTAAAACAACAAAAGTTATACAAACAGGCTTCTGAGAGACCGCTAGGATAGGAAGGCTTTGAATAATGACAGGCTACAGGACTCAGCTCTCTTTCTTTCTTTCTTTCTTTCTTTCTTTCTCTTTCTTTTTCTTAATAAACATATCCCCCTCTCTCAGGATTCAGCTCTTTTCTCTCGTTTCCGCACGAAAGCATGAAATTAAAAAAGGTAATTAATGTAGCTTATGTACTTAACGATCCAGTAATAATATACTCTTCTCGACAGAACGTCAATGTGGCTTAACAACCCACCTGCCAAAACGGCATCTATGCTGTTCTCATAGCTTTTCGAGAAAAAAATCTAACGGAAGACAATAGACACCGTTTATATAGAGAAAGAAAAATAAACAAGTTTTCAGCGGTAGACTAGAACGTTTAGTGGTTTATTACAGGATAAAGGGACTGTTAGTTATACAATTCTAGGGTTATAAAAACGGTACAAATGAGGCGAAATTTACAGTGGAAGCTCCGCCTTCACTCAGGAGTGTGTCAATCGTACATGTAAACTGATATGAGATCCCAGCTAGCGTGGTTCACAAGCACATCTTCTTTACTTCGAGTTTGAGATAAAGAGGTTCAAATTTTTAATTCTGAGAAGACAAAAACGGGACTTATGGGTCCCACTGTTGTACGACTCCCGTCAAAGTTAAGTTGAACACCGCTCCAGCCAGCGAAGCGGGGAGAGAACCACCCTGGGAGCGCCTAGCAGAAAACAGTGGACCTCTACCAGAGAAACGTCATCGTGACGTCGGCAGACAGACTGAAACCGAAACAAATCGGAAGGGGAGGGCTGGGTTTCATGAATGGGCACTTGCTCGCTGCCTCCTATTGAAAGAAAAGTAGGAGAGAAGGTTGCGTCTTTTTCAGGGACCATCGTAATCCCCTCAAGACCGTGGCTTTCGGGCGCGACCTTGTTCGCGCCCTAGCTTCGAGCGTAGTTCAACTCTACCAAATTGGTGGCGCTGTCGAACGCTGTGACATCATTTGTGTAGAAACAGGGAGAGGTCTATGAACGCCTTCATAACGAGGGTCACCCCTCTAACTTTAAATGAATAACCAGAACGCCCTCCACCCGTTATTTCTACTAAGCACCACCAGGGTATGCAGGCCGGAATGGTGTTCAAGTTAACTCTGATGCGAGCTGTACATGTGAGAATGCATCGGTGGCGTAGCTGACGCGCATGGAGCACTGCGGATGTCGACTTATGCAGTCGTCTACACTCTTAAAAGAAGGGGGCGTACTTTAAGTCCTTTTCCATGCCACATATATCACGTTATTCTCAAAAAAGGAGTGGAGGGAGTGAGGATTAGTAGTGAGGGAGTGGAGGAGTAGTAGAGAGTGTGGTGAAAACTATAACTCCCTACCGGAGAGTAATTGCACACTCCAAAGAGTGTGATATATGTGGCAAGGGTGTACTTCCCCAAAAAAGGAGTTACTGTACACCCTTTTTTTAAGACTGTAAACTCTGGTGCCGACTCGAAAGCCCTACGTACCAAACCTGTACCTGGCTCGATGTTCGTTGACTCTCAGGTGGAACTCAACGCGACGATTCACTTTGTTCCGTTTGTTGTACCGGTTATGTACTCATCGCACCTTTGTTACTCCCTCCCTAGGTGGTACGCAGCGTGACGTCACTTCTGCGGTATTATAAATGGCACAACTTCAGCATTGTCTACGAGCAGACGGAGCGATACGGGACGGTTGCCACGGCGCTGGAGAGCCAGGCTAAGGCGGAAAAACTGGGGATCAACCTGAAGCACAGCTTCACCAGCGAAGCTCTCTGCTGCGAGCAAAATACCAGCTGCTGCAATAAGGTCTACCACAACATCATCGACGGAACGTACAAACAAACACGCAGTGGGTAACACACGGCTTCGTATTCATATTCATTCCTTTCCTGTCCCTTTCCTTAGGTGCATAGTCACTTTTTTTTGCTGGAGGAATGACGGATTCCGTTACACTGATAGCAATACAAAAGGAACGAGATTTGTCCGTCGCGTCGCTTGTGATAGTAAAGGGAACGGCAATTTGCGCTTTCCTTCGTCCCTACTCGTAACGCATGACCAGACGGTAGGGATAGTGTGCTAAATCATTGCGCGAAATCGTTTGTGCCGTCCAATGGGATGTCGCCCCGCATTCTCACGCCTGCTCAGGAGAGTGGGAAAGCACAAATAGTGGTTTCCTTCGTGCTGAAATCACCAACAGCGCAGCGGATGAATCTCGTTTAACTTTTATATTGCTGTTGTCAGCGTATAACATCATTCATTCCTTATATTCTTATTTATTGATTTTTTTGTTTGTTTAGGAAATAGCAAGCCGACGTGCTGCATGGCTGACCTTTCCCCTTTTATCTTTCCTTTTCGTTTTTTTTTCGTTTTCTGCCTATAAACTCCCCCCTTCATTCGGCGAGGAAAAAATTTCACTTCAGTGCCCCTTTATTGCAGCAGTATCTTCCATAACTCTTTCGTTTTGCGGTATAGCGTGCTGTACGACAAATACTGTGAACCCTCAATACGACAACAAGGATCATAGCTTACATGTAGCGCACGAGACATGTCCTTGGTTTCCACGTTGCCCTAGAAACCCCTCAACCCCTTCAGCGAGCTCGTAAGAGGAGGAGAGAGGTTGGCGTCATGCCGTGACGTGGCGGAGATGCAGGAGATGCTGAGGGCTCGCGACTGCATACGTCACCGCAGCAGGTTGGGCGTGGCTTCCAAGATCGAACCGCTTCGCGCATTCCTGATTTTTTCTTTCTTTTTTTTTTTTCTAAAGTGACTTGCGTGCTGATAAGACGATGTGGCTCGAAGATATTGCGTTCGCTCGCTCCAGATACAACGATATCCATAATGTTTGATCAATCAATCAATCATGGTTTCGGGCGGTTCCGGATGTCATCTTACTGCCCCTTTAAAATTGCGGATGCAATGGATTGCTTTTCCGGTTCCATATGTTTGGCGGGCATTCTTTCATCTCTTTTCTTTTTTCACCGGCCGATAGACTTGAATTGGAGTCTTGGGTAAGACTGGTCCGGTAATCCGGGAAAGAATATGATATGCACTGGGTGTTAGACTAACGGACGTGTGAATAGCATCATGCCTGTCATGGAGCGATGCACTGTTCGAGAAAAGAGAGAGAACAGCAGCAGAGTCAACCCCACGAATAGACACTAAGTGTCCCCTGTCTTGACACGGACAACGCCGCTCATCGTGAGTTGCTTACGAACCTGAAATACGAAGACAGAAAAAAGCAAATACGCGAGTTTCACTTCACGCTGCCGTGTTATTTAAAGCTAGTCATCTGATTTCTTGAACTAAACCCCTGTGAAAGAAAGCAGCTTGTCGGAGCATCGACGAAACTTGGGCATAAAAGGATTAGCTGAACAAAAGCAAAGGAAGCGCTTGCTAGAATTCCATATTCAAGTTTGTATTGACATAATATGCTTCGAAGGAAAGTATGAAATGCAGTGAAAATTCTATAATGTCCGCACACGTAATGATCACCATAGGAGTTCAGGTGACAGCGTATATTGGAGCAGATGATTATGTACAATATAGTATCAGTGCGGCCAGCAGAGCTTATTACAAGTACATGTCTGTTCTCTGTATGAGAACAGTCTTCCACAAACTTAGCTTAGCTCTAATCGAATGCGGCAGCACTTCTGGGGCCTTACACATTTCCGTTTTTTTCGTTTTTTTTAATCATTTAGAGAATGTTTATTAAAAAAGCGACGGGTGCAGCTTAGATGTCGTTTTTGCAGTTCAGTTATACGGCCAGGTGGACATGCTATCGAAGCGAGTCTACAACCACAATGTGACTAATCACCTAAAATTCATTAATTAACTCTTTTAATTAGGGAATTTCGTGCGAAAGCGAGATAGCTGGTCGGGTGACAGAATCTGGGTTGAAAGTCATTCTGTCTTTTAAAAGGTCTGATGCGAGCGCGTGTCGTGAAATATTCAGCGCTGAATTCGCTGAATTCTGCTATGCGAATAGGCCGAAACCAAAACAGCCCGCCTCAAAGGCCCATCACCTTCTCCGACGGAAGCTTATCTCACCCGGAAAGCCCCTGATCTGGCCCGCAGTTCATTACCCATGGCCAGTGAGGCTTGTGCAGTGACGTCACGTTTAGTCACGTGACTCGAGAAAACATATTGCCCCACCGGAGCTACTGTAGCAGGGCATGCAGTGTGCATTCAATTACGAGCCTATATTGTAAAAACACACGCTGTTGGCTCATTCGGCCCGCAGTATGACGCCTGTGACGCATCCCCATGTTTTCCCGAGTCACGTGGCTCAAAGGCTGCGCGTGACGTCATCTGCACGAGCCTCATTCGGGAGGTCATTTCACGTCAACACGGCCTAGCGGTCGGAAATCGCTAGGTCGGCGCCCGCGTTGGATCACGTGACCGTTGTCACCCGAACGTGAGTGCCTGGAATCTAGCGGTTTTAGTCACTTGGATCACGCTAGGGGCATCGCAGGCGGTCGTCTGCTAACCCACGTGAACTTCGACGTACGGACCAATGAGGACCTTCGCCACTCTCGCGATGCGGATGTGACGACACCGGATATAGTGGAGCAATCCGCAGCCCGGTCGCTTCGAGAACGGGCGGAAAAAGCGCTAGCTGGCAAACTCCTCGCGCTCGGAAAGTGCAACGCGAACATGCGAGATTTAGCAAAACTGACGACCACGGGCGAGGCCTGGCGAAAAACGTTATCACGAAATGACCACCGGAATTCGCCGCTAGTCCAATCATCCCCATCGTTCGAAAAGCACGTGACCCTCTGACGTCGAATGAGCTGGAGAATGCGGGAGCCGGTCGGCGGGTTGGGTTTCGGCTGATACGCGTGTCAAAATTCGGCAAAAAATTACTTTCAGCGAGGAGTGTCTCCCATTGTGTTATTTCGCTTGTGCTCGAAATCACCAAATTAAAGAGGTAATAAGTAATGAATTTCAGGCAATTAATCATGTTGTAGTTACATAGTTTCTTCGAGGAGATGGCCGCTTTGCCGTATAACCCAGCCGCAAATACGACATCTGTGATGCTCTCTAAGCTTTTTTTTAGAAAAAAGAAAACTCTATCAAGTCTAGGATTACAAAAAAGGAAAAAGAAAGACGTTCTGTATAACAACGTGTTCTCACCTGGTATCCACTCCACCACAGCGCTGCTATTCGACCAGAAGGCTGACCAGTCTGCTTGAAAAAAAAAAAAATAATAATAATTTGTAAAGGTATCAGTACATGTGAAAATAGTTTGCCGTATGATCCTGCTGTAAATACGACATCTGTGCTTTTTTTAGTAAGAAAAACTCTTTAAAATCGAGGATAAAAAAAAACACCCTGACGACGTGCTCTGACTTGGTATCCACTACACCACAGCGCTGCTGTTCGACCAGAAGATAGACCGGTCTGCTTGGAAAAGTTCACGAGGGCAACATAGTATAGCTACCCATCGTCAGTCACGGAAGCTAAGTTAGTCGCAGCTCCTGACGGTCGATTCATCCTTCTGTCGATCGCTTGCAGTCCTTTGTCTTCTGCATAAGGCGGAAAGAGCGGACGGGCCGCCGCCGCCGTTGAAATGTTTTTGCGACTCTAGCCTGTGTCGCTGAGGAAGTCGTATAAGATGCTACTTTTAAAATAGCGCGTCTCCCAGGAAAAGACAATGGGTCTTGACAACGTGTCTGTATATATGCGACGTTGGCTTTAACACGTCCCGCTTCTCCCCGCAGTTCCGAGGAAAATGTGACGAGGGCCGAAGAATAAAGGGGGGCTTTGTGGTCTTCCTTTTGGGCTGCGAGAAGGCCGCGGTTTTGGCGTTTGGTTAAGTTAAGTTAGGTTAGGTTGGGTTAGGTTAGGTTAGGTTGGGTTGCTTAAGTAGGTTAAGAAGAATGAAATGTTGCTTTCCGGGGAGTACTGGTCTTGAACATATTCTAGCCGCTTCCAGGGGACATGTCACTGTCTCGAACGGTCAACGAAACAACTGCGAAAACACTTCTACGCATTGCTTTGTCTCACGATACATGCATAAACAGGCCGCTAAAAGTCGATCTGAAGCTGGTTCTTCCAGAAATTGAACCAGACAGACAGTGGCTGACGTTGACATTGCTTACGCTTCTATGCTTTTCTGAAGGCTAAGATCCATTCGCACATCTTGCACTTCACGAGGTTGTCTATGTCGTGGTGCTTGTATAAGAACTGAACGCTTGACTCCTGATGTTGATGTTCTGGTTGGTTCTGTAGTGTTGCCTCGAATACATTTTAAGTCTTGCTGATATCACGAAGATTTATTACATTTATCTGACCGTATATACAATTTAAAAAAAACACAAACAGTGAATACAGTGATATTGCTGATAAGCAAGGCCACAGGTGTTGTGCATCTTCATTCGTTTCTACGGACACGTTGTCCTAGATCCCACCCCGCCATTTAGCATCCACGGTGACCTTTCGCATCTAAGTGTGAAATACCGTGAAACAAGTTGTGTATTACTGATTGATAACTAATGTTATGTTGTATACTTGTGTAACTCTCTTTGCAGTTTACGTCTATCTGGGTAACATCATCGATCTCAAGGGTCTCCTGATCACGATGCGTATGAGAGGGCTCTTCAGGGACGGAGAATACCTCGTCATCGCTGTGCTCCACGGAGAAAACTATTGGGATCTTTTCAACAAAGAGTTCTTTGGTACGGAGACTCATTTACTAGTCGTTTGCTGGTCACAAGGATGTCCGCCTCGCCGCTTAACCCGCGTGCAAAAACGGCATCAGTGCTGCCCTCGCAGCTTTAAGAAAACTGCAAAGTATAAAAAGACACCCTGTATATGTGGTATAAAGACAGCTGTTACCCTCACTACTCGCTTGTGGCAAACGGTATTCCCAGTGGCATCACCGCATAAGCACGCACATAGCAAAAGAACGCACACTAGCACCCGAAACGGTGTTGCCTCATCGCTCCTGACGCCTATACCCCACACGCCGTTTCCAACCGGCTGCCGCTCGTTCTTCTCACTTTGTGAGGATATAAAACAACTCTTGCATAAACACTCTCAACTAGACAGGGACCGCTTGGCATCTTGACAGTTCCACAGTAATGAAACGGACGTTGGAAGCAAATGTCAACGAAACGCGCATATGAAATGGTACCTCGGCGATCAATATCATGCCTGTCGAGACAATGCGTACCCGCGTACACAGGCGAAACCTTCTTCGTCCGCGGGGCACTGTGAACACGGCCCTGTCAGCGCTTTAAAGGGACGTTCGGGTTCACGCCTATCGATTCCGAAACTTTGGAGGCATTTTTATTCGTCGCTGAGCACTGACGATGGTATCGGATATCCCACGCGAATTACTAGCGTTGTTTTTGTGCAATTTGATGAAATGCACTGCAAGTACGAACGCCGGATGTTGAGGGTATGGCGGAAGTCCCTGTCTGCAAATACCAGAAAACGTCAGAATGAAACCGATCAATGAGGGAGTCCTTGAGCCACTTGAACGGTGAGCGTCTGCGAAGCGCTTAGTAAGCGAAGCAGACGAACTCGGAAACAATGATAGTCCACTGCTCGCTGTCCTTATAGACGATTACACGAAGTTGCGCGCGCCCTCAAGTGAGCCGCGCAAGGCACTGTGGGTATCTTGAGCGACAAAGAGCGTCGTGTGCTTGCCGTAGTCAGCCACGCTCACATGGCCACATGCGTCAGCCACTGCAACTATTGGCTGATCGAATGGGCGGGCTCTGTCCCACAAATATCCCACAATATTTTTCCCCGCCGGCCACTCGCGGCGCTGCTGCATGTAAAATCGTCTATTCACCCCTTTGAAGAAGGTCACCATGATGTTTTTTGCCGCTGGAGCTTCTTCAACTGCAGAGACAATTACTAATTTATACGATTATCGGTTGGGGTTAATCTAAACACGTTTCGGGAGTGAAAAATGACCAAATAGGCTGTCACAACCTGGGACATTGTGATACTTGTTCAGTATCATATTTCTGGAGGCGACATTCCGTTTAAAGATGCTGGTTTATGCATTCTAAAGTACGTTACCACGTTACCGAAGGTTTTCGACGCCCTTACATGTAGTTGGGGCTGTAGTAGTCCTAGCGAAACGCACGCATGCCACGAAAATTCTGAGTTAAAGGAGGTCAGAACTCCTACCTGCTGGTATTTAGTTAGTGGTGCAGTAGGTGCAATATTGTTCTTCTACGCTTCGTAATTCTATTTACAATTTATTGTTCTATACTTCTCCTTCATAACATGTGCAGCGTTAATACAAAAACGCACATTTTGTCGGATACGGGCGAGTAGACGTCATCCAGATACCTCTATCCATTGTTGCGTCATTTGAAGAACTGAAGCACCCAATCAGACGCCAACGCGGAGGTACACATACGGTCTGCTCTACACTCTTAAAGATGAGGTGGTGGTGGAGGTGGGGATGGTGACGAAAAACCGGCTTGCCGTTGTTGGTCTCACGAATGTGGGCTGCGTCACGAACTTCACCACATGGCACACTTAGCCAACCATCATCCCGAATGACAACGTTCGCGTCCCTGATTTGTTGAAAACTGGAGGTGGAGCCTATTTTGTAGCCATAATACCATACGTAATGGCCATATAATAGGCTCCGCCTCTCGTTATCAACCAATCATGGGCGAGAAAGTTGTCATTCGGGATGATGGTTGGTTAGGAGCGTGCTATATGTGGTGAAGATACGGACCTATCAGAATCATCTATACAAAAGGTGTCACAGCCAGTAAGTTAAAATCGACGTTTGGAGCCGACACAGTGGCGGGCTAGCTTGGTAGAGTTCGTAGCTCCTTTAAGTGTCCGCAGAATGCATTCTGCATTAATGCTGTCGTTTGCTTCTTTCAGGGAAAGGCGAAAAGAATGACCTGGTAGCGCTGCATAAGGCTTGCCGCAATCTACTGATCATTCAGTCAACCATGCCTCACGGCAGGCCCTACAGCGATTTCGTCAAGAAAGTCATAGAGTACAACATGAAAGAACCATTCAACTTTCCGCCCGGAATAACACAGTTTCTAAGGGTAAATATCAAAACCTATGTTGTAGTGCTACATCCCTCTCTTCTAGCAAATCTCTTTCATACATACGGGAAGCAGATCGCCTCGAGAAGGTGTTATGTGTGTATATTTTTCGCGGAGCAACAAAGTAACATCCAAGTTTGAGTTACAGAAGCGCATAAATGACGCGACGCGAAATAGTTTAGCGCAGCCCTCAAGCGCAGTTTACCAGTGAGGCATGAGATTATGTAGAGGCATTGCCAAAGCGTCTTTCTCGTGCGAGGTATTCTGCCTGCGATTCCAAAGGAGATGCTACGCCTGCATATCTGTGACGTAGCTTGTGCGTAGGAGGGAAGAACAGAAAGGTGTTGTACATGAAACCATGTGCATGCTGAGACAATAGACCTCTCCCTGTTTGTAAACAAATGACGTCATAATGTTCGACAGCTCCACCAATTTGGTAGAGTTGAACCACGCTCGAAGCTATAGGGGGCAAACAAGGTAGCGCCCGAAAGCCACGGTCTTGAGTGGATTGCGATGGTCCCTGAAAGGGACGCGACCTTCGGTCCTACTTTTCTTCCAATACGAGGCAGCCAACGAGTGCGCATTCGTGGAACCCAGCCCTCCCCTTCAGATTTGTTTCGGTTTCAGTCTGTCTACCAACGTCATGATGAATGTTTTCGGGTAGTGGACCATACGGAAATTAGACATGGCACGAACGCAGGGACACAGCAACAGTCCACGATATAAGCACATTTTAGTAACGAACTTGATTTCCGAGACGTGCGACTATACAGGGTGTCCCAGAAAATGTGTAATTGAATTTTAATTAAAAAAAAGCTACGCCACATAGAATCCTGCGGTCAACGGAATTTGTTCTTGCTAGTTTTTTGCCACCTCCTGATATGCATGTCATGTAACTAAAGTTTAATTATGTAAATTTTTGCGAACTGAACTTTGAAATTTGCCAAGTAAAGGTCACTTTTTTGCCCCACCAATGTGAAGAGCGCGCCGAATTTACTCCAATTAATGATAATTGACAGGAATATTGAGGATCTATCGTATCGAGAAAAATAGCCGAACATCATGCTTTTCGGAGCACCGGACCATAACGCGCGATGAGTTTTTGAGCGCAATCGCTCTCAGTCCGACGAAAGGAGGTTCCAAAGCCAGCCCACAGAGTGATAGTAGAAAAAGTAACAGTTCCTAAAATTGCGAGAGGGAAAGCATTATCCCAGCGAAAGTCGGACGCGATAAGCCATGCCTGCGTTATCTCTTTCTGGGATGCCGGGGTGGGCTGGGTTTCCAACCTCCTTTAGTCGGACTGACAAAGATTGCACCAAAAAATTCATCGTGCACTATCCTGTGTGAGCTCCGTGGAGCATGATGTTCGGCTATTTTTGTCCGATGGGATAGCTCCTGAATATCCCTGTCAATTATCACTAATTTGAGTAAACTAGACACGCTCTTCACATTAGAGGGGTAAAAAAGTGACCTTTACTTGGCAAATTTCTGACTTAAACTCGCAAAAATTTACGTAATTAAACTTACGTTACACAGCATTCACATCAGGAGGTGGCAAAACCCCAGTAAGAACAAATGCCGTTGACCACATGTCTCTAGGTGGTGTAGTTTTTTTATTATAATTCAATGTGACACGTTTTCTGGGACACCCTGTATGTGCAGAGTATCAAACCGCATAACTCACTCTCTCACTCTGTCTCTACCAGCCTCGGTGGATCAATTGGTAGCGTGTCCGATTATTGATCCCAAGGTTAGGGGTTCGATCCCGGCCGAGGACGCAAGCGACTTGGTGACAGAGTAGAAGTTGCTTAGACACGCCGTCTTTCCCAAGGGACGTTGCATACGGTGTGCCGCGTCCTGAGTTTTCGGCGAACGTTTAAGGACCTGGAGAGTACGCAAAATTAATCTACAGGTCAACCACTGTGACGTCTCTCAGTGCTCATGACCACAGATTCTTCATGACGTGAAACCACGAATTATCGATAATTATGTCTCTCTCTCGCGCTCAACTGGCTTGTTATCACAGTTACAAAATCGCATTCGAAAAGGGAATTACGATTTTTTGGGTCATAGCGACAGTGATTGTGAAACTGCGCCCCGATTCAGCTTCGTTCATCGTCTCATCCTCAGGACACATCTCATTCCGTCCATTGTGCCTTGGGGTAGTGGGCCGCACCTCATGTGGTTAATTTCCCCATCCATCATCATTAATTTATCTGTTGTTGTTGTTGTTGTTGTGAAACTGTGGTGACAGGTCGGGAGAGCACCACGGGGTATTGAGAAAGGAAGGATGTTTGGTACAGAAGGTGCATGTCACGTTCACCACGCTGCATGACAAAATAAATTCGCCCACAGTGGTTTCAAGACGCAAATTGTCGGTCGCCCTCAATTCTCTCCCGAGAGGGGGGCGACGAGGATGTGATCCTGACCCTTCAGTTTCCTTTTTTTTTATGCTTCTGCTGATAACGCCATCAAAGTTACAACGTCACATTTCTCCGAAACAACAGTGAGAAGGAATAGGTAAGAGGCGCGTGACCGTTTCCTGCCGATGCTTCATCCAGCAAAGAAGTGCGCCCAGGCGGCAATTTACAAGTCTCAAGACGCCGATTTCCGCAATAGTGTTTTTTTTTTTTTCAGTTGTTATCATTGTAGTAGGGAATGCATTTTGTAGTCGAACGACGCTATACCAGACATGCGTGTTCTGTTTCGGGCAAAAAAAAAAAATAAAGAAAGGTGCGTTCATTTCCCAAATTTTGGAGTTCAGTTCACAAAATTTAATTTCTCTCCATTAAAATTTGACCAAATTACTTGTTGCACTGGCAAAAGTTCCCTACACATCGATGTCTCGCTCACATATATTAATTTCGACGTTGGATGATTTTTGAATATTTTTTTACATCGTTTCTGAAACACCCTTGTACGAGTATATATGCTTTGAACGTGTGCAAGACGCTGAAACAAAGTTGCCGAAGCTAATTCTCTTTCCAGACAATATATTAGGTATGTATCACCAACTTTTCTGTCTCATCAGCGTTGCTTGTAATGCGCTTAAATACGGCGAAGACGGCGTCATGACCTGCTGTTGGCTGATTATTGGCGCTGTCTCGTGTGTGTTCATACAGGGTTGTCCTTTCGCGCCCTTCTAGGCACGATTATTGGCTCATGGTGCAGTACGGCGTAATATGTTTGTCTCACGTTCATCAACGCTGTGTTTCAGCACATTACCATCTACGCGTCGTACTTGTTCGACGCTGTGATTGTGTACGCCGAAGCAGCTACGGAACTCATCCGAAAGAATGTCAACATCCGCGACGGACACGCAGTCATTCAGGAAATTAAAGGGCGAGAACGCTACACAAGTGAGTGAGCAAATTCTCCATGCAGGGCTCGGTACAGTACAAGTGTATGCATATAAAAGGTGTCTGAACTGCGTCTATGCACCAATAACAGGGGGAGCGTTGTACTCGAATAAAAGCAAGTGATCGTAGTTAGCGGCCGTGTCGAATGTCTTAGTCGCCAGTGCTTTTTCATTGACCCTTATTGATCAATTAATTAGATAAGTCTAATTTGCTAACTGGTAAACTGTTTGTTTGAGGCACGAGGCGTCAATCGTGAAGCTGTAGGAGACTTGAGAAACACCGGACCCTGGTGTTTCCGACAAGGAAGAAAACAAAAACAAACGAGAGAAAAACAACAACAATAAATAAACACGTGACAACGCACCCGCGTGCTGCGGTTGTAGCGCGCGTTTTATCGCGTTGTTGTGGTTTATTTTTTCGCATTTCCTGAACTTTCTGATTAGGCTGGGGGAAAAACCTACATGGAACAAAACTTACACCTTATTCGAAACACATCGGTCTGCTGTTCGTCAAGGCGCGCTACAATTTCTTAGTTAACACCTCGGCCTTTAAGCCAATCCTTTAAAACAATCCTTTAAAACTTCACTGAGTCCTCTTTTCTGATTCACTAATTACATAAAATGAGAAATGCTGGCGGCCACGATAGACGACTGCTAACATTTAGTGATTGTATTGGCATAGAGCGCTGCCTCTTTTAGTATATCTTGGCGCAATTGTGTTTTGGTGTTAGCTGTGTCAACTTGCGTGTGTGGTAAGGTACACAGAGGACAGAAACACGGATATAAACAGATTGTTTTGTTAGCCGAGCCGCTTTCGCAAACTGGTGATCAGTATCTGCCCTGGCGAAACCCTTCATCAGTGATTCTCAATGAAGAGAGCCATCCTGTTGGTGCAAGAGCAAAGAAAGAAAAAAACAAAACAAAAAACGAGTATACATAAGTAATTAGCGACGACGCGGTAATTACTTTCTTAAATTATTAAGCAAGACGGCGCGGAGACGGGAGGAAGTAGGGATACGGAAGTGTTTCATAAAATTTCGTTAAAATGTATTATTAGAATGCATAAGGGTATTGCTGATGGAAAATGCCTGGGGGCATACCTCGTTCTTGAAGGATTGGACAGTATATAATATTTATCGGAAAGGGTAGTGCATTTACTACTACTTTACCAATTTTCTGCATCACTTTGCGTGAAGTTGTACGGTATAATTTAGTACTGGTATCGTAAAATACCGTAATCAACGCGATTTGAAATTCCCGCTCATAGAGGCATATGAGCGACGTCATGTGACATCTCCAAGTGCATCTCTTGTAGGTCATCACTAAACGATTTGGTGCCTTACACTGAAGTATTGGAAATGCCGGATGGGTTTCTCAGTTCTCGTAGGAAAGCTGTCCACCATCCGTCTGCACCCTAACTTTATTTGGGAGTGCACCTCTGCAGAACTGTGAGGCACCAGAGCGAGGTTCAGTATATCGCGTATCACTATGCATTTCGATAAACATTCAGCATTGCCACATAAGAAAGTGGTGTCGTTGTACCGATCGGTGTCGATTGACAGACCTCGAGTTCTAGACATGCCGAGGGTCTTCTGGAGCTGCGACCCTGGCCAGGGTTTTACCCAATGGAACTGTAGCTTTTTTTAAGTATGGCGTGTCTGTTGTGCCCCTACTTCTACGGGCTGCCACAACATCGACGTACACACACACACATACGCGCTCGCGCCGCTACATCACCGCATCCTTGGAAGCGGAACAGCGATAATGACTAACTGCACCCAATAACAATTCCTAACCGCAGGAGCTCTGAATCACAATATAAGACGAAAAGGCGCCATGCTGGAACGATCGAGAATGAGATGGTGTACAACAAATCTACCGATAGTGTACATAAAGCGCAGTGCCCAGGCCACGAGTCACAACGTGGTGGCTCAGAGGTACGGCTGATCAGTGGTGGTACGTGACAGAAGTAGCAGAGCGTTGACGGAGACGATGGCCTGATCGGGAGCTGAGGCTCGTAGGGTTACTGGCAGGGTGACGGTAGACTAGCTGTGGTGAGAGCCGATATACAGGCGACGTACCACGGATGGCAAATTTGAGACGACGGAGTCGCGGTGGGACGGACACGAGTCATCAGAAGAAGATGCTTACAGTTCTATCCCCGAAACCCTGGAGTGAGGCAGTGGGTTGCGAAGCTTCACAGCATATTCCGCCTTCGAGGCCATTTTGTCATGACCAATTAAGATGTAGGAGAGGCAGTGCCATTAACCGAGGAGTCATAATGACATTGCTTGTCCTCGTGACAAAAACCTAGTCCTCGGTGGTTTTCTATAGTTCGGTGTTTTGCAGTGTTTTGCAGTGGATATCTTTTTCAGGCATTGCGGGTGTGGACATGACCATTAACAAGAATGGCGACGTGGAAGGAAATTACACAGTACTCGCGTTGCTTCCTGTGCTCAGCGAGCAAGCCAGAAACACACGAGATCAAATTGCTTCACTGCCGGGGATTATGAATTACACGGAGCTTATGCAGCCTATGGGCATCTTCAAGTATGTCAACCAAAGTGGAGTTGTGAGTATACTTCGTCTGTAGTTTGCCACCACAAACAAACATCAATCTGGCTGATTAAAGGGGGCTCTGGACGCTAGGTAATGGCCGTCTGCAGCTTTATAAACGGGGACGGACTATTGATTTGGCAAGAAGGTCTAGCACAAGATAAGACAGTAAAAGAAACAGCGGAAGTAGAGAGAAGTACAGTATGGGGAAGGGGCGTTTCTCGCATGCACTTCTGGATGCCCTGTGACACGATGCACTGTGGATGCCAAAGACACGATGTTGTGTGATGTTACGGATTAGACAGAGGATGGCGCCGCACGTAGAGTGGCACGAACCGAACGGGAGTGAAGGCTTCGTACCGAGCATGTATGAGAGGGACCACAAAAAAAGGGTTACCGTCAACGTCGGCTAGTCATTTTAGTACCGACCATGAACACATGGGAATCGTTAAATTGGCCTTCTAGTGGACTTATAGTGACAACCCGATGATGCGAGAGGCGTAGTAAGACATATCGTCCAAGAGTTGCGACAAGCTATACTCCTGGAAACGTTGCCGTTGAAGACCCCTATGGAAGTCGTACAGGTCATATGTGCCAAGAAGCCTCTTAGTTGGCATTCTATGCTTCATATAAGAAAAACGAAAACCAACCGTACTGAAGCTCAGAAGAAGAAAGGCCTGTTCCGACATATAGCATCGCGCTAATATAGCGCTACAAAATAGTTTGCAGAAACAGTGCTCAATGTTATCGGACGGTTCACAATTGCAATGCGGTGCTGGCTCTATAATTTAGCGGAAGTTCGGTGGCCGTTCCCGGTCTCTCCCGTCATGCCGCCTCCGGAGTTCGACAGCATGCGGACGAACAAGTTCGGTCAACTGAATCAACGAACAATTACTAGACATTTTGGATGACAGACTCTCCGGCTCCAACGCGGTCGCCGTTCCGTGAAATGCGGAGGCCAAATAACTCCACGACTTCCGCGACGTCATCACTGAAGGACCTCCTCATTGGCCAACACGAATGTAGTGCTAATATTAGTGCTGAAAAAGTTCAACACGAGCTCAACTCCGGCAAGTGCAAATTTTTACGGTTTGGAGCACTGCGAGGAGGAAAATATCGCGCTATTTTCTAGCACTATATAGCAAATCGCTATATGTCAGAACAGGCCTGAAGAGTCTCTGTTCGAAATATCAGCGGCTCTCGCTCTCAGGCACTTCCCTTCATATTTCCTTACGGGTTTGCTGGATTTTCTGCCCTCCTACCTTACTGAGTGTTTGTATCTTCATTCATTTGTAACGATGTACGTCCATACGTCGCAGTGCACATTCCTTCCCCAGTTCGCTGTAAAACATTTTATCTCTGTCATAGGTGTTTGAACAAAATGTCAGCAGCACTCTTTTGTGGAAAAATGGACGACCTCCTGTAGCCGTACCACCATGCGGTTATGACGGTGAAGCTTGTATTGCTGGTTACGGTAAGCACTCCCAGTGCATTGCTACTTGAATGCTGTATTGCGTTTTCTCTGCAAAAGCACCTTCCAAGTCTCCCAAAATGTACTACAGCTGCAAATGAACGATTTCTACTTGCAGATGAGCATCGCAAGATTGCCGCAGGTGTTTTAGCGTTTCTACTACTTTTGGTGTCTGTATGTACTACCGTAGTGTATAGGTAAGCTTGGGGGGCTGGAAACCTGACTAGTGAATCTGAACTGAGCAGTTTTGAGCAGTGTTGCTTATCAGTTGATTTTTATCAGGAACTGGAAGTATGAACAAGAAATAGATGGGCTGCTGTGGATGATCGACAAGTCAGAACTGGAGCCAGTGGAGAGCTTCTACGGTCCTAAGCATGGCATGAGCAAGGTTGTGTAGCCTTCGTTTAATGTATAATCATCTCCAGTATAATGAAATGCCTGCGTACGATGTCTGCATGTGTCTGGCACTACGTCTCATATTGCATGGTGGTCTCCTACAAGCTAGGACACAGCTGTGCTTTAGAAGCGATCCTGCAGCATATGGCGTCTCGAAAAATGGGTGTAAATTTAGCTGCGTATTCTGTTGACACACACACTTTTGCCAGACTATATGAAGTGTTTCGGCCAACTGGAATAGGTTATGAGTTAGGTTAGTACTGTACGCAGCTGACTAGGGCAGGCATGTAAGGCCTCCTGATGTAAGGACAGGCAGGCTTCAGTTGAGTGTTCCATGTGGCTGGTTGAAGCCGGTGTGTGAGTGGCCAAATCTTGAAATGTGCTAGCGGTTCGTGTAATGAGCTTTGCGCACCGTCACATGACGCCGTCGGCTGTCGTGAATTTACACGAGCTAGTAGGTTAGGGGTTACTCTAGTACTGCATGTGACAGCCTGAAGCAGGAGCATGGAATAGACCGGAGCTACGAATAGGTCAAGGGTTGCAAAGTATTGTATTTGCATCATGGTGGAAGACAAGCCATATCTCTTGGCTGGCTCCCTTTAACGCAACAAACGCACTAGTCTACAACCATCGCAACGCCAACACCCGAAGACGAGCTCACGGCAGGTCTGGGATTGATGTACGTGCTGGATGCCACCTCGCAACAAACCGAAACTCGCGGAGAGTTGCACGTGGGACCGCAGCACGAAGGATATTAGAAGCGGATGACATACCTACCATTACTTTCTCCGGAGAGGGTCGCTGATGCTTGCCACCGCCTTCCAAACTGGACGGCCCCAAGGACTGCTCTCTCCCTGTAAAGCACTATACGGATGCCCGCTCTGACCCTGTTCAGTACCTCAACGGCGGTGCGAGCACGGCCACCGTGCACAGCTATGCAGCGTGCTATCCAGACCTTGTAGCTTATTTCTACCGCCAGGAGGATAAACTTGTGTCTATCGCCGACCGGAACTGGGAGCGAGCTGAGTAACTGGACCGTGCCCCACCGAATGAACGGAATGCCGTAAAGCACCTCGGCCTTGTGCCACAGAAAATCCGGGAGTAGACAGTTGCAGAAGGCGTGCTCCGACGTTTTAAAGGTAGGGCAAAGAGGGCAAAAAGGCCTGGTCAAACCGAAGCGGGACAACCTGTCACTGAGAGCTAAAACGTCGTGCGCAAGACGCCACTGCAAGCTTCCGCGGCGCGCATCCAACCAGCCGGCCGTAATACACTCTCAGTAAAAAGGGAGTATGGGAAACTCCATTGGGGGTGTTCACGCTCGTCACACATATGACTCCCTTTGCGTTTTTGGGCAACTCCCCATGTAAGGGTGTTCTCCTGACTCCCTTGATAAGGGTGTGCCCTCGACTCCCCTCCCTGAGGCTGTACCCCTGACACCCTTCCTGCAGGTGTTTCCTTTACTGCCCTACCAAGCACAGTGCAGAGAACACTAAGCGCTCTTTCCGATCCTGTCATTAAGCGGTGTTACTTGATTGGACTTCTTTTGTTTTTCTTTCTTTTTTCTTTTTGTTGTGCAGATACTGATCTGCGCTGCACCGTGTTAAAAAAACAGTACTGCCCTCGTCCCAAAACACGAACAACAGGCGCACTGCCTCTCAGTCTTGCACAAGAATCCAGGTATAGTCCCATAGAACTACCGAAGCAGAACACTCCTCAGAAGCATTCATTGAGATTGCAGCACTACGCGACCCAAAACTTTACAACCTGCTCCTCCTAGAGTACAAAGGAACGAAACACTTTCGTGACGGTGACGGACATACACTTCATCAACTCGTATTGCATCTGCAGTAACTTCAAGGCACTTAGCGTTGTAGAAGAGATATTGCGTTTCTTACTTGACATGCCGCTTCCCTTGTCACTAGAGAGTATTTCCGGACATTTTCCCTCGAATGAAATGACCGATCCGAGTGTCAATTACAATTATAACAAGAAAGACTGCATTGTAGAGGCAAGCATCTTTATGAGCACAAGGAAACAAGATGTGAGCACCAGCTTGCTTGTGAAGTTGCAGTATCTGTTCCTCAGTAAGTAATGTTGGGCACTTCCCAAGGATATTTGCCACCAACGGCTTCTCTTGGTACAGCCAGGTCTTGCGAAATGTAAATGTCCTCTGCAGGGATACTACTACTCTGGCCATGCCAGACACAGCCTTGTTAATCTCTCCTTTTATTATTGATAGGTGTGTTGCGGTAAACTTAACAAATAAATAAAAGTACGAGACCGTACTATTGCATAGTCTGGAAGAACCTCGTCATAAACTTTGGGAAGTAAGGCTAACACCCCTCCACGAAGGGAGTGCACGCAACACCCCGCATTAAATACGGCTTAGAAAGGGTGTCGCTGCAACGCTTTCTTTGTTCGCTAGGGTGTCCGAGCATCGTTCGACACCCTTTTGACTCCCTTTTTTCTGAGTGTATGAAGCCACGCGATCGGGCGAGTAAGAGCCGAGCTCGCCGTCGAAAAGAGCTCCAGAAGACCGGCATAAAACCGCTTGACGGACCAGACACAGAAATCCTCCGACGGGAATTATGCGCGTAGGCGACGGACATTCAAAACGTACTCTCTCAAGTGCGAGGCCACAAACTCAGAGCGCGGTCTATTCACAAGCGGGCGAAACAGGCGCACGTCTGGACCTAAGCAGTATTGCAGGAGATCATGGGCGTGGTCACGGCCAGGGTCACTAAGGTCGTCGAAAATTGCCTTTATCCCGAGCGCCAGACACTTGATTTTTACGTGCGGAACCCCCAAACCGCCAACCTCTCTCGGCTGGTACATAGGTGCCCGGGATACCCACTCAGTTGTCACCGGGATACCGGGATGTCACCGGGATACCCACTCAGTACCCACTCAGCTCCGTTGCCCCAGATGAACCGAAAGGCCGTACGAGTTGCTGCAAGGAAAACCTGACGAGGAGGAAGGCAAACTGACCCGTGATACCAGTATTTGCTCAGGAACCACGACGCAGCCAGGCGAGCTCTTCAGGTGATAGGGAACGCTAGGCCCCTCAAATCAGTGAGAACCGAGATGCTGTGCTCGTGAACACGCAACCAAGAAAGAGGAGAGACCCCAGTCCTGTTATAGTGGATACCGAGAATCCGCACCTCATTCCTAACAGGGATCCCGAATGGAGACGGACAGGAGGGAGTGACGTTAATGAATAGCGCAGCGCTTTTTTCTCTGTTGATTCGTGCATTCGATACTCCACCGTACCTCTCTAAAATAACGAGAACATTACCTATCGAGTCCTCATTACTGAGGATTAAGGAGAGGTCACCTGCATACGCGAACAGAGGAAGGTTCCACGAGCCTGGCAACGGAAACATAACAGGTCGAAGACAGGTTGCTAAGGTTTCTAGGAGGGGACTAAACACTATGGCATACAACGCCGGGGACAAAGGACAGCCTTGCCGCACACCGGTCATGATGGGGAACCAACCGGAAACGCCCCCGTTCACGCCTAGGGATTGCAAAGTGCCTATGGATTGCTTCTCTGTGACCTAGTCACCAGGCCACATGCTTCGCACTCGAACCGCAGATGTGGAGCTGTGAAACCGCACGTGCATGTAACCAGACTTCAACTTTTCCTCACAGATGAGCCTCGTGAGTCAAATTATGTCGGACTCTGCAAGAATGATGAACCTAGCAAATGCGTACCGGTACCGAGGTACGATTGCCTTCGCCAAGAAGCTGGTCTATCTCAGGCGATCAGCTGACATTCCACGTAAAAATAAGAAAGAGATGAAAGTGGTACGTGTCATTGTACTCCCCCAACATGCCGATGTAATAAGCACACGTCTGAACTCTTGTAGATGCGTGAGCTGCATCATGGCAACATTAACCCTTTCATCGGAGCCTGCGTGGAGCCAAACTGCATTTATACCATAACAGAATTCTGTGCCAAGGGGAACCTTCAGGTAAGCGAGCCAGCCTATTCCTAGAGTGTCCATTTCTTTGAATTCGTAGATAAAGGTAACGAGGCAGATCTCTCTTTCAGGACATTCTCGAGAATGATGTGATACGGCTGGACAACATGTTCATCGCTTCATTCGTCTTTGATCTCATAAAGGCAAGTACGCCCATCGGCTGTGGGTGTAAAGAAATCACTGTCTCAGCAGAATAGTCCTTATCCGTATCTGCCATGGTGACAACTGTAGTGCGAAATATTGCCAATGACTCTTTAGTTCAATGATCTTGCAGTTCTGCTCTGGGTACCTCCCGTAAGCATTAACGCTCCGCTTTTCTACTAAAAACGTTTCCGTTTATGGCGAACGGGACTCACAGTGAGGGTGCTTTGATGTGCAGGGCTTACAGTACCTGCACGAGAGCGACCTGAAAGTTCACGGTAATTTGAAGTCCACCAATTGTCTGGTCACTAGTCTGTGGGTTGTGCGGCTCTCAGACTTCGGACTTCATGAACTGCGCACTGCAAATGAAACGGCAAGAAGCATCAAAGAAGAATACAAGGATTTCAGAAGTGAGTGTTTCTAGCATACGTCCTTGATCCTAAACTAATATTGAAATGTAGAAAAGGTGTTGAAACTGTTTCCCTTTGTGTAGGATTGCTCTGGAGGTCTCCTGAAGTCCTTAGGTCTCCCTCTGCATATCAGTGTGGAAGCCAGAAGGATGATATCTACGCCTTTGGTATTATATTGCATGAGATCATTGGGCGACAAGGTCCCTGGGGCCCCTGCGAGCTGGAACCATGCAGTAAGCCCTGTTGTCATTCTCTCAACCTCCTCTTCCATTGCCAGAAATACTCTGTTGCCTTATAAACTATAACTGTGGCGTCCTGAGGCGTATACGGGGCTCTTTATGAGGGTTAAAGATACTGAAACAACCTCTTTTTTCATAATGTCAAAGCAAGACAGTCACTAGGGCTGTCATGTCTTGTTGCCCCTCTGCAACTTCGCCTGCTCGACGTGCACAATGCACTCTGTACATGTTGTCTGTCGAAGTTAACATGACCAGGAATATGGTGTCCTTCATAAAGGGTGTTTGTCGTCACTTTCTCTTATACCGTGTGTATTTACATATTCGCAGCCATCATAGACTGCGTGAAAAAAGACCCTGGAACCGATGAGCCATTTCGACCACCTGTAGCTGACCTTGAATGCCAGGACTACGTTCTGAATGTCATGAGAGACTGTTGGGCTGAAAAGATCGAAGCGCGTCCAGAGCTTGGCCATATTCGAGAGCGGCTGAAACAAATGCGACAGGGAATGTGAGCGTCTGTTTCGTTTACGTTTTAGTGATGTCACGGATGTCAAGGACAGTTGCAGCGAGAGCTCTACGATGCGTTTTGTCTCCTGATAGGATTGCCTTTTGTATTCTGTCAGTTCCGCTATGTTTGCAGTTGTTTCTAAAGGTGCGTCCTTGCTGTGCCGATCGCCATAATGAGCGATAGACAAAGTACAGGGGGGAGAGTCGATCGGCATAGTGATGACGCACCTTTACATCGTACAATACAGTGGAGAACACACTCGAAAAATCATGTTGTCCCGGCGACGCTGTGAACGGCGCAGGCCTTACGGCAGCGGAAGGAAACTGTTGGTCCTGTGTGTCGCCCATAATCGCGGGAGCAGCGGTTGTTCTTAATGGTGTAACACTCCGGAAAGAACGTATTGTGAATTTAATTATTTAATTGTATTCGCATTCATCATCTTAAATTCTAATTTCGAAAGTTATTATTTCGTTTCGCCGCGCAGTAGCATCACAAGTACAGCACTTCTGACTCTACAGAAGTAAAGAAAATAAGTACATCACGTGTGCAATTATTGCATTGACACACGCTGCACGTGTCCACATCTTGCAGCATCCGACTAGAAATTATCGGACAACTTTATGACTGAAAATTCTGTTTCGACTCTGGGAGAGGTAGAACCTGGATCTCCTGCGTTGCGGGTAGCGGTTTCTTTTTTGTCATTCGGTATCCAACCCGGGTTACGAAACTTCTGTTCCGTTGTGGTTGAACATTAGAGTACTTGATAAAGTTTCCGTATAAGGGATAAGAGCGTAACGCGTATACGGCGTTCACGGATACGTTGGTCCGCAAGCGCACAAAGTACACTCTACTACCTTCATGCGTCTGTGGCTTGTACGTCACAAGCTTTAGGCCACCGTGTAACGAAACACGTTATCACCAATTGAAAGGACAGGCGCCATCAGTTACCGCCTTTGTTAGCGTGAGAGCGGTGCACCCTGTCCATGCCACGTGCATTTCCAACAGCGAATCAGTGGACAGTTTCGCTTCGTCGTCACAATGTTGGGGAGTATCCTCTCTTTCCCAGGCGTGTGAAGCCCTCGCCACAGCACGTTGGCCTGACAGTAAATTAAGCTGTGCTCTGCTGAAATATTACGCGGCTTGTTTAATTTCATTTATTTTAATACAAAGGCCAAAGGAGGGCGTTACATGTTACAGTTGTGGTACAGGTAGCAAATCGGAAGTGTGTTGTGCACTTCGAACTATCACGAAAAAGGTACAAGAACCAAAAAAGTTCACAACAGAACGTTGTTTTGCACCTTGCACCGGCACTGGTCTGCTGCGTCGTGGGAGCGACGAAATTCTATTCATTCTATTCATGATTGGTTAAAGCTGTCCTTACATCCTCTAGCATTGTATCGAGAGCTCGAAGTGAACAACACTTGCGATTACTGGTTCGAGCTTGACGGCCTGCTTTGTTGAGTTGCCCTGCACGGCTCCGGTAAATAATTTGACAATATTGTGCTTCTCAGGAAACCAAATATTATGGACAACATGATGTCAATGATGGAGAAATACGCCAACAATCTGGAAGACCTCGTAAATGAGCGAACGTGTCTTCTACAAGAAGAGAAAAAGAAAACGGAAGCTCTCCTGCATCGAATGCTTCCCAAATCCGTTGCCAGCCAACTCATGAGGAGGAAAATGGTTGTACCGGAATCGTTCGATTCCGTCACCATTTATTTCAGCGACATTGTCGGCTTCACCGAAATGTCGGCGAGTAGCAAACCTATACAGGTGAGTTTACTTCTTGTTTTCAGAGCTGCTTTTTTTTAGTTTGCAAAATATTGTCTCCGTTTGTCACAACAGAATATCGCTTTAGTATTAAACGTATTAATATTGTTTAATAAAAAGACTGTCACCACACCTTACAAGCAACACACCTATTCACATGTCATAAACACTTAACATCTCGTAAACACTTAACATTAGAACCCTCATTGTTACGTAATGCGCATCCCGCGAATATTGTACCTCTTTTCTCGCGCATTAATACGAGGGGCGTTCAAGTCAAACCGGGACTTTTCATTTTTCGCAAAAGTAAACTGAACTTACAGGCGAGAAATTAGTTATATTTTTGAACGTAATCTCCAGCTGGCACAAATGCACTTGTCCCAGCGTTTCACGAGGGCTTGGATGCGAGCAGCGTAGAAATCCTTACCGACGCGTAGCAGCCATGGTCGGACTGCATTCTTTACCTCGTCGTCGCAGCTGAAGTGGCGGCCCCCAAGGAACGCCTTCAGTGGCCCGAAGAGATGGAAATCGCTGGGGGCGAGGTCTGGACTGTAAGGGGGATGTGGCAACTCCCAGCCAAGTTCCTGTAAGGTGCGTGTCGTGAGATTCGCGGTATGCAGCCGTGCATTGTCCTGTAGAAGGACTCCTCCTTTGGTGATGAGGCCCGGCTTTCCGAAACTGGATGTGTTCATGAATGATAGTGTTCAACGTTCCCACAGAAAGGTCCGTCTTTCGAGCCAGTTCGAGACATGTTATCCGTCGGTCCTTGAGGATCAGGCGCTCCACAAGTTGGATGTTCTCAGGAACTCTGACACTGGGCTCTGAGCCGCCTCGGCCGGGATCGTCCTGCACTGATGTACAGCCGTCTCGGAATCGTTTGCACCACTCAAACGCTTTGCTGCGGCTAAGTGTATCGTGGCCATACTGAGCCTGAAGTATTCTGTGAATTTCAGTTGACTTTACGCCTTCATTCACGAGAAACTTCATGACAATTCGCTGTTCGATGTGCGCGCTCACCTGGTTGTCGGCCATGTTGTCTAGCACGTGTCTTCTGTTTCGCACACACTTTGGGCCACTACGTGGTGAACGCGGAGGCCTGTCGCGTGTGAAAATGATGAAAAAGAAGTAGCGGGAGCTATTTGTACACTCCGGAGACAGAAAGTCCCGGTTTGACTTGAACGCCCCTCGAACTTTCAAACATAGCTCTCTTTTTTTTTTTTCATTTCGTTTTTTGTTTCACGCTCGATCGCTAATGGAACGCTGTTCCTAGTTCCACGAGAGAACTTCCTGTCGATGATTTTGTGGATGAAGTCCGCCTGCTCCTGCTATACCTCTCTTAAACGCTGCAGTATGTGCAAATAAATAAATAAATACACATTGCGCAGTGCAAGCATACAACGCATCCTGGGAATAAGTTCCCAGACGTGTGCAAATCAGATCCCCTGTTAACGTTTTATGGGTTGAGGGAAATATGTGTTTCATTCTCAAATATACTTGGGACCACGGGAATGCAGAAAGATGAGTGCAATACTTAAGCATCAAAACGCCCGCCAGCACAACGCCCACAGGGTCACTAGCAGTGCGTGTTGAACGAACCCTAAGATGTCCGTGAGTATCTGCGAAGCACTTAGCGAAGAGACAAGGATGGGCAGGCAGACGAGGGAGTCCCTCGTGTGCTCCTTCCTCTCTTGGGTAAGCGCTTCGCAGCTACTTATGGGTTATCAAGAAGCCCAAAGGTCAACACTTCTCTGTCTTCCGGTCATCGATGCTAGCACTACAGCTTTATTAAAGCTGGGACCTTGTGCCACGTGCGATGTAGATTTTCCTAGACTTCCGCAGTTGTGGCATAGCTTAAGAGCTGCACTTTGTTTTTGGTTTCTTCACTGATTGTTGATGATATTGATACGGGCAGTACAGCGTTGTGATAACAATGATTTAATTGATGGAATGAGAATGGGCGCGTTAGGTTCGTGCTCCGGGAACATTCCCTCTTTCATGGGATCACTTAACACCTCCAAAGTGACTTCCGGTGCACGTTCCCGGGTGCACCCTGCGCACCCCTTCTTCGGTGCTGGGGAGCTAGGGAACGCTGGGGAAGAGCTGGGCCAGTTCCGGAGCGTGACGCATGTTCCGGTGTACTGCCTTTCGAAATGAAGCAGCCGTTGCAACTGCCCATGCTCTTTGTGTTTCCGGAATCATCGGGTGTCGGCGGTAAATAGTTATAATATTATAGAGGACTGCTGTGGTGTACTGCTATGTTTACTTAAAAGCAGACGACAGAAGAAAGCTCAATAGGTGGCGCGCGCTCAGCGGCTCTGGCGCTCGGCTTCCGGATAGTCTCACAAACACCATTAAGTGCAGACACGAAGGGTACGTTCCCCTAAGAACCCGGGATATGGCGCTCGGGAGTCTGCTTAACGCGCCCAATGACCGTGCGTGACATGCGCCCGCCGCTGCTGACACCGTCGTCGTCGTCGTAACATTGCCCCCCCTCCCCGAGGCGTGACCTCCGGGACACGACAGATGGAGAATGCGATGCTGCGGGGGGCACAACAGGTGATGTAGTCGACGATGAGCAAGGCAACGGTTGGGCGGATGATGGAGATGTGTCCCAATTCGGTGACGTACAAAGGGTGGACAGGTGGCCGATGATGGGGCGCTTGTGAATTGACGCTGTGCTGCCTCCACGGGGTCGGTGCCGAGAGTATCCCTCACTGGGCGCTGCCGTCGTGGGCGTCGTTGGGCGTCTTCGGGGCTGGGGCATCTTCGGGGCTTCGTCATTCTCGTGTCCGGAACGTCGTCGTCGTCTATTCATAGGGTCGGGGCTGGGGCGTCGATGGCCACGACGACAGCGCTTTCGAAGAAGGATAGCCCGGACCTCCACCAAATGATACGGGCAGCACAGCGTCGTGATAGCAATGATTTAATGGATGGAATGAGAATGACCGTGCGTGACATGGCGCTCGCCGCTGCTGACACCGTCGTCTTCGTAACAATATTACACAAACATGTCGGTAACATATTTGATTGTAAACAGGTAACCGTCTGTGCATATTTTTAGACGCTACGGACACGCAGATTCTACTTATTCTGTTCATGTTCTATCTCTTGTACGTCGCAGGTGGTGAACTTCCTGAACGACCTGTACACCTGCTTCGACTCCATTATTCAGCGCTACGACGTCTATAAAGTAGAGACCATTGGTGATGCTTACATGGTTGTAAGTGGACTTCCCATTCGAAACGGAGATTCACATGCCAAAGAGATCGCGTCTATGGCACTGGAACTTCTGGATGCTGTTCGAAATTTCCGAATAAGACACCGACCCGAGGCGACGTTAAGGCTGCGTATTGGAATTCACACAGGTCAGCATCTTTGTATAGTTGTCACAGGTTCTTGCTGTGAAGGATCTGCTTCTTCAAACTCAACGTTTCTTAACATTTAGGTCCCGTTGTTGCCGGAGTGGTTGGTCTTACGATGCCCCGGTACTGTCTTTTTGGGGACACAGTGAACACAGCGTCTCGAATGGAGTCCAATGGAGAAGGTTGTATACTACTAGCATATGCGGTGGCGCGATATCCTCCAGATGACCGTGTTTTATTAATGCGTTAGCATTAGAGTCCTCGGTACGCAAGAATTGCGGCGTGGTCTCTCTGTAGCCACGGCGCGGCGCGCATGCGCGGTGGGTGGAGAAGGAAGGAGAGGGCGCGTGGAGAACGCGCGATGCTGCGGACCGGGCAGTGCAGCTGTGGTGGCCACACGTTCAGACGTGTCAGCGTGGTCGCGCCATGGGTTATGAAAGCTGTGCGTAGGAGCACCGGCGAAAGAGGCAGAGCCTCCGAGACGGCGCCGCCAAGCTGAGTTGGAGGAAGCCCGAAAGGCACGTTCGGCTGTGGATGCTGTCTTGTGTTAGAGTTGTGTAGGGTCGTGTGAAGGGTTGTGTAACGTTTGTGAGCGGTCGTTGAAGGGATGTGTAGCGTTGTGAAGGGGAGTCCCAATGGGGTTTTCAAGTTTTAAAGGGGCACAAAACAGGTCGATGAACATTCTCCAATTATTATGCTCAATGAAAGAAAGTAGCTCACGATACCCAAATACGAAATTCTTTTGCTTCTAGCGAGCGTCTTTAACACGAAACAATGTCATTAAAAGAGCATAATCCACGTGAGTCTCTCCTTATCCTTGGAACCGAGTCACGTCACCATGTTCCAACGTATAGCGACACCGAATTCTAAGCGCTGGAGGTGGGGGAGATTTTGCTCTCCTAGCCAATGACGGACCCCACTGAGACAAGCTGCAGCTCGCGAGGAAACCAGTCGCGGGAACATCGCGGTGACCTGGCGGAGCAATACAGCACTCAAAGCATAGTGCGCACGTGAAATAGAATATTGAGGGTTCCTGGTATGGTTTGAACTGGCTATCTTGAATTTGACAAGCGGGAATATGTTTAGAATTGACCTGACTTCTCGATATTACAACAAAATTAATGCATAAGCGCACCGCATTCTAAGTGGGTGATGATGCGCGACGTCAAAATACGTCACCATCGGCAACGTATCACAAAGCATTTAAAAAAAAGTGGTTCTCGTATACCTCTTTATTGCCGCTTTAATGCTAACGCATTTCCGTCGGATCCACCAATGGATACACAATGGGATTTTAGCGTCCTTTGTATGCACTTGTTGGTGCAGAGAAATCGAGCTACGTCAAACAGTTGTGATGCTTTTGCCCAAAGAATAACTGTTTAATTTTTTTTTCAGCATTGAAAATCCATATCAGCAGCCAGTGCAGAGACTTGCTCGAGAAAATAGGCGGCTACGAAATCGCAGATCGTGGTCTGATCAAAATGAAGGTAACATTACTTGCGTTATGACAGAGCAATATGCAGAGAAGAGTGTCCTACAAATCTCTGTTGTCGACAGAGAGGCTCAAACCGGACCCAAAGGTTCTACAGTATATGTATGTTTTAATGAATGAGAAAGAGCATAGGCCTCATTATGGGAGCAAGCGAATACTGGTTTGAAGGTTCATGTGTTGTCTGATGATGTGTGTTTCTGTTGCGCGGTAAATTCTGAGCAGGCTTCATTGTACTGCTTGATGACCCTTGCGGAAGGCAGTGTGGTCACCGAACTGGGTACCATCACCTTACATGCATTGGCAAATGCTCTCTAGATACATCTGTGCTTACACTTCCCTGGCTTTCGGTGTTTCTGTGTATCCAGTAAAAGATGAAACAAGGAATTAACAGGGCTATCATCTGTTATGAACTGCGATCTATATTGCGGATTCATATCCGCAATTGGTGCCTCATGTACACACTTCCTGTAGATACTGCGGTTCAGAATGCACCCACGGTTGCTCATGTCTACAAAGTGCTGCGAACTACACCGGGCTTGTTTATCGACGGCTTCCTTCAGTAACACACGCTTCCCTTTCCAGGGTAAAGGCGAACTACGCACCTATTGGCTCTTGGGCCACACTACTGGCCCGCAACCGAGGCGCCGTCCAACTCAGCCTCCACCCCAGCCTCTCTTCGGGGACCCCAACGGCCCACAGCACCGCAGTCCCAAGTCAGAAGCTCTTCCTCGGCGTGGATCGCTCATCCCAAAGCTGCCGGAATCCGACCTGGACTGCAGTGGTCTCGGCCTCATGAATGGATCCGTCGTCGGAGGCATTCAAGCCATACACAGATTACGTCAGGAAAGTCCCGGACTGAGGTCCAAGCGGGCTAAAAGCCCCTCGCGAAATCCTTCCTTCACCTGCCACTCACCACAGTCCATCGAAGAATACCTCAGTTCTAGGGCAAGCAGCACTGTAGATCTCGATGGCGGCATGCTTCAAGTTCCTCCTGACAGCCTACGACATAATGAAAGACAGCCGTCCGACTGCGGCTGTTCGGACACTGATATCTCCGCAAGCCGGAGCGCCTCGAGACAGTGGCTGGACCGCGGCAAGAACGGGCTGAAAAGCCTCGACGAAAGCGCCCAGCCCTTGCTGATAAACTTGGATGGAAGTCCGAACTGCAACGGAAACTCTCTGTTATCAGCTCCGGATGACGGGACAAAACGGTGGCGCTCCTGCGATGAGATCAGCACGAAACCTCCGCGGCTGAAGAAAGTATTTCCTGGTTTGTGGAAAAAAGGCCTACCAGACGACACCAGTCAGAATGGAAATCGTGGCTCGTCCATGATGAACGACGAAGGGTGTTGTGACCCCAGGTTTATTTACGATGAAGAAAACAGTGAGAGTGTGGTGTGACATAAGCGTGCGTCGTTCAGCTGAGTGCGTGCGAGAGCGCGAGGGTGTGTGTGTGTGTGTGTGTGTAGAGTACGGTGGTTACTTTTCCGAGTGGTGGCATCACATTCCGTAAGGGCACTCCTTTGGTAATGCAGCAGCTGAACTGTGGGTTGCACCAGCAGTCTTTTTCACTGATGGGTTTGGCAGAAGAGACAAGTGCAATGTGGTATACCTTCTGCGCTTGGGGTGTCGTTTGTGGCATGTGCCAATTACAATAGTACAAATTACGCATAGAAACAAATGAGACAGTCACGGCATTATCACAGCATCTGATCCTCGGCTTCGTTCGCTAAATACAGTTGAACCTTGATGGGCTCGATTGTTGTACATAGCGAGGTAATGTCATACTAACGAAGTGTAAACCAAGCACGTCTGATAGGACACCAAAAACGCCAAGAAAGTAGTATCATGTGAGACCATGTCTTCAAGGTTCAACTATGCATTGCATGAACACACAGCAGTCAAGAATGCACAGAGTTGCTGTCTTTGGCACAGAAACTCGGTCAGTTTGTAGAGACGTGCTCAAAATTGTGTGCTGACTAAAATGTATTGACAAGCAACTTTCCAGCAGTGCTACCCGTCATCTACATTAAAGGAATTCGCAGTTCTTCATTTTTGTAAAACAACCTTAGTGTTCAAAATCTTGCACAGCGGGCAGATCCTGAGGAGAACGTGCAACGTTAGATTTACGGAATAAACTGAGACCCAGATCTTTCCTAATTGGCCACCATTCCAGCATCCTTTCACCATCGTCGTTCCTTCCCGCATAACTTCCTTCGACGAAACCCGCAATGCACCCCTAAAAAAAATTTCAAATATCTGCCCCTATGTTTCATTAGTGCACTGCATGAAAGTGAGCACATAGATTTGTGAGTTCAAGCACGCAACTACCAGCAATGCGTATACACAAGAAACACATTTCTACTTTGTTCAGCACTTAGGAAAGCATATTCGAAAAGATCTAAGCTGGAGCTCATTAGCTGCACTGTACTAGAAGTGTAGTACAACAACGTTACAGGACCACCTGGACAGCTGTTCTGGCACACTGATGTCGAAACAACTATTCTGGTGGTAACAAGTGCAGCTAACACTTGAGTAATAAGCATTAGGTAAGTATATATGTAATACAAAGTGACCTGATGTACTTGCAAGGGAAGACTTGCTTACTCTATAAGTACTACCACTTCCCTTCAGTGAATTAAATCTTCGACCCTTCCAGGTGTTGAGAACCTTGAGAACATTTCAAGGGCATGGAAGAGCAAGAACAGTCTGTGCACACATTTAGGCACACGTACTTGCATGAGCCTTTTTTGCTTTGTAAGCATCAAATGTTGCAAAAAAAAATTTACAATTTCTCGTTGTGACGACAAGACTGACACTGAGGGTGCGGGGCACCGCTAGTACGTGATGCGTTGCATAGGAAAGCCTCTGGCTGTTCTATATATATAAAGAAAAATGCGAGTGGGCGTTCTCCCATATCTGTCCCAGTGTGTGCATGACAGACATTTAAGACAGTTTCTGCATGGTATTTGCCAGTGGCAGTGCTATTCACAGTGCCAGGTTTTGTTGCTGTGGAACCTCGTCAATTCGAACTTATTACATGATAGGTGAGAAGGAAAATTCATATTTGTTTCTAATTGTGCCTGATCAGTGTAAAGTGTTAAAAGCGATGTTGAAATAATCGATGATATCTAAATTATTCCATGATCTTGCAAGTTCTTAGATTGATTCATGGTTATCTTTTGAATAATTTCTAAGAAATCATAACATGAACGAAAGATTTTGTGACACGTTGATTCGAATTACCGAGGTACCGATAATTGGGGACGGGAAATTATGCTGTAAACTCTGCTTGGAGGGTATGAAGTGGTGAACGATATAGTGTCATATCAAACTCAGGTGTACAGGTGTTGTACTGCCTGTCATAGCTGCTCCTTTTGCCTAATGTTGGAATCGTGTTTCCCGGCAAGTACTTTTATATGAACCTCACCAGTCAAAGTGCACATGCAATGCACCTCCATGCCGTTTGCACTTTTGCACGTTCACACATGTTACTCCAAGCATGTAAGCATTAGTACACAGTGGCAAAACATGGAGTGAAACTTACTTAATTGTCAGGGAGAGCATCTCTTATTATGTATAATACATGTAACTTCACCTTTCTATCATGGATAACATCGATATTTGAAGTACTGTAAGCAGATGTTATAAATCTAAAGCTTTACAAAAGTGTTTCTTCTGTAAACAATGATCTTGCCAGGAAAGTGTTCTTGTACAGAGGACGTCGAAATCGTTTCAGTACACAGGGCCGACTATTTGCTAGTTTTTCATGGTTCAATACACTTGAGGGGATATCACCTCTATGGGGGTGGCTCATTTTCAAAATAGCCAGTTCACACACAGTTACAAAGCAAAGCGTTCAGATATAAGCAGTAGTCCTTGTGATGTGGATAGGCCATGCGCCCCCTGTTATCGATCTGTGCTACTCAATTGGATACTTTACTGGTTGAGGTTTCGAAAATATTCAGATTAGCTCCTGGACGCTTGGCTACTACAGTTTCAATCATAGTCTCGAAAATCGAATATGAGCACCCTGTACATTTGATACCACTAAAGAGGTAATTTTTATAAAGTGGAATACCACTTGTATTGAAATGGCGGAGGTTCTGAGTCGAGTTCACCAAAGGAGCTCCTCAATAAATAAAAACCCATTTACAGGCCCTTGAAATCTGTATACCTGCCATCAGAAGTGAGAAGACAATACGTGCACTCAGCATCGTGTATAGGAATTTTTCTCCGCAAAATTGAACCCCAGTTGACAACTCATGACGTACGCCTGGACCGCATACCCCTCACACATCATCTTCTGAAATCTGACCTCTAGAACTCGCTATATGCAACACAACACAAAACACACTCCATCAAGGCCGTACGCCTTGGTGTTATAGACACGCTGACTATGGTCATTACGAGCTTTAGTCCTTTACCTTCATTAAGGGATCCACCAAATGAGTACTCAGTAAGGTTCCCGTTTGGGCTGCAGTTGCTGAGTACTGGAGAAGGAGTGCGATCCACGCTATTTCTATTCAGTGTCACCAGCGTCGCCATCTGTCGTGCAGAGCGCGGATTGGCGCATAGAGGAATCAGCGTCTGAAGCGGACGCTCAGGTTGTGCCGGACAGATGTAGCTCCTAAGCGACGATGCGTAGGGTGTTCGAATTCCAGCTGCCTCTGTGTGCACAGAGGGAGCTACTATTCAGACACTCGTAGCGTTGGGTGGTTTGGGAACAAAATGGCGGCGATCGTTCCTCCGTCTGTCCCAGGGATGATTCACTGAAACGAAGTGTACTTGTTGGCCCCTCCCACACACACCAGTCATAATATTGTCTGAATGTTTTTGATGCTGTTACATTTACTGCAAGCAGAATTTGTTCATTTAGTGCCAAATGCTGTGTTGTATTCTTGCTGTTTTGAGAGTGAAAAAAAAAGTGTCTGTGATAACACGTGGCTGTTCCCTTGCAGCCTGAGGCACCACCCAGTGCGTAGTTTAAAAGAAATACAAGGAGCCAGACTGTGCCACTCGTTCGCGTAGTGTTTTGAAGGAATTTCGTGGCTCTGCTGTCGGTGTAAATAAACAGAGACATTATTTTCCAGGTGCGAAATGAACTGTCTTGTGACGTCCTTCTGTGGATTGTGTTCGGTTGAAACTTCCTTGGGGTCTCCCTGACTGAGTGGTTACTGGTTTGTTTGCGATCGCAAAGGAGTCACCAATAAACGGCATCCAATACGAAACGAGATAGCATTGCAGCAGACGAAGGACTGCGGCTGCGCTGTGACCATGCATGATTTGCGTGCGGCGCAACGGCAAACCCGACCATGGGCCTCGTGCAGAAAAACTGGTGTCGCCTGCAAACGCGTTCACTTGCTCTTAAAGTCACTGTACTCTTTGTTTGCATTTCTGAACATCTGGATGAGAGCAATGGCGGCAGCGGGTTATCCAGAATCTCGAACACGCGGATACTGAATGACATACTAGTAGCCCACCAAAAAGCAGTGATCGCTGGCCATGACGTGATTTTCCGGTGGATACCTGGCCACTGTGGGATCACCGGACATGATGCGGCCGATCACAACGCCGGGAAAGCACATGGAAATAGTACATTCCGCAGTGTTTACTTCACGAAGGTAGACGCCAAGAGTGCCTTAAAGTCTCTGAGCCATAAGCTGTCAAAAGATCAATGGTTTTGTGGCGAGGCTGGATCTTCCCTTCTGCACCGGGTTGACCCCGAACTAGCTCTCGTCCTCCCAACATCCATGCCACGGCAGATTACGTCATTGTTTCACAGGCTCCGGCTCAATGTACCATACAGTGCAAGACTCCTGTACAGGCTTGGGAAGGCGGACTCTCCTAATTGTCCAGTCTGTGGCTCAATCGAAGACGTCGAACATATTATAGTTACGTGCCCAAGATACTCTGAGTGTCGTGACAGACTTGTAGCCGCGTTAGGCCGGGTTGACAATCGACCCTTCGGAGTGCAGAAGGTGCTCGGCCCATGGCCAATGAGCACTGAACTGCCAGCTTTGCGAGCCGTTACACAGTTTTTAAGGGACACCAAGCTGTTAGATGGGCTATGACCTGTCTGTGGCGTTCGTCGCCGCTTCGCGACATCTCCAGTGGGTGATGGTGGATGTGTCTGGAATTCCTTCCCTTAGGTGATCTGGGGTAGCCGGCCCTCGTGATGAGGGCTACAATCCCCATTTTTTTTCTTTCTTTCAATCAATCATCATCGAACACGCGGAATGTTGAAATGAAATTGAAGGGTGGGTCATTATTACACTTACGTCTTAAGAGCTTTATGCATCACAGTCGACATGTGTAAGGCTGAAACACCAAAGACCCCCTCCCCGCAGGAGGTGCACTGGAAAGGAAGGCATGGGGTGTTCCAATGTGCGCAGGGAGATCAAATATTGGGGGATGTGGGGGTGGATAAATCACTCAATGGCGGCACGTACGTTCCTCATTTTCGGCCACCACGTCTGCATCTCCAATGCATCCATTCCATGCATCCATCTCCATCTGCAATGGCGGCACACCTGTAAGCTGTTTACTTGCGCGAATAATCCCCAGCACACCGTCTACGCTGTAACCTCTCGGCGTCCGACATGGGCGACACTGAGCGGTCGCGCACTCCGGTTTCTTATCCAACGAAAGGGCGCTACGTATGAGAGGGAGAGGGCCTCTCTTCGGTGTCCCTCTCCCTCCAACTGACGCGACGCGATCTCACCGAGTCTTCAAACGTGCGTTAAAGGAATAATTTCCCATTTAAAGGTCGGCAACGGGAACACCATCGACATCATCGTCCCTTTCGTCATTCCTTTTACCTAACATCCAATTGTTTTTAACCTCAGCCTTCTACGCCGAAACTGTTAGATGACCCGTGTTCGAAACCGGCACCGGCTGTTCTATATGGGTGTCTCACTGAGACGGTTTTAAGCAAATGTCAGCACAGTTCGCTGTGAAGTCTGCCTGGGACGCACCATCCCCGTGAGCAACACACGCAAGTAGATCGCTCGGTAATAACCAGGGAAAGGTAACAGAAACGGAAACGGGTATTATACCGGAAATGTAGCAGGTAATGGTAACAGAAACAGAAACGGATATCGCACAGTTAGAATACCTGAAACAGAAACGGAAACGGCAATAATTTACGGTAATAATACGAGTACCGCAGGACCGGGATTATTGCAGTTATTTACCACATCATGTAGATAAATTTATGAAATAAACCTCAATGAAGCAAACTAAAATTAACTGAACTAAAACTAAAATGAACTATCAAACTGGAGCATATAAGTAAGTGGTATACAGTAAATAGAAGAAGCATAGTTCTTATACGCTTATGGTGACTTGGAAGTTGCAAGCGTGAGTAACGTTCCTGGAAACCATGTTCATATTAGCCGTTCACAGAAATCACGAAACCTATATGTGTATTTTGAATAAACGTTGTGTCTTGTGTGCATGTATCCCTGGAGTCCTCAAAATAGGCTTCAGAACGTAGAGGGATTAAGTTTTGTCACGGTCTCAATGCTCTTTAAAAAAAAAAAGAAGGAAAACAAAAAGCTGGATGTGGGACGGTACCGAAAACCGAAACGTAACGGAAACGAAAGCAAGAATGGTGGTAACCGAAACTGAAACAGAAACAAATAAGGGCCAGTAACCGGAGGTGGTAACGGAAGCGAAAAAGATTCCGTTACCTTTCCCTGGTAATAACACGCCATCAACCGATTAACCAACAGGAAACGGGTACAACTGCGTAGCGCCGCCATGTGAACGAAAGCCCTTTATGGGAAGAGTTTGGCCATTCTCTGATCTTTTGCCGCCGGGAGATGGGGAGCCGCCGTGACGTGAGAGACGTCATAGCTCCGCCCACATGGTCAGAATGAAAGGCGACTCCCGGCGGCATGGGAAGATTTGAACGCTGTACCCCCTCTCCAAAATGGCCGAATGGAAGATTTCAAGGCGGTAGCTCTGATCCAAAATGGTGCCACTGACCTTGGCGCCGTCCATCGTGTGACGTGAAATGACGCGCTTTGAGACAGGCTCCTCCCAATGGCCAAACTCTTCTAATAAACGGCTCACATGTGAACATGCGCGAAGCGCCGCCCATCGTGTAGCGTGTCAACTTTTCAAACAGCATTGAATCCAATGTTCCCTGACAGGTTCACACATTGCACGCTTGGTGGCGCTACGCGCATATTCAGTAGCGATTGGGTTTAATCAAGGAACGATACCTAAATGGTAGCGTGATCAGAAACGGTATATTACCGAAATTAGAGATGCCAACGATAACGCATACCACGGTCCTCTATTGCCAGAAACGGAAACGAAAATAATCGTCCAACTCGGATAATTACTATACCTGTTGTCCAATGATATGAGTAAGTTTCATTCGATCTTTGTATTTTAGAGACTCTATTCCATGCAATATACACGATGTCCAAGCTAACGTGCACCGGGGTCTAAAAAAAACAGTGCGTCATAAGGGAATGAACACTGCAGAATATTGTGACGAGTCACGTGTTCTAATCGCTTGCATTTTTTCCCTCTTGGCTGATTAAATTAATTAGGCGAAATTAATTAGCGAACTTTTTAATCATTCGTCTTAGGGCCGAGATGTGATGATGGTAATGATGATGATGGGAGTAAAAAATGGAGATGTGAGCCCGCTCACTGCGGGACAAGCTACTCTAGGGCCAGTAAAGAAAGAAGAAGCAAAAAAAAAAACGTCCAAAAAGACGATAACTCTGCTATGCGAGAACTTTGCGAGATGTGAACTGGAAGGTTATAGGGCTGTTGCAGCAAAGTTTGCCCAGCGCCATTTCGGGCCCAAGCGGCCACGGATCCAACGGTAAGTAATTTCATTTCGGGTTTTGCGTGGTGTTTCAAGCGGGATGGCGCCAAGAAAAGCTACAAAACCTGTAGGAAATCCACAGAAAAAGCGGTGCATCTTGCCAACTGCGAACAACTCGAGACCATGTACTTGAACGTGCCGCCGTTGTCTGCTAACTACCGCACGTTGCATATTTTGGGGCGCTGTCCTTGCTGCTCTCTCGCACCACCTGACCCACAGAAACAGATCTATAGAGATTGTCAAATGCAACCTGACGAAATCTAATGTGCGCTTACCTAACCCAGCCCAACGACCCTACCTTTTGCAAAATGGCAACCTCCGAATCCGTTAGGTTTAGCGTCGCCCTGTTTCTCCTGCGCTAGAAGTGCTTCAGATGGTGTTGTTCAAATGCATGTAAAAAAGGTTCTAGGCCCCACAATTTTATAACTCTTATAGTTTTAGATTTAGTATATATGTCCTTCTCTCACTTGTAAGCAATATTGACTTTTCAAACGCTTTCACTAATTTGTGAAAGAGTCCCGATCACACGCTACACCTCAGTTTTAGTTACCAGCTTCACACATAATTTGATATTCACTCGCTGCTCCAATGAACCCTTTTTCCTGAGATGTGGCGCCCTCTCGAATGTCGTCTGCTACTGGCTGAAAACAAATGCACGTCAGTAGGCGCCGTGGTTTCTTTTTTGTGTCTTTCGCGTGCTTTCGTTCCAGCGTCCTGTATCTGTTAGCTTTTTGAGTATCCCGTTTAGATTTCGAGCGCGGTTTCTGGTGCTTCTGTGTACGAAGTTTGAGTGCCGATTTGATATATGCAACATGACACTGGAGCCCGCCGTGCCACTCCATGCTATGCGCCACTATTTTGAAGAAGAAGAAGAAGACTCCACATAAGAGGAGGCAGCGGATAATTTGGACCACCTGCGGTTCTTTTGAAGTGCGCCGGAAATCTTCGACCCACAGTACTGGAGACGCTTGCATTTTTGGAGCATTGAGCAGCCATTTTGCATTAAAGTTGTTCGGTATCGTTCTTGAGTCATTTCCCTACATTTTGGGGGCAAAAACCCAGGAAGCGTAGCATCTCTCATATGCGGAAGGACTCCAGAAACGCGAAAGTGGTAGTAGCAGTAATAGCGTTAAGGCCGAAACGCAAGGAGCGTTTTTTCGACGTTTTCAGGACACGCGCGCGCTTGGCGTGAGTCTGACATCGGAAAAACAAGTTTTTCAACGCGCGCGGAGGGTGTACGCCGGAATCAGTCGGCTGCAGATATTCGCGCGCGTCTGGGCGCGCATTCCAAGGAGTGGACAGAACGGTGGCCGCCGTGCGGGAGACAAGGTTGTGTATGCGTAGCTCGCATAAGTTTTTGGGACATTATTTACCACACTAAATTTACTTACATGTTTCAGTCATATCTGGAATGAATGGACGCAGAAACCGTAGGAAAGAAGAGCGTCGGCACATTCTAACAGACATTTGTGATCGACGAATATAGCAACACTAACGCGCGTCACTCGCTCTGTACGCGTCCCATGCGTTTCGGGTGGTCGTCTCGCGGGCGTTTCTTCGCCGCGTGTGCAAGGCCATGGCGTGCGTGCGACGTTTTCACGCTGGGAAAACGTGCGTTTCGTGCTTGAGCGTTCAGATGCCACAAGAGCGGCGCATGCGCTGTGCATTCTGAGGAAAATGGTCCATTGCAAATCCATTTTAATCACGGCGTAACTGACGCTACGGCGCCACTGACACGTAATGTCGCTTTCTACGCCGCGTCCTGCCGCCTAATGAAGATCGCGCGCACTAACGTCATTAAAACTGGCGGCTCTTCGTCTGTCGAGGTGCTCCCGCATAGTAGACGGAATCGCTTAACAATTACCAAAGTCGCGGTATTAAGCGGAATTATTGGGACAAAGGTGGTATGTGGAGAGATTGCTATTATTATTGTGACGACGACTCTGCCGACAATGATAATAATGACCTTGTGCGACTCCACAGAGGTCGGTTCGTGAGTTACCTTTGGCCCTTTTATAGCGTTTCTTAACGTGCACTGAAATCTCAGCACACCCCGTGCTGAAGCTGATATTGGTAGCGCGAAACAACACTGAGAAGTATTACCGATCTAACCGCACGATAGCCTTTATTAGTCCCAGCTCGAGGATGTTGAGGTACCACGAAATAACCAAGCAATCATTGGTCGTACCACAGACCCTCTGTCAGCAACATGAGCAAGTGGCACATGATCCCTATTTTGTTACTTTGGTAATTACTTGACAATACCGGCGAGGTCATTGCCGTGCAACAACGTTCAGACCGGCTTTCGTGGCCAAAACACTTGTGCGTCTCGACCACGAACAGAGTCTTTTGCGAGCGCACCTGCGCGTAGATGCATCATTTCATGTTATTGTTAACGTGCGTTAGATGCACAGACAGTGGATAGTCATGTTGTGGCGTCCGCAGAAATGCAACGTGTCAGAAGTGCAGAAGGAATTTAAACTTATTGACGTCTATACCATGTTGTATACCACTGCTAAGTACAGTATTGCAAGTAAAGTGAAGTGAAGTATATTTCTGTTGACGAGTTGGTGATACATACACTTCACTGTAGACAGATGGTGGTGGTGAAAGGGCAACGTCACGACTGACGCCCTGGGGGAATGTGCGTCCTGGGCCGACTTCTAATGGAACTGTGCCGAGAGATGTCTGAAAACGTCAGAGGAAAACCCAGGAAAAACCCGAGATTCGAACCCGGGTACCTCCCAGTCTCGACGTGAAATGGCCAGCACGCTAACCACTGAGCCACAAAGCTGGTCACTCTAGACAGAACGTGATACATACACCGTACGTACTTCACATCGTTTGGTGGCAAATCAAATGCTGTCATGTCTGGCTTATTGGAAACTCAATTATGCCGAAAACGCAACTGCTATTCAACTACTTCACTGTTCAAAAATACCAGGAACCGCGTCATCTCAACTAGAGCTACATCCGGACAAATGCTGTAAGAAACATGAATGTCTGTTAAGCATTTGTCCATGTCCAAGCGCGGAAACATGACCATCGCCCCCGCTGACTTGTTTCGTCTTCAGCCAAAGCTGCGAATCACAGGGGTGACACAAACCCCCTATTCTTGTAACTCCCGTCAAGCGGGTGCCTTCCGCCAAACCGCCATCTTGTCCTGGTCACACGTCATATGCAACGTCATTTTGAGGTCATGTGACATTGTTTACTTATCGTTTTACCGCTTGCCGACATATTCTGGTCGGCATAAAGCGAAGAGACGAACACATTTTGCCAGCATAAAGTATACGGCGCTTCTTCCACGACATGGTAGCCCATTGCAGCCCATTGCATATATGGTAGTAGATTGCATCGGCTCAGTGTCATAATGCCGAGCCGTCATCGCATCTTTGGAAGTGATCAACAGCACGAGGTTCCATGAACAGAACTGCGCGTTTAATGCGAGATTATCGGATAGAAATAATTACCGATGTAGAAAGCTGCCCGAAACGGTGTACAGAAACAGTAAACGCTTTGTTTACAAACAATTTTGTGGCCGATCACGCGAGCGGCCATCTTTAAGGTCACGTGTGCGTTGACGTTTGCTGTGACGTGCGACCAGGAACTGTCCAGAATGCATTGCGTTCGCCCAGCACTCTGTCTATGGAGCAATACATTGGATGCCACCCGGATGACGGTTGGCTAGGAGCGTGCTATGCGGTGAAGCACGTGGCGCCTACTATCTGAAAGTCTGCTGGAAAACTAGAGTACAGCCGGTCTGTTTGGCATCGCCATTCACCTAACGAGCACAGCCAATGAGCGGTTGATGTATCCGCTCGTCCACGTCGTAGAAGACTGAACTGGTACCTCGTTGGTCTTGTAGCACTCTTCCGGCAATCGGTCCGCACAGGATTGCATTCACAAGAATCCCCCCACGTTACCATAATGTCACCGCTCGCTCGCACTTAGACGGGACAACTCAGACAAAGACACGTTTTTAATGGCACCGCTGTACGTGACAAAAAAACCTCGTTAAGGCCACACAATGTTTCACTTGCGACATGAGTCGGAAAGGTCTGAAAGTCCGTGGTCGGAAAGTCCGTGGCTCGACCTAGGATCCGCGCACACTGAAATGCAATTATGTTTTTAGTATAAGACATTAGATAAGGACTGAGAACACAACAACGCACAAACGTCGATACGGTTGATTACAAAGTGCTGCAACGATCGTAAGCAAGAGCGAGCGAGCGGTACGCGACGTAGTCAGTTTCGTATTATACACCGCCATCACTAAAATCGTTATTTGGCCGCAGGGGGGAGCATTTACACGTTTCAGGATTAAGTCCTATCCACGCGACACTGTTCCTCACTCATGAAGTTCAGCATGCTAATCAGCCGATATCAATGAGCTGACAGTTTGCGCTGAAATGCGTCAAATGCTTACTGTCACAAGAAACCTTCGGTTAATACTCGAAGCATATGGAGGTACCTCTGCTGCACGCTGCATAAGCCATCCAAACAAACATGAGGATCAATGGCAAATGACCATTGAACAAAAAATGCAACTAGGGACAACTGAAACCAGCTAGGACAAAGGCACGGAAGTGTCACAAGAACTATAGGCTATTCAGGAATATCCGCCGACCGCATCTTGACATAACTCGTACATTTCGAAAACATCATGGTATGCTTACTTCCGAACAACGGTGGCAGCGACTCGATGCTGCAAAGCGAAGAATCCAACGGCGAAAAAGAGGATCATAATCACTGCAATGCCTACGAGCGAACAGACAAAGAGGCCTCTGGACGACAGCAGCGGTCGTGGCCTTTGCTGAACCGACATGGATGTGGGAGTCTGGGCCATTCGGTGCCTGTGCTCCTCGGGTCCTATCAGATGCATCGTGGATGACTCCAACATGAGGCCGAACTTGTCTTCAGGTGTCGCGAGGCCCTGCGAGGTTTGAGGGTTCGCCGAACTGGCAGTTAACGCTATGGGGAGCTCAGGCCACCAGGCGATGGGCGGGCAGGCGTACAGGTTTTTCGAAGGGGCAGCGCGAGTTCCTGCTGGGCGCACGGGAGGGAACACACGTGGTGGCCCCGCGACGACCATTTTGTTATCTTCTTTCTCGGTTCATTACGAAGATGGCGCGTGGCTTTTTTTTTTTTTTTTTTTTTGAGGAGCAAGACTGCTCAAGACGCGTGCGAACAGCTTGAATCATAGAAGATACACTTACAGGTGCCGACGTAAAACGGGACCAAAACCCACGACTTTTTTTTTTTCTTTCTTTTTATGCGGTTTCCCTGATTACGATGTTTGTTGACGTACCATCACTGACCTTACGCAACACTACCTGGATAGAGAGGAAGCCTGCTCACTGGTCGACGTGACGTAAAAATTAAGAGTCAGCAAATCAGGACCGTGTTTTCAACGGCCGTAGCCAATCACGAACGTGCTTTCAGCGGTCGTGGCCACGGAGAAGAAGCACCGTCGTGTGCGAGTTGTGATTGAACGTCCCCGCGTACTAAATTGGAAAAACTTGGCAATAAAGCGCAAAACGGTCTCAATCTTTCTCAAAACTGATCTTCTGGAAAGCGTCTAAGGTCTAAATGTTTAGGTCTGCAGGCTCCAGGTGAGCTGCAGTCATTTTTGTGGGTTCTTGAATTCGGAGAACGGTGAATCGGAGTAGCGGACGAATTCTGACTCTTAATGTCCACGTCACGGAGGAGGGAGGGGAGACAAGGAGCGGGCCTCTTGTATCGGGGTGGCGTTGCCTTATGCCACCACCTCAATGCCCACGTGAAGGACTGGAACGATGTACGGGATGGGCCACTAGGGGTCGGGAACATACATAGAAACAGGGTCTCCACGTTGAGAGAATTACAGGGACACAGCTTTATAGCTTTCAATAGTGAAGGGGGGTGCAGCGTACCAAAAGCTGACTGGGCTGAGTGGGCCGTTCCTGAAATTACGTCATACTGACGTCACTTTTCTAGAGACTCCTCTATAAGATAGGTTTCGTCACCTCCCATACTATTCGCGTCCCTGCCTGGGTAAATGAGTGCTTTTTTTTTTTTAAGGGTGTTTAGTCGTAGACAGAGCCGCAAGTGAAATTTCATTTAGTCATTACTCGTTTAGTCATTATTTTTGCGCTTGTTTCTGATGTTCGACGTACTCTGCTGTTTCACGTGCCGTCTGCTTGTCAACCTCTGCCCCAGGCGTTCCAGATCAAATATTAATCTCATTCATAGCTGTTTCGTTAGTTGTTTGCCTGTCACAGTCGGACATGAAGCGGATTGATTTCTGGCTCCCACCCAGCGCTCATAGAACGGTAGTGTTGTTAGGGAACTTTACGCAAAACTCCACGAAGTACGTCATCACATTTTCACAGTTCGTCTGCAGCTTAACAAACAACAATTTTATTTGATCGTGCTATGTTTCCTTCATTATTAGCTTTATTTTTCTTGCCTTCGAATGGAACGCAAGGAAACCGTTCGCTTCGCACCATTGAACACCGCTCAGCCCCTACACCAACTAGAGAAGCCGTTCGAACCCTAGCATTACTTTTCCTGCAACACTTCAGGTATTGAACCATCAAGACTGCGGTGGGGAACGCCAGCGCCAACTACTGCGACCGTATTGGACTATCTCGCTTCAATTACTATTTCTGCCTCCCAGGTGGAGCCACCTTCACATTCGGCTCCAGAATGCTCCTTTCCCTCAATATCCTTTCACACCGTTCTATCCTTTCAGTCCCAGAGTTTCCATTATAGAACACTAGGTGTCACCCCCCACTCCGCACTGGCTCCGTCTGAACACCCAAATCCGCTATCAAACCGCGCGCTATACCCAATTCTCCCTTTCTCACTCCATCTTCCACCAAAAGATGGCTCTAAGCGCACTTCCCCGCAAAATCCCTCACATGGGGAAATAATTTCCCTAGCTCGGAGCGCTGCCAGCGCCTCGGCACGGACTGTCAGTCAGCGCTTGGGGCTACCCGCGGTGCAGCAACGCCCGCAAGCCCGTTACCCTGCTGTGTTGACTGTACGGCCCGCGCCCGAGACATGGGCTTGACCCGGCCCGCGCCTTTGCACCATCATGCCGGACGATGATCCGCGGGCCGGGAACGATGACGGGACGTCGACGACGTCGGCTTCGACGTCATCGGCTACGACATCGTCGTCCACCGAGGATGAAGATGTGCTCCCGTACCCTGGGTTTGTGCCCGTCGCACTGTATTACTTCGACCAGACAAAGCCTCCCCGAACGTGGTGTCTAAAGTTGGTCACCAACCCGTATCCTTACCTCCTAAAGTTCTACGCTGTGTGAATTTTTTTTTTTAGTCTTGTGCGCCGGAGTTCAGCGGCTCGATGCATCAGGTGAGTCGCCATCTTGGTTTTTAGTGACGTTGCAGTCAGCGTAAAGTTCTCCGATTGGTGGAACGGGTTCAGGGGCGGAGCGTAGAAGAGGCAGGACCTGTGGGATGTCGCGACTTTTCTTTGGGGGTTATTTGAAGTGGTGCTAGAGTTGTGGGACTACATGTGAGGGAGGAAAGTTCTGGTATTATGTCTTCATTTGTGCATGATTGAACATGTTTGGGTTCAGGAGAGATTTGCTTCCGAAAGCGACGTCGATCGAGCTGGAACGGTTGAAGATTTTGGATGTTGTGCCGTTGATCTCGTGGTCCTGGTACAGACCTTGCAGTCCTTGGAAATTAGTGAACCTGTTGGATTTACGTTGTTGGTGCTTTTTCGTGCGCGTTGAACAGCAAGAAAATTTTCACTCATAACGTTGGAATGCACGGATGATTAGTATTTCATGAAAATCCGCATTGCTCTTTTCTTTCGAAATAGATGTATTTGACCGTCATGTCTGCTGGGTCGGTGCAAAGACATCGAGCGAATGCTCATGCGCGCGGGGATGACTGTGGCTACCTTATCAGTGCAGCGCTTCATTTCAGGGTGATGCTCACGAAAAAACACACACAAAAAAAAAAGGACACCTGTTGACAGCTCATTTGATTTTTCGCTCTATGATGTTCTCGCTCTTATCAACGGGTTCCCGAACTGTAGGTGCGTTTACATGAATGGGACAAAAGCGTATCGTGTCGACTTATGGCAACAAATCCTCACCGACTAGGCCAAGTCAACTAATCCACTGTTCGGGATAGGTGCGAGGGGGTGCGACAACTCCATACAATGCGCTTTTGTAGCATACATGTACAGATACTGTAGTATCTCGTACAACTTACTTGAGGCCAACTTTGCTTTTGGAAGTGTTCTGCTGCGCGATTGGAAAACATGTGAGTACAGTACTTGTCTTGCAGAGCAATTTCCTTAAGAGCGGTGGATAAGTACGCATCGGATGCTGAAGATTAGCTGGGCATCCTATCTAGTCCTCTGCAGTTCAGGATGTGGTACAGAAGGCGTACTTGGGTTCTAAGATGCCTATCAACTTAAAATATGCATGTGTTCAATATCCTTCTATTGCGACCCTGCTTACGTCAGGCTATCAAAGTATTGCATAATGCACTCTACATTGCGTAAGCCCGGTCCAGATTCAGTGCTTTGTGAACAACGCAGCATTATTAACATTCCTTCCTTCACATTCCGGTGTTGTCCCACCATTTCTAGCCGTTACGTTCTTAGTTCTTAGCCCTAGTCGTGCTAGACCTAATGGCATTAGAATTAGAATTGGATAATCTAGCTCGATTAGATCCGCGATTAGATTAGACGAGCTCGCCTTCTGGTTTGTACATGTCCAAAGTGAGCATCGTGTCTCAGTCTATTGCACAGTGAATGTGACGCTCATCTCTTGAAGTAAACACCTCACCTGCTCAATTGAAATGGATAAATTCAAACTAAAGCGGGTTTGGGATATCAATCCATGCGCTTCACATAACCGAATAAGCCACTATATAAGCCTTTTAGCGTGTCCACAAAGCTCAGCGCATCCGGTACTTTATCCCTGCGTATGTGAAACCCCGATGCCACCTACGATCGTCTGCGCATTTTAATCTGCCATATATCCATGGTCCGTCTCACGTCGTTTTGCTCTCAACGCTATAGTAGTGTGAGTCATCACCAGACAGTCGAGACCACCTGTTACATCACTGCTTGCGTGTCGGCGTCGCCGAATTCTGCAATGACTGCGTCGTTTGCAAATCGCGCGGCATTAAGCTTAATACGTGCTTCGTATATATATATATATATATATATATATATCCCATTTCCAATGTCGTTGTCACATGGGCTAGACTCCGCGTCGCTTTCCAAACGACTTCTTGAACAAGAACGTTGTTGTTACGACAAGAACGTTGCAGCGTTTATAACACCGATCCCATCTTGGACTTGCACGTCGACCATGTTAGAAACATAGGCGATGTGTCGAAAGACTCTTTTTGTCTCGGGTATTACGAATACTTTTGTCGTCATGGTAAAGCTGCTTGTCAACATGAGGGAGCATCGCTTTACAAATGTGTCAGACAGACGTTGATGCTGTATGGTTCCGTTCTAGGAAGAATTTTGCAACAACGATAGAAAGGCAGTTAGCGATCACCTGTAAGTGTTTTGTGTTCCCTTCAATTATTGATGTTTCTTTTCTTTCTTGGTGAAGTAATAGTGGATACTTCTCATCAGGCAGAGGTCTTAATTTCGCTAGGACGTTTGCTCATCGATAACTTTGTGAACCAGACTTGCGTTTTAACAATAAAGATGGAGAGCACAAGAGCTAATTTGAATACCGTACAGTCTAGAATATTATTTCATTTATTTATCTAGAAAACCGACATTGCCATGAGTTTGACTTCGCTCGAAATTGGGCATTTTGTGTAAGAAACCATGTCATGGAGCATCTATCCTCGTCAGCGATATGCCTGTTGAGGAAGCTAAAGCTCGATAGCAATTGTAGCAATTGCACTATTTTCTTTTATTCCTCCTTTTTTTAAGGAAATCATGAAGAAATTCCGGGCCTTCGGAGACCAGGTTCTTGCAAGAACTCTGGAACGTGTTGCACACGGCAGCATTGTGCGATTCGATAAGCGAACAATAGTTCGATCAATCATGCTCAATTGTGCAGCGCTACCACAATGTCTGGTGGTATTTTCCGATGTCCCTTCTTTTGTCGAAACTGACACAATGTGTTCTGTGCTCGACTGTGGTCTATTGGGTACACCTTTCTGGAAAAGCTCCATCGGACATTGAGATGGTTTCCGTGGGCTTCATGATGAATGTTGACAACAAACTGCAGAGCGTTGTTGTCGCAAACAGTTGACGTGCAAGCATATTCGGCAGAGAGTACAACAACAACAACACACGCAACAAAAGAAGAAGAAAAACCACAAGCAAGGTTGGACTTGCACTTTTGTGAGCAAGGTTGGTACGAAGGATTTTTTTTCGTTGTTCTTCAGTCTATCATGCAAGTCATCGGAGTATAATGTGCTCCACGCCTGCCTATGTTTATCACAATATACTGGACCCTGGCCTCACGGCGAGCTTCAGTATATCGGCCCGAATACAGTGACATCCGGCACAGGCATCTTCGACATCTTCACGTGAATCGTGCACCTTCTTGATTTTGACCATCGGTCGCAGTTCCCCTGCATATTGACGCACTTGGAAAGTCCGCGTTACAGAGACACTGTGTCGAAAAATTCGGACAAGTGGCCCTCTACAGCTCCACAAACTCACTCCTTAATTTGCTCGAACAGATGTGCCTGATATGATATGATTGGGAGTATATTTACACGTTAGGTGAGTCAGCCTCTAGTTGTGTGGTGACATGTGGCACGTGCGTCAGGGTAGGATATTGTGCCTAATCTTAGCTTTAGGTAGCTTCCAGTGACTGAGCCTACTTGCACTTTCTGTACATTCTGCTGTGTTTTCGCTCTGCATTGGGGATTTCTAGAGAGGTGACTGCACTACCCTTCAAGAGGCTCGCTCTTTCCACAGTGTTCTCGCTTCTTATCGGGGATCGCTAGAGCTTTCTGCACCACCTTTCACGAGGCCCGCACTTTCCGCCATAATCCCGCTCCGCATCGGAAATCTGTAGAGCTTAGTTCACCACCTTTCAAGTGACCCGCTCTTTCCGCCATATCCCCGCTCCGCATTGGAAATGCGAGAGCGTAATGCACCATTTTTCAAGAGACCCGCTCTTTCCGCCATATTCCCGCTCCGCATCGGGAGTCTCTAGAGCCTAGTGCACGACCTTTCAAGTGACCAGCTTTTTCCATCGTATTCTCGCTCCGCATCGGGAATCTTTAGAGCCTAGTCCACCACCTGTCAAGTGACCAGCTTTTTCCATCGTATTCTCGCTCCGCATCGGGAATCTTTAGAGCCTAGTCCACCACCTGTCAAGTGACCCGCTCTTTCCGCCGTATTCACGCTCCGTGTCGGGGATCCCTAGAGCGTAGTCCACTTCAAGGTCTTCTCGTTGATTATCGAAGCGCATTCTACCACGGTGCATTCTCTCGTCGTTCCGTCCACTCAAGGCCGCGTTAGACCACCTTCCAGTAGCCCTTGAGTGCCCATGTGAGCTTCAAACAGAGCGGACCACTAGGGCGACATTGGTGCTGACTTCGTAGGGTACATCGTTAGTTTAAGAGAAAAACAGACAGATTATACAACAGAGACGGTTGCTGACCGAAGAAGAGAGGCTCCCTTGAAGCGCACTCTGCGCAGGGGCACCTCTGGGCGGAGCGGGAATACTGCGAATAGTACACGAAAGAAGACAAAGGGGTCACACAAAAAGAAATAGGGGTGATAGGGCGAAAGTCATAGATAGGGGTGATAGGGCGAAAGTCGTTGGATCCAAAGTTCAACCTTTCTGGCTATGGAGACAGCGATCAGAAGTCACCTTTATGTCATCGCGAAGACTATCAACGCTTCATCTTCTACCTTTCATTGAGATCTATAACCTGAGATTCAATTTTCGATGCGACACTTCTGCTTTCCTACCTATAGGGCCCTTTAATTGCCTTTTCCACACACTTGCCATCCTTACGATTGCCCTAGTCCCTCCTAAATTGTCGTTAAAAACGACGTCATCCTTTAATGGTGCTACTTGCGTAACCCTCATCACTCTTACGAAATCAGCGTCGACTAGTTTGGGAATAGGGACAACCACAGCAGAGCAATCATCGCATGTTCGACCGATCCGATTGCCCTAACTAGATTTCACGCCCTACACCTGGGGGAATTGCCTTCAAACTGCGGCATATTGAATCACTGCCTGGAGCCGGTTTCAATTTCCCTCTATCCTGTTGTCGCATAATTGGAATTGATGCGCAGTATACTGGGACAACAGGTTTGTCACTGCAGAATGATAACTTGTGTAGGTATGAAAAGAAGTTAGTTGTAGCGAAACGTCGTTAGCCTTGTGGCAATGCTTGCCATGGAGCTTATAGTTTCTGTGACACTTTTTTTTTTTTTTTTTCAGAGCGGTGCAGAAAGTGGCTACAGAGAAAGTACAAACAAAAAGACAACTGTGTCATTCGTCGAAGTTTGAGTCATTCGTTGTTTCTCGCTATGTGTGTATTTCCTCTGTAACCACACGCTGCACCCCTCTGATGAACTTCGAAACTTGCTTTGTATAGCCTGGTCAAGGAAGCAAAGGTGGGTTTCACGGTGTGATTAGGTGCACTAAGAAATATTAAATATACGTATGATCCAGATCCTGTGACCCGGATCGCATGCTGGCCATTATATGATACAGATGTGCATCTATGGACAGCTGAAGTATCAACGGTCATCCTCTTTCTAACTTTTGCTAAAAATTTCGACCATTGTAACCAACTATGTAAGCTTTGTAATCGGATACCGAACTGACCCTTATGTACTGGCCAAGGAAAAGCCGACGATGTAATCACGACCAACCATCAAGCGCTGGAGAATGGTTGGATGATATCCGGTGACCACAAACAGGAAACTTCCTTGTCGGTGGTAGCGTGTTCGAGTACAGAAAAGCGGCGCGGACGTTGTGTAATAGGGCCGCGCGAATATTATATATTATATATATAGTGATCACTTATATAGATCGTGTCACTTCCCTACGCCAGGCTGACGAGTCCCAAGCCAGCTGTACTTGGCTGGGAGTGCACGATCAAATTGTAAACATATGCTCAACGTGCAGCTACAGAGCTTCGGCTATTTACCCTTTGTGTATATTATAATAATATGTATAATATATAATAATAATATAATAATAAATAACAAATATATATATAAATATAATATAATATATAATAATAATATATAATAATAATAATATATATATTATAATATTGGTATTTTTCGAATGCAGAAGGGAAGAATTGTGCATTCGACTCGTGCTCTGAATCAAACACACATATTCGAGATTTCAAATCGAAGGAACGTCTCTTTCAAACCGAATCTATTCGAATAGAATCGAACATATACGCCGTAAGCCCGAAAACAACAAAAAGAAGAGGTGTACAAGAAAAACGAGTGCTGCTTCGTGCGAACATTCGTATGCATATACCACCACGTATACATACGTCGTATGTTCGTTTATGCATATGCTTCAGTTTCGGTTTCGGTTTCGGTTATCATTCCGTTCGGTTATGACACTATTCGCTTCACATTTGCTGCGATTACATATCTATTGACAGGTAGTTCTCCTGCTTGATGACAATAGGCACGTGTCTACTGACATCGTGTTCGCGTTCGGTTTTAAAATGATTACTCGCACAGCGCCGTAGAGTTTGTCACTTCAGCACTCATCACCCTTCTGGGCAACGTAGGACTTCGGTAATCACTTTCAGGGTCCATCATTACGTCCTCTATCATTATACCGGCCGCCATGGGGTAGAGTGACGAAATATCCCAATCGTCATTATTAAATGTATGAAGCAGAAGCAACGAAACGGCCCGTGCGACTTTCATCCTTCAGCTTTCGTAACCGCAACCAAACTTTCAAAGCGAAAGACACAGCACCATAGTACATTTACTTTTGTAAGTTTTGAAACATTCCTCCACCCTCGATCTGCAGACAGCTCGTGTTTGTGTGTCGGCTTCTGTGTGCTGGCGCGCGCGTGTGTGTCTTTTCACATTTCACATTGCTAATGTTATTATTTTTGAGAGCACGGCACCAACGTAAACAGTGTCCTGAAAGACGGGTTCAGGAATGTAAAGAAAACACTGGCGTCGTTTGCAGCCCCCGTTCTTTCATCGTGAACGGAACTTGTTTGACTTAGAAGGAAGGGGAGGGGGGGGGGAGAGGGAAAGAGGGTTACAGAACTGTCTCAGTTTCATATTTACTTTTACAGTCGTTATATTTACTTTGCCATTTTTCCTCGATCGACACGTCTTCGAGGAATTGGTATCGCTCCTTGCAAGGTCTTTGATCCGTTTTGAGCCTCATGTTGTTTTAACATGAGAGACATTCCCTGTATTCTGTCGCCGTGCTGGCGCTTTCCTCCTTTCTTTCTTCCCCCTTTTTCCCTTTTTTGTTTGTGTGTGTGTGCGCGCGTGCTTGCTTCGGGTGTCGGGACGAATTTTCCAGCATTAAAATAATAATAAAAACGCAGTGGGGTCATATATATTTTTTCCCTCAGTTTTCGGAATCCGTAACTATGGCGCGGTTTGAGATCATTTCAACACAATAAGCATGTTGGCAATGCGATATATTTATTAAACAAAATATCCGTCTCACGTTGGGAAGGTCAATTCGTCAGAGTCTTCGTCATGTTGAGCATGGAGTACTAATTCCAAGCGCGCGTCATTATGTATGCCAGCTGAAGCTGACATTTGGCAGAAATCTTTCAAAAGGGCGGAGACCCGTGCTCGCTTTCCCTTTTCCTCTTTTTTTTTCGCTCTCTCTCTCTCTTTCCTCGTTGCTTGTTCTATTTTCTGTGTGTCGTGGGCAATTCTGTAGGGCAGATGATCTGATTGGCATACACGCTCGCATAGCGCGGTAACGATGAAGATGGACAATGGGATACCTAATAGAGGTTTCTGATTGGACGGAAACGCAGCAGACCACTTTTGCGGCTTCTGTCGGCTTTATTCCTTGCTTTTGTCTATGGATGTATTGCAGAAGACTCGCCTGCTACGTATAACACGCAATCTGCGTCAGCGTGTTACTCTACACGGAATCAGTTTTGTATCAGCACAATTTTTTGGTTAATTTTCTTGCGGCGACGCTTTAAATACATCCTTCGTGTGAAAACTACACCATAAGTCAGCATCTCTTCTGCGCGTTTTCTATTCTTTCTTGTGCCGACATTCTACGACCACGAGGAGGTCCTATACTACGCAGGCCGACGTAGGTAGTAGTTAGCTCTCAGTGAGTTCTACATGCGGTTCGCGGGGATTGTGAGATCCGGGTGAACCTCAGAAAGAAATATACCGATATTTTTTCTGAAAAATTCGGTGGGAATTCCAGAAAAACACCCGAACAGGCACAACGAATGCAGGGGTACAAAACTCGTGTCCACCGTGAAGCCCTGGGACGGACGGTGAATGTGGATTGTCAATCCTCCTACACGAGACTGAACACACCCGTCCCCATTTTTGTTCCACCCACGTGTGAAGGACCGCGTGACCTGCATTCCCGAATATCAACCCGCTACACACATGCAGGAGGAACGCACCCGTAATCTTAGTCCCTTATTCCTTTCATAACCCGATTTACCCGGGGGAATAAAACAACTTCCGTAATTCCCGATTTTTTTTTTTTTTTTTGAAAACCCGGTACACGTATTCTAGCTCGTTATAGGAGTTTCATCCGGCATTCAACCGCCACCCCGCGAGGCGCCGCTCTTTTCCTTAATTCCCGATTTTGTCCGTGCTGTATTGGCGCCGAGAAGTTTGGGTGATGCCCCCTGGTGTTCACTGAACGAACCGTGTCGTGGGGATGTCCCCGGGCAGTATTCGCATATTGCATTGCGTACCAAGGCATTGCACGTGTAAGAGGCTGTCCAGAGTTGATATTTCCTGGTGATTCATGACGAAAGCGACATATGTGTTCCAAGTAAGTCGCATTTTCGTTCCAATATGACAGTTTTTACTGTAAGTAACAGAAACGAAACCGAAACGGGGATCCCCACCAAGAGGCGGCACAGTGGCGCCCCTAGTGAGGGTCTCGCCGCCAATAGCTACGCGTACTAAATCATCCGTATCGTTAATTCCCGAATCGCTCCATGTCTTACTTCCGAAATATGCCCCCGCAACATTCCAATGCGCGCACACGGGCAGAAGACAAGGGCTTGCATTACGCCGCAGCACCCTCGCTAATACCCTCTCCTTATATCTTTTACCCGGTTTTCACGCGAACGACTTCGCACGCAGGCATGAATATGAATCCTAACTTCATCCTTTCTGGATTCCTTCCTTCATCCCGGGCGGGCGATGAAAAGGAATCCTCCCTTACTGTCGATTTTTGATATGGACTTTCCGCTCTATGAACTTTCCGCTCTCCTCCTATGAACGCCCTCTTCTCCTATCGATTCCCCCCATTTTTTCTTCCTTTTCGTTCCTTCTTTCCTTAGTTTAACTCTCGGCATTTTTATCGCTATCTTCACGTCTCCAGTGACACGAGCGTTGAGCCGATCGCGGCAGCAACTTCGCGGTCCTAGCGACTTCTAGATGGGGAGGAAGAAGGGAGGATGTATCCAAGGAAGTAAATAACTCAAACGAGAAAGTGCGTACTTTGTGAAGAAGGGTAGAGAAAGATAAATGTGTACGTATTCTGATGGGAGAGGTCCATTTCCGGTTCCGTTCTTGATTCTTGTCATTCTGTCTCTCCCCTTTCATTTTTTCTCTTCTTTCTATATGTCGTTCGCGTTCGTTCGCTGACGTCACTCTCCAGCGTTGAAATTTTTTTCTTTTTCATTCTCCCTTTTCCGCTTGCGCGGTTGCGGCAGACTGGGTGGGACTGGTAGTTGTCGGTCAAGTTATTGACCCTCGAGTGGCTACAGAAGATGACAGATGGAACGGCCCGAATCGATGTGGGTCTCCGGTAAAATCAACAATCAGTGGTCGTGCCCTCAAACTGTTGTAGGGAGTTTAAAAACAGATGTTCTTGACCTTGTTTTAAGGAAGCAAAGAAGAGACGTCACCGCATTGCTCGAAAGCCTGCTTCATTCGTCACGCAGCCTTTCAGGAGTCACCAGGGAAAATATTTCCCGTGTATGGCGCCTTATCGCTTGCGCAATTAAATTTACACAAACACCCTCCTCCCCTCTGAAAAAGCAGCCACGAGCGAGGCGGCGTGACCTTGGATGTCCGGCGGGATCTCGTGGCGTGACGTAGTCAGGCCCGTGTGACGTAGCACCAGCGTGGGAAGAAGCTGAGGAGTCTCATTTCTCGCTAAAAATTCGTCTCCTACCAACAAGGCGCAGCGCTATACTTGCGGGGAACTCTCCACGTCATGGAGTGACGTCAGCAGCACTCGAGCTCTCTGAGAGTGTTGACGGGTTTCCAGAGGGTGTGCACATCAAAAGACTTCAAGCGCATGGGGGTTACAGGTCAGCTAGGGTCACCGTTCTTGCGCATGTTACTTGTTGCGCAATATGCCGCAGTAGAAAAAAAAAAAACATGTGTGCGCCTCACTGCTCCTTTAACAACGCTTTGTCATTGTAAGACATTCCTTCTTTCGGGCTAATCACCAATGTTTCCGCCTGCACCGACCAAGAAAACACATACACGCATTTAATTTTATCATTTTAAACATTTAATTAGCGGATGCCGTGGTTTGATTTGCGTATAGAAAGGGGGAGCACGCTATATTTCACGTTCTCTGTTGAACTGGGAAACACAAAAGGGGTGAACCCACTTTGTCCCCGTGCTCCCCAACGAAACTATCTTGTAGAACATAGTAGAAGAACGCAAGCTAGCTGGTGTATGTCACTTGTAGAAGACATGGCCCCGAGTTTGGGGTAAAGACGCTGACGACACGAAGCAGACAGCACCAGACTCAAACCAAACAAATGGCATTTGATGAAAGGTGAAAGTCACTGAAAAGGTTAGCCAGCTGTGGGACTCGAACCCACATCTTCTGGATTGCCGGTCCAGGGCTCTACCAATTGAGCTAAGCTAACACATCAGTTCTTTCATGTTCAAATGGCATTTGCTGGCAAATGACAAAGGGTAAGTCGTGGACTCCTGTGTACGAGGTTACCACAACACTGTAACCGTATACAGTAGGAGGCACATTGAGGCGAGGGGAAAGGGGACACAACGCAAGAGCGGAAATTTGAGAAGAATGGTTGGTGAGGGGTGCTTAGACGAATCTTCTTCGATAGCGCTTACTCTATAGGGCTTGCGGTTAGAAACCAAGAAGGAATGGTGACTGATGGAAAAAAGACAGAAAGACAAAGTCAGCTTCAGTGAGAGGACCTTAACGCAAGACTCCAGATTATCGGTCAAAGGGACCGGCAATTACTAGACACTGACACCGCCCTCTCGTCACTCTTCCAAGGCGAACGGAACGGGGCGATGCACGCCCTGACACCTTTTCTGGTACTTTCTTACTTTCCCTCTTTCGTAGTCGTTCAGAAACCTTAAAGGTGCAGTAAAAGTCATTTCCAGAAATATTTCGTTCTTGTGTCCGGCGTATTGTACAACAAGCAATAGATACAATAAACAACGATGATCGTAGACGCGTAGTGCATGAGATTAGTATTTTGATTAGTACACGCCGTCTTGAAACCCCTCCACTCCGCTAGAGAGCGCGTAAACGAATACGCGATGCTGACGTCACTTCGTGACGTGGCGAGTCCGGCGCAGGTAGCGCCGCACCCTGTACGTAGCGAACGAATTTTCAGTGAGAAACGACACCTCGCGACGGCTCGCGAAGCTGATGCTACGTCACATGGACCTGATTACGTCAGGCCAGGAGGTTGACCCAAACATTCTCGGTCACGCCGCACCGCACACGGCCGGTTTTTGTGGACGTTTTACAGCGTCATCTGTTAAGGGCAGACCCGGGCTCCAAGAGCGCCCCATAAGGCCCATAGTTTGAGATAATTCACACAACACTAGGCACACGACCAACGAAATTGCGACATTTGAGACATTCCTCTTTGGCTCGCCTTTCGGCCGGCCCTGGCTACCATCGACTTCTACTGGTTTGCATGCCTGCCGCCGTTATTTGGCATTCAAAATAACTAAAGTGACATTTGGGTAAAAGAAACATTTATTTGACACAGAGTACTGATTCATAGATCTGATACATGTGTCCACAGCGGGTACAAAGCCCACTGCGTTGAGCTTGCTGGCACATTGTAACTAAGTCTTGAAACAAAACGGACACACTGTTCAATTCCTGTAAAGACCCAGTCTCATGAGTGCGTATCACTTCATGATGAGCATCTTCTTTCGCTGCTTGCAGTGCACATTACAGCGAAACGTAAAGTGCGTGTGTTGCACGTAGTCCTGTCTTTGTTGTCAGTCCTCGAAATGCGACGGCGCCTGAACGTGTTCTTCACGCTCCAACTCATGATAACATTCCAATTCCACTTGATAGCAACACCAGAACGCGGAACACACGTGGACGCCGTGCTACTTCGAAACTATGCCGAAACGGCCGAGACGCTGCACGGACTTGCGCGTTTACAAAGTGTGATTTCAAAACATTGTCGACCAATCGGAGCACGCCAATGGGCTTGCGACGTGGTGACTGGGCGCAGTGGTACATATTCTACTGCCGCGATGGCGGATAGCTCAGCAGGACAGGGCAGGACAGGGCAGACCACAGGGGTGACACAAACCCGCCATTGTCGTAAATATCCTCAATCCTTGCCCTGGTCACTCGTCGTATCAAACGCCATCTTGGGACCATGTGACTATGTTTACATATCGTTTTAGCGCGTGTCGGCATATTCCGATCGGCACAAACTGAAGAGTCGAACGTATTTCCCCAGCATGAACTATACGGCGCTTCTTCCGCGACATAGTACCCATTTCTACTCAGTTTAAGCAAACCGCATCGGCTCAGCGCGCCATAATGCCGGGTCGTCAACGCATCTTTGGAAGCGGTCAACAGTACGACGTCTTATGAACAAAACGGCGCTTTTAATGCGAGATTATCGGATGAAAATAATTACCGAGGTCGAAAGACGCCCGAAACGGTTCACTGAAACAGTAAACGCTTTGTTTACAGACGATTTTGCGGCCGGTCACGGGCGCGGCCATCTTTAAGGCCACGTGTGCGTTGAGGTTTGCTGTGACGTGCAACCGGGACCTGTCCAGAATACATTGCGTTCGCCCAGCACCCCTTTTTCAGTGGAGCAATATACTGAATGCCACCCCTGTGGGGCAGACCCTCCCGACATCTCGTGGCCTTCCGCAGAAAACCCCCGTCACGTGACCCCAGCAGAGGGAATTCTCAATACGCTGAACTGCCATTTCTTGCTCGCTTCTTGCTGTAGGCAGATGAAACTTGGCACGCAAATTGGAAATGCCCCTGGCTCTGGCCTCGTTGACCGCCATTAGCGTGCTACGCTTATTGTGAACGGCGCGCCGCTTTATGTACATCTATAAAAACGTGGCCGTCAAGCGGTCCACCGGCGCCATCTTGACGTCGAGCAATACAAAAATTGATTCCTCTATCACGTATCAATATTTCCCGCGCCAATCTCAACATACGTGGGAACTATCGTACGAAGTCTGGACGCGGGGGATATTTTACAGCGTCAGTTTCGAAGGCACGACCGCATTGACCGACAGACATCGTGTGATGATGAACCATTATTATATTATCAAGAACCATTATACATTGATTCGCACACAGCTGGCGCTGAAAATCGTGTTACAGTTGCGTCACCGTCCCTTCAATTCGTTTGTAACTTGAATTGCGCACTAACGAGACAGCGTTAGTGCAAAAATATTCTGCATGGTCACTCCTGACAGGCTGCTTGATGGATGAAGCAGGGCACGTAGGAATACTAAATATCACTTCTAGCCTGTTCCATTACGCGCTGTGCATGACGCACAGATGTTGATGCTCGCTTCGTTTCTTAATTACCTCCTCGTACGCACATGTATTTGATCTGACGCTTTCGACAAATCACCTCCTTCCACGCCGAGTTTGGGGGGGTGGCGCGCGTTCACCGGCTGTGCTGTCTGAGGTTTTTCCTGGGTTTTCCAGCTGACTTTCCAGACAAGTGACAACGTAGTTCCCCCCGAAGTCGGCCCAGGACGCATACTAACTTCCCTGTCCCCCACTCCTTCCTGCTGTCGTCTCTAAATCTGTCCACATCGGAACGCCGCACATAGCCACAGTCGCTTCGCGGCGCTAACGCAAAATATTTGTTTAAATGTCACTTGTCGTTCTTGCTCTTTCTTTTACAAATCAATCAATCAACCGTTCCTGCATTTGGTGGTGGTGGTGGTGATGGTGAAAGGGCTCGCTGTTGTCGGACTCACAAATGTGAGCAACGTCACGACTGACGCCCTGGGGGAATGTGCGTCCTGGGCCGACTTCTGAGGGAACTGTGCCGACATATGCCTGAAAGCGACTGAGGAAAACCCAGGAAAAACCCCAGACAGCACAGCCGGCACCGGGATTCCTCCTCTTGAGAAACACGATTACTCACGCTTTCGCCAATCATCTCACATTCAATGCATGGGCATGTCCCCGGTCGACACGAGGCCCCAAATGCCCAAAACTATTCTCGACCATATAAACAGCCTAGGCCGGGGCACCGTTACCTCGCCCAAGACGTCCACAACTCCCATAAAGAAAGCCCATATCCACTACAGCACGCTTCCGTAGGCCTAATTGCTTCTTCACACAACGGACACCAGAGGGCAGTGGTGCAGGCAGCAGCAACAGATGTCGCTTTCGATGGGGTTGTCCTCCTTTCTCGCCGCATCGAGTGGACAGTGGATCACGGTTGGTTGGATTCTCTGAGATTGATCGCCAGGGGGCCTTTGGTGCACTTCTGTCTGTCTGGTTGTATCGGCTTCCAAAGAAATACTTTTCCGTGTCCGTCTGGTTCGCTTGTTTGATTTTATGGTCAATATATTTATGGTTCCTCGTTCTTTTATCGTCAGCTGCATTTGTTCGGCTTTAGGTGGGTGTAGAGTCGTTATTTTGGTGGCTAGCTCTT